>NC_090266.1:124069475-124712809 GCF_040414725.1 Anabrus simplex
GTCTCTTGGTGTTACTGATAATTTTAGTAGCAGTTTCCCTAGCTTCAAAGAAGTTTTTATGGTTATCCAAACTTTTTATGGTTCCATTTTAGCCATGCTTGCTTTTTCACTACTATTGCTTTGTCACAAGTTGGTTGCTGCTGCATCTGTTAGTGCCTTCTGTAGTTGGGGCCAATCTATTTTGTCTTTGGTTTTAGCCAGGGTCTCGGTGAAGTTATTGTTACCTTTCAGCTTGGCTGGATTGAACCGTAGAATTCGCGACTTGATGCAGTGGTTTCCTATGCTTCTTTTAAGAGGGATGAAATTGGTTTTGATCAAAGAAAGATAGTGGTTTGAATCAATGTTAGCACTTCTCAATACTTTGACATTTAGCACTTTCTTGCTGCTCCAGTTGGAATTCCTCGAGCATTGGATTAGGGCATCTCCAAGTCATGGATTTCCTATTAAGGCGTTTGAGAGCTGTAGATTTGAGGACTAAGTTGTAATTTCGGCACAGTTCAATCAGCCTTTCTCCATTCCTGTTGGCTAGGTATTCTCCAACTATGTTCTCGAATTTTCTCTCTTAGCCAATCTGCGTGTTATAGTCCCCCATTAAAATAGTTATGTGGTGCTTTGGAATACGGTCCATTGTCTCTTCGAGTATCCGCCAAAAGGTTTCCACATGTTAGATATCTTTCCTGTTGGTGTCATTAGTAGGTGCATGGAAGTTAACAACTGTGCATGTTTTATTGAGTGTTTTAAAAGCTATAGTGGACGTACTTCCAATTGGAGAGAAAAGGAGTTGTTGGAGTTGATCATTTTGGTGCTGACTATGAAGCCTGTCCCCAAGTTAAGCATATTCTTCATCACTCCTTCACCTGGTTACTCTTTGTAGATCTGATAACCTTGCGGTTCTATCTGGTCTCTTGTACAGCTGTTATCAGAATGTTGTGTTCAGTTAAAACATGTGGTATATGTTTTAGATTTCCTGTCTCTAGGAGGGAGTTGATGTTGATGGTCGCCAAGAATTTAAAATGTTTCTTCTTCTCACATGAAGTTGCAAGCTCCCCAGAATCCAAAGGCTTGCTTGCCCCATTAACACTGGGAAGGTGGGGGGGGGGGTGGATTTTATACCACCTGGGGTAGTTTTTCCGCTGGTCGTTTTCTCCGTGTTGCGAGAGTTAAGGAAAAAGTTCATGGTGGTTACCCGCAGGTAACAAATTGTTAACTGTCAAGGTTTAAGCCTTGAAGCCCCCAGCACTGATCGGTTCGCCGACCCAACTTCCCGCTGGGATAGGTACCCAACCTTCCACTGGGTTGCTTGGCTTAGCAGGGGCACCTTTTGCAGGTTTTGTGCTGGAGTTTGAGTGAAAGAGGCTAGTTGGATTCTCTTGCTGAATCCAGTACTTTCATGTTTCAGATGACTGGCAACAACGCATTTTACTCCCATTTGCCAGAGTCGATTCCCAGGACCCTAGTAGTAGTAGTAGTAGTAGCAGTAGTAGTAGTAGTAGTAGTTGTTGTTGTTCTTGTTCTTGTTTCGTTTCGTTTTAACCACCTATGTTTGCAGTTACCCAACTTACATAATTCTCTTAAGTTCTCAATCTCTTTCCTCCTTCGACAGTAGACTTCATTTTGATGAGGTCTTGATGGTAAAAATATGTTCTGCGTATCATCATCCTTTTCTAAAGCCGGCTTGGCATTCTCCACTTTGAAAGTTAAAGTGACTCATTTCTTTTCGCCATTCCTAGTAATCTGCAGGCCTTCGGGCTGAGCAGCGACCTCTTGGTAGGCCACGGCCCTTCGGGGTTGTTGCGCCATGGGGTTTGGTTTGGTTTGTAACTCAGAAAATTGAAAGTAGAAGACAATTTTAAATTAAAAAATTATCGAGCAAGTGACCGCGTGGTTTGAGTCACGTGGCTATCAGGTCAATTCGGGAGATAGTGGGTTCGAGCCCCACTGCCGGCAGCCCTGAAGATGGTTGTCCCTAGGCATAACATTGCTGTTTCAACTTCAGCATACCTGTATGCCACCCATTCACTTTCTGAATTCTGAACCTGCTTACTGCCTATTGTTTAGAACTTTTCACTAGTCATGTTCATGTACTTATGTCTAATTTCCTCGTCCTGAAGATTTTCTACCTTTATTTGCCTGCAAACACATTTCGCTTTCTATATACTAGGCCTAGAGATAAACAGTTCTTATGGCGGTGGGTATCATTGAAAAATTCCAGAATACCCGCACATTCCTAACAGATTTCCTGAATTCAAAGTCAGTTATGACATCATCGATTATGGATCTGGTGCCCCCTACCCTCACGTGTGTGGCAGTGAATAGCCTTATGCTTGAAGAATGTATTCGTAACTGCTAATCCCATACTAACACAGAAGTCCAGTAAACGCTTTCCATTCCTGTTAGCTTCCATTCTTCCCCAGATTTATCCAACACCTTCTCATATCCTTCAGTTCTTCCCTACTCTCACATTGAAATCAGCCATTAACACTATCCTATCCTTGCTGTTTACCCTTACTGCGATGTCACACAGTGCTCCATAAAACTTGCAACTCCATTCTCCTCTGTACCCTTACATGGTGAAATGACTGAGACAATTCTGGTCCTAATTCCTCCAAATGCTTAATCTACACACATCATTCCCTCATTTACTGCCTAACAAGAACTATATTGCGTACAATATTTCTGATGAATAGTTCTGCCCAACACTCTGCCCTTCTCTTTTTAACGCCTGTTAAGGAAAAATTTTAATATCCTGCCTCTTCACGTTATCCCCCCTTACCGAAATATCACTGACTCCTAACACATACAGAAGCATACTGTTTGCTGACTCACCCAGTTCTGCTTTCTTTCTTCCATAAGCCCCATTAATATTCGCACTTCCCCAGAGAATTCCATTTCGGTCGCCAAGTGGTTTCGAATGTGTCTTCTGTGAAGCAGGATGCTACCCTACAGTCCCATGAGAATCTATCCTCTAACGGATTAGGGACCACCGGTGGATTGTATAGTCCTAGCCGTACGAGCACTCCTGTAACTGGTATCCCTACTCTTCGGACCACTTGCTAGCCCACTCAGCCGTCGCCCATGGTTCATGAACTACTGCAGGATGTGCTTACAGTAACCCACACCACGAAGCGCAGTTATATTAATAAATAAAAAATGAAATGATATGTAATGAAATGTAGTATGGCTTTTAGTGCCAAGATATCTCAGGACGGGTTCGGCTCGCCAGGTCTTTCGATTTGGCACCCGTAGGCGACCTGCTTGTCGTGATGAGGATGAAATGATGATGAAGACAACACATACACCCAGCCCCCGTGCCATTGGAATTAACCAATCAAGGTTAAAATCCCCGACCCGGCCGCGAATCGAACCCGGGACGCTCTGAACCGAAGGCCAGTACGCTGACCGTTCAGCCAACGAGTCGGACATTAAAAAAATATCTCTGGATTTCACTCCTATGCGCCATTCTTAATTTGCAGACCTCAACGCAGATAATTAAATGTCGATAACAAAGTAGAGTGAGTTTAGTTAATAAATAAACAAATCACTCTTGAAATCTACGAAGGGTTTTCATGTTGTTCAGTGAGAACCTGACTGTCAATGGTGGGCAAGCAACTCTGGTTGTTATCAGTCGAACGTTATCTTTTAGTGTCTGGATGACCTTTTACAGAGCAACATCACTCTGTACGATGAGGTTCCACGCCCCCAGCTCTGCAGATCATTCCTCAGCGGGGTGTGGGTACATTGCCGACCGGGTGTCGACTCTCTTACCGCCTCATCTATATATATAAAATTGGATGTTGGTATGTTTGAAGCTAATAGACTCAAAAACTACTGGACCTATTTCGCTGAAATTTTCACAGGTTGTTATTACATCTGAGAGGGATAATGAAGTGGTTTGAACGAAATCTGATTGGTAGTTCGGCACTAAGGGGTAAAAAATAAGATAGAGGAAGATAAGCACACCGCAAGATAGGTCCGACAGTATGTGAAGATTATGATGTGTTCCTTAAAACTTACTTCTGCTTTTATGAAATAGTGAGGGGGCAGGACACCCCTCCCAGCCCAAGGGGAGAGGATGAAATGTAAAAGTAATCGAAAACGACCGATATTAGTGTCGTATATTTTGAGGTAAATAAATGTACACAGGCAGGACAACGTCTGTTGGGTTTTGCTAGTTAAGTATAAACTAGGTTAGTGTCCTCCAACCATTTTCATCTGTGTACTTTGTATGTTGGGTATTCAGCCCGAAGGCTGATTTGATCCTCTGCAGCTCCGCCAACAGCTGTCATAAATAGCCTAGGCGTCACTGAATAGGCGTACTAGGGGAATGAGGAGTGAGGTAGTTTCCCGTTGCTTTCCTCACCTAGCCAGCCGTTGCTATTAGATATCAGTCTGCCAAGCCCACTGAAATGCATGCACCAACCGACCCTATGAGCGATATTTTCACACCATTCATAACAGGGACTGGCTGCATAAGGAATGGTATTTCTAGCATCACTCATACCTTAGTCACTTTCATATTGTCAAAGCCAAGGATGAGACTGAGACAGGTCAATGAAAGTAACAAATTTGATATAGCCCATACCAGAAGACACAGTGCAGTGTAAACACTACATCTCGCCAGAAAAGGCATCATCTAGCGGTCCAAATTGTAGTTTCAAAATATTGTACGTTCCTAGGCTGGGGAATATACATTGAATTCCAATATCATACAGTGTGTTACACGCGAAACTCAAGCCGGAGTTTTACATACCATTTTAGCACCATTTTAAATTTCTTCGAGGGGCAGTTATAATGTCTCCTCTAGTCGAATATGGCCCGCGAGCCGTCAGGGGGACAACGCTGATCTATATGGAGTCACCATTGCCACTTGGGGCTGGTTTTATTTTTTGTCATGGAGAGACGATGGAGATTACTGAAACTAGAAAAGAGGTTGGCCTAAATATAGATGTCAATTA
Organism: Anabrus simplex; assembly: GCF_040414725.1. Classification (NCBI taxonomy): domain Eukaryota; kingdom Metazoa; phylum Arthropoda; class Insecta; order Orthoptera; family Tettigoniidae; genus Anabrus; species Anabrus simplex. Next base: position 124,074,431 of record NC_090266.1, read on the forward strand.
CACTCACCCTTGTAAACAAAAATATTTCGGCAGAGATGGTTGCAAGTAACTTGAACAATACAATACAAGATATCTACAGGTTATACTATAAATAACATACATACATACATACATACATACATACATACATACATACATACATACATACATACATACACATACATTATCATTATAGACTGTTATGCCTTTCAGCGTTCAGTCTGCAAGCCTCCGTGAATTTACTAAACGTCGCCACAATCCTCGATTTGAAACTAGTGTTGTGGCCTCATTTAGTCCTATACCTCTCATCCTTAAATCGTTAGAAACCGAGTCTAACCATCGTCGTCTTGGTCTCCCTCTACTTCTCTTACCCTCCATAGCAGAGAACATTATTCTCCTAGGTAACCTATCCTCCTCCATTCGCCTCACATTACCCCACCACCGAAGCCGATTTATGCGTACAGCTCCATCCACCGAGTTCATTCCTAAATTAGCCTTTATTTCCTCATTCCGAGTACCCTCCTGCCATTGTTCCCACCTGTTTGTACCAGCAATCATTCCTGCCACTTTCATGTCTGTTACTTCTAACTTACGAATAAGATATCCTGAGTCCACCCAGCTTTCGCTCAAATAAAGCAAAGTTGGTCCGAAAACAGACCGATGTAAAGATAGTTTCGTCTGGGAGCTGACTTCCTTCTTACAGAATACTGATGATCGCAACTGCGAGCTCACTGCATTAGCTTTACGACACCTTGATTCAATCTTACTTACTATATTACCATCCTGGGAGAACACACAACCTAAATACTTGAAATTATCGACCTGTTCTAGATTTGTGTCACCAATCTGACATTCAATTCTGTTGAATTTCTTACCTACTGACATCAATTTAGTCTTCGAGAGGCTAATTTTCATACCATACTCATTGCACTTCCTTTCAAGTTTCAAGATATTAGACTGCAGGCTTTCGGCACAGTCTGCCATTAAGACCAAGTCGTCAGCATAGGCCAAACTGTTTACTTCATTTCCACCCAACTGAATCCCTTCCTGCCATTTTATACCTTTCAGCAGATGATCCATGTAAACTACGAACAGCAAAGGTGAAAAATTACAGCCTTGTCTAACTCCTGTAAGTACCCTGAACCAAGAACTCATTCTACCATCAATTCTCACTGAAGCCCAATTGTCAACATAAATGCCTTTGATTGATTTTAATAATCTACCTTTAATTCCATAGTCCCACAGTATAGCGAACATCTGTTCCCTCGGTACCCTGTCATATGCTTTCTCTAGATCTACGAAACATAAACACAACTGCCTATTCCTCTCGTAGCATTTTTCAATTACCTGGCGCATACTGAAAATCTGATCCTGACAGCCTCTCTCTGGTCTGAAATCACACTTGTTTTCATCCTCTCAACGACTGATCGCACCCTCCCTTCCAAGGTGCCAGTGAATACTTTGCCTGGTATACTAATCAATGAGATACCTCGATAGTTGTTGCAATCCTTCCCGTTCCCTTGCTTATAGATAGGTGCAAATACTGCTTTTGTCAAATCGGGAAGGTACCTTACTAACACTCCATGCTAATCTTGCTACTCTATGAAACATTTCATCTCCGCCTTCCCACTGTAAATCACCATTTGAGGTCTAATTTCATCCATTCCCGCTGCTTTATGACAGTGGAGTTTATTTACCGTCCTTTCCACTTCCTCAAGCATAATTTCACCAACATCATTTTCCTCCTCCCCATGAACTTGGCTGTTCGCGACACCACCAGGAAGATTTCCTTTTACATTGAGAAGATGTTCAAAATATTCCCTCCACCTCTCCAGTGATTCCCTTTGATCTATTATGTGTTCACCTGAATTACTCAAAACACTGTTCATTTCCTTTTTCCCTCCCTTCCTAAGATTATTTATTACTGTCCAGAAAGGTTTCCCTGCTGCTTGACCTAGTCTTTCCAGGTTATTATCAAAATTTTCCCACGACTTCTTTGTGGATTCAACAACTATTTGTTTCGCTGTGTTCCTTTAATCTACGTAGAAATCCCTGTCTGCCTCGGCCCTTATTGGGAGCCATTTCTGATAAGCCTTCTTTTTACGCTTACAAGCTGCTCTCACTTCATCGTTCCACCAAGATGTTCGCCTTTTCCCATCTTTACACACAGTTGTTCCTAGGCATTCCCTTGCTGTTTCTACTACAGCATCCCTGTATGCCACCCATTCACTTTCTATATCCTGAACCTGCTTACTGTCTACTGTTCGAAACTTCTCACTAATCATATCCATGTACTTCTGTCTAAATTCCTCGTCCTGGATATTTTCTACCCTTATTCGTTTGCAGACAGATTTCACTTTCTCTACCCTATGCCTAGAGATACTTATGTCACTACAGATCAGATAGTGGTCTGTATCACCAAAAAATCCGCGAAAAACTCGTACATTTCTAACAGATTTCCTAAATTCAAAGTCTGTTAAGATATAGCCTATTATGGATCTGGTACCCCTAGCCTCCCATGTGTAGCGGCGAATAGCTTTATGCTTGAAGAATGTATTCGTAACAGCTAAACCCATACTAGCACAGAAGTCCAGCAAACGTTTCCCATTCCTATTAGCTTCCATATCTTCCCCACATTTACCAATCACCCTTTCGTATCCTTCAGTTCTATTCCCAACTCTCGCATTGAAATCGCCCATTAGCACTATTCTATCATTGCTGTTGACCCTGACCACGATGTCACTCAATGCTTCATAAAACTTGTCAACTTCATCCTCATCTGCACCCTCACATGGTGAATGCACGGACACAATTCTTGTCCTAATTCCTCCAACTGACAAATCTACCCATATCATTCGCTCATTTACGTGCCTAAGAGAAACTATGTTGCGTGCAATAGTATTCCTGATAAAGAGCCCTACCCCAGTCTCTGCCCTTCCCTTTCTAACACCCGTCAAGTACACTTTATAATCTCCTATCTCTTCCTCATTATCTCCCCCTACCCGAATATCACTTACTCCAAGCACATCCAGATGCATCCTCTTTGCTGACTCAGCCAGTTCTACCTTCTTTCTTCCATAAGCCCCTTTAATATTGATAGCTCCCCATCGAATTCCATTTCGTTCGCCAAGTTGTTTCCCTCGCCTGTCAAATGGGAGTGGGACTCCGTTACTCCCATAGGTCCGAGGCTTGCTTAAAATGTTCTGAGCTCGGTAAATTCATGAAGCAGGATGCTGCCCTACTTGCACATAGTCAAGTGAGGATCCCTCCGCTGACGAGTTATGGACCCCCGGTGAATTGTATAGTCCTAGCCGCCTGAGCACAAGGAGGGCTATGACTCAGAATATGTCCGAGATGCCCACTCCCATTCCATAGCAACTGGTATCCATACTCTCAGGACCACTTACTAGGCCACTCAGCCGTTGCCCATGGTTCACGAACTAGGACGTGACTACAGTAACCCACAAACATGGCTATAAATAACATCCAAGAATTAATAGTAGGCCGTGATAAAGGATCATATCGCAGATTGGTGGTGGTGGTGGTAATTATTGTTTAAGAAGAAGTACAACTAGGCAATCATCCTCTATATAACACTAATCAGAGGGAAAATGGAAGGGATCCGACACTTCGAAAAATGAAAACATCGGCCAAAGAAAGACAAGGGCCACGAAGAGCCTGAAAATGATTTACTCCCTAGGCATCGGGAACCTAATACCGTCGGGGTCGGGAAAGAACAAGAGTTGACGAAGGAAGGTCGGATAGGAGAGATGAAAGTGAGGAGCCTGGCACAAGTAAGTGGAAACAATGCCAGGACTCGGCTAATGGCCCCGTGGTCGCCAACCCACGCTCCAAAGTTCAGAGCCTCTGAGGCCCCTTTTAGTCGCATAGTACGACAGGCAGGGGATACCGTGGGTGTTATTCTAACGCCCCCACCCACAGGAGAACCATATCGCAGAAGTTGTGGTTAAGTTGTTCAGTTGATGGAGCTGGGGAAGTCTCTACCATGTACCTTACTTCTCTGATTTAAACCCGTGTGCCATCGACTTCATCATTATAAGGAATCGGCATAGCGATATTCTGTTCAAACTACTCCAGACATTCTTTAGGCAGTAGGCTCTGTTCAAGTGACCAACAAAATAGGTGCTACCGACGTATGCTAAGACTTCCATATCATTGGTAACGGGTATCACACAACACTGGTCAATCCATCCAATTATAATAAAACGTTGAAACAGATATATATGCTGTACGAGTAGTAATTAAACAGTTCTGCCAGTATTAAGATTCCAACTCAGGTACTCACATAGGATTACTAAATTCTCAAAAAGGAAATGAGGGACACACTTATGACTACTGAGAACTGAAGTCTAGAGTAGGAGATTTGATTATTACAAATAGTGGAATCATATGAGGAATTGTCGTCCGGCTCCATGGTTAAATGGTTAGCATGCTGGCCTTTGGTCCAGAGGGTCCTGGGTTCGATTCCCGGCCGGGTCGGAGATTTTAACCTTAAATGGTTAATTCCATTAGCTCGGGAACTGGGTGTTTGTGCTGTCCCCAACATCCCTGCAACTCACATAAATGCTGCCCACCCTTATCGATGGGTCTGCTTTACAAGGGCTGCACCCGGATACAAATAGCCACACGAAATTATTATTATTATTATTATTATTATTATTATTATTATTATTATTATTATTATTGTTTCCTTCAAAAATCACAATAACATTTGTTACTAGAATACGAGAAAACTTACATTAGTTATTATTGTTTACAAATTAGGCATACCCATTAACACACGACAGCTTTTAACGAATGGAAGGTAATCTGCTTCGAATTTTCTGAATGATCTAACCGTACATAAGTAAAGCTCTGTTGGAAACAATAATTTTGAAGAGCTATAAGAACTCAAGAATTGAAGAACCAAACAGTGATAATAATTTGCATTTGAAAAGCGATATTGCCACCAGATTTAGGCATGCCACCAGATTTAGGCATGATGTATAGACAAAGTTTACAATATCTCATATATAGTTTCGTCGCTCTCAACAGTCAAGGTGGTAACGCTCGAAGTGAAGCAGCCAACCATTATAATTATGATCAATCAGTCAATCTAATAAAACAATCAATCATTTATGCATTTAGGTCAGCTGCCCAGGTAGCGGATTCCCTATCTGTCGTTTTCCTAGCCTTTTTCTTAAATGAATGCAAAGAATTTGGAAATTTATTGAACATCTCCCTTGGTAAATTATTCCAATCCCTAACTCCTCTTCCTATCAAGGAATATTTGCCTCAATTTGTCCTCCTGAATTTCAACTGTATCTTCATAAGGTGATATATTCTACTTTTAAAACATTCACTCAAACTTATTCGTCTACTGATGTCATTCCACGCCATCTCTCCGCTGATAGCTCGGAACATACCACTTAGTCGAGCAGCTCGTCTTCTTTCCCCCAAGTCTTCCCAGCCTTGCTACCCTTTTGTCGGAAATCACCCTGGAAAAATCGAGCTGCTTTTTTTTTTCCATTTCTCGAATCAAGTAATCCTGGTGAGGGTCCCATACACCGGAACTATACTCTAGTTGGGGTCTTACCAGAAAATTATATGCCCTTTCCTTTACATCCTTACTACAACCCATAAATACCCTGATAACCATGTGCAGAGGTCTTTACCCTTTATTTTCAAACCCATTTATGTCATTACCCCAATGAATATCTTTCATTATATTAACACCTAGGTACTTAGAGTGATCTCCATAAGAAACGTTCACCCCATGAACGCGGCAATTAGAACTAAGAGGATTTTTTTTCTATTTGTGAAACTCACAACCTCACATTTTACCCCGTTTATCATCATACCATTGCCTGCTCTCCATCTCCATGGTTAAACCGTTATAAAACCCTCAATCTACCAACATAAAAATCTACATACATAGTAGTGGAAAACATGAAGATAATTTATTTATTCAGATTCTGAATATGAATATATAAAAGTAACTATCATTATTAAATGAAACTGCATATTAGAGGACAGTTGTGAATTCTATGCCGTCCACAGAACAAAACAGGAAAAATACCGTAGTGTTCCTTAAGGAAAACGTACATCTGGCAACCCTGTTCTTACAGGAATGTGAAATTCCGTACGATAATCCTGCTGATTTGCCATTTAGGGGTTGCCTGGCCGAGGCGGTAAAGGCGTGCTCGGTTCCCCGGAAGGACGTGCGTTCGAATCCCCGTCAGGAAGTCGTAAAATTTAAGAAACGAGATTTCCACTTGCGGAGGCGCATATGGCCCTGAGGTTCATTCAGCCTACACCAAAAATGAGTACCAGGTTAATTCCTGGGGGCAAAAGCGGCCAGGCGTAGCGCTAACCACTCTACCCAATCGCGTGCCGCGGTTAATAATGGTGGAAGCCTTTATCTTCCACTCCTCCAAGGGCCTTAATGGCCTGTACGGAGGTGACTTTGTCTTTTTGTCTTTGTTTTGCCATTTAAATCAATAACCGCCAACCATAAAATTCACTGGTAACAATGAATAGGTTATAGAAAACAAATATTTCCCGAACTTGTAAGCCGTGGTCGATTAGGTTAGTACCCCGAACCTTTCATATGGAACTGCACCCGGCATTCTCAAGGGATACGCTCTCCCCGTACGTCAGTAGTGGACGGAAACTGTGGCTGTGAAAGCGTAAGGTACGCACTGAAAGCAAACCGCACAAGCAGTTGTATATTTCATTGAAAAACGCATTAAAATACCGATGAAAATACTTTGTAGACGCACCAGACTTCCCTTTATTTTTCCTCCACTTTTTGAAACGTTGAACTGTCTACTGCTAACAACAGACAAAAGAATGAAAAATTGTGCTTAACAAATGTTTACGTTGGGTTTTTTAAACAGAGTATAGCGTTAGCAGCAGGTGCGGTAAAAATAAAACGTTAAACACACGTCTATCTGTTTCAGTTCAGTTCACGGAGAAGTTTAACTGAGTGACCTCCTTTAGCTGAGTTTTCTTTTTCTGTCGTACTCCTCGTGACATTTCCTTTCTTTCTTTCTTTCTTTCTTTCTTTCTTTCTTTCTTTCTTAGTCAGTTTATCGTCCAGGGTTGGTTTTTCCTCTCCGACTCAGCGAGGGATCCCACATCTACCGGACCAAGGACAGTGTCCTGGAACGTGGAACCTTTGGTCAGGGATAGAACTGGGCAGGAGGTCCAGTACCTCGCCCAGGCGACCTCACCTCCTATGCTATACTTTGTGGTTGACGGAAGGATTGGAAATGATAGACAAGGAAGAAGAGAAGGACTCGCCCGTGGCCTTGTGTTAGGTACCATTCTGGCATTTGCTAAGAAAATTAGTGGGAAACCACGGAAAACAACTTCGAGGGTGGCTGAGGTGGATATACAACCCCTCTGTACTCAGATGACATCCCGAGGCTTAGTGGACCCCTTTCCAATCCTCGTACCACTTTTCAAATTTCGTGGCTGATCCGGGATTCAGCCCCAGGCCTCCGGGGGTGGCAGCTAATCACACCAACCAATACACCACAGAGGCGGACCTTCTGATATTTTCGAATATTTATGTATTTAATCCTCGTTTCTTCTGAAATGTTTTCTGCTGTTACCTTGAAATTTCTGTGTTTATAATTGGAGTACACCATGTACTCATTTCATTCATAGTTACGGTTCTCACTAACGAATTCATTTCTGACCAACTGACAGCGTCGTTTAGGGGACCAGGCCTCCCAAAGATCGATTACTTTTAGTATCGTGAGCTTCTCGAGATAGGTTTTGGTGCGCTTGAAATGCGTTGTCCTGATAACTCATTGTCATTGACGTACTCAACCTATGTACACGGTCTCTCGCATAAAGTAAGACCGAACGCACGGTGTTTGTACTCTGCGCTGCGGCAGCTGCCACAGCTGCGCGCGGCCGCCCTGCTTTAAGCGTGTATACAATCGTATGTAAAATCCTACCTTATAAAAGATCCTTCGTTATACAGGCATTGTATCTTGTAGCCATATTCTGGCTGACGCGAGTGAGTTACGCCTCTGTGATATTTCTCATTTCATTCGTAACGTTTCCCTTCAGTTCCCCCAATGTGTGAGGATTTGTTCGATACACATTTTCTTTCATTTTACCCCACAAGCAGAGATCACACATTGTTAGATCTGGAGAACGACGGGGAAATAGACCAGCACTGATCACAGTGTCTGCAGACAAGTCCGAGATTGTAGGAAGGGAATCTTCTACTGTATGAAATGAAATAATAATAATTTCGTGTGGCTATTTCTAGCCGAGTGCAGCCCTTGTAAGGCAGACCCTCCGATGATGGTGGGCGGCATCTGCCATATGTAGGTAACTGCGTGTTATTGTGGTGGAGGATAGTGTTATGTGTGGTGTGTGAGTTGCAGGGATGTTGGGGACAGCACAAATGCCCAGCCCCCGGGCCATTGGAATTAACCAATTAAGGTTAAAATCCCCGACCGGCCGGGAATCGAACCCCGGACCCCCTGAACCGAAGGCCAGTACGCTGATCATTCAGCCAACGAGTCGGACATAAAATGAAATGGCGTATGGCTTTTAGTGCCGGGAGTGTCCGAAGACATGTTCGGCTCGCCGGGTGCAGCTCTTTTGATTTGACGTCCGTAGGCGATCTGCGCGTCGTGATGAGGATGATGTGATGATGAAGACGACATACACTCCCAGCCCCCGTGCCAGAGAAATTAGCCAATGTCAGTTAAAATTCCCGACCTTGCCGGGAATCGAACCCGGGACCCTGCGACCAAAGGCCAGCACGCTAAACATTTAGGCATGGAGCCGGACTCTGCTGTATGAGCAGGGGCTGAATCTTGCTGAAACCACCCGCGCGATTTTTCTTCTACCGTTAACTCATGGAAGAACGACGTCAAAATGCCATCTTGGTACCTCTCTGCTTTTATTGCCGTCTCAGAAAAAATAGCCCCAGCAATTCGTCTTGTACTAACAGCACAAGAAACACCAATTTTCCTATTGTAATGAGGGACTTCATAAACACTCTTAGGATTTTTTGCACACCAACAGCGAGGGTTATGACTGTTCACACGACCATTAAGATGAAACCAGAAATTTTATATACGAAAATACGGTGTTGCAATGATAAGTGTCTCACCATGTTACCAGCTGAGATTTAGACTGGCGACTGATGCTTGCCAGGTCGAACACGTACAGGCTGTTTGCAAGGTCAAGAAGTACGCGTGCGCCTCTCATTCTGCAGCTTAATAATCGGAGAAAAAACGCCGCTTGGACGGTCTTAGTTTATATGAGAGACCCTGGAGCCAGTCTTAAACTTTTTTTTCAGCATTATAATGAGCAGCGCTTCTTTACGAGGTACTGTTTCCTACTCTCTACATGCACATTAGTTGCTTCACGGAAATTTTCGTGATCATGAAAATAACTTCGCTGCTTGAGTCGTGTAGCTATCAACTTGCGTTCGGGAGATAATGGACTCCAATCCCACTGTCGGCAGCCCAAAATACGGTTTTCAGTGGTTTCCCATTATCATAGCAGCCAAATGCTGTACCTTTGTTATGCCTACGGTCGCTTCCTTCCCACTCCTATCCCATCGTCGACATAAGACCTACCGGTATATATGTCGGTGCGACGTAAAGCTAATTATTTTATGAATTTTCCGTGCTTTCCCATTTTTTTACCAGACAAGTACCTGAAATAAGGTCACGGTCCCTTCTTTCCCAGTCTTAGACCCTCCATTTCCCATTGCGGCTGAAAACCTACCTCAGGTCCTGCTTCATTAAACTGCTACCAAAGGGAAACAACCACTCTAGTGAAAACACTAGCCTTTCACCAAAAGGACTGTGGTTCGAAACCCACCCAATGCCTGTGGGACTTCTTTAAAAAAATTATATCCGTGTGGTTCGGGTTCCATGTAAAATATGTGGTCCACAGCTGAGACTACGATATCGAAACTCATGTAAAACCACTAGCTTGCTCTTACTCCCACATTCTTAACTACTACTTAGAAACTGTTCGCTGTATTCTACAAAATGTTCTTAAATGTATTTTTAGCCATGAGATTAGGCTATAGGGAAAGGGATGATTATGTAGTGGCACGTAACAGAAGATTTATCCTTGGTCAAACGAAAGTGTAACATAAACAGGATGTGAAACACTGTTTCACAATTTATATTGTGGCCTCTATACTGATTGATGTATGGTCAAACATCGTTATATTAATGCATGTTTTGTTGCCTATGGTACAGTCTGGAAGCAATTTACGTAATGGCGCTCATCCTACATTATTGGTTTCCACGTGATTAATATTAATGTGTGTTGCGTGTATCCAGCAAGCATATTGCTCTTCTGTTACACTTTGGACTTAAGCTATGGCAGTGCTACGATCACTACATCAAAGCTGAGGGGGGCACATCCTCATTAACGTCACAGTGATCCCTCAAAGAAGAGGGAATTACTGGAAGAACTTCCATTACCATTAAGGAATATAAGCTTCGAGATCTAAGGTCTACGAAGCATTCCGGTGATGTGTACTTTTGTGGAGTTTGTAGTTCTGTTAGTACGTGTATTCATTTTCTAATATAAACATATTTTCTGAAGCTGAAAACGGTGCACGCAATACGGAATTCCAAACCTCACCTTAATCGTTAATACACATTTGTTTCTTAAATAATGCAAATACAAAAAGCATTGGACTGTTCATACATTTACTATAAACATAAGGCCATTAAGTAAAGTATTTATTTAATTTTATCGAATGAGTTGGGCATGCGGTTAGGGTCGCAAAACTCTGAGCTTGCATTTGGAGGTTCGAATCTCACCGTCGGTAGTCCTAAATATGATTTTGCGTGTTTTCTCATTTCCAAACCAATCAAATGCTGGGGCGGTACCTTAAAGCCACAGCCACTTCCCTCCCAATCCTCGCCATTCCTTATCTTTGCGTTGCCGGAAAGCTTCGATGTGTTAGTGCGCGCTTGCACCATTAGCAAAGAGAAAAATATTTATACACAATTACCAGGGGTAATTTCATTTTAATTCACTACAAATTCTATACCCCAAGACGCTTGCCCATAGACAGATCGGAGTGTATATGAAGATTTATAACAATGAATTAAGGAAAAGCCCACATATATGGCGTTCGTTGATCTTGAAAAAGAATTTAATAATGTTGATTGGACTAAGCTATCTGAGATTCTGAAGGTGGTCTGGATCAGATACCGAGAACAATGAATTATTTGCCATCTGTATAAAAATCAGCCTGCAGTGATAAGAATCGAGGGCTTTGAAAAAGAAGCAGAAATCCAGAAGGGAGTGGAGCAAGGTTGCAGTTTGCCCCCCCCCCCCTCCCTCCTTTACAATGTTTATACAGAAGAGGCAGTAACGGAAATCGAAGAGGAATTTGGGAAGGTAATCATAATCCAAGGAGAGGAAATCAAAACCCTGAGATTTGCCGATGATATTGTTATTTTATCTGAGACTGCAGAAGATACGGAGAAATTGCTGAATGGTATGGACGAAGTCTTGGATAAGGAGTACAAGATGAAAATAAATAAGTCCTAAACAAGATTAATGGAGTGCAGTCGAACGAAGTCAGGTGATGCAGGAAATGTTAGATTAGGAAATGAAGTCTTAAAGGAAGTAGATGAATATTGTTACTTGCGTAGTAAAATAACTAACGATGGCAGAAGTAAGGAGGACATAAAATGCAAACTAGCAAAAGCAAAGGAGGCCTTTCTTAAGAAAAGAAATTTGCTCACGGAACTGAAACATGGATGATAATTAGCTCAGAAAGAAAGAGAACAGAAGCTTTTGAAATGTGGTGTTACAGAAGAAAGCTGAAGGTGAAATAGATAGACGGAATCACGAATGAAGAGATACTGAATGGAACTGATGAGAGGAGATCGATTTGGCAAGAAGAAGAGATAGAATGACAGGACACATCTTAAGACACCCAGGACTTGTGCAGTTGATTTTTGAGGGAAGTGTAGATGGTAAGAACGGTAGGGGTAGACCAAGGTATGAATGTGACAAGCAGATTAGAGAAGGTGTAGGAATTAGCAGTTACAAAGAAATGAAAAGGTTTGCACAGGATAGGATGGCATGAAGAGCTGCATCAAACCAGTCTATTGACTGATGACTTAAACAGCAACAACAATATTACGGTAATGAAATCTGAAAATATATTGTCATTTCAGAAAAATAGGACAAGGATATGTCCCAACAAAAACTCTCGGGGTACCAGGACAACAGGTTGAAAACCGGTACTGTCCCGTCCCAAACGGGACGGCTGCTCAGTTCACATTTTGGTGAACGAGATGATTAGAACAATATAAAACAATGTTTTAAATCACTGAGTGGCTCTCAGGACCAAATGTTTGAAATCCTCCTCCACGGGCGAAAAATCAGCTCATTAGGACATTGACCTACCAAAACAACTGCTGCCCATCCAGATGGTTTGCAGATACTAGATTTTAACGAGGTCAGCGTGGCGACATCGTCAACTCTATAGCTTGACTGCCTTGACTGGTTCCACTGCCTGTCGTATGAACTGCTCCTCAATTTTTGCCAGTCTAGAAAATCCCTGGACTGGCTGAGAATGGAACAGGGACCTCCGTGTAAGAGAATGGAAAATACTTTGAGCGCTTTGCGGGACAAAATTCCGGCACCTTGGCGTCTCCGAAAACCGTAAAATTAGTTAAAATATTATTATTATTATTATTATTATTATTATTATTATTATTATTCCATGGACGAATACGTTGACATGCTTGTTATCTACGGGGAAGCAGGAGATAATTCGTTGCAGGCACTGCGTCCGTATCAAAAAAGGTATCCAGACAGGCGACATCCAACTGCAAAATCTTTCCGAAGTGTTGAAAGACGTTTACGAGCAACAGAGGCACTTCAGATGATACCACTTGTCCGAGAGCAAATCGCACCATCTGGTAAGAATGTGGAAGCTGTTCTGGACCCAACTCGCAATAGCGCACACACGAATACCCGGGAAATACCACAACAGGTAAATATCCGTCTGGCTTCCACACTACGAATACCGCATGCCCATAAATACCGCCCCACTACCATCTACAACTAAACCAGGATTTTCACGACATGGATTTCCAAGCCCCAATGAAATTTTGTCAGTTGCTATTAGTAAATCTGGAAAATGATACAGCATTCCTGTCGAAAATCCTGTTCTCAGACGAATCCCAATTTCACAATAATCGTGCCGGCAACCACCACTACATGCACTATTGGAGCGCTGACAATGTGATAGGCAGACTATCGTGTGCAATGAAGTGTGAATGTATGGTGTGGACTTCCACTTTCTACGCCATGAACTCCCAACTCTGATGGACAATGAGCCACATGGAGAACGTTCAACGATGTGGTTTCAACGGGATGGAGCTCCACCACATTGGAAGTTAGCAGTCCGTAACTATCTGAATGAGACACATCCAGGAATATGGATAGGAAGAGGAGGACCTGTTTCTTGGCTGCCAGTTCACCAGATTTAACACAATTAGACTTGTTCCTATGAGGGCATTTCATACCCAGGAGCCAGAAAATCCAGAGCGTCTTCAACAACTCATCGCCGAAACCTACAGATCAGTAACATCGTACTATAATATAAATTCAGCGGCGTGCCCAGATGTGCATAAACCAAGCAGGTCATCACTTTGAGCACTTGCTGAAGTACTAAACATTTTTAATGTACTTTGGTGCACCCACTACTTATGACATATCGGTACATTTTAGGGCCACTTACACTTACACAACACTGAGAATGTGCATAAAAGTGGATAGTTCACACGCAATAAGAGACGGTAAATACTTTTATAAATTAAAAAATGAAATAGTATCTCGGCCACGAACTCGTACGACAAGCGTAACGTAGCGTTCGGCTTGCTCTTACTATCTACGCTATGCTGCACAACACAACAATGCATGAAGATTACAACTCATGTGGTAGTTTTAACACGGTGGCAGTGTCCACTTCGTGTTTCACAGATATTTCATATACAGGGTATATCATAACTATACCGACAAAAATCAGGGCTGCTTTTCGTGTTATGTTACGAACGATGGTGCAGTGGGATTGGCGGAGATTGTTTTCCTTACCGACAAAATGAGAAGCAGTCGCAGTTGTACACACCGTACAAGAACACACAGTAATTGAGTTACACTTGTCAGTCAAGGAATGCACCAGATCGTTTTTCCTCTCGTCTGTTGGTCGCAGTAACATTTTAAATTATTTAACACGCTCAAAGATGCAACGCTGCCGCCCAACGATCGTTTATTCCATCACTCACAACATTGTAAATGGAATGAAATACGCACAGCGGTTTGATTACAGTAGATGTTCAAAATGCCCACTTCGTACTTCGATGCACATTTCACAACGGTGTAGTAGTGACCTTTGGACTCTCTTCGGAATGTGTGGTGTGTCGTGCATTACCTCTGTCTCCCACTTTCCAATTCCCACTTTCCCTCCCTTCTCGAACACTTCCCCTCTCTCCTCTAACGCACAGCAACAGGCAGCAGCTGGCTTTCTCGCATGGCAAATACGGCAAGTTCGTCAATTTGAATTGCACGCCCGCGTGTAACAAAGTAACCACTTTTTCACAAAAAGAATAAATTTCTCCGCCAAACCGATTGCACCGTCATTCTTAACATAACCCGAAGAGCATCCCTGACTTTTTGTCGGTATTGTTATGATACCTCTTCTTAATCAGTTTACCATCCACGGTTGGTATTTTTCCTCGAACTCAGCGAGGGATCCCACGTCTACCGCCTTAAGGGCAGTATCCTGGAGCGTGAGACAGTGGGTCGAGGGATACAACTGGGGAGAATGGCCAGTACCTCACCCAGGCGGCCTCACCTGCTATGCTCAATAGAGGCCTTGCGGAGGGATGGGATGATTGGAAGGTATAGACAAGGAGGAAGGAAGGAAGCTGCCGTGGCCTTCAATTAGGTACCATCGCGGCATTTGCCTGAAGGAGAAGTGGGAAATCACGTAAAACCACTTAGAGGATGGCTGAGGTGGGAATCGAACCCACCTCTACTCATTTGACCTCCCAAGGTGGAGGGGACCCGTTCCAGCCCTCGTACCATTTTTCAAATTTCGTGGGAGAGCCGGAAATCGAACCCAGGCCTCCGGGGGTGGCAGCTAATCACACTAACCACTACACCACAGAGGCGGACATTGTTATGATACACCCTATAGATATCCGATCATTTAGATAGCGCAATCAAGGTTTCTGTTTTATAATAAAGTGAAAGCATAACAGCTTCCTATTTTTTCTGTAAGCCGTAAATACAATAATATCCGTTATAATGTGCACACCAGAAGGACAGGAGTTTTCAGGACGGATGTAAAACTGCGGTTTGCGTAAAACACTATTGATAGGGCCTGCTGATTCACCTGGGTGTATAGTATATAAGAACCAAGGGAAAACAACTTTATGTTGGTGAAAGAATGACTGAAATCGGCTAAGAAGTTCCTGAGATTACCTTCCATGTGCAAACAAACTGATTGCATTCGAGAGATGGTGGGTTCAAATCCCACCGTCGGCAGCCCAGAAGATGGTGTTCCGTGGTGTACTATTTTCACAACAGACAAATACTGGGGCTATACCATAATTAAGGCCAGGCTAAACTGGTAAAGAAGCAAAGAAACCGACGAACTTTTATCTTTTTATAATATTAGTATAAATTACTATAAATTATGATAACTGGCTAACGAGGTTGCCGGCCTCGCGGTTTAGGGGTAGCGTGCCTGCGTTTTACCTGGATGTGAGGGCTGGCTTCAGGTCCACTCAGCCCACGTGATTACAATTGAGGAACGATCTGATGGTGAGATGGCGGCCCCGGTCTAGAAAGCCAAGAATAACGGTCGAGAGGATTAGTCGTGCAGACTACACGGCACATCATGATCTGTAGGCCATCGGTCTGAGCAGAGGTCGCTTGATAGGCCACGGCCCTTCGGGGCTGTTGCGCCATGTTTTTTGGGGGGTTTGGTTTTGTTTGGCTAGTGAGGTTAGATTACATTTATTCTTTCTGGCGAGATTAGGGCCATTTGGCCCTATTTTCCATCTCTGTAACTGTAAAATATAGTTATGATAATAATAGTAGTAGTTGTTTTTACATCCCACTAACTACTTTTTACGGGTTTTGGAGATGCCGACGTGCCGAAATTAAGTCCCGCAGGAGTTATTTTACGTACCACTAAATCTACCGACTCGTAGCTGAGGTATCTGAGAACCTTCAAATACCACTGTACTGAGCCAGGATCGAACCTGCCAAGCTGGGGACAGAGGACCATTGCCTCAACCGTCTAAGCCACTCAGCCCGGCAAAATAGTTATGTAACCAACTTCCTAACTGGTTAGATCGAGGTTTGATCGCTGGTAAAGGAAACGTCTTTTTTATCCTTCACCTTCTAGACGGTTCCTGGTCGACTTAGTCAACTGTAAATATTTCAATTACAGGATATCCTCTGGGAGAGGACGTCCTTATTTTTATTTTTTTTTACAATTGGCTTTTCGTCGCACCGACACAGGTCTTATGGCGACGATGGGAGAGGAAAAGGCTAGCAATCGAAAGGAATCAGCCGTGGCCTTAATTAAGGTACACACACCGAGCGAGTTGCCCGTGCGGTTAGAGGAGCGCGGCTGTGAACTTGTATCCGGAAGATAGTGGGTTCGAATCCCACTGTTGGCAGCCCTGAGGATGGTTTTCCATGGGTACACATTTTCACACCAGGGAAATGCTGGGGCTGTACGTTAATTTAGGCCACGGCCGCTTCCTTCCAACTCCTAGGTCCTTCCTATCCCATCGTCGCCAAAAGACCTATCTGTGTCGGTGCGACGTAAATCCCCTAGCAGAAATTAAATTTAGGTACAGCCCCAGCGTTTGCCCGGAGTGAAAACGGGAACCACGGAAAAACGATCTTCAGGGCTGCCGGCAGTGGGGTTAGAACTCACTAACTCCCAAATACTGGATACTGGCCGCAATTAAGTGACTGCACCTATCAAGCTCGGTGGGGAGTACGTCAGTGAAGTTCTGGTTCTCCTGTATAGGAGATCGATAAAGTTCGAATATTTCACTTTCGTATTCTCACTTATCTGAACAACAAAATGATTTCTATATTAACTGCGATGAAGATAAATAACTTCCATCTGTAATAATAACAATAATAATAATAATAATAATAATAATAATAATAATAATAATAATAATAATAATAATAATAATAATAATAACACACATTTATGGCGTGAAAATATGAAACCACGAAAATCCAAACTCAGGGCTGCCGATGGCGGGATTCGAACCTACCACCTCCCGAATGCAACATCACGGCTACGTGGCCCGAACCGCACGGCCAACTCGCTCGGCTGCTCGTTATTTAACATCGCACTAATACGCCGACGGAAGTATGGGAACGGGCTAGTATTAGAAAGGTATCGACGTGGCCCTAATTAAGGTGTGAAAACGGGAAACAGCGGAAAACCATATTCAGGACTGCCGACGCTGGGATCGAACCCATTATCTCTCGAATACAAGCTCACATCTGCTCGACCGTAACCGCATCGCCAGCTCGCTCGGTATGTATATCCTCAAAACTGTATTATCGTGTCGTAGTTTGTTTACACTCCAGGGTTGGTTTTCCCCTCGGACTCAGCGAGTGATCACACCTCTACCGCCTCAAGGGCAGTGTCCTGGAGCTTCAGACTCTGGGTCGGGGGATACAACTAGGGAGGATGACCAGTACCTCGCCCAGGCGGCCTCACGTTCTATGCTGAACAGGGGCCTTCTGGGGTGATGGGAAGATTGGAAGAGATAGACAAGGAAGAAGGAAGGAAGGAAGGAAGGAAGGAAGGAAGGAAGGAAGCGGCCGTAGCCTTAAGTTAGGTACCATCCCGGCATTTGCCTGGAGGAGGAGTGGGAAACCACGGAAAACCACTTCGAGGATGGCTGTGGTGGGAATCGAACCCACATCTACTCAGTTGACCTTCCGAGGCTCAGTGGACCCCGCTCCAGCCCTCGTACCACTTTTAAAATTTCGTGGCAGAGCCGGGAATCGAACCCGGGCCTCCGGGGGTGGTAACTAATCACACTAACCACTACACCACAGAAGCGGTAGGTGCTCACTAAGGGAGGATTTTTGGATATTCCGTCGCTAAGGGTTATAAAAGTTGGGTGAATTGTTTAAATGACTACATCGATATTTCAAAAACTCGTAAGTTTACTGACTTAAAAATTGGTATTTGGAATCTCCTTTACAAATAAAGAAAAAGTATTTTTTTCGGAAAATTCCATTAAGGGGGATGAAGAAAGGTTAAAAGGAGGTTAAATACCTTATATGAGGAAACTTCTTTCTCAAAAACTGAGGATATAACAGACATGAAAATTGGTATTTGGCAACTCCTTTAAAAATAAACAAAGACGTATTTTTTGTTTTTAGAAAATCCAATTGATAGGGGGGAGGGGTGAAAAGGAGTGACAATGGGGTTGAATTAGAAAAAAGACTATATCTACAGTACATCTCAGAAACGTAACATGTTACAGACTTGTCTATCCCTTCCAATCTTCTCATCCCCACGCAAGGAACCTGTTCAGCATAGCAGTTGAGACCACCTGGGCAAGATACTGGTCACCCTCCCCAGTTGTATCCCGACCCAGAGTCTGAAGCTCCAGGACACTGCCCTTGAAGCGGTAGAGGCGGGATCCCTCGGTGAGTCCGAGGGAAAAACCGACCCTGGAGGGTAAACAGATAAAGAGGGAGAGAGAGACATTTTTCCTGTCCGCCTCAATGGTGTAGTGGTTAGTGTGATTAACTGCCAGCCCTGGAGACCCGGCTTTCGATTCCCTGCTCTGCCACGAAATTTGAAAAGTGGTACGAGGAGTGGAACGGGGTCCACTCAGCCTCGGCAGGTCAAATGAGTAGAGGTGGGTTCGATTCCCACCTCAGCCAACCTTGAAGTAGTTTTCTGTGGTTTCCCACTTCTCCTCCAGGCAAATGCCGGGATTAGGGCTGTGAAGAGGAGGCGGTCCTCCTGTTGATTGAATCGGATAATACGATTACAGTGCTCCTCCGGTGATTTCCGGTACTACCGTCGGAGGCAGAGCAGTTACGAGCCCCGGAGGTTAACCGGAGGGCCGCCTCCAATTCGCAGCAGCAGCTCCGAGTGTAAAAGCGTAGTGGGCTGTAATTTCAAACTAACGTCCGTGAATGTAGGCGCCCTATAAAAATCGTTGCCTACATACACAAAAATTGATCTAAGTCATCGATCTTCCATACAATACCCCTTAACAAAGAACGTAAAATATAGTCATTCAGAATAATTAATGAATCCTCGCAATTGTTATCAAGAAAATGTAATTATCATCAACATATTATTCATATCCCATGTACCTGTAGTTATAAACCCTGTAGATATAACAAGCAATGTATCTAATAGGTTCATTTGCTTTTCAGAAAAGTGCAGGCTCTACCTGTGCAGACCTTACACAATATACTTCGTTCATTATTATTATTATTATTATTATTATTATTATTATTATTATTATTATTATTATTATTATTATTATTATTATTATTGTACCGGGCGGTACACCCCTACGCCGCAGTTTTAAATCTTGCGCCAATAAATCCTCCTCTACAGGAGAAACTCTGAACTTTAAAAACTGGATCAACTCATAAGTTTCTCAGAAGATGTCACTACCGTAAATTTTGTGATTACGAAGTTGTCAATTCTGTGTGGATTTCAACTTATTTTGTTTTCCATTTGATCAAGAAGTGTGGACATTCTCTTATAGATGTCTCTACTAAAAAACTATGATCATGCACCCTGCTGCGAAGTGAAGGAACGTTTTTGAAAAAATGTTGTATTCATACGTTTTCTCTTTACTAAATTTCGTTCATTCATTTGTCGGTTGGCAATATTAATCTTTTCTTTCCGCTAGTTTTGAATTGAGCCAATCCAGATTTTTTAAATTAATTTTTGACCAATCATGTCTTTCTTCGATTCTGAGTGTACTGTCTACACTGACCAATAAAATTGAGTGGGTGTGGCTGTTTTATTCATGAAAAGTCGCGAATTTTCCCCGAGGGTATAAAAACTGCTGATTTTCTTGTCTCTGGGCCACTTCATCAACTTATAACCTAGTGTATGGACATGTAGCAGGAGGCGGCAAGCGCCTCTTTCATCAGGCAGCGGCTCTTCAATGAGGTAATGGCCCTTTAACATCTTTATTTTCTTGCTAGCTCAGCCGTTTAACCCTCGGGAAAGGTCCCAATCCCTTTACAATGTAAACTATCTTTTCGGCATGTAAATTTTGCCGTTTGATGTAAAAACTTCATTAAAATCTGTAACTGCAATTCGGGGATAGAGAGTGCTTTACCCTCTCGAGCTCCCCTTCATATTAATTGGAGGTGACTACGTTTTCTTCCTTTCTGTAATGTCTTAAAATTTTTTTATACGAGTCACCTCCATAGTTTGGGAATAGCCCCTGTTTCATTGGCCTAGTGCCTCGTAGGTTTTAAAAAGTTTCATGTAGGAGTGCAAGTACACTCCTCCATTGATCTTGGTATTTTGGGCCATTTACTTAACCTGTTCTTTTCTGCTAAGGCCCAGTAGGTTGGGTACAAAGCACCCCTGTTTCTTTGTAAGTGTGCCTTGAGGGCAGTTAATGGTAAAGTCTGTTGCGGCCTTGGATAGGCTCAGAAAATTGAGAGCGGGTCAGCTCTTTTATTTGTGGTAAAAGTGCCTCAGAGAGGCTTGATATTCAAAGTTGGGAGTAAGTGCTCCATGTATGGAGGGGATTTCTGCCCTTTGGAAAATGTGTTTGTGAGCTGAGAGCTCAGGAGTTGTAAAACTTGGGGCTTGAAGCCCAGATTGTTAAATTGTCTCTAAATCTTGGCTTTTCCTGGTCTTGTACATGATTGTCGGTTATTTGTTGACTTGTTGTTATGTGTTAAACTTTGAAATTCTATGTGAAAATTGTTTAAGTTTTGCTATTTTCGAAAATATAACCTTTAATGCAATTTTAATTCATATATCGGCCTTGTAGCTGGACCCATTCACCCCGGCACCTTCTTTTACCTCTGCTGTTCCACAGATACCTTGGAACAATTATTATTATTATTATTATTATTATTATTATTATTATTATTATTATTATTATTATTATTAATAATATGGAACGTTTACCGGGCGAGTTAGCCTTGCGGTTAGAGCCGCACGGCTGTGAGCTTGCATCCGGGAGATAGTGGGTTCGAATCCCATTGTCGGCAGCCCTGAAGATGGTTTTCCGTTTTTTCCATTTTCACACCAGGCAAATGCTTAGGCGTACCTTAATTAAAGCCACGGCTGCTTCCTTCCAACTCCTAGGCCTTTCCTCTCCCATCGTCGCCATAAGACCTTTCTGTGTCGGTGCGACGTAAAAGCCACTAGTAAAAACAAAAATGGAAATATTCCCATTACACTGGTGCTAGAATGCATTAGTTTCCATTTAAATTTGAATTCACTTTTAATTTCTGAACATATGTAGAAAACGCGAAAGACGTGACCAGAAATATGGGATGTATATTTACTAGCTGACGGAGGAGTTCAAATCTGTAAGTGCTGCACTGTAAAACATGGCACAAATGAATCGTAAGCTCCGGGTGAGAGTTCACCTGCAAAGAATATTACTACTACTGGGACCTTTCCCACCGTCCCCCATGACTCATGGGACCATGTGACAACAAACCAACCCTTTCGGGTCACGAACACATGGGACCATGCTCCACGGAAGTCGATAGTCAAGGGATCTTTTTGGTCTGTGCCGATTTCTCCTCATTGGGATTGTATACTTAATCCACTCTCATGAAGAGTTATCGACCATTCGACTCAGCTAGATCAGAGCTACTCTCCCGTTCCTGAGGTCTAAACACGGACTCCTCAGGGCCGAAGAACGTTCGCGGCAAATAGAGGCTATCAAACATAAACTACCTTAAAGGCCTACAATGAACGGAAGAGGATTTTTGGATGCTCATTTTTCGGCAAAGAATAAGCACAAATAAGTTTTCCAAATTTACTAAGGCGCTCGTTGAAATATACACATACACTATGACATCCTTGGTAAATTAATATACATTGACAAGTTGAATACAAATATTTAGCAACGGTAAAATCCGTGCAACCATCCATCAGTTAAACTTCATCCACATTCCATAAGAATATTTATGTGGATGACCACAGTTCCTAAGGACATTTCAAATGCAAGAGTACTTCCATCCGAACTAACAAGCTGATGGATACCTGATTTGACATACACAGAAAAATATACATCCCCGGGGGATGACCAATCTCGTTGACATACTACGTTCATACCATCGGTTTTGTCTGTCTATCTCCCGTTGGATATCAAAACTGTTGAGTGTTACACAAACAAAATATAACACAGATTACCTATTTACAGTTACAATTCGAACCATTTTCCTCCAAATATCAGTATTCCCTGGGACCGAATCCCATGTCATGAAGTTAAACATTTACTTACACTAATTCAACTACCCCGGAGTGGTCATTTTATCTTATATCTACCGCCACCAAATATCTGTACGTGAATAAAAAGTATACTGGAGAAATAAACATAGGTTTACGTAAACCATGGAAAAGACAATAATATTGCGCGTCTCCACCAAAATTCAGCACACTACTCTAACGGGTGCAGTATTGTTAATTAAGCCTTATTTATGCCGAAAATGCATTAAAATTTGCCCGATTGCTTTGGCATCGCTGTACGCTGGCATATGTTTTCCAATATGGAGTCGCTAAATAGTGTTCTTCTCCTGCTTCTTCTATGACGTGTGCCTAGCTCGGGGATTCTTTAAGCCACCCAGTGGGCGGGTGAAGGCGCCTCTCTGGCGGGCTTCGTATTGCGCAACCTGACGATACCCCCAGCATCCACACAAAGAAAGCTTGCTGCCAGCTTCCTTACCAAGCATATCACTTGAAATAAATACTAATTGTGCCGGTACGGTCACATCTGCCCCTCCGTTGGTTTCAAGAAATTTGAAACGGAGTTGCGAATTTCTTGAACAATTACTACTCAATCCGTCCTAAGATCAATCTTCTTTAGTTGCTCTAAGTTTCTGTGATTCCAACCTCAACTGGGCATTTTCTCTCTGGAGCAAGAAACATACTCGTGCCATAATGTCGCGTCTCTCGTACAGCTCTATGCACTCCTCACAACTCTGGTCACTCAAATCATCTCGTTCCTCCACCGTCATTACATGGACTGCTGGATCTTCTTCACCATCTTCTTCTTCGTCCCCTGGATCCTCATCTTCGTCTCTCTCCAGATCCTCTTCCTCTTCTTCGGCGTTCTCGTCCACCTGATTGGCGTCTATTCTGCTGCTTCCTGGAGGATGGTACAATTTCAAATTGGCGGCATTGTACACTGTCTCAGTCGTGCCGTCCATGCTCTGGACCTTGTAGGAATTATTGTCCAAATTTTCGATGATCCGATATGGCCCAATGTATAGCTCCGCGAACTTATGATAAATTTTATTTGCGGGATCGGAGATCGCTGGTCGTTTGACAAGAACAAGTTCTCCAACTCGCAATGGACGATGGTACCTTTTTCCACGCAATCGCCGTAATCGCTTCTCTGCCTGTTCTTTCAAATATTCCGCCGTCGTTTGTATGCAGAGTTCCACGGATAAGCGGGGGTCTTGAGGGCATTGGATTGCATTCACCCAGGGTCTCTTGGGAACTTCGTCGAAGTGAACGACGCTTGGGATCATCCCAGTTGACTCGTGGACCGTCCCATTCACACATTCCTCAATAATAGGAAGGACGTCCACCCATCGCCAATGTTGACGGGAACAGTAGATCCGGCAAAATTTGCCTATCTCCCGCATGATTCGCTCGGCTGGATTTGATTCGGGGTGGCGAATCGAACTCAGGTGATGCTTCACCCCTAATCGTTCAATATCCTTTTTAAAAGCTCCGGACGTGAATTGGGAACCGTGATCTGTCAAAATACACTCCGGTTTACCCATCCTCGGAATGATTTTATTCTTTAGCTGATTGATGACAGCTCTGGTATTCGCTTTTTGTACGGGGCAAAGTTGGATAAACTTCGAAAAAACATCGACGCAAACCAAAATATGCTGCATCCCGCGTCGTGCCTTGGGTAAGGGACCGTAAAAATCTAGCGCGAAGAGCTCTTTGGGCTGCTTCGGCAACAAAGGTCGCGGCAGTTGTTTAAGCAAAAAGGTGTTGTGCTTCACCCGCTGGCATATATCGCATGTCATCAGTACACGGCGGACAATTTTCCTCATATTTGGCCAAATGAATGTTTCCTTTAACGTTGATACAACCTTGTCGATCCCGGCGTGACCAATGGCTCGGTGTGCCAACCAGATTAAGTCCTCTTGTAAAACGGGCGGCACTACAATCCTGTATCGAGTGTGATTATCATCGACAAACTTATGGAGAATCCCGTTGAAGTAATTGTACCGTTCTGCCTTCTTCTCTATTTCTGAGTGCTCGGCGGTACCCGGTTGTAATTTCCGCTTGAAGAACTCGATCAATTTTCCTGTTTCCGGATATCTTTCCTGCTCCTCCCCTACAGTTTTCAACTTTTCTAGAGTGGCATGGTCTTCATCTTCCAGCTGGATGTGAAAAATGGAAGTTTCGCTGGGGTCCGGGTTTCGACTTAGGGCATCTGCAATAATGTTGTTTTTTCCAGCACAATGCTCAACCGTTAAGGCAAATTGTTGGACGAAAAGACACCAACGATTGACCCTTTCGCTCGTCATTATCGACTTGAGCATGAAAGTTAATGCCTTATGGTCTGTCCGAAGGACAATGGGGAAGCCATAGATATACTTCCGCCAGTGACCTAGGGCTGTGACGATAGCCAACATCTCGAGTTCAGTCACTGTGTATTTGAGCTCGTGAGTTCTCAATTTGCGGCTCATAAATGCCAGATATGTGATTTTTGGTTGTGCCTCCGGGTCTTCTTGGTACAATACAGCACCGACCCCAATTTTCGATGCGTCTGTTTGCACAATGAATTTCTTAGAATAATCTGGGTAACCTAATTTAATGCTGTTGGCGAGGAGTTCCTTCGTCTTATTGAAAGCGGCTTCGCATTCCTCGTCCCACTTCCAACGGTTATTTTTCTTTAGCAAATTTTGGAGGGGTGCTACGACTTCGGTATACCCAGGACAGTGATCAGAGAAGAAATTACAGATCCCTAAAAATTGCCGAACGTGCTTGACCCTAGTTGGTCTTGGAAAGTTTTGAATTGCTTGAATTTTGACGGGGTTTGGGATCACGCCATCGGAGTCAATCACTTGTCCCAAAAATAAAATACTCCTTTGACAGAACTGTGACTTTGGAAGGTTGACTTTAAAGTTGTTTCGATCCAGATCGAGCAAGAGCTTCTTGATCTTTTCGAGATGGTCCTCGACTGTCTCAGATGCCACCAAAATGTCATCGATGTACCTTACCGTCAATGCCTTTACCTCGTCGCTAAGGTTTCTATCGAGAGCTCGGATAAGAGCAGATCCCGCGTTCATAATGCCGAACGGAACCCGGTTGAAGACGTATGTCGTCTGGTCAAACATAAACCCAGTCAAAATTTTGGTCTTCGGGTCTAACTCTACGTGATGAAAAGAGGAAGTTAAGTCGACCCCAGAAAACAACTTCATATGCCGAAATTTCTTCAGGATGTCTTTGATACAGGGGGCTTGATCATACTCGGGGACTAAGCGTTTATTAATAGCCCTCGCGTCAAGGCAAACGCGAAGAGACCCATCCGCTTTTTCAACAATTACGAGTGGGTTCAGGAAAGGCGTTGGGGACTTCGTAATTAAACCACTAGCCTCCATCGCGCCAATGATTTTACTGACTTTGTCATGATACTTTTCTGGTACCGGATACGGGCGTTGCCTAAATGGTTCCCAATTGTTGACTACCAAGGTATATTGGAAGTTTGGGATCTTCCCCGGTCGTGAACCGAAAACTTCTTTACATTGTTCTAAAATTTTGAGTAATTGGTCCTTTTCATTTTCCCCAATTTTGGCTTCATGAATTTTCCCTTGAATGGTTGAATCCAACGATGGTTCCTCTTCTGTCTCCAATGCTGCGATTGTCATTCCAGATTCCTCAAAGACTTTGTGGCAGATTTCGTCCAATCCTATCCCGCTTTCTTCTCCCTCCGGGTTTCCTGAACAGATCTGTGTCGTCCAAATTCTCTCCTCGGTTTCTAAGTCCTCAAAATCATTTAACTTCATCTCGGTTTGGGCCGAATCAAATTTTAAACAAATTTCGTTCGTCTCCATATTAATATGGGCTTTATATTCCCTTAAGAAATCTGAACCGATGATAATATTATATTCAATTTTGGATAAAACGATAAATGGATGGGAAACAATGTCCTTTCCAATCTCCAGGTCCAGATACGCTTGGCTATTGCAGATTGTGGTCCTGTCCGGAATTACTCCACGAACCTTGACATTTGATATTGGGATAACCGGGATATCATTTTTGGATTGAAGTTCTTGTAATAGAATTCTAGTGACAACGGTCACGCTGGCTCCCGTGTCCACAAGACAACGAACTCGAACCCCGTTAACCCTGATGTAAATAACGGGTAGTTCTCTTATCACCTTAATGTCTGTTTTCAACTGTTCCTCCAGTAAATCATCAGCTTGCACCACCCAGGTGTCTATCGTAATGACCGTCCATGACGTCTCCTGAGGATCGATAGCTTCCGAAAATCCGGCTACCTCCCCGCTTAGTAGTTGGGCTTTTTTTAAGGCGATTCCCCTCTGTGGCCTCATACTCTGGCGCACAGGGGTTCAACCTCCCTTGATTCGCGTTATGCTGCTGTAACGCAAGGCTCTCTGCCCCTTGACACTCATTTGTTTGGGAGAGTTGCCTTATGGGCTGCTCCCATATGTCTCCATTGCTTCGCGCCTCGCGCAGTTCTTTAACGTACCGCTGAGATTCCTTCTTACGGTCGTTCTGGTCTCCCTGACGATGATCTCCCCGTGGTTGCGGATTCCTATCGTTTCTAGGTTGCCATTTCGGATAGGGTCGCCGGTCCTTACGGTAATTATCTCTCGTATAGGATTGCCGACCGTAACTACGCCTATCCTCTCTCCACGGACGAGGATTCCACCTACTATCCCTTGAATGGTTATTTGTAGCGTACAACTCCCGCGTACTTGTCCCTTGGTCCTTTTGACCGATCGAATTAGGATTTCCTTGGCAGTTCACGATATTTACCATTTCAGTCTGCCTGGTCCGCATGTGTTGGCCACCTGACGTCTGGTCCAGATGCCGTAACACTTGCTCCATCTCAACAGCTGTTTTTACATCTGCCGCTATCAAAATACGCTGCACGTCAGCGGGAAATTGTTTTGTGAGCGCTGCTAATAGTTCGCCTTCTGCCGGAGGGTTGTCCAACTCCCTCATCTTCACTAGCTGTCCTGTGAAATACTCGCAGAAGCGCGTCGGTCCCGTCATCGAATACCGACGTGAGTACAGTTCGAGGCGCAAACCCTGCTGCGTTTGCATCCCCCAATATTTGTCTAGAAATGCCCTCTTAAAGCTTTCGTACCCGTCGAAGCACTATCGAAATGCTTGGAACCATACAAGGGCCTGGTCCTCTAAAAATTTCTCGACAACCCGTAACTTTCGTTCAGACGAGATCCGGTTATCGCTCATGTAACCGTCCATCTCAATCAAAAATTTCTTTGGCGTCATATTCCCGCCAGGTTTGAAACGTTTTGGTTTGTCGTCCGCCATCTTCACCATGTTATAGATGGGGATAGGTTCGACAGGAAGGAGTGTTGAGTTATGCCCTGGTGTCCCCGCTATCTGATCTTGACTCATATTCATTGTCTGGAAGAGTCCTGATCTTTCGGATTCGGGCTTTGTGTCGAACGGATTAAATTGACTTGGTTTCATTGGGCTAAATTCCTTCCCAACTTCCGGAAAATTCTTCCCTACTTTAATTTTCCCAAACTCTTCCTTTAATTCCTGAATTATGGCGTCGTGGGTGTCTACTTTGAGCTTGACCTTCTGAGTTCTATGTGACCAATCCTCGATCCTGTCTGAAAGTTTATCGTCCCTCTTGTCGATTTCTTCCCGGATCGCGGTAATGTTTACGGACGTTAGCTCTCTTTCTTCTGCTACACGCAGTTCGATCGTGTCGGTAAACTCCTGTCGTAACGCTTCGGCTTTATGGCGTACGTCATTCAACTTCATCTGGGTTTGGGATATTTCCCGAGTTATTGCCTCAGTTTCCCTACGCTGATTTTCCTGGTATTCAACTGTCGCCTTCATATGTTGGTCTAACTGCTCCGCGACACTTGTGCTTTGAGCCTCAACACAGTCAATGCGTTCAATTGCCGTCTCCATGGTCTTACTGATCTCCTCCTGCTTTGCCTCAACGCTCCCTACTCGTTCTTCTAAGCGTTCGGTTATCTTAATGCAGCGTTCCCGATCGACTCTCAATTGTTCGACCAATTCGTCCTGCCGCTCATCGATTCGCTCTAATCGCTTATTAATTTCTTCCCTTCCTACCTTACACTCTGTCTGTACCTGGTCTATCATTTCTTTGATGTTTTCCTGAACGTCTCCAATAGCCTGACTCAGTTTTTCCGTCATCTTTTCCTGAATATCCTCACTATTCTTATTCAGTTTTTCCTGCATATCTTCACTAGTTTGATTCAGTTTTTCCGTTAAATTACCCTGAATACTTTCACTCGTTTGAATCAATTTTGCCTGCATGTCCTCGCTATTTTGATTCAATTTTGCCTGCATGTCCTCGCTATTTTGATTCAATTTTGCCTGCATGTCCTCACTCAACTCCCGTAAGAGTTCCCTGAATACTTCCATATCCATTGTAATACAACTGTTTTCATTAAAATGAGACCCCCTTCACCTTCGGACCTTGGACCTCGGGTTGATAGACACACAAAACATTGTTCGTTCAAGAATGCGTTCCCCCCGTTCAACTTCGAATTTTTTTTTCAAAATCAAAACATTAATTCCAAAACATCGCCTCAAATACGGCGAACTCGAAGTTGCCTAACCTGTACACCCCTATTTCACCGAGTGCATAACCAGGTTTTAAAAACATAGCCTTTTTCATCAATAATCAATTTTGAATAAATTAATGACGCGCGCATTAAATTACCAACACAGGTGGTATATGCCAATAAAGCAGGTCATCCGTCAAGCATTGAGGCAGATACACCCGATACAATAGGTCATACCGTCCCAAGACTTTCCGTCTGAAACCTAATTTATTGCCATTTCATAATCAACTCAAGGGCCTGAGGTTACCCTTGCTAAATCACGAGAAATCTACCTTAATACGTAAGTAACATTCACTACTAGCAATGAGGCCTACATCAAACAGTACCTTCCGACTCATACCCGCGAATACGATTACCTGAAGGGTATCGATATTCATTTTTCCCCAGATTCTGGAAAATCATTTCATTGTTTCCTGGACTCGATTGAATCCTTATTTACCTTCCGGGTACGTCCATTGCTTTGAATGACCGTTATGGTTATTGCCATGATAATAATAATAATAATAACCACGACATACCGAAAAATTCCTCAAATTAACATTTATTATTTACTTAGTCATTCAGATTTAACTACTGGTCCAATTACGTGCATCCAAGTATGAACTAAATCAGTTCCTTGTCATAATTGGCCATTCCTATCCATTTTAACTTAGGCATAAGTGCCATGCGCCCAATAAAAGAAAACATTAAAATCCGAAAATACCAACCGAAAATGCCGAAAATGCCTACACGCAAATGCCGAAAATGCCGAAAATGCCAACACGGAGGGCGCCATATGGGACCTTTCCCACAGTCCCCCATGACTCATGGGACCATGTGACAACAAACCAACCCTTTCGGGTCACGAACACATGGGACCATGCTCCACGGAAGTCGATAGTCAAGGGATCTTTTTGGTCTGTGCCGATTTCTCCTCATTGGGATTGTATACTTAATCCACTCACATGAAGAGTTATCGACCATTCGACTCAGCTAGATCAGAGCTACTCTCCCGTTCCTGAGGTCTGAACACGGACTCCTCAGGGCCGAAGAACGTTCGCGGCAAATAGAGGCTATCAAACATAAACTACCTTAAAGGCCTACAATGAACGGAAGAGGATTTTTGGATGCTCATTTTTCGGCAAAGAATAAGCACAAATAAGTTTTCCAAATTTACTAAGGCGCTCGTTGAAATATACACATACACTATGACATCCTTGGTAAATTAATATACATTGACAAGTTGAATACAAATATTTAGCAACGGTAAAATCCGTGCAACCATCCATCAGTTAAACTTCATCCACATTCCATAAGAATATTTATGTGGATGACCACAGTTCCTAAGGACATTTCAAATGCAAGAGTACTTCCATCCGAACTAACAAGCTGATGGATACCTGATTTGACATACACAGAAAAATATACATCCCCGGGGGATGACCAATCTCGTTGACATACTACGTTCGTACCATCGGTTTTGTCTGTCTATCTCCCGTTGGATATCAAAACTGTTGAGTGTTACACAAACAAAATATAACACAGATTACCTATTTACAGTTACAATTCGAACCATTTTCCTCCAAATATCAGTATTCCCTGGGACCGAATCCCATGTCATGAAGTTAAACATTTACTTACACTAATTCAACTACCCCGGAGTGGTCATTTTATCTTATATCTACCGCCACCAAATATCTGTACGTGAATAAAAAGTATACTGGAGAAATAAACATAGGTTTACGTAAACCATGGAAAAGACAATAATATTGCGCGTCTCCACCAAAATTCAGCACACTACTCTAACGGGTGCAGTATTGTTAATTAAGCCTTATTTATGCCGAAAATGCATTAAAATTTGCCCGATTGCTTTGGTATCGCTGTACGCTGGCATATGTTTTCCAATATGGAGTCGCTAAATAGTGTTCTTCTCCTGCTTCTTCTATGACGTGTGCCTAGCTCGGGGATTCTTTAAGCCACCCAGTGGGCGGGTGAAGGCGCCTCTCTGGCGGGCTTCGTATTGCGCAACCTGACGATACCCCCAGCATCCACACAAAGAAAGCTTGCTGCCAGCTTCCTTACCAAGCATATCACTTGAAATAAATACTAATTGTGCCGGTACGGTCACACTACCACTCGAGTTTTCATTCCGTCCTTGTTAGGGACGGTGGGCCTCCTGGAAAGCTGATATTCGAATCCTGGTCGATTCTGGGATTTTCAACTCAAAAATCATATTTTGTCAGGAAGGGCATCCGACCTTAAATCCTAGGCCAAAATGTAAATAGGCCTGGGTGGCTCCAGCTGGGTTATGCTGAAGGTTTATACATGGGGTTGGCGTGATGTAAGGTATCCGGCCGAAAAAATGGCCTAAACAAGTCCATAGAAAATGAAACGTCCAAGTAATTGGGGAAAGGCTAGGAAGAAGAATACTTTTTTATTTCCTTTTACGAGTTGCTTTACGTCGCACCAACATAGATAGGTCTTTTCGCCTTGCGATTAGGAGCGCGCAGCTGTGAGCTTGCATCCGGAAGATCGTGGCTTCGAACCACCCTGACGGCAGCCCTGAAGATTGTTTTCCGTGGTTTCCATTTTCACACCAGGCAAATGCTGAGCTGTACATTAAATAAGGATACGGCCCCTTTCTTCCCACTCCTAGGCCTTTCCTATCCCATCGTCGCCATAAAACCTGTCTGTGTCGGTGCGACGCGACGTAAAGTAAAATTCTAAATAAATACAAAATTTTAATAGTAAGTAACTCGAGCGGTGTATATGAACCGTCTTGAATGGTGGGGTCATATAGAGGGCGACAAGTGTGCTAGGAGTATGATGCTATCTGCTATGCAATATAAGGAAATCAGACATAGGCGAAGGAGACGATGGCTAGACTTATTTGTAGGAGGTGTATAGCAGATAGAGGATTGTGGAAATGCTTCGTGGCTTGCAGACTGGACACTGAAAGGCATGAAGAATTGTGTAAGGTAATCAGTACAAAGTACTTAATGAATTCACATCATCATTTCAGCTCCGAATAGTTTTCAGACTCAGGAGAGGGATTCACCACAGGCATAGTGAAGTTTCAAGAAGATGAGTACCGAGCGAGTTGGCCGTGCGGTTAAGGTCGCGCAGATGTGAGCTTGCATCCGGGAGATAGTTGGTTCGAATCCAACTGTCGGCAGCCCTAAAAATGGTTCTCCGTGGTTTCCCATTTTCACACCAAGAAAATGCTGGGGCTGTACCTTAATTAAGGCCACGGCCGCTTCCTTCCAACTCCTAGTCTTTTCCTATCCCATCGTCGCCATAAGGCCTATCTGTGTCGATGCGACGTAAAACCACTACCAAGAAAACTGCATGTTATGCAGCCAATTCAGCAACAAAGAAATCAATCTAATTCTTTATTTTATTTTTATTTTTTGCATTTATCGTTCAACCACCAGTTCGCAGATCTTTTTAATTTATTTTTTTTATTTTCGTATTTATTTATTTATTTATTTATTTATTTATCCTATGGGTTTTAGTACCTGGAGTGTCCGAGTATGTGTTGTCCGACTTCTTGGCAGAATGGTCAGCGTTGAGGCCTTCGGTTCAGAGGGTCACTTGTTCGATTCCCGGCCGGGTCGGGGATTTAATTCGCATTTTATTAATTCTTCTGGCTCGGCGACTGGGATTTGTGTTTCTCCTCTTCATATTCACACAACACACCACACTACCAACCACCACAGAAACACACAATAGTGATTACATCCCTCCACATAGGGTTGGCGGCAGAAAAGGCATCCGGCCGCAAAACATGATCAAATCCACATGTGCTACCCCACAGGTATGGGAAGAGCGTTAGACGAAGAAGAAGTGCCCGAGGATATGTTTGGCTCGCCTAGTGCAGGTCTTTAAATTTAACTCCCATGGGTGACCTCTGCGTCTGGATGCAGGATGATAATAGTGATGCTGATAATACGGTAGGGTGGGGCTAATACCCGGTGACGGCATGTAGCCTGCTCCTGTTGAATAACACCAAGGTATCTGCTCATTGCTTTACCTCCTCATCCGACGGACGAATCTGGATGATTTCCCGAAAGCGATCTCACATTTAATTCTTTGATATTAGATATAGTCCGCCTGTGTGGTGTAGTAGTTAGCGTGATTAGCTGCCACCCCCGGAGGCCCGGGTTCGATTCCCGGCTCTGCCACGAAATTTGAAAAGTGGTACGAGGGCTGGAACGGGATCCACTCAGCCTCGGGAGGTCAACTGAGTAGAGGTGGGTTCGATTCCCACCTCAGCCATCCTGGAAGTGGTTTTCCGTGGTTTCCCACTTCTCCTCCAGGCGAATGCCGGGATGGTACCTAACTTAAGGCCACGACCGCTTCCTTCCCTCTTCCTTGCCTATCCCTTCCAATCTTCCCATCCCTCCACAAGGCCCCTGTTGAGCATAGCAGGTGAGCCGCCTGGGCGAGGTACTGGTCATTCTCCCCAGTTGTATCCCCCGACCAAGAGTCTGTAGCTCCAGGACACTGCCCTTGAGGTGGTAGAGGTGGGATCCCTCGCTGAGTCCGAGGGAAAACCGAACCTGGAGGGTAAACAGATAATGATGATGATGATATTAGATATAGCAAGAAAATACTAGGAAACTTTAAAACTGTAAATCTGGAAATATTTAGAGTGTAATCTGCATTCTTCAGAAATTGTGTGTAAATTTATATGTGATTGTGCCTTTTTTAATGCAACACTCAACCCATTGTAAATTGTAGTATTAAGGCATCTGAATTATTTAAGATATGTGCGAATTTGTATATGAACGTTTTGTATTTAGAATGCTAAGATAATAGTAACAGGAACGCTCAATCTACTGTAAGCCATAGTTTAAAATTTTGAAATACTTAAGTTACATGTGAATTTGTATATGATGGTGTCGTAATGTTAAGCTCGTAGTAGCTCAACCTATAGTATCGTAAGCCGTAGTGTTAAGTACTGGAAATACTTAGGTTGTGCGTGTATTTGTAAATGATGATGCTCGATTTAAAATGTTAAGCTAGTAGTATTTCTTGTAATACTTTCTTTCCCTGGAATTGCTGTTTTACTCTTGTTGTTGTTGCTGGGTATTTTTTTAAATTTACTTTATTATCACTGTCAACGGCCGTAGCTGTGTTGACACACCGGATCCCGTGATATCTCCGAAGTTAAGGAACATTGGGCGTGGTTAAGAAGTGGATGGGTTGCCACGAACTGTTGGTGGGGGGTAAGGGAATAGAGGAGCGGAAAGGAACTGGCCACCCTACCGTACGTAAACTCCGGCTCCGGCACACCTCTGCGGAGGTTCGGCCCTGCCTTCGGGCAGAATACAACCTTACCTTACCTTTATTATCACTTGTAATGTTAAGTTAGTACACTCGGCACAAAAATTAGGGGAACAGGTTTTTAATGCTGTGTAAAATCTCGACATATGGATTTGTGAAAAGAAACACATGTTGGTGAAGGAACTGCATGATTTATTTAATTAGCAACAACAAAACCATCGCCGTTGCATTTAACCATTCACCACAATTCGCAGCACAACAAATGAACTACCACAATCACAATGCATACTCGACCGATAGTTGTCTAATCCCGTATTGCACCTCCCCTAGCTTCAATTACAGCTACACACTTGCGTGGCATGCTGCGTATGTAAAGTTGGATGACTGCCTGTGGAAGGGCGTCCCACTCCTCAACCAGTGCTTCACTGAGGTCGCGTAATGTTTGTGGAGCATTTTCGCTTGACAATACATCCCATAATTGCTGCAGTGGATTTAAGTCGGGGCTCCTTGCAGGCCACTCCATCACAGAGATGTGCAAACGCTGGAGAAGATCACTGGTGTCTCGTGCAGTATCGGATGTCGCTACACCAAGAGCAGCAGAGCAATATGATCGTGCACGATGTCCCTGAAGTACACCGCAGAATTCAGACGGCCAGGTACGACCACAAGATCCGTAAGATAATCAATCAAGATCCCTCCCCTCACCATGACCGATCCACCACCATGTCTGTTCACTTCCTGCATAAGATCTTCAACGAATCGCTGTCCTCGTCGTCTCCACAGGCGTTGACGGCCATCCGGTCTCCATTTAAGGTAAACCTGGACTCCTCTGTAAACATTACCTGACGCCAGTGACGATGTTCTCTGACAAATGCAAGACAAGCTCTAGTGAGGGGGGTTACACGAGCAGGTTTCCTTGAGCGTATGTTATCCTCTCTTAATCGATTGCGTACGGTCTGAACACACAGCTGAACGCCAGAGACTCTTGTAAGGTCACTTCGCAGTTCCCTGGCACTACTGGAAGGCCGGCGTAGTGCTGATAACCGTAGGAATCTGCCTTGTTGAGCAGTACTTTTCCGTTTGCGACCTTGTCCACGATCTCTATCATACCCTCCTGTCTCCGCATACCGATGGCAGAGCCTATGCACAACGGATGGAGACACTGTGTGGTCGTTAGCCACATACGGCATCGTTCTCCTTTCTTGACGTAGGACAACAACTCGGGACATTTCTGCTTCGCTTAGATGCCTCACACCGACTGTCTCATACTCGAATAATGCGTGTCAACGTCACCAATAGTGTGGCGAGAGTGGTTCGTGTACTGCAGACTACCTTGTACTGAGACCCGACGGAACTGAGAGCATATTTATGTTAAATAGGGTAACCTTTACGCAATTAAATCACCGTGACTCCGTTACTGTGGTGTGTAGCAATTCGTACAAACCTGTACATATTTCATGCTCCACGACATAAAATTTTACAGCATGTCAAACATTTGTTCCCATAATTTTTGTGCCAAATATAGTAAGCTCAAGATATAGCACTGCTACCGGGATATATCGCAATTGCGGATAAATTGTTAATAATAATAATAATAATCATCATCATCATCATCATCATCATCATCAGTTTACGCTCCAGGTTCGGTTTTTCCCTCGGACTCAGCGCGGGATCCCACCTCTACCGCCCCAAGTGCAGTGTCCTGGAGCTTCAGACTCTTGGTCGGGGGATACAACTGGGGAGAACGACCAGTACCTCGCCCAGGCGGCCTCACCTGCTATGCTGAACAGGGGCCTTGTGGGGGATGGGGAAGATTGGGAGGGATAGACAAGGAAGAGGGAAGGAAGCGACCGTGGCCTTAAGTTAGGTACCTTCCCGGCATTTGCCTGGAGGAGAAGTGGGAAACCACGGAAAACCACTTCCAGGATGGCTGAGGTGGGAATCGAACCCACCTCTACTCAGTTGACCTCCCGAGGCTGAGTGGACCCCGTTCCAGCCCTCGTACCACTTTTCAAATTTCGTGGCAGAGCCGGGAATCGAACCCGGACCTCCGGGGGTGGCAGCTAATCACGCTAACCACTACACCACAGAGGCGGACAATAATAATAATAATAATAATAATAATAATAATAATAATAATAATAATAATAATAATACTTAAGTTGTGCGTGAAATGGAATGGCGTATGGCTTTTAGTGCCGGGAGTGTCCGAGGACAGGTTCGGGTTGCCAGGTGCAGGTCTTTTGAATTGACATCCGTAGGCGACCTGCTCGTCGTGATGAGGATGAAATGACGATACAGAAGAAACATAGACCCAGTCACCGTGCCAGCGGAATTAACCAGTTATGGTTAAAATTCCGGACCCTGCCGGGAATCGAACCCGGGACCCCTGTGACCAAAGGCCAACACGCTAACCATTTAGCCGTGGAGCCGGACAGTTGTGTGTGGATTTTGTATATGATGATGGTAGATTTAGAATGTTAAACTTGTATTTCTTGTAATATTTTCTTTTCGTTGAATTGTTTGTTGTACTCTTATAGCAGTAGTAGCTGTTGTTGTTGTTGTTGTTGTTGTTGTTGTAGTTGGGTAATTATGTTTTAACTTTACTTTGCTATCACACTACTGTAAGTGACCATGGCTACCGGGATATATCCCAATTGCGGAGAAATTGTTAATAATAATAATAATAATAATAATAATAATAATAATAATAATAATAATAATAATAATAATAATAATAATAGTCCGCCTCTGTGATGTAGTGGTTAGTGTGATTAGCTGCCACTCCCAGAGGTCCGGGTTCGATTCCCGGCTCTGACACGAAATTTAAAAGTGGTACGAGGGCTGGAATGGGGTCCACTCAGCCTCGAGAGGTCAACTGAGTAGAGGTATGTTCGATTCCCACCTCAGCCATCCTGGAAGTAGATTTCCGTGGTTTCCCACTTCTCCTCCAGGCAAATGCCAGGATGGTACTGAACTTAAGGCCACGGCCGCTTCCTTCCCTCTTCCTTGCCTGTCCCATCCAACCTCCCAATCCCTCCGCCAGGCCCATGTTCAGCATAACAGGTGAGGCCGTCTGGGCGAGGTACTTGTCATTCTCACCAGTTGTATCTTCCGACCCAAAGTCTGTAGCTCCAGGATACTGCCCTTGAGGCGGTAGAGATGGGATCCCTCGCTGAATCCGAGGGAAAAACCGACCCTGGAGGATAAACAGATTAATAATAATAATAATAATAATAATCTGTCTGTTAGGTCATCAGCCCAGAGGCTGGTTGGATCCTCAAATAGCACCACCAAAGGTTATGCGGTTATAAGGAAACAGCAAAAACCAATGGCAGCACCAAAATGAGGCGTACTAGGCAAGACGAGGAGTGAGGTAGTTTGCCATTGCTTTCCTCACTGGGTCAGAAAGTGCTATTGCAGCACGACTGACCCTATGAGCAACACCTTTCATAACACTCAGATGCACTAGTCGTGCTCTGAATGCCATTACTCAGCACCACCCATACCCCAGCAGCTTCCATATTGTCACAGCCATGGATGAGACTGGGACTTCGGTGAAAGCTACACTTTACTCTGGCCTGTGCCAAGTGTAATAATAATAATAATAATAATAATAATAATAATAATAATAATAATAATAATAATAATAATAATATACTTGTAAGTGGCAGTAAATAATCGTGAACTTCTCTGTATCAACATAGTCGTAAGATATTCCATTAGAACTGGGCACAGTGCTGCGGGTTCGTTCTGTGCGTTATGTGCACTACGACGTATTCCCTACTCAAGTAAATGGGTATAAATGGTTAACAGAGCTGACATCCCGCATGTCACCAATGAAGACGATGCAGATGGCCTTGTGTATTTATAGCCGTGAAGCACTGTCATTTTCTGAAGCGAAGTTTCGCGTCGTATCGTGTTATGTGTGTACGGTTGTAGATTTTTTATGAATAGCTGCGTTACTACTACGAGTGAATGTTGGGGGAGGATTGTGCAGACCTTGCCGTGTAAGGTTTCATAAGCTGGGCCTTATCCCTCCCCGGTCCCCCCGCGCACCGCCCCCCGCGCGCACATGGTACAACCGACAGCTCAGTTGTGGTCCTCGACCTGAGGAGAGCACTGGCACTTCTGGAGCGTCACTACGAGGTAACTATCAGTAGATTAATATTGTCAGTGAAATTCGACTCCTCTTAAACTTATGCTGTGAGCATTTAATGTACCTGGTACATTTCCTGTAAGTTATTCACAATGTCACTTCAGTAACTGAGATTGGACATGTCAGATATCAATGGGCTGTCCAGACGATGCGACAAAGGCGCCCTTGAGTCATTAGAAAGGACGTGGGTTCGATTCCCCGTCAGGAAATTAACATGTTATAAAAAAAACAAGACTAGATTTGTTTTACCAGCCATAATTTTCAGTGTTGCCAAGTTAGTTTTAAATAAGACCTTGGACTTTTTAGTCTCTCAACAACGGTGGGCGTGTTAGCCAACTGACATAGTCATTGACTTCGCACCAGTGTGGCCACGGTTCGATTCCCGGCCAATGCGTGTTAGAATTTTGAAATTTAAATTCGCATCCATGAGATTCGGATTCGACGGGGGCGGGGAAATGGAAGTCCCATGGCTATGATCACAATTAGCTTGCTTGCTAATTTCTCCTCTCAAGATAGTCCGCCTCCGTAGCTAACGGTTAGTGTAATTAACTGCCGTCTTATGGGGCCAAGGTTCGATTCCCGGTTCTGACAGAATTTTTTTTGCTAGGGGCTTTACGTCGCACCGACACAGATACGTCTTATGGCGACGATGGGATAGGAAAGGGCTAGGAGTTGGAAGGAAGCGGCCGTGGCCTTAATTAAGGTACAGCCCCAGCATTTGCCTGGTGTGAAAATGGAATGCACGGAAAACCATCTTCAGGGCTGCCGATAGTGGGATTCGAACCTACTATCTCCCGGATGCAAGCTCACAGCCGCGCGCCTCTACGCGCACGGCCAACTCGCGACAGAAATTTAGAAGGGCAGGAAGGTTGGTATTGGGCTGTACCTGAAAAAGAGCTGAAGCACCTCGAGATGAGAACACGAATGTATTCCGGCTGCATAGCTAAATGGTTATCGTGCTGGCCTTTGGTCCAGGAGTCCCGGGTTCGATTTCCGGCCGGGTCGGCGATTTTAAACTTCATTGGTTAATGCCGTCTTACTCTTTAAAATGACCGGGTGAGTTGGCCGTGCGGTTAAGGGCGGCGCAACTGTGAACTTGCATTCGGAAGGTAGTGAGTTCGAACCCCACTGTCGGTAGCCCTGAATATGTTTTTCCCTGTTTCCCATTTTCACACCAGGCAACTGCTGGGGCTGTACCTTAATTAAGGCCACGGCCGCTTCCTTCCCATTCCTAGGTCTTTCCTATCCCATCGTCGCCATAAGACATATCTGTATCAATTCGACGTAAAACAAATAGCAAAAAAAAAGAAAAAAAGTAGACCTAGAAAAACTGAGAGATAAAATAAGTGATACGAAAAGCATAAGCATCCTTCTCAAACATTTTTGTGTGAGTCTGTTATTTTAATTCCTAGTCAGTTAAATAAATGCTGTTGTTATCAGCGCAGAGGCTTAGCTCCAGGTTTGTAGCTAGACGACCAAGCTTTGAATCCCAGTAGGGTACACTTTTCAACTGAAAAGTCACGTGGAATCTGGAAGTTGATCCGGCTTTAAGCGCTTAGCCGAAAGCCAAAAAATGTCGGTGTGACTTTAGCGATCTCTAAAATAACTGAGAAAAGCTTCAGAATGTTTTGATTTACTTCGCACCGACACAGATAGGTCTTATGGCCAGGATGGGAAGGAAGTGACTGTGGTCTTAATTAAGGTACAGCCCCTGCATTTGCCTGGTGGGAAAATTGGAAATTCAGGGCTGCCGACATTGGGGTTCGAACCCACTATCTCCCGATTGTAGGCTAATAGCTATGTGACTCAGACCGCGCAGCCACTTGTTCGGTGTTTTCCTTTCAATATTAATAATTGGTGAAGACTAACGTTCTACAATGGAAGCAAAACTCCAACTAATGCGTCAGTATTCTAGAAGGCATGCCATAACAAACGTTATTTCAGGAGGCAGAGCAGGTGGTCGCCTGCGGGAGAGTGATAGCGGGTTGGGGAAGGTTTGATAAAGTTACGTCGTACCTAAGAGAATAAAATCCATGGTGATCGATATATTTTCACATTTGCTGGATAGCTGTGCTATTTTGCTGCTCTAATGCCTAGTTTACACGATGCCAGTTGATGAGACAACTGTTGGCGACAGTTGCCTTCTAATCATTGCGGGGCAATAGCAGGCCAGTCCAGTTGAACGAAAACCCGCTCATACGAGGAAGCCATTGCCACGCCCGTAGATGACGAGAAATGGCTGAGTGCGCAACGTCTGCAGTATCCCGTGAGGAATTAAATTTACTTTGTAATAATAATAATAATAATAATATTACCGAGCTCCATAGCTGCAGTCGCGTAAGTGTGGCCAGTATCCAGTATTCGGGAGATAGTAGGTTCGAATCCCACTGTCGGCAGCCCTGAAAATGGTGTTCCGTGGTTTCCCATTTTCACACCAGGCAAATGCTGGGGCTGTACCTTAATTAAGGCCACGACCACTTCCTTCCCACTCCCAGCCCTTTCCTGTCCCATCGCCGCCGTAAGACCTATCTGTGTCGGTGCGACGTAAAACAACTAGCAAAAAAAAATGTTTGCTTTACGTCCCACTAACTACTTATACGGTTTTTGGAGACGCCGAGGTGCCGGAATTTAGTCCCGCAGGAGTTCTTTTTCGTGCCAGTAAATCTACAGACACGAGGCTGACGTTTTTGAGCACCTTCAAATACCACCCGACAGAGCCAAGATCAAACCTGCCAAGTTAGTGGCAGAAAACCAGCGCCTCAACCGTATGAGCCACTCAGCCCGGCTATTTTGTAATTATAGCCTATGTGCCGGGAATTAATTGCTGAGTCGCGCAAAGTTTTGACCACAATCACACCGAATCCATGAATGTTAATTTTATTTCTAATATCAGAAAGTGTCACTTGACGAGCATTTTTGTCTTTGTACAGGTTTCTCTTTCTGGTCCCACGAACAGCATCGTTCCCTACACAGCTCAACGAATTTTACGTTAGTATCTTCACCCTACTTTGGAGCCATAATTACGCGAACAGATTACAAATAATTTAAAAATTAATGTATTAACATTTTCAAGACCACGCAGTCAGCTGCACCTCTCGGTGACACAAGCGATTTGGCACAAAATAAATACACAGCTACTGGTCTGTCACGTTCACATGGCGCCAACTGTCCCGACAATACCGAGCTCCGGGTGGTGGAGGTTGCAGCTGGGCCCTGTTGGTTGTCCTCACTCTACTCCTGGAGACAGTCGATTGTCTGGGTAACTGCCTAAACAGCGCGATCGAGGTGTTCACGTGTAGCCAATAACTGTAAGCCAGTCAACCGTCTTCCGACAATTGCCTCAACTGGCATCGTGTAAACTAAGCATTACGGTGTTACAATATTACGCATGCGATACTTGAAATGTTGAAATTATTATTATTATTATTATTATTATTATTATTATTATTATTATTATTATTATTATTATTATTATTTCTAGTCACAGCTGTTGCTTTCAATATGAAGAATTAAGATTAAATTTAATGGATAATGTTTATTTTATTTTATTTTACTTTGTTTCTAATTTTAAAATAGATAAATAACGGGAGGATATAAAAGTCTCTGAAGCAGAACGTTACCATAGCAACAGCTCTAAAATTGCGAATGTACTGAACGAGAAGCAATGAAAATATTTAAGTACAGGGTTCAATTTTCTTTGGGGAGAAAAATCGGAAGCAGTTAACGTTCACAGGGGGAGCTCATGAATGATAATATTTTTTTTAAATTATTTCAGAAAATTAATATTTTAAAGTTATTTTACATTAATTTGAAAGAGCTGCATGGTTTGAGTTTAAACTCAACTGGCATGACTCCTTACAGAACAAACCTCAAGGTATGACAGTGTACATGCACTCCCATCTTCACCACTTCCCTAGCATATCATCCTGTTAAATTCTCTGACTGCACTGCCTGCCCAACAATGCGGAAATGTAGTCGTGGATTTGCAGAGAGTGAAGATCAGAGACGACGTCCATAAACATGAGACTTACCGGGCGAGTTGGCCGTGCGCGTAGAGGCGCGCGGCTGTGAGCTTGCATCCGGGAGATAGTAGGTTCGAATCCCGCTATCGGCAGCCCTGAAGATGGTTTTCCGTGGTTTCCCATTTTCACACCAGGCAAATGCTGGGGCTGTACCTTAATTAAGGCCACGGCCGCTTCCTTCCAACTCCTAGGCCTTTCCTATCCCATCGTCGCCATAAGACCTATCTGTGTCGGTGCGACGTAAAGCCCCTAGCAAAAAAAAAAAAAAAAAAAAAAAAAAACATGAGACTTATTCGTTAATGTCATTTGATAAAATGGTTAGGGAAAACATGTGTCTGATGATGAATCACTTGGAGGTTAAATGGAGGTTAAATGGTGAGAGAGAACAGATCTCTGGCGATGAATCTTTTGGAGGTACCCTATAGGTGACGTTGTGAGGGAAAACAGGTGTCTAATGATGACTCAGTTAGATGTGAAATGGTGAAGGAGAACAGGTGTCTGATAACGAGTCAGTTGGAGGTATACTGGAGGTAAAATGATGAAGAGAATAAATGTCTGATGATGTACCAGTGGGAGATGTACTAGAGATGAAATAGTTCCTGGCGAATCAGTTGGAGATATAGTTTAAGTGAAATGTTAAGTAAGTATACTGTAGGTGCCTGACGATGAATCTGTTGGAGGTGAACTGGAGGTGATACGATGCAACGAACAGGATGTCATTTTCTATCATCATTAAGTAAAAGAATCTCTTTAAACTGTAAAAAGTCCTCGAATAATTTCAGTGATCGACAAATAGAAGAGTGGTGTAGAACTAAAACAGCGCTCTTCATCCTGAACTAACTTCATCCCTTCATCTACAGAGATTATAGTTCTTACTGACTTACCTTCGTATGTGCAGTATTTACTAAAATCCTGCGTTAATATTGTAGTGGGTATCCTCTAATATACATAGAGATGGGGTCTCTCTCCTGTTGCAAACCACATGGAGGTGACCGGGTCAGGTATAAGGTGGATAGTAAACCAAGAAGTTTGCTCCATTACACTACTACTGCTTGCTAATAATATTTTATCGAAGTTGGTGGAGAAATCTCATCGT
Source organism: Anabrus simplex (assembly GCF_040414725.1). Classification (NCBI taxonomy): domain Eukaryota; kingdom Metazoa; phylum Arthropoda; class Insecta; order Orthoptera; family Tettigoniidae; genus Anabrus; species Anabrus simplex. Next base: position 124,118,079 of record NC_090266.1, read on the forward strand.
GTTGCGTTACACCTAGTGTGTCGATGGAATCACTTCAAGCTACTGCTGTGACGTCGTTTCTCGCCCAGCCCAGCGTAGACCCTTTTACACGAAGCGTAGTCATCAACAGTCTGCCCGCAAATTGCAGTACGAAAAGGTCTCGTTCACACCCACTATCCACACTTACGCTTAAATTGAGTAAGTTATGAGTGTTACCAAGGACTGACAGTTGAAGGATTGGTTTAGCAGTTGCTGTTTTCGCAGCATACAGTTGTACACAAACAGTACTGAATTGGATAACACATTTTACCTTTGTTACCTCCTTTATAATCTCCCGTATCACCTCTTTTATTCTTTATTTCTTTTTTTTCTTTTTCTTTTTTGCTATAGAGGAGACTTAGTCTCTGTATATACACCAGGGGTGGCCACTAACCTTAATTTTGAGAGCCGCAAATTTAGGAGACAAAATTGGGAGTATGTTTAGAAAATTGTTTATAAAATGAAGACAGATTTTTCATTTTATTACAAATGAAGGAACCTTTATTTTCTACGCTACACAGAACATTATTGTTCAGGTACACATCAAGGAATGAAATTTTACTTTCGAGAAGTGCTTTTCCGTATGTTCATTTTTTCTGTTAGTTTCTTGAAATCTGACTGATAATTGGAAAGCGCAGTTCTCACAAGTTCACTTAAATGTTCATCAGTTAGTTCAGATCGATATTTAGATTTAATGAATTTAAGCGTTGAGTACAGTGATTCATACACATATGTAGTCCCAAAGATTGAGATAAGTCTCTTACCACACCCTTTTGTTAGTGGGTATTTTTCTTTTGGAGTATTCTTCCAAAAGTCTATGGTAGAAACGCCACTTCGTTTGAGCCATTTTACTCCTTCGTCCTCTTGCAGTTCTGGTAGCTCCAACTCTACAGCTGCTGTATCCTTTGTTATTGGTGATGAAACAGGAGAGCCATCGCCGACAACATCAACAGAAAAAGGATTTTCCAGGAATGAAAATGAAGGTTGAAGTGATCTCAAATCATTAAATACCGTTAAACCGCACATCGCTGCTACTGACTGCCGCCGGCCGCGAGATGTTGTTAGTTTCCATTAATTATATAAATTAATTTTACTCTAAGCTTGGTGTCAAGAGCCGCGCGAGACCGACTCGCGAGCCGCATGCGGCTCGCGAGCCTCGTTGTGGCCAGCCCGGATTATACACTGACCGGAAAAAATAATGGATCACTTGAATTTTCAAAGGAAAAAGCATGTTGAATTGTGAAACATTTGTTTTATTATTTACATCTACATCTACGCTGGGCTGGACGAGAAACGACGTCACAGCAGTTGCTTGAAGTGATTCCATGTGCACACTAGATGTAACGTAACACGATACGATTTCTCCAACAACTTTCATAAAACTAAGGGTAGAAATAACAGACGAATAACATTGCTAAGATAATTTTTTCATGAAGATAATCTGTGTAAATAATAATAATAAAACAAATGTTTCTCAATTTAACATGGATTTTTTTCCTTACAAAATTCAACTGATCCATTTATTTTTCCGGTCACTGTATGTAAATTTTGTTTTCTTCCAGTAATTTATAATTTCATATCATTTATTTTACCTCACATACTCTTTGAATCTTTTATTTCAGATTCTTGTCACCATTTAAACAATCGCTTTTATTAATTATGTCTAACAACTGTTTTCACATTGAGTTGATCACTCGCCCAGAAATGATTTGGAACATCGTCATGTATTGATTGACTGATAAGGCCGAGTCAAGTCACTATTAACTCTACCTAGGTCACACTGAAAATTATGATTCCAAAACAAATCTTGTAAACTTTCGTATTCATATAGAAATTCTCTGGCTGAAACATACGAAGATTCAAACCAGATTACTTATACTCCTGTTCCTTCTCTCAGTCTGCTGAAATTCAACGATTATGTTATAGAATAAAATTGAACAATGCTATGTTAAAACTTCTTCTTTATATCGCTGATGTTGGAATCGCATTGGTATGAAATTCGTTGCCTGGTTTTTGACAGCTCAAACTCTCTAGTCGTGCATGCGTGCGGGTTGTGTGCGTGCAGTCGAGTAGTGCGTCATGAAGATCATCCGACAACTTCTACCGCGCTCTGATCCACTGCCGTCCAGCCATCACAGGACCAGGCGACGCCGATCACATGGAACGTCGCGGGATGCCTTCAGCGACCGCCGCCGACGCAGAAGGGTAGGCAATATGACTATAACCTAACAGTATACTTCCTCTCTGTACTCACCTCAATACCACAATCACATAAATATTGCATATGACTTTTCCAAATTCTTCTTGTACACTGCTATATGTATCAAGAAATTCTACAACAAAATAAGGAGTGGAATTTTGAAAAATGAATACATGCTGCACATCACAAGGTATATAAGTCCTTTGACTTACGAATTGAATTGAATTTCTTTATCTTTCCTACCATAAGTGACTTTGTGACTGAATAGCAGGCTATATCGTTTAATAACCCTTACTGTAATTAGGTCAGATTGAATTTCTGATAAATGTGTAGAAAATGCCATTAACATAAAATATATGGCACATTATCGTACTGCATTTGTTGTTTTTTAGATCAGCTGTATATGTACTCTTGGTCCAGGTTGCATAATAATAATAATAATAATAATAATAATAATGGAAATGGCGTATGGCTTTTAGTGCCGGAAGATCCCATGACAGGTTCGGCTCGCCAGGTGCAGGTCTTTTGATTTGACTCCTGTAGGCGACCTGCGCGTCGTAATGAGGATGAAATGATGATGAAGACAACACATACACCCAGCCCCCGTGCCAGGGAAATTAACCAATGATGGTCAAAATTCCCGAACCTGCCGGGAATCGAACCCGGAACCCCTGTGGCCAAAGGCCAGCACGGTAACCATTTAGCCATGGAGCCGAACATAATAATAATAATAATAATAATAATAATAATAATAATAATAATAATAATAATAATAATAATAATAATAATAATAATAATAATCATCATCATCATCATAGGCCTTTTCCCAATTTCCCGGGATCGACACTTTGTATGGATCTAGCCCAGTTATACGGTCGCATGTTGTTCCTGACACCATCCCTATACGGAGCGATGTATTATTATTATAATATCCGCATCCTTGGCTGACTGTTCAGCGGCGTGATTTTCGGTTCAGAGGGCCCCAGGAATTTTAACTGCGTACGAATAATTACTCTGACTCGGGGACGGGGTGTTTGTGTTTGCCATAATACACTTCTCTTCATCTACACACACCACACTACCAACAACCACAACAGCATGGTGTTGTGAGTACATCGTCAGGAAGAACTTGCGACCGTATAACTGGGCTAGATCCATACAAAGTGCCTCTCCCAGGAAATTGGGAAAAGGATTATTATTATTATTATTATTATTATTATTATTATTATTATTATTATTATTATTATTATTATTGGGTATAATTAATGCATTGACTCCACTGCTGGCTTTCCACGCGGGGGCCCAGGTATTCGGACCCCGGCCCATACTCTATTGACATTTAAAACCGAAAAACTACTTGATGTAGTGAATGGCATTCAGCCTTAAACCCTCAACTAAAATCCAAAATGAGCCAATGGCTCCAGAAATACCTAGTATATTATTATTATTATTATTATTATTATTATTATTTCTTTCTTTCTTTCTTTCTTTCTTTCTTTCTTTCTTTTTTTCTTTCTTTCTTTCTTTCTTAATCCATTTACCCTCCAGGGTTGGTTTTTTCCTCGGACTTAGCGAGGGATCTCACCTCTACCACCTCAAGGCCAGTGTCCTGGAGCGTGAGACTTGTGGGTCTGGAGAAACAACTGGGGAGGCGAACCAGTACCTCACCTGCTATGCTGAAGAGGGCCTTGTGGAGAAATGGGCGGATTGGAAGGGATAGACAACGAAGGGGGAACGAAGCGGCCGTGGCATTAAGTTAGGTAAAATCCCGGCATTTGCCTGTAGGAGAAGTTCGAAACAACGGAAAACCACTTCCAGGAAGGCTGAGGTGGAAATCGAGTCCTCTCTACTCAGATGACCTTCTGAGGCTGAGTGGACCCCGTTCCAGCCTTCGTACTACTTTTCAAATTTCATGGCAGAGCCGGGAATCGAACCCGAGCCCGCGGGTGTGGCAGCTAATCGCATTAATTTATTATTATTATTATTATTATTATTATTATTATTATTATTATTATTATTATTATTATTATTATTATTATTATTATCTTTGCATCAGTCTGTTTTCAGACCAACTTTGCTTTACGGGAGTGAAAGCTGGGTTGACTCATGATATCGTATTCATTAGTTATAATTAACAGATATGAATGAATAGAGAGTGATTGCTGGTGCAAACAGGTGGGAACAATTGCAGGAGGGTACTCCAAATGAGGAGATAAAGGCTAGTTAGAAATGAACTCGATAGACGAAGCTGTACGCATAAAGAGGCTTCGGTTTTTGGGACATTTGAGGCGAATGGAGGAGTATAGGTTACCTAGGAGAATAATGGACTCTGTTATGAAGGGTAAGAGAAGTAGAGGGAGACCAAGACGACGATGGTTAGACTCAGTTTCTAACGATTTAAAAATAAGAGGTATAGAAGTAAATGAGGCCACAGCACTAGTTGCAAATTAGAGCATTTTGGCGACGATTAATAAATTCACAGAGGCTTGCAGACTGAACGCTGAAAGGCATAACAGTCTATAATGAAGATGTATGTTATTATTATTATTATTATTATTATTATTATTATTATTGTTATTATTATTATTATTATTATTATTATTATTATTATTATTATTATTATTATTATTATTATTATTATTATTATTATTATTATTCAGCCCCGTGGTGCAGAGATAGTGTGCCTACGTCTTACCTGAAAGCCCCGTGGTCAATTCCCGGCCAGTTCAGGGATTTTAATTCTGGACTGGGATCTGGAATGAGGCCATTTTACCTCCTGAGAGCAACTGAGGAACTGTTTGATGCGAGGCTGGCCGCGTGACACTCCAATATCTGCAGATCAGTTGAGTATTCGGCAGTAGTCTTGTCAGGCCAACGACTTGGATTGCCTGTATGCGCTACGGGTGTTTTAAAAATATATTATTATTATTATTATTATTATTATTATTATTATTATTATTATTATTATTATTATTATTATTATTATTATTACTTAAACACTCAACCGGGATAGGTTTATATGAGATCTGTAACCTGTAGCTTCCCTATAAAGAGATGCTATCTGCTAGCCAATATGAAAACACTTCGTTGAGCCATGTCAATGGCAACTACTTGTGAGCTACGAAGCTATTGAATTTGGCCGTTAGCACACATTGATTTGGACATGAAATACTGACGTTGACAGGGGAAAAGAGGAATGCCATGAAAACGTGAAATGACATGGTGTGATCAAACCCTCCAAAATATAAATGAAACTGAATGGCTGGTTTTTGAAAGGACCGTGTCCGGTAGTCACATTTCCTGCGTATTACTCGTAATCATGGAAACACGGGCAGCACGGTGCTCTCAAGAATTATTGCATCATATTGATGTAAATATTACAATTACTTTGTGTGCCCTTCTCCTTTTGCTTAATTTTCTTTTTTCTTTAGTATTAGCTGAAAGAGGAAGTAGTTCTCTGTGATTATGTATCCTATTTTTGTAGTGCAGTGAATTACAAAGTTTTGATTCTTTATCATCTGATCTTCTTCTTCTTCTTCTTCTTCTTTTCTTCTTCCTATTCTTCTTCTTATTTTGCTACCGCTTTTTTCCACACCTGTGTGGTCGCGGATGCGATCTGCGTCGCACATGTTTGGATTTGGTCCTGTTTTACGGTCGAATGCCCTTCCTGACGCCAACCCTGTATGGAGGGACGTAATCACTATTGCGTGTTTCTGTTGTGGCAGGTAGTGTGATATGTTGTCTGAATATGATGAGGAGAATGTTAGGACGGACACATACACTCAGTTCCGAAGTCAGAAGGATTAATCAGAAGCGATTAAAATCCCCGACCCGGCAGGGAATCGAACCCGCGACCCTCTGAACCGAAGGCCAGTTCGCTGACCATTCAGCCAACGAGTCGTACTCTTTATCACCTGATCATACCTGTAATTACACAATACATCTTGCTATCCCACTTGTGATTCGCATATCTTTTGACCGGCACTTTGTCTGAGTGGTCAGCGTACTGACTTCTGGTTCAAACTGCTCCGGGTTTGATTTCCGGCCGGACCGGGGATTTTAATCGCAACTCGTTAATTTCTTCAGCTTGAGGGCTGCGTGCTTGTGTTCGATTTAATGCGTATCTTCATTTACATACGACATACGACAAACCACCACAGGAGCTCGCAGGAGCTAGTTAATCCCACCAAATACGGTTGGAGACAGGAGAGCCGTAAATCTAGGCTGAATCCATTCGAAGTTACGATTCTCGGTGACTAGGAGAAGCCCAGGTGAAATAAGAATTCTCTGTATACCTGTTGTATTTATGCCAATAAATCACTTGTCAGTCTTGAAAAATAAACATTACTTAAAACCAACGGATTGCTCTCCCATGTACCGAACAACCTAACAAATAATAGCGCCACTGATTACACGCTCTGGCTCAGTGACTGCCACTTCTACTCAGTCTGTCCTCATTATAAAACTCTGGAAAAATAAAACACTAGCTTTCTGAGCTCAAATTGGTGATTTCAATCCCGGCTCCGTCCGGTGGTACGCGAAGGTGCTAAAATACACCAGAGTTGAGGTAATATCTATATTTACTGGCATTTGAAGGAACTCCTCATGAAGAAAACTTTGGCACCTTGGTGCCTCCCTAAAATCGTCATAGTAACTAGTGGAGCGCAAAACAAAAATATTAATAAAAATATTCGTAATGGAAGTCATCATTGAAACATAAATCTCTTATATTACATTTTGATTAAAAAAATTTATGTACTTTTCCTCACTAAACACAATATTGTAACCCTGAGTATGTGAATGTGGTTTATTCCTTCGAGAAACATATAGTATGTAAATATGTATCCATAAATCTGTATTAAATCTCTATCTACAGGGTCTCATAGAAGACTTACCGGCTACTTGGCCCAGTTAATTTGACGCTCACATCCGGAGCTCAAGGTAACGGGATGAAATCTAAGCGCAGTCAGTTGACACTTAAGGGTAATTAGATATCAGATACGCGTGTTAGGATATTTATTTGCATGGTATAGAACCTCCTCACAGAATAAATTATTCCAGCACTCTGGCGTTTTAAGAACTAGGTTTTAAAATTGTAGGATCGGCCTGTGTATGAATTATTTCTCCTGAGAAGCTTAATTCTGTATATCCGAACGTCCTCAGTACACCATAAGGGTGTGCGGTGTTACTTACAACAACTTTCATCAATATCTGACCCGGCATTACTTAAAATTTCATTCAATGATTTATTTTAAACTGCAGTATCATAATTGATTACAAAATTTTGAATTTTGATTAGTTTTATATGGAAATTTTTTTTACTACTTCGTCGATCCGTGGCTGGACAATCCACAGATGCCACTTGACTGTGGAACTGTCATAGGAAACGACACCGAACAAACAATCCCGCCTGAGTGGCTCAGACGGTTGAGGCGCTGGCCTTCTGACCCCAACTTGGCAGGTTCGATCCTGGCTCAGTCAGGTGGTATTTGAAGGTGCTCAAATAAGTCTGCCTCGTGTAGGTAGATTTACTGGCACGTAACAGAACTCCTGAGGGACTAAATTCCGGCACCTCAGCGTCTCCGAAAACCGTAAAAGAGTAGTTAGTGGGACGTAAAGCAAATAGCATTATTTAAACAATCCTGCTGAATGATTGAATTCTAAGTTCAGTCCTCTGATGAAAAGACCTCATCCCCGCTTCAAGGAGTTGGTAGCATGTTTGAAAAAAAGAAGCTGAAACATCTGATTTTAAAATCGCCAGGATGGATACGAATCTCGTAGGTTCGAAAAGAAAGGAAAGAAATAATGCTTAATAAAGGAAAGAATCAAAAATGTTTATAGCTGAATATGAGGAAAATGGAGACATCGGAATTGTTTTGAGAACAATTTCTTAGTCATGAAAATGGACTGAAATTGTGGCAATATTCTGACGAAAAAATTGCAAATGTTTTCGTAGTAAAATTTGTAAATAATCAAGATTGCACATATGACCAAAAATAGCTGCATTTTTTAAAATGGAACTAGGCCTAAATTTGTAGACCGTAAGATTTTACGTATACGACAAAGTAGTTGTTGCATTTTTTAAGTGGGACAAAGCCTAACTTCACGCGGGTTCTTGGCATCCGTGGCTCTACTGAACTCCCGTCGTATGTGGCTGTGCGAGGGTGTACGGCAGAGATGCAGGAACCATATTTAGAAAAGGCACCTAGTCCCAGCTGGCACTAAGAATTAACTCTTTCGCAACATTTTGTATACGTTGTGTGTATTATAATATTGTATACATTCAGGGTATCTTAAAACAACACCACATCTACCTCTGTTCGGATATTTTGAGACTCGTCGTCCAGGTGGCAAACTGGCTCGTTAAACCGTCCTCTGGAATTCGGATATCTAGAGGCTCGTATGTTTTGAGACTCGTCGTCTAGGTGGCAAACTGGATCGTTAAACCGTCCTCTGGAATTCGGATATCTCGGGACTCGGATGTTTTGAGACTCGTCGTCCAGGTCGCAAACTGGATTGTTAAACCGTCCTCTGGAATTCGGATATCTCGGGACTCGGATGTTTTGAGACTCCGATATTTTGAGACTCGTCGTCCAGGTGGCAAACTGGAATTCCTCTGGAATTTGGACATTTTGAGACTCGGATATTTTACGACGACATACGCAGTCATAGAGGTGCGGGAAAACGGTTTAGTATATCATCGTTGCGCCTGGAAAAACCGCTATGTGAAATATTTCAGTTTAGAACAATGGCTGATAAGATTCTGTCATTTAAGTTTCAATATTGTTGCGAGTATGTTCAAGGAATTCTCGCTCTTGATGACATGTGTGCTGCGGGTCAGTATATCTGACAAATCGTTACCACAAAGCGGTTTTTCCAGGCGCAGCGACGATATCTTAATTATTAGCAAAGGACATAGATCAAACGCTGATGCCCAGTTTCTTCAACTCTGTGTTAATGTTTACTTAACAAGAGTTAACTAATAATTGTTATTAATTTAACACTTCGGTAAAATGTCCCCTGTTTCACAAATACATCTCCAGCACGTGTTCCGAAACAATTGTTAAAGACAAATTAACACGCATCCGTGAAATTTCTGAACTACCTTGGCAGTGAGCGTCTTTGTTTCTTTACGTACAGCTCTCCGAACGGTATATTGAAACTGTAAATTTTTACATATTGTTGACATTATTAAGATGTAAACATGTAAAGTAAGAAGCAACAAACCGAGCTTGATAGCTGCAGTCGCTTAAGTGCGGCCAGTATCCAGTATTCGGGAGACAGTGGGTTCAAGCCCCACTGTCGGCAGCCCTGAAGATGGTTTTCCGTGGTTTCCCATTTTCTCACCAGGCAAATGCTGGGGCTGTACATTAACTAAGGCCACGGCCGCTTCCTTCCCATTCCTAGGTCTTTCCTGTCCCATCGTCGCCATAAGACCTATCTGTGTCGGTGCGACGTAAAACAAATAGCAAAAAAAGAAAAAAAGAAGTAACAAAAGCGTCATTGTAATGAATATGAGAAAAACGTTAACTTTAATTTGAATGTATGCGAGTGCGCTTGAAAATAAAAGGACGGATGGTTTTTATAACAACATTCAATATATTCTTATTTGACTGCAATCTAAGGAAAATGTGATAATTGATATAAGTCTTGAATGATTTATGGCATTATTTTACTGTGGGGAAAGTAATGTCATGTCTTGCACTCACAAACATGTCTCCTACAATTACATGGAAAGAGTCTCAAGCGTAATATCGAAGAATTATAAACAAAAACAATTGCTGCTATGGACACACTGATAAGTTTCAATCTATGGGAAACTCTTAACTTATTTAACATTTCTTCTAGTACCTTGCTCATTATGACTTTGGTAATTAGCAAGGTGAAGTTTTCGTCATAACTGCCTATTTTTAATCTCAACCCAGATTTGTAGGCTTATAAGTCTAGAATCTGTTTCAGTCGATTTCTGATGGATATACATGAGTTTTATAGTGCCAATAAATGCCTATTTCGAGCATCAATGAATATTTTGAATATGTATTGAATATATTTAAGATATTTGCATGTTAAGTGCTTAGAATTACAATTATTAAGTTTTAAAATGGTATTTTCCACCCATCTCTGCTTTGTTAGATTTTTTTACCAGATAGCAGCTGAATGCAGGTATTCTTTGCAGGTAGCTACTAAAGACAGGCACTTAAATGCGATTAAAGGACAACAGCGCTCTCTCTGTCCTCTGATTCTGCTTGGAGCGAGCTGGCCTTCAGTCTGCACGCTGCACTGGCCAACTCGAAGATTTTCCGCGGTCTCACGTACATTTCTTCCAAGTTTGAACAGCTACCCTCCAAAATAAATCAGCTTGAAGAGAGAAGATTACCTCTTGTGAAGGCTGTGGGGATTGTTGGCGAGGTGGAGGCGACCACTGCTAATGAGATCAGTGCCAAATTTCACAGTGTAATTCGGAGGAAACCCGGGTGGAGGGATGCTTTGACCATTTCTGCTGTTCTTAAAGGGTAAGACGTAGCATCACCACGAAGTTCCATCCCAGCAGAGCTAGATAATCTTAGATACTTTCCTCTGACCTCATGTGAAATGGGAAGGTCATATTCGCAATTGCAAAATATGCAAACTCGTGTCCTCATAACGAGGTGGTGCAGCTCTTTTCAGGCACACCCCCAGTGGAGGTGAGCCGCATGTGCCATTTCAGCCACATACCAGCCCTCCTGTCATTCTTAAATTTCTGGAAGTACCGGGAATCGAACCCGGGCCCTCGAGGATGGCAGCTAATAACACTACGGAGTCGGACATTTTCTCAATTTAAAAATATATTAGCCGACAACAGGCAAAGTTATACTGTTCAAAATTTGGAACAATATCTGGTGTCCATTGTAACATGTGCTGACTATGACCAATTTGAAGTGTCCTGTTGACATAATTGTTGTCTGGAAAAGATAACTTACTTCATAATTACTTTTACCTTTTCTAGATTTTGGTGACCACTTGTTCCTTGGCGTAAAACCTTTAGCTGAGAACGAAGTGGCATGATTCACATATGCTAAGGAGATGATATATTCGGATTGGTTTTTACTGCCTATTTTGGCATTTTAGTACCTATTTTGCAATCTTAAGTGCATATTTGCCTACCTGTTTTGGGTATCTTTAGTGTCTATAAATTGTCACCTTAGGAATTAGGCAGCTTTGTAGAAGACTTTCTTCTGACAACTGCAAAAAGTAGTGTTTTCTTAGTATGGGTCATCCGCTGCCTTCTTCACTTTATCGATAGTCTTCACACAGCAATAAATCTTCAAACTTACGACTTGTGTGTGCTACGATTTCGAAATGTTAACAGCTGTTAACAGGTTTGACACAGGCCTTGTGCTTTGTTAGGGGCTGCCTAGCCGAGGCGGTAATGGCATACTCGGTTCGCCCGGAAGGACGTGAGTTCGAATCCCCGTCAGGAAGTCGTACAATTTAAGAAGTGAGATTTCCACTTCCGGTCTGCATATGGCCCTGAGGTTCACTCAGCCTACACAAAAAATGAGCACCAGGTTAATTCCTGGGGGCAAAGGCGGCCGGGCGTAGAGCCAACCACTCTATCCCATCAAGTGCCGAGGTTAAATATAGTGGAAGCCTTTACCTTCCACCACTCCCAGGACCTTCATGGCCTGTACGGAGATGACTTTGCTTTGCTTTGCTTTGTTAATTTAACAAGAGTATTAACAGTTTGTTAGTGTTAGCAATTCTTGATGAGACAGACATTTTGTTAAATTGTGTGTCAAGTTTACGTAACAGCAGTGTTAACACTTAACATTCGTTGGGCCTGAAAGTCAGATGTCATTGGCTGTCGAATTATAGACGCGCGTAGCACAAGTACCTCTGCAACATAGCAGGGCGTGCGTAGACCATCTAACGGGTAGATCCGTGCGTAGTAATGGAAGGTCTAATACAGAGTTTAGTATTGAGAGAGAAAATCCACTTAGGATAGCTGCTCTAATACTAGGGAAACCACAAAGGTTCAAAATGCTGATCAATCACCAGCTAGGACGTGAGTACAGTAACCCACAGCATGAACCAGAATTAGTCATAAATAATATTTTGCTAGCCTTAATGTTACAACACAGCCTTTTACACTTGTTTTCTTTATTGTAGACTCCTATCGAATATAACTCTGACGTTACTAAACTATGTTCTGCAATGGTAAAATCTGAACCAGATTTATGTTACTGCATAATTCCGAAATTTAAAACTTTTGAAGATTTAAACTTGCTACAAAAATGCTCACTTCATAACTACACGACTGTAGTCCTAGGCCGAACAAACAGCAACAATAATAATAATAATAATAATAATAATAATAATAATAATAATAATAATAATAATAATCTACGAACCTACTACACTGTCGTAGCAGGGGGAAAGGTGATACTCCCACGTCGCCCGTCCCAGGTGGCGGATAGTGGGGTCCTATCCGGCTTGCTGGCGGACTTAGCTCTCGCGGACCAGACACATATTAGAGGCGGCTAACAAGCAGAAGCCGTAGAACAGCCAGGAACCATCTTGAGGCAACCTCTAGGGCTCATGACCTTAGTTGTAATATCGAAATCGACAATTGGCGATCTCCCAATTACTTTCAACGTTTTCGCATGATGGAAGTGTCAGATGACAAGGAAACTACCCGCCCTACTGATTGCACTAGGTTTTCTCGGTCGTCGGATCTTGGGGGACCGAGAAAATCATGCGGGAATGTATCGGAACTTCCCAAGTCTCTTCGTCCTAAACGCAAGCTTTTCCTTATCACCATCAATATCAATACACTTCTCAAAAGTGGCAAATTGAAGCAATTAAGAGACATGTTGGACAGACTAAATATCCATATTTTAGCTCTTCAAGAAACCGGGTATACGGATGAAAATAATTTCGAATCAGGCAACTACAGAATATACAAACTTAAACCAGCAATTCCAGTCCTTAACACACCACTTCAGTTTGGCACCGGGTTTGCAGTAGGAAAGAATATCATAAATTCAGTTATGAGTTTCACATCACCCTCTGAAAAAAATTCAGTGCTAGCAATCAAATCATGAAACATAGCCTATTCACTAATCAGAGCTCATACACCCACAAATAATTACAACCAAAAAGACCAAGAAAAGGTGGAAGAATTCTGGGAACTTCTAGAAGAAACAGTAGCCCAAATTCCTAAATATCATATAAAAATTTTGACGGTATATTTCAATGCACAAATAGGCAAAGAAAATAAGTACAAGGCCACCGTAGGACTCTACCCTGCCCGTAAATGAACCAATAAAACTGGAGAAAGGTTAATCAACTTCTGTGAGACCTTTGATCTGAAACTAATGACAACTCATTTTCTAGCACGCCCGCAGAAGAAAACCCGGAGTTCCCCGAACATCCATTTAGGAGAATTTCAGGTAGAGCATGCGGCTATTACAAAGAGAAACCAGAAGGAGATTATGAATGTAAAAGTCAAGAAGGGTATCGTCAACTCTGATTACCACCTATCTCTAATCAAAGTGAAGTTTCAACCTAACAGACCCAAATTGAGATCACGGAGAAACCCACGAATCGACCCAGATATTCTGAAGCAGAAGTCAAGTTCTTTCCTGGCCAATATCTCTGAGAAAAATGCTACTAGGTGGTCGAAAATTAAAGACGAACTTGTAAAAGCACTAACATGCCACCGAGGAAACGTAAACATCAGTGGTGGAAAATACCTGTGATAAGGCGTTATAACTTCGCATGTAAGCATGACAAGACTGGAATTCACAGAAATCCACAGAGAAGTGGCATGCCTTCATTAAATTCCAGAAGGAGACATCAAAGATTATAAGATTCCAAAAACGCCACAATGGTCAGATCAGACTGGCAGAAATCGACCAAGAGTTCAAGAAAAACAATACTAGGAACTTTTACAGAACCATTAAAGAAGAACTGACGAGTTGTAGACCACTCACTCTATGTTTTAAACGACCGGATGGGGCTTTAGAAACAAATAATGAAGAATACTGTAATATTTTGGCAGATCATCTCAAAGACCTTCTAAACTGAGAACCTCCTACTGACCAACTCACTTTTGAAACATCAGAACTAAATCCAAATACAGAGCCTCCAACAGTAGAAGAAGTTGAACAAATAATACACGAGTTAAAAAACAACAAAGCTCCAGGGAAAAATGTTATAATTGCCGAAATGTGGAAACTAGGTGACATAAATCTCCATCAAAAAATCCATTAAATTCTTACAGATATCTTGAACAGTGAAACAATTCCTGAAGACTGTAAGTGTGTAATAATTCACCCATTACATAAGAAATGGGATAAAACTGACATTAATAAATACAGAGGAATTTCCCTTCTAGCAGCCACCTACAAAATTATTTCAAAATTCCTAAACAAGAGACTTTAAATGCAAGCAGATCATTTGGTTGGAGAATATCAGGCAGGGTTCATGATTTAGATTTAGATTTAGATTTATTATTTTTCTTTAGATCTACAGTAATAATAACCATTTGATCCGTTATAAAGAAAAATAACAATGCCCAGCCTAAGCCAAATTTCATACCACTAACTTGGTGGACCCCCACACAGGCGGAATACCAGACAACCATGCAAGGTTCCACCCCTAGCTAAATCTGTTAAGCTGCCTCTAACATGGACGGATGACCAGCTCACATGCTAGGGCACCCCCTACATCTAAATTAAGCCTATAACTAATTACTTACAACATTAAATCTATACTAATTCTATCCTAGTACCTCTTGTCATTAACTCATAAATCACTCACCAATACTATCTCAATACACATAAATACACCTTCACTTGAATAAATACCCTCTAAACTTCGCTATCTCTCTTAATATCCATCCATCGAACTCAACAATCATTCACTTCATTTCCATGCCACATATCATTACATATCTACCTCTTATCATAAAGACACCTTTACTAGAATAAATACCCACTAAACTTCGCTATCTTTCTTATCATCCATTCGCCACCATGCCCCTGCTGAGTATACACACAAACCTTTGCACATTCCATTCCTCCTACATTCCCTCTACTTGACTCTCTCAGGGTTGCTGATTCCATGCTTCAGCGGTATTATGAATGTCACAGACCTCATACACGCTAACCTTAGCACATTCCATTCCTACTACATTTCCTCTACTTGACTCCCTCGTGGTTGCTGATTCCATACTTCCGTTGCACTCACATTCTGCTAATACGTATTCTACTCATGTTGCAACTTTATCACTGCACTACCTGTCTGTTCCTGCTCATCTTATTCAACCATGCTTGATCTAATTAAATAATCATCTAAAACCAACTTTGCTTGCCGATTTACCATTAACTAATAAATCACTTACCAATACCATTTAAACTTCGCTACCTCTCTTATCATTCATCCATCATCATCTTTCATACTTAACACTTCAATTCCAGTCCTCATTTACTTTATAATTATAATACACATTAAGACATCTTTACTTGAATAAATACCATCTAGACTACGCTACCCCTCTTCTCATCCATCCTTCGAATTCAATAATCCATCCATCTTATATCTCAAGACATCATTACTTGAATAAGTACCATACACTTACAGTACACTTAAAAACACCTTGTCACCTCGCTACCTCTCTTATCATTCATCCATCATACAATACACATGCAGACACCATCACTTCTTTACTTTAACCATTACAATGCCCTTCGAACTCAACAATCCATCCATCTTATATATCTCAAGACACCATTATATGAATAAGTGCCATACAATTACAGTACACTTAAAAACACCTTATCACCTCGCTACCTCTCTTATCATTCATCCATCATACAATATACATGCAGACACCATCACTTCTTTACTTTAACCATTACAATTATAGACACCATCACTTCTTTACTTTAACCATTACAGTGCACATACAGACCCCATCACTTGAATAGATACCATCTAAACTTCGCCACCTCTCTTATCATATATCTATCATCATCACCTTTCATAATTAACACTTCAGTTCCAGTAGATACCATCCAACCTCCTTTATATCTCCAAACTCGTAACAATTACACTACACATATAGATATCATTACTTGAGTAAGTACCATCTAAACTTCGCTACCTCTTATCATTCTTCACTTGAATAAATACCCTCTAAGCTTCACTACCTCTCTTATCATCCATCCATCGCACTCCACAATCATTCTCTTCAATTCCATACCACATATCCTTACATATATACCTCTTATCATTAACTAATAAATCACTCACCAATACGATCTCAATACACATAAAGACACCTTCACTTGAATGAATACCCTCTAAACCTCGCTACCTCTCTTATCATCCATCCATTGAACTCCACCATCATTCACTTCAACTTTGACACAACAATCACTTATACTTAACACCGCCCCTTACAGACATCTATTTCATAACACAGGCAAACCATGTTACTTACTACTGTTACTTGTCTTTTTACTTCTCGTAATTACTCCTTCTTCCATTTTTCCCTTTTTACCCCATAGCTCCTTCAAACTCAAGCTTCTCCCTTTAACCACGGCACTTCTTACTTCTGCTTCCTCCCTCAAACCATTATTCTCGCTCCGATTCTGTCCACTTGTCTTTCCCTGTGATTCTTCTTCCATCCTCTCTTCCTGCATCCTGCTTTCTTCACTCGCGCTGACCTCCGACACTAGTTCGTTCATTAATTTCCTGACTACTTCCATCCTCCTTGCATTTCCTTTTTCTTCAGCTCTTTTTACGATAGCTTCCCAGGAACCCCATCTACTCAGTGTTCCTCCCTTTACAGTATGTACATCAGCCCTGGTAGTTTCTTCTTGCCTCGAACTCTCAGCCCTGCTTTTTCCTTCTTGCCTCACATCAGCCCTGGTAGTTTCTTCTTGCCTCGGACTCTCAGCCCTGCTTTTTTTCTTCTTGCCTCAAACTCTCATCCATTGATTTCAGTTTCGATACTGTCCACTTCCGGGTCCAATTCCTGTCGCTTACCACAAGTATCTGACCACTAATATACGCTCTCAGCCCCTGGATTTTCGCTTTCACTAAGTGTTTCTTTAGAATTTTGAAATTCCTACTCTCTTCTCTTCCGAAATCCCTCTTCACTCCAATTTTCTCACTCTGCAGATTACCAGCGTTCCTTATCACTATATCTGCCATCAATGAAGATAGCAGCGACACTTTTATGGGTCTGTACCCTCCCACCTTGCCAACTCTCTCCACATTGTTTATATCGACCTCACTGAAATTAATTTTCATTTTATTTTGTATGAGATCTACCACTTTGTAAATAATGTCCACTTTAGATTCTGACTTTTCTTCCTCCACCCCGTAAATAAATATGGATTTCTTCTTACGCTCCTGTCTGCAAACTGCTATTTCTTTCTTCAGGTTTACCACCTCCTCTTCCATATTTTTTATTTTCTCCCTTAGTGACACCAGATCTTTCTCGCTATCTTTCATTATTGCCTTCGTATTTTTCATGTAATCCTGGATCCACTGTCTCGTCTTTTCGTGCTCCTGGACTTGCTCCTGAAGCATCTTTTTTAATTGCTCGAACGGGCATAACTCCTGTACTACCTCTTTTACCACTTTTCTCATAACTTCTACGTCTACCCAGCTCATCCTATCCATCTCTTTTGGCAGGGTTCATGAAAGTCAGGTCGTTCGTAGAATAGATTCTTAATCTCAAGACCATCCTACAAAATCGTAAAAGTAGGCAAACGGTGATTACTTTTGTGGAATTCAAAAAGGCATATTATTCTATAGATAAACCGACACTTTTCCGTGTACTGGAAGAATTCAAAGTAGACAGGAAAACAAGAGAATTAATCATGCAAGTACTAACAGGCACCACTTCCAAGGTTAAATTCTTAGGGGAATTATCTAAACCATTTGATGTTAAAACAGGAGTCCGACAAGGAGATGGCTTGTCCCCTTTATTGTTTAATTTTGTTTTGGAAAAAGTGATTAGAACTTGGGAAAAGGAAGTTAAGGGGATGACCGTTGGCAGATTACGTGAAAACAAAATTAATATACAGTGTTCGGCCTTCAGTGATGACTTAGCAGACTTATCCAATAAGAGACAGGAAAGCGATTGCATCCATTGAAAAAATTCCATGAAATTGCATCCAGAACAGGATTCCAGAACTCATATCAGAAAATTCACTACATGGAAGGATTCATTCGGTACCTAGATGGACAACCAATGAAAACCCAATATGGCAAAATATCCCAAGTGTCTAAATTCAAATAACTGGGAGAAGTCATTCAGCCTTCAGGACTCAATCATGAAGAAACAAAGAAAGGGTCTCTAAATAACAAAGAGCATACAGACTCACTTGGACCAGATATAATAAAAAAAATCTATATCCCGAAATGCAAAATTATGACATTACAACACTGTAATCAAGCCTGAAGCACTATATGCATCTGAAACACTGATCGTTGGGGATAGATCATTGATTTAAAATGTAGAAACGGAAGAAATAAAAATCTTATTGAACATTTTCGGACCAGTCTGTACAGGGGGAATTTGGATTATAAGGAAATCTCATGAGCTGTACCAAACTCAAAGAAAACCTCAGACACATTTAGGATAAGAAGTTTGAAATTTTATGGACATATTCTCAGAATGAATAATCAGAGATTGACCAAAATAATTCTGAAGCTTGCCCTATCAATGAAAGTAAAAAACAATTGGCTGATCGAAGTTGGAAAAGATCTTCAGGAAATAGGCATCGCAGATGACGTTGTATTAGACAGATCTAAATTCAGAAAATTAATCGACAATCGCCGCTTTAAACATCATCCAAGCACTACCACCAACAAAATCTGGCCAGGATATCGCAAGAAAATCCACAGCGAGAAGATGAAGAGATTTTGGGAGAAGAAAAACGCAACGGGCATCAGCTAAATAAGTTCAATCGCGTTCCTTAGTTGGACATAACGAAGATGATGATAATAATAATAATAATTATTATTATTATTATCATAATAATAATAATAATAATTTTTACCGTGTTTTGGTGGATCAGCAGAGGTTAAAGAAGGTGCGGGCTGGAATGGGTCTAACTACAAGTCCGAAAGATGAATTTAAAATTTAAATAAAGGTTATATTTTCAATAGACAACAAGGTTCAACAATTTTCACTAGGTGAAATAACAAAGAAAAATCAGGTACAATGTAATTTTACAAACGAAAGCACAAGTTAAGTGGTCTTTACAAATTCTGGGCTACGAGCTCCAAAGTTTAACAATTTATGAGCTCTCAGCTCACAACCACATATTTTAGAAAAGGGCAGAAATTCCCTCAATACAATGGAGCACTTGCTCCCAGCAATCAAAATGTCACGCCTCCCCGAGGCACCTTTCAAAGTACCAGAAAGAGCTGACCCGCTCTCAATCTTTCAAGCCTATTCAAGGCCGTACCATACATTAAGATCGCTTGCCGGCACGGCACAACTTACAAGAATTAAACAGCGGTATCTTGTACCCAGCCTACTGGGCCTTCGTGGAAAAGGAACAGATTAATTAAATGGCCCAAAATATCAAGATGAATGGAGGCGTGTACTAGCACTCCTACATGAAAGCTTGTTAAAACCTACGTGGCGCTCAGCCGATACACAGGGGCTATTCCCACACTATATAGGTGTCTTGTGTAAGAAACATTTTAACACATTAGGAAAGATTAGAAAATCAGTTACGAAAACATAGTCACCTCAAATCAAAATGAAGGGGAGCTCGAGAGGGTAAAACACTCTCTATCCCCGATTTACATTTAAAGATATATGAAGTTTTTAAAGATGGAAAAAGATTTAAATGTTTAAAGGTTACATATTAAAGGTTTCGGACCTTGCCCGCGGGTTAAACTGCTGAGCAAGCCCCTAGCACTCCGTCGATTTCCAAAAATAAGTTTAATATTCTGGTCGTGCGATGCACGACGTATCAGATATTAAGCTGATAAGAACAGAAATTGTTTTATTATCAATGTTTAAAATAAAATTACAATAAATGGTAACACAAAAACTACTAATCAAGATATAAAACCTGGCATGAAAATGTCCAGAATTGTCTTTTATATCAATAACACTACACTACACTACACTACACAACACTTCACTACACTATGCACTCACTACAATATTAATGTCATCGATACCTTATCTCAGAAGATCAACATCAAACTTAAAGCGTCGAAGTCCTTCAGTTTACATCTGTCTGGAGTGACCCCAGCAGGAACGAGAAACTCAGTTTTTAAAATTGGTGATGAAGAAATAAGAGCACTCAAAGATGGAGAGTTTGAGAATTTCCTGGGGAAACCGGTTGGATTTCACATCTCTTCCAACACCAAGGAGCTTGCTGATATCATCTCCATTGCCCAGAAGATATTACAGTCTAAGCTTGCTCCTTGACAACGAATTGATGTCTTGAAGGCCTTCTTCTATCCCTCGCTTCAATTCCTAATGAGGAATGCGCAACACCAGAAGGGCGAGTGGTCGAAACTCGACAGCTTTATTAAGTCCGAAGTAAAGAAAACCTTATACTTATCACAAGAGGCTTCTAACGACTACCTATACGGCCCTACGAAGTCGGGATGTATTGGATTGCCTGTAACAGAAAGTGACTCCGACTTTCTTCTCATCGATAATGCTTTTAAGCTATTAACCTCTACTGACCTGTGCACTGCTGAGCTTGCATTAGAGGACCTTAAGATCTTGGTCCAGAAGAGAATTGGAAGACCAGCTAGAGATGAGGATCTTTCTTCTTGCCTAAATGGCAACAATGAAGGAGAGTTCAGACGTAACTCTAATTCTCTTCAATCCGTCTGGACTCAAGCTCGAAAGGCATCGGCGAGAAATCCAGTCACATGGACAATGGAGGACTTCGTCCCATGCATTAACATCAATGAAAATACCTTGTATGGTAATGATCGTCATAAGGTGCTGAAGACACTCAGAATAAACCTTCAGTCTAAGCAACTTAATAGACTGGTCAATCTGCCCAATCAAGGTAAAGTCATGGATTGTGTAGCCGCTGACTCATCTAGCTCCCACTTCTTGAGGACCGGTCTGTTTACCAGATTTGCAGACTGGAGATTTATTCACCGAGCAAGGCTAAATTTACTACCGCTCAATGGGAGTCGCCGTTCAACATCTGATGGCAACAAGAGGTGTAGGAGATGTGGCTACGAGAATGAGACCCTCCCTCATGTAGCCAACCATTGCATGAGGTACTCTGCACTATACCAGCAGAGGCATAATGCTGTAGTCGCGAGGGTCAGAAGGGCAGCTGCTACGAGGAATAACATCTTCAGCGATATCCAGGTCGTTCACGACAACTTACGACCAGACCTGGTCTTAGTAAGGGATGGAAAAGCTTTGGTTCTAGATATCTCAATTCCATTTGAGAACAGAAAATCCGCCTTCGAAGATGCCCGACAGGCCAAAAAAGAGAAGTTCGTGACCTTGGCGACGGCTCTTCGTTCTCGTTTTATACCTGTTGAGGTGGACGCCATTTTAGTTGGGTCTTTGGGATCTTGGGACCCAGCTAATGATAAGGTGCTACGTGCCATCTGTAGCAAGAAGTATCTCAATTTATTCAACAAACTGTGTGTGTCGGACACAATTAGCTTCACGCGCGACATCTATGTGGAGCATATCACCGGTGTCCGACAGAGGTGACTAAGTACCCTGACTGGGGTTTTCCCACGGTTTCCCCCAGCCTCTCAAGGTGAATACCGGGGTAGTAAGGTCACTTGAGGCCGTGGTTGTGACTGTGCAGCAGAAAGAGACTGCTTACCCGATCTTGACAGACTTCAGCTTTGTAATGAGTGCATAGTGTAGTGAAGTGTTGTGTAGTGTAGTGTAGTGTTCTTGATATAAAAGACGATTTTCACTTTTTGAAGTACATTTGTGGAATAGCAAGAACAGGGGCATTACACAGAGCTATTTTGAGATCTTCGAAAACGGCTTGTTGAGAAGGCCCCCACTCAAATTTGACGCCTTACCTACGAAGTAAGTTCAAGGGTGCCGCTCTATTAGCGAAGTTAGGAATAAATTTCCTGAAGAAATTCACCATACCAATGAATCTGGCAATTCCTTTGATGTCCTTAGGAGGTTTGAAATCACGGATGGCCTGTGTTCTAGAATGATCTACAGCGACACCATCGGGCGACACAATATGCCCTAGAAATGACATGGAAGGCTTAGCGAAAGCAACTTTGGACAGCTTAACAGCTTAGCTGTTAACCCTGCCTTACGAAGGCGATTAAGGACCTCTTTCAGATGATCAAGGTGTTCTTCAAAGGTCTCAGAAAATACGACGACATCATCAAGATAATGGTATAGATATTCAAATTTGATGTCGGAGAAGACCCTGTCTAGCAGTCTCGTAAGCACGGCTGCTCCCGTGGGGAGCCCGAAAGGCACGCGGTTGTATTCATACAAGTTCCAATCAGTGGCAAACGCTGTAAGATGTTTAGATCCTTCCGCCAGAGGGATCTGGTTATAAGCCTGATTGAGGTCTAAGATAGTGAAGAATTTAGCCTTTCGAAACCATGAAAAACAAGAGTGAAGGTCTGGAAGGGGCACAGATTGTAACACCACCTCCGATTGAGAGCCCTATAGTCAATCACAGGCCTGAAGCCCCCTTGGGGTTTCGGAACTAGGAAAATAGGCGATGAATACGCCGACTTAGAGGGTCGAATAATACCATCTTTAAACATTTGATCAATAATCTCTTTCAGAGCCTTCATTTTGGGTGGAGATAGCCTATAAGGAGGAAATCGGACAGGAATCGAATCCGTAATTTCAATCTTGTATTCAATAAGGTCAGTAACACGAAGAGTATCAGAGAAAATTTCTGGAAACGACTGACACAGCTTACGAATACTATCACTCTGCTCCTCAGGTAGATGTCTAAGGTCTAACAACATCTCATCCTGGCTAGGTGAAACAGATGAACATGATACAAAATTACATTTAAATAAAGGGATTTTACAATTAAAAGCACATTTGAAGGTGCACGACTTGCTCTGAATGTCGAGCACAAGGCCGGTGTGAGACATGAAATCCGCTCCTAATATAATGGGGCATGACAAGTGCTTAGCCACAAACAGTTTAACTTTCCAAGTATATTTAGCAATTCTAATTTTGGCATACAGAAAACCTAAAATTTCTAACGGGGAAGTGTTAGCCGAAATGCATTGAACTGAAGACGAACAAAAATCGGAAAATTTACAAACAGTTTTTAATTTGGAATACCATTCAGCCGAAATAATGGAACAAACACTGCCTGAGTCTAAAAGAGCTGTTACCGGCTTATTATTTAATTCAATTTTGAGAAATGGTACCGGAGTGGGGGTATCGGTCGCAATCCTAAGACATTCTTTGGGACCTTCAAAATATAAATTAGAAGACGGAGTTTTTCCTGAGATTTGGTCGGATTTAACCGGGGCTGAGCCTGAAGAAGTTCGGCACGCCAACTCAGCCGATGCCACTAGTCACTTTTGATTATTGGTGGAAGTTGCACCCGAAGTTGAGCAGGAGGGAGTGCTATTAGAATTCGGGCAATTCTTGACAATATGGGAAAAAGCGCCGCATTTAAAGCAGGCTCGAGATGACCCTGCTCCATTCTTTGCCCCGTTGGATTTGATCAAAGGGCACTTGTTGCTGAGATGGTCTGCTGACCCACAAGCATAACATTTGCGCGTTACGATGGTTCGGCGAGGAGGGGGACGAAGATTACTTAAAGAAGGAGGGGGCTCCCTCGCCACACGTAGTGTGTCAGCATATCTAACTCCCTCGGCGGAGACAGCCATAGCTTCTAATTCGGCAAAAGATTGCGGACGCGACGCGAAACACAAGTATGACCTGTCAGATGGGGAAATGCCTTCCACAATAGCCTGAACAATTTGATCTTCTGGAATATGGAGGGCAAATACTCTGGTGTAGAATTTAATGTCTTGGATGAAATCGGCAAGGTGTACACGATAATAGTACTTCTGAATTAGAGATGACCTTGCCCTAGCTGGAATGAAGTTTGCTAATAGATGCGCGTGGAAGTCTTCTATAGAGGATTGATCAGCAATGGCTCTTACTATTTTGTCAGAGAGAACACCAATGGAATAGGGATAAATAATCTGCACAATTTGACACGGAGAAAGAGAAAATACAAGAGCGTGATCTTGGAACTCAACTAAAAACCTTAGGAATGAAATAACATCACTGGTGGAGTTAACCGAAAACTTAGAAATACCCCTGAGCAACATTGCTAATGGATGAGGCAAACTACCGAACCCGGGAGACATAGTAGGTAAAGGCCTAAGGGGTGGAGAAGCTGTTTCAGAGGGTGCATTATTCAAAACAAAGGGTGGAATGGATGTGCGCCGACGTGACTCAGTATCTAATGGAGCAGATGTTTGTTGGACTTCTACAGATTTCCTACTTTCTTCCCCCGTCGGAGAATGCTCCTCGCTAACTACGTTTACCAGAGTGGGTTGGTCGGTTTTGGGGGGTACTGCCCCAGTTAACAATAGGCTAACCTTACTGGACAATTTAGAAAGGTTTTCGAGAACAGCACTAGCCTCCTTCCCTTGAATGTCATTTAACTTCAGAGAAAATAGATCAGTAACCCTATTGTAAAAATGGAACAATCTTGCTTGTACACGTTTAAGTTGATTAGGTGATGGATCACCTCCTTCAAACAAACTAACTACAGATGCTAGCTCATTAGCATTATCAGTGATCGTGGAGAGAGCGTCGTCAATATCTTTCTCCCCCAAGATGGGGATACTAATCGGCAAGTCCAGAGAATCTTTAAGTTTAGTTGTATCGGTCGCAACCGTGCCTCCAGATTGAACATTTCTAATAGTTAATTCGTAAATTAATTCCTCCTTGCGCAAATAGCCGGGATGGAGGACATCGCGAGGGCCGGACATGATGACAAAAGATTCACAAATTTAGAAAATAAAGAAGAAATTTCCAGCGACGGAGAAAATTGTTAGAGTTCAGAACAAAAGCAATGTCTAGCCGTCAAAAGGGGTTAACTTGAGTCCCATTCACCCACGCTCTGCTACCACTTGTTACCGTGTTTTGGTGGATCAGCAGAGGTGAAAGAAGGTGCGGGCTGGAATGGGTCTAACTACAAGTCCGAAAGATGAATTTAAAATTTAAATAAAGGTTATATTTTCAATAGACAACAAGGTTCAACAATTTTCACTAGGTGAAATAACAAAGAAAAATCAGGTACAACGTAATTTTACAAACGAAAGCACAAGTTAAGTGGTCTTTACAAATTCTGGGCTACGAGCCCCAAAGTTTAACAATTTATGAGCTCTCAGCTCACAACCACATATTTTAGAAAAGGGCAGAAATTCCCTCAATACAATGGACCACTTGCTCCCAGCAATCAAAATGTCACGCCTCCCCGAGGCACCTTTCAAAATACCAGAAAGAGCTGACCCGCTCTCAATCTTTCAAGCCTATTCAAGGCCGTACCATACATTAAGATCGCTTGCCGGCACGGCACAACATACAAGAATTAAACAGGGGTATCTTGTACCCAGCCTACTGGGCCTTCGTGGAAAAGGAACAGATTAATTAAATGGCCCAAAATATCAAGATGAATGGAGGCGTGTACTAGCACTCCTACATGAAAGCTCGTTAAAACCTACGTGGCGCTAAGCCGGTACACAGGGGCAATTCCCACGCTATATAGTTGACTTGTATAAGAAAAATGTTAACACATTAGGAAAGATTAGAAAATCAGTAACGAAAACATAGTCACCTAAAATCAAAATGAAGGGGAGCTCGAGAGGGTAAAGCACTCTCTATCCCCGATTTACATTTAAAGATATATGAAGTTTTTAAAGATGGAAAAAGATTTACATGTTTAAAGGTTACATATCAAAGGTTTCGGGCCTTCCCCGCGGGTTAAACTGCTGTGCTAGCAAAGAGAAAAGAAAAATGTTAAATGGCCATTACCTTATTGAAGAGCTGCTGCCCGAAGGAAGAGGCGCTACCCGCCCCCTGCTATGCTTCTATACACTAAGCAAGATGTTGTTGAAGTGGCGAAGAGCCGAGAAAATCAGCAGTTTTTAAACCCTCGTGGAAGATTCGAGACCTTTCATGAATAATAAAGACACACCCACTCAACTTTATTGGGTAGCTAAGAGTTACACATGGAAATTCGAAGAAGAAACCTCTGATAGGTGGAAAATTAATTACAGAAATTGCTGATTGGCTAAGTTCAAAACAGGCGGAAAGAAAGCTTAATATTGCCAACCCATAAATGAAAGAACAAAATTTAGTAAAGACCAAAACTTATAAATAACAAAATTTCTTCAACAAAAGTTCCTTCACTTCGCACCAGGGTGCATGATCATAGTTTTTTGGGTAGAGACATCTGTTAGCGAATGTCCACACTTCTTGATCCATAGAAAACAAAACACGTTGAAATCCACAGAGTATAGACAACTTTGTAATCCCAAAATTTGTAGTAGAGACCTCTTCTGAGATAACTCATGAATTAATACAGTTCTAAAAGTTCGCAATTTCTCCGGTAGAGGAGGATTTATTGGCGGAAAATTTAAATTTGCGGCGTAGAGGTGTACCGCCCGGTACAATAATAATAATAATAATAATAATAATAATAATAATAATAATAATAATAATAATAATAATAATAATAATAATAATAATAATCATAATAATAATAATTGAAGCTCATGTGTTTGCTCTCGGAAATGTTTGAGATTAAAACGGCCTCAGACTGGGTGATGGTCTCTCCCCACTGTTGTTCAACTGTGTGTTGGAGAAAGTCGTCAGAGAATGGAGGAAAATATTAACAAGTAACAACATCCAGTACGGAGTGAGAATTGTCCCGAAACTCGGAAACTACTTCTGACTGCCTGGCCTTCGCCCTCCAAACAGCAGTGCAGCAGATCGTAATGCTGTGAGAGCGGATGACCTTAGATGTTAGTCCCCTTTAAACAACAAGCATCATCATCATCTCGAAATGCTGTGAAAAGTAACTGCGTAAGACCAGTCAAGTATGTTATGTCCTTGGAAAAGAACAAGGACATAGCTCGGAGAAGACGCAATCAGAGGTTGATTTTGCCACGATGGGATAGGAAGGAAGCGTCCGTGGGCTTAACTAAGCGACAGCCCCAGCATTTGCCTGGTATGAAAATGTGAAACCACGCAAAACCATCTTCAGGTCGCCGACGGTGGGGTTGGATTCCACCTTCCCTTGAGTGCAAATTCACAGCTACACAATCGTACCGTGCAGCAAATAAGCTCGGAATTATTATTATTATTATTATTATTATTATTATTATTATTATTATTATTATTATTAATTTTTACAAATTGTTTTACGTCGTTCCGACAGAGGTAGGCATGTTAGTGACGATGGGATAGGAAGGGCTAGGAGAGGGAAGGAAGCGTCCATGGCCTCAACTAAGGTACAGCCCCAACATTTGCCTGGTGTGAAAATGTGAAACCACGAAGAACCATATTCGGGGCTGCCGACAGTTGAGTTCGAACCCGCTATATTCCGAATGCAAGCTTACAGCTGCATGCCCTAACCGCACGGCCAACTCGCTCGATTTATTATTATTATTATTACTATTATTATTATGTCCGTCTCCATAGCGTAACGGTAAGCGCTATTGGCTACCGTCCTCGGAGGCCCGCATTCGATTCCTGGTACTGTCAGGTCAGTGATATAAGAATGGTAGGAGGGCTAGTATGTAATTGAAATTGTACATGCAGCTCACCACCATCGGGGGATGTGTCTGAAAAGAACTGCATCTCGTCGGGTTGAAGACACGAGGCTAATATTATTATTATTATTATTATTATTATTATTATTATTATTATTATTATTATTATTATTATTATTATTATTATTAAGTTCATAAGTACTTTCTAGGATGCATATAATTCCCAAATCGCAGAATGGTCCGAGGTATACGGGAGAACCTAACTCTCTTAAATTTTTCGCGACTGCTGTTGGTTTTACAGAGAAAATGCCGACCTTATTGGCACAGTCGATTAAACGTCACCCTTCTCTTTCAAAGATAGTCGGTTCAATCCCAGCGTGCGGGTCGGTGGAATTCGTAGGTGTTCAATTTGTGACGATTCCGTATCGTTGGTTTCAAATCAATCAAATCAAAAATCAATCACCACTGAAATGTCGTATGGCTTTTAGTGCCGGGATATCCCAGGACGGGTTCGGCTCGCCTGGTGCAGGTCTTTCTATTTGACTCCCGTAGGCGACCTGCGCGTCGTGATGAGGATGAAATGATGATGAAGACAACACATACACCTAGCCCCCGTGCCATTGGAATTAACCAATTAAGTTTAAAATCCCCGACCCGGCCGGGAATCGAACCCGGGACCCTTTGAACCGAAGGCCAGTACGCTGACCGTTCAGCCAACGAATCGGACAATCACCACTTATCTGCATTGAGGGCAGTCGCCCAGAACGTGTTGTTTCCTAGCCTTTTCTTAAATGATTGCAAAGAAATTGGAAATTTTTTGAACATGTTTCGGGTTCTTTCGGGAACGAATATCACGGAACTAAGAGGGAGGATGTAAAAAAAGACATCAGATATAAAATACCCGACATCGAAAAACAAGAGAGATAAGACATACAGTAGAGGATGTATGATATTGTGTTGATGTAAACCAGCATATCTTTTATTATGCATTTTTGTGTTATTTCTACGTAATGAGTGAACGTATATGATTCAGTCTGATCACCAGTCCATAGTAACTTAGGATTGTACCGCGTGTTGACCGAGCATAAAGCCCAAGTAATTATTTAAGTAGGCAGCTCTGAAAAATATGGCGTCTAAACAAACTTTATTCCAACTGACGTCATATGTGCTTCACTCCGCAGCAAAAAACAGCAAACAACTGCTGTTTGTTGTAGACATTTGACCTTGTTTCACTGCCTAAACCATGCGGTAAATGAATTCTACACTTGGCTGTCTTGTTCATTACATTAACAATATGGACCGAACCACACCACATTGACAATCGAAAATGAGAAACATTAATTCACGTTTCCTCTTGGCAAAGTATAAACAAGATAAGTGGTCTTGTGAGACATGTCCCCGAATACAGGCAAGCGGGAGAAGGACGTTAATACGTTCCCTTCCTCGTGCGATCCCCATCGCTTACCTTACACTTAACGCATATGAGCCCAAATGTATTTTCTGGTCGTGACTTTAATCACAATGTGTAAGACCTCAATTTACTATGAAAAATTCCGTTATGAAAATATTTTAATAATACAAATTGCTTTACGTCCCACTAACTACTTTGACGGTTTTCGAAACCGCCGAGGTGCCAGAATTTAGTCCTGCAGGAGTTCTTTTACGTGCCAGTAAATATACCGAAACCAGGCTGTTTTATTTGAGCACATTTAAATACCACCGGACTGAGCCAGGATCTGACCTGGTAAGTTGGGGTCAGAGGGCCAGCGCTTCAACCGTCTGAGCTATTCAACCCAGCAATATTTTACTACTTCTACTCCCTGAAGGGGGAGGGGGGCCTCCTGGACAATGACACCTCTCAGGACGGGAGGTTTGTATCGGAGAACGAGAAGTGCGGAGAAAGTGAGAGTGTTGTCTGCTGTGGCCTCTACTAGGAACTGTCCCGGCATTCGCCTTAGTGCAGGAGAATGGAAAACCACGGAAAACAATTCCCAGGACAGCCGATGACAGGACCAGCCCTTCTCCACCTCCCTAATACAGAGGCATAGAGCCACGATAGAGCCATGGCCACCCCACCTCTACTCGGTTGGCCGGTCAGAGTGTAGAGCCGTAAGACCTATCTGTGTCGGTGCGTGCCGGTCTAAGTGGCTCAGACAGTAGAAGCGCGAAATTTTTGAGCTCAAATTGGCGGGTTTTTGACCCCGGTTCAGTCGGGTGGTATTCGAGGGTGCTCGATTACGTTGGTACGTAAGAGTTCCCGCGGGACAACATTGCGACATGTCGGCGTCCCCTGTAATCGTCAAAGTAGTTTATGAGAAGGAAAACTACTAAGATTCTTATGTGTCTTTATTTACTTACGTTGTGAACATTTTCTTCAGCTTATCCCAGTTATTTTTGGTGGTGCTGGAGTCACGCAGACTCTTCTAATTTTTTTTTAAATTTTTTTTTTACAATTTGTCCTTACGCCACACTGTCAGGTCTTATGATGACGATGTTATAGGAAAGGCCTACGAGTGGTAGGAAGCTGCCGTCGCCTTAGTTAAAGTACAGCACCAGCATTTTCCCGGTGTAAAAATGGGAAACCACGGGAAACCAGCTTGAGGGCTGCCGACAGTGGGGTTCGAACCCACTATTTCCCAAATGCAAGCTCACAGTTGCACGACCCTAAACCGGCGGTTTATGGCCCGATACACTTCCTCACGCCACGTCAGTTTTGAGATAAAAATCTCAATTCGGAATCGATTGGGATTTGAAGTTCAGACTTAAGTGAAGAAAGAAGTTGCTCAAAAACCCCATCCTTGTATGGACAAGTTTACCGGCATGAATAAGAACTCTTGTGGGACAACATTCTGACACTTTAGTCTCCAAAGAGAAACCTTAAAAGTAATTACTCTGACGAAATCCCGTAATGTTCTTATTGTTATTCTTCTTCTTCTTCATTTGTTTACCCTCCAGGGTCGGTTTTTCTCTCGGACTCAGCGAGGGATCCCAGCTCTACCGCCTCAAGGGCATATCGTGGAGCTTCAGA
The DNA here is from genome assembly GCF_040414725.1 of Anabrus simplex. Classification (NCBI taxonomy): domain Eukaryota; kingdom Metazoa; phylum Arthropoda; class Insecta; order Orthoptera; family Tettigoniidae; genus Anabrus; species Anabrus simplex. The sequence goes on from NC_090266.1 coordinate 124,149,095, forward strand.
CTCAGGGTCGGGGGATACAACCGGGGAGGATGACCAGTACCTCGCCCAGGCGCCCTCACCTGCTATGCTGAACAGGGGATAGGAAGATGGGAAAGGATCGACAAGAAAGAGGGAAGGAAACGCCCGTGGCCTTAAGTTAGGTACCATTCGGGCATTTGCCAGGAGGAGAAGTGGGAAAGCACGGAAAACCACTTCCAGCATGGCTGAGGTGGGAATCGAAACGACCTATACTCAGTTGACCTCCCGAGGCTGAGTGAATCCCGTTCCAGCCCTCGCAGGACATTTCAAATTTCGTGGCAAAGCCGGATTCGAACCCGGGCCTCCGGGGGTGGTAGCTAATCACACTAACCATTACACCACAAGGCGGATGCCCGTAATATTTATTATTATTATTATTATTATTATTATTATTATTATTATTATTATTATTATTATTATTATTATTATTATATTATATATATGTGATGTAGGATTTCGGCGAAATTGCGAGATGAAAGAGCCACGACTGGGAAGGTAGCGGCCGTGGTCTTTATTCAAGTACAACCCCACCATACGGATGATTATCTACAGGAGCAGCCGACTTTGGTGCTCGATCCCACGAGCTTCCGAATGCACACGGCCCTTATCTCACAGCAATTTGCTTTGTATTATTATTATTATTATTATTATTATTATTATTATTATTATTATTATTATTATTATTATTATTATTATTATTATTATTATTATTTCGTTTTTGAGTTGGTTATTCACTTAAGAACAAAATATATGGAAAATAACATTCCTTTTGACATGAATATATTAACCGCGCAAATACCTTTTTCTTTATTTACATAAGATGTGATGTTCTGAAAGCATTGTGGGTAGGACCACAGCTACAGGTCACCCTACCGGAAGCTTCAGTAACTACTTCGTAAACGCTTGCAGTTAGACGTCAAGAACAAGGCGCTGGGCGGTCTGCGGCGACAATTGGAATTACCTTACCGAGCACGACGTCTGATGACTTGTTTGTATTGGCCAGTATCCAGTAATCGGGGGATAGTGGGTTCGAGCCCCTCTGTCGGCAGCCCTGAAGATGGTTTTTCGTGCTTTCCCATTTTCACACGAGGCAAAAGCCGGGGCTGTACTTTAATTAAGGTCAGGCCGCTTCATTCCAATTCCTATGCCTTTTCTATCCCATCGTCGCCATAAGACCTATCTGTGTCGGTGCGACGTAAAATAAATAGCAAAATAAAATACTAATGAATGAGATACATCGATAGTTGTTGCAATCCTTCCTGTTCCCTTGCTTACAGATAGGTGCAATTACTGCATTTCTACAATCTGAAGGTACCTTACCTACACTCCATGGTAATCGTAGCATCTATGAAGCAATTTCATCCCTGCCTTTCCACTATACTTCACCATTTCAGGTCTAATTTCATCTATTTCTGCTGCTTTATGACAGTGGAGTTTTTTTACCATCTAATCCACTTCTTCAAGCGCAGTTTCAGAAATATCATTTTCCTCCTCGCCATGAGCATGGTTGTTCGCGACACCACCAGGAAGATTTCCTATTACGTTGAGAAGATTTTAAAAAATATTCCCTCCACCTGTCCTCTGATTCCATAGGATCTATTATGAATTGACCTGAATTACCCAAGACAATGTTCATTTCTTTTTTCCCTCCCTTCCTAAGATCCTTTACTACTGTCCAGCAAGGTTTCCCTCTGCTTGGTCTAGCCTTTCCAGGTTAACTCCAAAATCCTTCCACGACTTATTTTTGGATTCAACAACTATTTGTTTCGCTCTGTTTCTTTCATTTACGTACAATTCCCTGTCTGCATCAGCCCTTGTTAGGAGCCATTTCCGATAAAACTTCTTTTTAAGTTTACTAGCTGTTCCCACTTCATCATTCAACCAAGATGTTCGCTTTTCCCCATCTTTACACGCTGTTGTTCCTAGGCATTCCTTTGTTGTTTGTACTACAGCATCCCTGCATGCCACCTATTCTCTTTCTATATCCTGAACCTTCTTACTGTCCACTGTTCGTAACTTCTCACTTATAACCATGTGCTTGTGTCTAATTTCCTCGTCCTGGAGATTTTCTATCGTTATTCGTTTGCAGACAGATTTCACTTTCTGTATCCTAGACCTAGTGATACATAGTTCACTACAGATGACATAGTGGTCTGTATCATCGAAAAATCCCATGAAAACCCGTATATCCCGTCCTAATTCCTCCCACTGCCAAAGTATACTTTATAATTTCCTATCTCTTCCTCGTTATCTCGCCTTTCTCGAATATCACTTACTCCTATCACATCCAGATGCATCCTCTTTGATGACTCTTTCTGCCATAAGCCGTATTAATCTTGAGAGCTCCCCATAGAATTCCATTTCGTTCGCCAATTTGTTTCCAACGAGTTCCTCGCCTGTCTAATGGGAGTGGGACTCCGTTACTCCCATAGGTCCGAGGCTTGCTGGAAATGTTTTGAGTTCGGTTTATTCTTGAAGAAGGATTCTACCCTACTTACACATAGGCCAAGTGGGGATCTCTCCTCTAACGGGTTAGGGACCGCGATGTATTGTATAGTGTTAGCTGCCTGAACGCAAGGAGGGCCATGACTCAGAATATGTCCGAGATGCCCACTCCCATTCCGTAGCGACTGCTATCCTGGCTCTCAGAACCACTTACTAGCCATGGTTCACGAACAAGGACAATTAATGAAAGTTAAAATTTCTGACCCAAACGGTAATCGAACCTGTGATACCTCAGACCAACGAACAGCATGGTAACAATTTAGCCACGGAGCGGATATAATTTGGGTTATCTGTCCACACAGTTGTTTCATACAGCCTATCCATGTCACCTTACCTGAAACCAATCGTTGCTAACTTTATCCCTCCGTTCCTCAGATAGTAAGTTCGATCTTAGTTGAGGCTGGTGGTATTTAAGGTTGTTTATAAACGGCAACTTAACTTTCTTTCATTCTTCCTTTCTTTAATCCATTTACCGTCCAGGGTTGTTTTTTCTCTCGAAGTCAGCAAGCGATCCCAACTCAATCACCTCAAGGGCAGTGTCCCTGGAGTGTGAGACAGGGATACAAATGGGCAGGAGGACCAGTAACTCTCCCAGGAGGACTCACCTGCTATGCTGAACAGGGTTCTCGTGGGCGGATGGGAAGAATGGAAGGGATAGAAAAGAAGATGGAAAGAAGCGTTCTTGGCCATAAATTAGGTACCATCCCGTCATTTGCCTGGAGGAGAAGTGGGAAACCGTGGAAAACCACTTTGAGGATGGCTGCTGTGGGAATAGAACCCACCTCTACTCAGTTGACTTTCCGAGGCTGCGTGGTCCTCGTTGTAGTACTCGTACCACTTTTCAAATTTCGTGGCAGAGCCAGGAATCAAACCCAGCCCCCCCGGAGTGGCAGCTAATCACACTAACCACTACACCAGAAAGCAGACAAATTTACTTACGAATTACAAAATAATGTAACTTTAAATGTAACCGCTTTTCCCTCACCTACGGGGTCGCGGGTGCGAAGTGCTTCGCACATGTGGATTGTGGATTGGCACGGTTTTACGACCGGGTGTCCTCCCGAAGCCAAACCTATGTGGAGGGATGTAATTACTATTGCGTGTATCTCTGGTGGTTGGTAGGGTGGTGAGTTATCTGAATATGAAGGAAAGAATGTTGAGACAGACAGTGCCCGAGCCAGAAAAATTAATCAGAAAAAATTCAAATCCCCGAACCAGCCGGGAATCGAACCCGGAAGCCTCCGAATCGCAGAGCAGTACTGTGTGTTCTTTTACAGGTATGTTATGGTGTTACATGTGTTATAATTAGTGTTTCCGACAGACTGAAAAGCGTTATTAAAGTTACAGTAACTAAGTAGACTTTGAAAAGTGTGGCTTCCTTCTCAACAAATTTCAAACTAGGCACAGAAACCAACATTTCAACAGGGCTCCGTCGTTGGCTTTTTCTTTTCTTTTAGTACTCGAAATCAAATTCGCAATTTTAAATAATGGACTCAAACGCATAATAATATGCAATCTGCAATTTTGTGATTTTAATCAAACGCCCACATCATTTTGTAAGTAAATTTTGCTATCAGCTTTACGTCGCACCGACACAGATAGGTCTTATGGCGACGATGGGATAGGAAAGGCCTAGGAGTTGGAAGGAAGCGGCCGTGGCCTTAATTAAAGTACAGCCACACCATTTGCCTGGTGTGAAAATGTGAAAATGGGAAACCATGGAAAACCATCTCCCGGATGCAAGCTCTCAGCCACGCGCCTCTAACCGCACGGCCAACTCGCCCGGTGTAAGTAAATTTTAAAGATAAGTAAACTCGTGTCCTCATCCCGAAGTGGTGCAGCTCTTTCAGGAACACCCCCATTGGAGGTGAGCTGCACGTACCATATCAACCACATTACCGCCTCCCTGCCAATCTTAAATTTCCGGGAATCGAACGCGGGCCCCCGAGGACGGCAGGTAATAACACTAAACGTTACGCTACGGAGGCGGACATGTTTAAGATATATCTCCATGATACGTAGGCGGTGCATTATACGTAGACGGGAATACATAGTGCACCCAGTTTATGTGTTAATTATCATCCTACATACAACTTAAAAGAAAGCAGATACCTGTAATTGTTGTTGTTAATTATCTTCATTTTAATAATAATAATAAAAATAAACCATCCGCCTCTGTGGTGTACTGGTTAGTGTGATTTGCCGCCACCCTCGGAGGCCCGGGTTCGATTCTCAGCTCTGTCACGAAATTTTAAAAGTGGTACGAAGAACAGTGTCCACTCAGCCTCAGGAAGTCAACTGAGTAGAGAGGGGTTCGATTCCAACCTCAGCCATCATTCAATTGGTTTCTCACTTCTCCTCCAGGCAAGTGCCGCGATGGTAGCTAACTTAAAGCCATGGTCCCTTCCTTCCCTCTTCCTTATCTATCCCTTCCAATCTACCCATCCCCTCTCAAGGCCTCTGCTCATTATAGCAGGTGGGGCCCCATAGTTGAGGTATTGGTCCTCCTCCACGGTTGTATCCGCGACCCAAATTCTCACGCTCCAAGACACTGCCCTTGAGGCTGTAGAGGTGGGATCCCTGCTGAGTCCGAGGGGAAAACTAACCCTAGAAGGTAAACACATTAAGAAAGAAATAATAATAATAATAATAATAATAATAATAATAATAATAATAATAATAATATGCATTTGCACCTCTTTACTAAAGAGTGTTATGCTTTTCAGCTTTCAGTCCATGTGTTAGTTGAGCGTCTCCACAATACTCTGCTTACAACTAGCCCTGTGGCCACGTCTAGTTCCATGCATCTTCATTAAAAGAGTAAAAACTGTGTCTAACTTTCGTCATCTTGGTCTCTGTCTACTTCTCTTACCATCTATCTCCTGGATAAACTATCCTCTTCCATTCACCTCACACGACCCTATCCCCAAAGACTATGTATGCCTACAGCTACATCCATCGAGTTCATTCTTTACTTAGCCTTTATCATCTCATTGTGAGCACCCTCCTGCCACTGTTACCACCTGCTTGTACCAGGTATCACTCACGCTATTTTCATGGTTGTTACTTCCAACCTATGAATAAAATATCCTCAATCCACTTTGCTTTCACTCCCACACCGTTAACTCAGTCTGGAAATACGCCGATGTAAAAATGGTTTCGTTCGTCGTCCAATTTCTTTCTTACAGTATACATTCATTGCATTAGCTTCACTGCGCCTTGGTTCTATTTCTCATAGTACTGCATAATACCACCCGGGAGAATACATATAGGAAGTACTTGGAGTATTTCTCCTGACCCAGTTTCGAATTCCCGACCTGATATTCAGTACCCTTTAGGTTTCTTTCATACTGATATTACTTTAGTCTTAGAAATGCTAATAGTTATATCGTATCCCCTGTAACTCTTTTCGAGGTCCAATGTACTCTGGCGGAAAAAATATCCAATCACCATGAAATAAGGAATGTAGAATACGGATATTTTGGCAATATATTTGTCGAGGTAACATATTTAATTTATTAAAGGAACAAGACTACACGTTAATATCCGCGCGAGAAAAGCCATGGCATATATGCCATGCTGGTCCATTAATAACCGGTGTAATCGCCTGACTGTTGAATGCAGGCATGCAAACTTGCTTGCATTCTGTCGTACAGCTACCGGATGTCAGCTTGGGGGATGGAGTTCCATGCCTGTTGCACTTGGTCGGTAAGTATAGGAACGGTTATTGCCGTTTGTGGATGACGCTGGATTTTTCGTCCAATGACGTCACATACGTGCTCGATTTGAGACAGATCGGGGGATCGAGCAGGCCAAGGCAACATGTCAACACTATGTAGAGCACGGTGGGTTACAACAGCGGCATGGAGGCTTGCATTATCCTGTTGGAAAATACCCGCGGGAATGCTGTTCATGAATGGTAGCACAACAGGTCGAATCACCAGACGGACGTACACATCTGCAGTTAGGGTGCGTGGGATAAACTCGAGAGTGCTCCTGCTGTCATAGGAAATTGCTCCTCAGACCAGAACTCCCGGTGTAGGTCCAGGGTGTCGTCGCCGCAGACAGGTGGAAAGCAGGCACTCTCCTGGCCTCCTCCTTACCAACACACGGCCATCACTAGCACCAAAGTAGAACCAGCTTTCATCGGAAAACGCAACGGACCTCCACTTCATCCTCCAATGAGCTCTCACTTGACACCACTAAAGTCGCAGACGGCGGTGATTTGGGTTAAGTGGAATGCATGCTGCAGGGCGTCTGGCTCGGAGCTGTCCTTCATTTAACCGATTTCGATCAGTTCGTAGCATCACTGTGGTGCCAACTGCCGCCCGAATAGCTGCTGCAGACGCAGTCCGCTGCGCCACAGCCATACGCCGAATACGGCGGTCCTCCCTCTCGGTGGTGCCACGGGGACGTCCGGAGCCCGAGTTTTTGCGAGCTTACAGTACCTTCTCTTGACCACCGCTGCCAGCACTCATACACAGCGGAGACATCCCTGCCAAGTCGTTCTGCAATAGCACGGAAGGAAAGTCCACCTTCACGTATCCCTATTATACGGCTTCATTGAAGCACAGTGAGCTATTGATACTGGCATCTTCGTCGTCGTAAAGGCATTCTTGACCTACTCATAGTCACTCCGTCCCATCCCACAGGTAGCTAACGCTCTCGCACAGCAGCCTACAGCCCGTATTTAAAGAAAACCTGATGGACAACGTCATTGGACCACTACTGGTGCCACGCTAATGCGAATTGCGGGAAATTTTAATTTTAATTTAAATCACCCTCATCTTTCAGATGTATAAACCCGCCTACCAACGTTCGTTAATCAAGCACAACCCCTTCTTGGTTTCAGGATATTGTTTTCCACCAGTGTATTAGGTTGCAGTCTTCCGCAACAGTGTGCCGTTAAAACCAAATCGTCCGTGTAGGCCTAACTATCTATATCAGCCATTGTTTGGAGCAATTTTTAAACGCCTGCACCATTCATCGCATAATCCTTTCCAAACTGCTTGTGAATACTCGTATATTGCTAAGAAATTTCCTAAATTCAATTTCAATTATGATGTAGACTATTATGGATCTTGTGCCCCTACTCTCCCATGTGTAATGCTGAATAGTCTTATGCTTGAAGAAATAGTTCGCAACTGCTAATCCCATACCAAAACACAAGTCCAGTAAGCGCTTCCTATTACTCTTAGCTACCATATCTTCCCTACATTTACCTATAACCTTCTTATATCCTTCAGTACTATTTCCAGTCTTTGCATTGAAATCGCCCACTATCCTGTCCTTTCTGTTGATCCTAACTACGATGTCAGTCTGTTCTTCGCAAAACTTGTCTACATCATCCTCATGTTCCCTCACATTGTGAATACATCGAGACGATTCTCGCCCTAATTCCTGCAATCGCTGCATCTATACACCTGTTTAGACGCCTTATAATATCTTGTCTCTCCTTTGTTGGCCATTGTTACCCGAATATCATTAACTCCTAACACATTCAGACTCATCCACTTTAGTGGCTCAGACTAGTCTACCTTCCTTCTTTCGTAAGCCCCATGAATATTGATAGTATCTCATCAGATTCCATTTTATTCGCTAAATTATTTTTAAGGATTCACTGGCCTGTCAAATGCAAGTATGTCTCCGCCTCTCCCTGTCAGTCCGAGGCTTGTCTAGAACACTCTGAACGTCATCGATACGTTTCTGCAAAGCAGAGTACTCGCCTTCTTATCCAAGGCCTGCAACGGTTTAGGTACCTCCGTTGTGTTGGCTAGTTCCAGCTGCCTGAGCATAAGGAGGGTAACGATTCAGAATATGTCCGAGAGGCGCACTCTCATTCCTTACGCCAGTGACTGGTACACTCATGCACAGAAATGGTGTCCCGATATAAACAAAGCATGGTGTCCTCCCCCCACCTCCTCGCTTAACGCATTACTGCAGGTAGGCAGCCCGCTACAAAACTTTTGTGATTGAAATGGGCACAGTGGTGGATGTATAGCAATACACATACTCTGACTTCAGCACTACCCGTTCGCTCCCTTCCTCGCCTTTTCGGTACTGGAATGCAGCGGTGTTGATTCTAATGTGGATAATGCACTTATAACCTCGGATTCGGCAAGATTGCGCTCTTTGCTGGCGGACAACATAACTTACCCATCCCTGACGCGGCTTTCTGCTGGTTTGTGCGCCAGACATCCCACAGCTGATAAAGCAGTGTGTCCTATTTGTAGCAATAACTCATGAATGAATCAACAGATAATTATTATACAACTTTCTGTCTACTGCAGAGAGATGGCTGTATACGCCCACGGAGATTAAATAATTCCTGATGTCAATATTGCGAGTATTGCGCAGTTATATTCGGATGTATTTCTCGCTCGTAATATTACGGGTGCAGCACAGCACATTGTGATTGAAATGGGCAATATAAAGGTTAACTTATCAGTAGTTAGTTTCTTCTGATCAGTAAAAGAAGCTTTGTGATTCTTGTGCTATACAAGATGTGCAGTCATTAATTAAATTGAACATGTCTGAGGAATATTCTGATGTAGAAGAAGTTGATTGAGAAGTAGACTCCTTTCTTCAGTACATACGTTGTGAATAGAAACTAGGGCTATGCTGGAGAAATTCGACATAAAGTAGAAAACAAAATTTATTATTTTCCTTTGTAATTTTTTGATTCCTTTTATATTCATAAAGCGCGTATTGCCAAAGACAATGTTTAAGTTATATCGAAGACTCTGATGTAGCAGAATTTTGAGTGAAAATTGGATAAAATTTGCAGATACAGTAAATAAATTTCATAGAATAATATGTCCGACTCGTTGGCTGAATGGTAAGCGTACAGGCCTTCGGTTCAGAGGGTCCCGGGTTCGATTCCCGGCCGGGTCGGGGATTTTAACCTCCAGTGGTTAATTCCAACGGCCCGGGGGCTGGGTGTTTGTGCTGTCCTCAACATCCCTGCAACTCACACACCACACATAACACTATCCTCCACCACAATAACTCACAGTTACCTACAAATGGCAGATGCCGCCCACCCTCATCGGAGGGTCTGCCTTACAAGGGCTGCACTCGGCTAGAAATAGCCACCGAAATTATATATAGAATAATATTATTTATTATTTCCTTAATTAATTCATACTCATAAAGAGTTTACATGCCAGAATTTGCAGAAATGGCGTACTCCAATAATAAATACATTTAATTGACGGAAAACCCAAGAAAACTCCATTTTACCGAAGTTAATAAAAATTTCTTTACGAATATTTTGTGTAGAAAGCAAATTTTGAAAAAAATGCTTAAATTAAATGAAGTTCGAAGATCGCAACTTCAAGCTTGAGACATTGAACTAATGGTGCGTTACATTTCACACCTAATAGCAGCTGCTTTCTTGGGAAAGGGTTCAGTCTGCAAGCCTCTGTGAATTTACTAAACGTCGCCAAAATCATCTATATGCACCTAGTGCTGTGGCCTCATTTAGTTCTATACATATTATCCTTAAATCGTTAGAAACCGAGTCTAACCATCGTCGTCTTGGTCTCCTTCTACTTCTCCTACACTTCGTAACGGAGTCCATTATTCTCCTAGGTAACCTATCCTCCTCCATTCGCCTCACATTACCCTACCACGGAAGTTGATTTATGCGACAGCCTCATCCATCGAGTTCATTCTTAACTTAGCCTTTATCTCCTCATTCCGAGTACCCTCCTGCCATTGTTCCCTCCTGTTTATACCAACAATCATCCTCACTACTTTCATGTATGTTACTTTTAACTTATGAATAAGATATCCTGAGTCCACCCAGCTTTCACTCCCATAAAGCAAAGCAAAGTATGGTATCTGAAGTATGGTATCTGAAAACGGACCAATGTAGAAATAGTTTCGTCCGGAAGCTGACTTCCTTCCTACAGAATACTGTTGATCGCAACCGCGAGCTCACTGCATTTGTTTTACTGCACCTTGATTCAATCTCACTTACTATATTACCATCCTGGGAGACCCACATCCTAAATACTTGAAATTATCTACCTGTTTCAGCTTTCTATCACCAATCTGTCATTCAGTTCTCTTGGATTTCTTACCTACTGACATCAATTTAGTCTTCACAAGACTAATTTGCATACCATACTCACTGCACATATTTTCAAGTTCCAACACACAACACTGCAGGCTTTCGGCACAATCTGCCGTTAAGACCAAGTCGTCAGCATTGGCCAGACTTCTTACTACATTTCCACACTGTCTGAGTCCCTCCCTGCCACTTTATACCTTTCAGCAGATGATCCACATAAACTGCGAACAACAAGAGTGAAAGATTGCAGCCTTGTCTAACACCTGTGAGTACCCTAAACCAAGAACTCATTCTACCATCAATTCTCATTGTGGGACAATTGTCAACATAAATGCCTTTGATTAAGACAGTGGTTGGTATCCGAGTGTAGAAGCAAGGCGACCCTCTCAGAGTTTATTAGGATAAGGCGGGATATGAACATAAATATTGTGAGTGTAAATAGAAGAGAAATCAGGGGTTTGATATGGTGGTTAATGGGAATTTACAAGAACAGGGGATGGATTAAAGTGAAAGATGCAACAAGGTGCCTTCTCTGTGCTGAAAACAGAGAAGAATTTCACATGTTGAAATCATGTAAAGAAACCATAGCGGTGAGAAGGAAATTTTTGAATAACAAGGAACAATATATGATAAATGAGGATGCGAATGGCTATAGGATTATTAAGATGATAAGCAAAGAATGGTATAAACCTGGTAATCTCAGTAAACTGTTAATTGTAATTAGAAATTCATGTAGAAGAGTGTTGAAAGAGCCTACAATGAGGGTAGGTCATATTACGGATGGATGATTGTGTTAGGAACCGATTAGTTAAGAAATTGCCAATAGAGATATGTAGTAAAAGGAATATTAGTATATGTAGCACTGTAAAGTCGATATGTTAGTAAGCCATTACGTAATTAACCGTCAAACTGTTTGTAATGAGACAGGGCCCAATGGATATAATGTTTCATCCTCAGCTGCTGGCGATCCGTGGGTGTAGGTTGATAACATTCATTCACTACTCATTCCACAAATATTATTCATTCAATCATTTATTTAATTCATAATAAGGGGTCTCTCCCCAGTTACTGGTTATCCGTACTGGGAGGGATGAGTATTTTTTCCTAACATGCATGCATGAATATCCATATACCCATTCATAAATCCATCCATACGTGTTTTCTCAATACAGTTAGGGAATTGGTAATTACATAATTAATTAATTTATTCATACACTCATGCAGATAATCGTAGGCGTGGCCCTTGCATGTGGAATGGCGATCCGCCTGTGCAAAGGGCACTATTTTCGATAGGGAATCATAGCCAATTAATTCATTAATTCATTAATTCTTACACTTATGTAAGGTTATAACCGAAGTAGGACGGGATAGGACGGGCCTATCCCAATCGAATATGTAGAGTGATCTAAATGCAACAGAGAAAGAAGAATACGGAGGGGGGCACATGGGGAGCGGGATTTCCGCTTACGTGTGCCTCGCAGAAATTAGGGAATGGTGAGAAATTAGTGTTTGACAGCTATTAGATCAGGTGGGGTCTTCTGTTTGGGCCTCAAGGGAAAGGGCCGGACGTGTTATTCTTGGGAAGGTGGTTCCTTTTTCTCACCAGGGGTGGATAACACGACCGGGCAATAGTCATACATAATCCCATCCATGCATTTATCCTGCCAATACTCTCTCCTCAGTTGGTGGCTATCCGCGACTGGGAGAGAAGTGTTCATTCATTTATTCATGCATGCATGACAATTTAATTCGGTCGTGGAATCATTAAAAAAAAACTCATTCGTGCATTTATGTACACCTATGTATAATGTCTGTGAAAATGGAGGATAACTCTGTACAGACTTATGATAAATAAATAAATACTATTGTTAAAAAAATAAATACTATTGTTAAATGCCTTTGATTGACTTTAATAATCTACGATTAATCTTATTGTCGCCCAGTATAGCGAATACCTTTTCCCTCGGTACCCTGTCATATGCCTTCTCAAGATGTACAAAAGATACACATAACTGTCTATTCCTTTCGTAGCAATTTTCAATTGTCCGACTCGTTGGCTGAACGGTCAGCGTACTGGCCTTCGGTTCAGAGTGTCCCGGGTTCGATTCCCGGTCGGGTCGGGGATTTTAACCTTAATTGGTTAATTCCAGTGGCACGGGGGCTGGGTGTATGTGTTGTCTTCATCATCATTTCATCCTCATCACGACAAGCAGGTTGCCTACGGGTGTCAAATAGAAAGACCTGCACCTAGCGAGCCGAACCCTTCCTGGGATATCCCGGCACTGAAAGCCATACGATATTTCATTTTTCAATTACCAACTTCCTCTCAACCACTGATCGCACCCTCCCTTCCATGATGCTACTGAATACTTTGCCTGGTATACTAATCACTGAGATAACTCGGTAGTTGTTGCAATCCCTCCAGCGCCGATGATCTTCGATGTTAGGCCCCTTAAAACAACAACCAAGCAGCAATCCCTCCTGTTCCCTTGCTTATAGATACGTGCAATTACTGCTTTTCTCCAATCTGAAGCTACCTTTCCAAACACTCCATGCTAATCTTATTACTCTATGAAGCCATTTCATCCAAACCTTCCCATTATACTTCACCATTTCATGTCTAATTGCATCTATTCTTGCTGCTTTATGAAAATGGAGTTTATTTACCATCCTTTCCACTTCCTCAAGCATAATTTCACCAACATCATTTTCCTGCTCCGCATGAGTTCGTTGGGAAGATTTTCAAAATATTCCCTCCACCTGTCCAGTCATTCCCTGGGATCTATTATAAGTTCCTCTGATTTACCCAAAACACTGTTCATTTCTTTTTCCCCTCCCTTCCTAAGATTCTTTATTACTGTCCAGAAAGGTTTCCCTGCTGTTTGACGTAGCCTTTCCCAGGTTATTACCAAAATCTTCCCACGACATCTTTTTAAAATCAATAACAATTTGTTTCGCTCTGTTTCTTTCATCTACGTACAATTCCCTGTCTGCGTCAGCCCTTGTTTGGAGCCATTTCTGATAAGCCTTCCCTTTAGGTTTACAAGCTGCTCCCACTTCATCATTTCATCAAGGTGCCCGCTCTTTCCCATCTTTACACACAGTTGTTCCTAGGCATTCCCTTGTTGTTTCTACTACAGCATCCCTGTAAGCCACCCAGTCACTTTCTCTATCCTGAACCTGCTTACTGTCCACTGTTCGAAACTTCTCATTAATCACATCCACGTACTTCTGTTTAATTTCCTCGTCCTGGAGAGTTTCTGCCTTGTTCGTTTACAGACAGATTTCACTTGCTCCACCCTAGGCCTAGAGATACGTAGTTCACTACAGATCAGATAGTGGTCTGTATCACCGAAAAATCCCCGGAAAACCAGTACATTCCTAACATATTTCCTGAATTGGAAGTCGGTTACGATATAGTCTATTACAAATCTTTTATCCCTACCCTCCCATGTGTAGCGGTTAATAGCCTTATGCTTGAAGAATGTATTCGTAACTGCTGAACTCATACCAGCACAGAAATCCAGCAAACGATTTCCATTCCTGTTAGCTTCCATATCTTCTCCACATTTACCATCAATCAATCAATCAATCAATCAATCAATCAATCAATCAATCAATCAATACTGATCTGCATTTAGGACAGTCGCCCAGGTGGCAGATTCCCTATCTGTTGTTTTCCTACCCTTTTCTTACATGATTTCAAAGAAATTGGAAATTTATTGAACATCTCCCTTAGTAAGTTATTCCAATCCCTAACTCCCCTTCCTGTAATTGAATATTTGCCCCGATTTTTCCTCTTGAATTCCAACTTTATCTTCATATTGTGACCTTTCCTACTTTTTTATTGCTAGGGGCTTTACGTCGCACCGACACAGATAGGTCTTATGGCGACGATGGGATAGGAAAGGCCTAGGAGTTGGAAGGAAGCGGCCGTGGCCTTAATTAAGGTACAGCCCCAGCATTTGCCTGGTGTGAAAATGGGAAACCACGGAAAACCATTTTCAGGGCTGCCGGTAGTGGGATTCGAACCTACTATCTCCCGGATGCAAGCTCACAGCCGCGCGCCTCTACGCGCACGGCCAACTCGCCCGGTTTTTCCTACTTTTAAAGACGCCACTCAAACTTACAGTATTCGTCTACTAATGACATTCCACGCCATCTCTCCGCTGACAGCTCGGAACATACCACTTAGTCCAGCAGCTCGTCTTCTTTCTTCCAGTTCTCCCCAGCCCAAACTTTGCAACATTTTTGTAACGCTACTCTTTTGTCGGAAATCACCCAGAACAAATCGAGCTGCTTTTCTTTGGATTTTTTCCAGTTCTTGAATCAGGTAATCCTGGTGAGGGTCCCATACACTAGAACCATACTCGAAATGGGGTCTTACCAGAGACTTATATACCCTCTCCTTTACATCCTTACTGCAACCCCTAAACACCCTCATAACCATGTGCAGAGATCTGTACCCTTTATTTACAATCCCATTTATGTGATTACGGGCGTTGACCATTACTCTGCGGAGGCGAACACAGGGGTAGGTTGATAAATCTTAACAAATCAAACATTATCAAACTAACATTACGTCAAACTATTGAACTGTAATCTTTTTTCTTTTTTTTTTTACAATTTGCTTTTAAGTCGCACCGACACATATGGATCGGCTAGGAGTGGGAAGGAAGCGGCCGTGGCCACAATTTAGTTACAGCCCCAGCATTTGCCTTGTGTGAAAATGGGAAACAACGCAAACCATCTTCTTTCTTTTTTTTTTTTTTTTGCTAGGGGCTTTACGTCGCACCGACACAGATAGGTCTTATGGCGACGATGGGACAGGAAAGGACTAGGAGTTGGAAGGAAGCGGCCGTGGCCTTAATTAAGGTACAGCCCCAGCATTTGCCTGGTGTGAAAATGGGAAACCACTGAAAACCATTTTCAGGGCTGCCGATAGTGGGATTCGAACCTACTATCTCCCGGATGCAAGCTCACAGCCGCATGCCTCTACGCGCACGGCCAACTCGCCCGGCCAAACCATCTTCAGGACTGCCGACAGTGGGGTTCGAACTCACTATCTCCCGAATGCAAGCCCCTGAAACTATATTTAACAGTAACTACTTATGCATTAAAAGGTACTAAAGTCAAGCATAAAGAATGCATTATACAGAAACTACTTATGCATTAAAAGGTACTAAAGTCAAGCATAAAGAATGCATTATACAGAAACGTATAGCAGAACGTGACACTTTGTTCGTGTGTCAAAATCTCATTTTTGCTAAATTTAAGATAGAATTATCGGTATATTTCTACAGTGCGTACGTAAGGTAGGGGCTGCCTGGACGAAAAGGTAAACGCGTGCTCGGTTCACCCGGAAGGACATGGATTCTATGTCCCTTTCAGAAAGTCGAAAAAATTAAGAAACGGAAGTGCACTTGGACCTGACGTTTACTCAGCATACACCAAAAATGACTGCCCGGTTAATTCCTAGGGCTAAGGCGCCCGGGCGTAGAGCAATATAGCTTCCATCTCTCCAAGGGCCTTCATAGCCTCATACGCAAGGTCCTTCATCATCATCATCATCAGCAGCAGCAGCAGCAGCAGCAGGTAACTACTCAAAGCTGTTCCGCTATTTTTCAGCAATTAATTATAACGTTACCGTTAAGTAAACGATGAGATGATTATTACCATTACATTTAGCATATTTTAGTTAATCATTTACCTGAGTTTCATTGAAATCTGTCTTGTGCAACCCAACCAGTTGACAGGCGGGACGTATTTGCAACGCTCAAATACGCCAGTCTCGTGTCGCTAGATTTTCCGGCATGTAAAAGACCTTCTGGGGAACAAAATTCCGGCACTTTTTTGTCTCCTAAAACGTACTTAGTAGGACTTAAAGCCAGCAACTTGACCATTGCTGTCCTACAAAAGGAGAGGGAGCGAACAGCTAACCTGCCTAATGCTTTCTGGAAGCAGGACCATAGTGAAAGGATGAGGAAGTTTCGGGAAGATAACAAGAACAAGATGAAGAATACCAGTGCTATTTAATGGTTCCACGTGCTCCTTAAGGGGCTAAACGAATGTATATAATAATAATAATAATAATAATAATAATAATAATAATAATAATAATAATAATAATAATAATAATAATAATAAATACTAATAATAATAATAATAATGTCCGCCTCTGTGGTGTAGTGGTTAGCGTAATTAGCTGCCACCCCCGGAGGTCCGGGTTCGATTCCCGGCTCTGCCACGAAATTTGAAAAGTGGTACGAGGGCTGGAACGGGGTCCACTCAGCCTCGGGAGGTCAACTGAGTAGAGGTGGGTTCGATTCCCACCTCAGCCATCCTGGAAGTGGTTTTCCGTGGTTTCCCACTTCTCCTCCAGGCGAATGCCGGGATGGTACCTACCTTAAGGCCACGGCCGCTTCCTTCCCTCTTACTTGCCTATCCCTTCCAATCTTCCCATCCCTCCACAAGGCCCCTGTTCAGCATAGCAGGTGAGGCCGCCTTGGCGAGGTACTGGTCATACTCCCCAGTTGTATCCCCCGACCAAGAGTCTGAAGCTCCAGGACTTGAGGCGGTAGAGGTGGGATCCCTCGCTAAGTCCGAGGGAAAAACCGAACCTGGAGGGTAAACAGATGAATAATAATAATAATAATAATAATAATAATAATAATAATAATAATAATAATAATAATAAAGACGGCAGGCCCATAGTGAAAGGATGAGGAAGTTTTGGGAAGATAACAAGAACAAGATGAAGAATACCAGTGCTATTTAATGGTTCCACGTGCTCCTTAAGGGGCTAAACGAATGTATATAATAATAATAATAATAATAATAATAATAATAATAATAATAATATATGGCCGATGACTTTAGATGTTAAGCCCCTTTAAACAACAAGCATCATCATCAATAATAATGTAATAACACTTCTTGTATTTTGCTTATGAATGTAATTATTCATACTGTGAGCTTGAATTCGGGAGATGGTGAGTTCGAATCCCACCATCAGCAGCCCTGTAGATAGTTTCCCGTGGTTCCCCATTTTCAGACCAGGCAAATGCTGGGGTTGTATCTTAATTAAGGAAATGGCCGCTACCTTCCCAGTCCTAACCCTTTCCCATCCTTCCGTCACCGTAAATCTTTGATGTATTAGTCCGACTGTAAACCACTAGCAAAATTTTCTTTTTTTGTTATTTGCTTTACGTCGCACGAAGACAGATAAGTCTTATGGCGACGATGGGACAAGAAAGGCCAAGGAATGGGAAGGAAGCGGCCGTGGACTTAATTAAGGTACAGCCCCATCATTTACCTGGTGTGAAAATGGGAAACCACAGAAAACCATCTTCAGGGCTGCCGACAGAGCGATTCGAAACCACTATCTCCCGGATGCACGCTCACAGCTACGCGCTCCCAACCACACGTCCAACTCGCCCGGTAAAAAATTTACTCATAGACTATAAATAGATATTACTTCTTTTTTTTTTTTTGCTAGGGGCTTTGCGTCGCACCGACACAGATAGGTTTTATGGCGACGATGGGATAGGAAAGGCCTAGGAGTTGGAAGGAAGCGGCCGTGGCCTTAATTAAGGTACAGCCCCAGCATTTGCCTGGTGTGAAAATGGGAAACCGCGGAAAACCATTTTCAGGGCTGCCGATAGTGGGATTCGAACCTACTATCTCCCGTATGCAAGCTCACAGCCGCGTGCCGCTACGCGCACGGCCAACTCGCCCGGTGTATTACTTCTTCCTTAGACGTTCTATCCGCACTATGTGTCTTACATGGGATATGGTCTTGACCGTGTTTTATTCCTGGATACACTTCCTGACACTAATCCTGGATGGATGTACTCACTATTGTGTGTTTCTATAGTGGTTTATTGTTTGATATATTGGGTGTATAGGAAGAGGAAGTAGAGTATTACCTCGAACACAGTCACCGAGCAAGTGACTGCGCGGTTTGGGCCACGTAACCATCAGCTTGCATTGGGGACATACTGGGTTCGAATCCCACTCTCGGCAACCCTGAAGATGGTTTTCCATTATTTATAAGACGTATCTGTGTCGGTGCGATATTAAGCAGATTGTCAACAACAAAAGAAACAATGCATAGTCAGTCCCTTAGGTAGAGGAGTTATCCAGATGTGGTTCAAATCATCGACCCGTCTGGGAATCGAACCTTGGGCCCTTTGCACCGAAGGCCTTTACGCTGACCATTCAAAGAGCCGGGCAGCTCTTCAACAATTTTTAAACATAATTTTAACACAAGCAGAAGCGAGTTCTTCATTTCCAGTCGTCTGTAAATACTGAATATTGTAGGGCGAACTGAAAATGTTGAAAAGGCTACTCGATTCAAAAGAAATCGCTTAAAAATGGAAATACGCGAGTGCTTTGATTGACACAATAATTGTTTTCGTTGCATTGTGTATGGTATTGAATTGATGTTACTCTGGTGCATGCGGGTCGAACGAGCCGCCTTTGCGGGAGACACCTCTCCCCCACGTGCCGGGATAAACGCGTCTCCGTTCACGGTCTATCAAACCACTCTCACACAACGCGTCGACAAACGATCCGGCGAGGGCAAAGAACTGTGTACGGTTCAGTGATTGTAATTATAAGTCCCTGTGCTACATTCAGTAATGCACTGATTTAATCTGCACTTAGGCCAGCTGTGTAACGTGGATGGTTGAGGCACTCGCTTTATATGTTCAGGGATGTGGCATCGGATCTCCGCGCAGTCGGTTGGGATTTCAAACTGCGTATATGCGTGAGACACATGTTCGTATACAAACTAGCAGATTAAAGAACGTCATTTAAAGGAACATATCTGACATTCTTTTGTTATCTTGTAATCTGTAGTAACGGTAACTGAAAAGATATTATTAATAATAATAATAATAATAATAATAATAATAATAATAATAATTATTATTATTATTATTATTAATAATAATAATAATAAAATTAAAAGCCTCCGTGGCTCAGGCGGCAGCGAGCCGGCCTCTCACCGCTGGGTTCCATGGCTCAAATCATGGTCACTCCATGTGTGAGATTTGTGCTGGACAAAGTGGAGACGGGACAGGATTTTCTCCGGGCACTCCGGTTTTCCCTGTCAACATTCATTTCAGCAACACTCCCCAATATAATTTCATTTTATTTCATTTCATCTGCCAGTCATTAATCATTGCCCCAGAGGAGTGCGACAGTCTTCGGCAGCCGGCACAATTCCTATCCTCGAGGCTAGGTGGAGGCTTCATTCACTGCATCCCTGACCCTGTCGAATGATTGGAAACATGCTGTGAATTTTCATTTTCCATTTATTATATTATTATTATTATTATTATTATTATTATTATTATTATTATTATTATTATTAGCCGGCCCCGTGGTGTAGGGGTAGCGTGCCTGTCTCTCGCCCGGAGGCCCCGGGTTCGATTCCCGGCCAGGTTATCGATTTTTCTCTCGACCTGAGGGCTGGTTCGAGGTCCACTCAACCTACGTGATTAGAATTGAGGAGCTATCTGACGGTGAGATGGCGGCCCCGATCTCGAAAGCCCAGAATAACGGCCGGGAGGATGCGTCGTGCTGACCACAGGACCCCCCGTAATCTGCAGGCCTTCGGGCTGAGCAGCGGTCGCTGGGCATGCCAAAGACCTTTCAAGAGCGTTAAGTGCCGTGGGGCTTATTATTATTATTATTATTATTATTATTATTATTATTATTATTATTATTATTATTATTATTATTATTATTATTATTATTATTTCCGGCTCCATGGCTAAATGGCTAATATGCCGGTCGGGTATTTTAACCTTCACTGATTAATTCCCGGACTCAGGAACTGGGTCTTCAACATTATAATTCATCATAGGTAGGGCCTCATCCTCACAGACGCGCAAGTCTCCTATAGGCGTCAGCTCGAAACACCTGCACCAGGCCTTTCCGGAGGCCACATACCAGTAACGTCATATACTCCATGTTTATACTTCCACTGGGGTTCTTCTTCTTCCTCTTCTTCTTCGCCAATCGAAATTATTTGGGGTTGACCATTTCTGTGGATTAAGCCTAGTTTAATGGCCGCATGCCTTTTCTGGCGCCTACCTTATGTGAACTGATGTATTCATTTTTGCATGTTCCTGTGGTGGTTGGCAGTCTCTCCCTGCTAGTGGTCTTTGGGCGACGCAACGATGGGAAAAGTCTAGGATAAGGAACTCAGCATTTGCCTGGTCTGAAAATGAGGAACAAAAGAAAACCATCTTCATGCCTGTTGACGTTGGGATTCGAGGCCGGTATCTCTCGAACGCAAGCTCACAGCTATGCTACTCGAACCGCGTAGCCAACTCGTTCGGTAGTAGTTAGTAGTGTGCAGTGTTGTGAGCAAATGAAGGTGTATCAGGACGAACACAGACACACAGGCCGGACTGAGTGGCGTTGGCCTTCCGAACCCAACTTGGCAGGTTCGATCCTGGCTCAGTCCGGTGTTATTTGAAGGTGCTCAAATACGTCAACCTCGTGTCGATATATTTACGGGCACGTTAATGAACTCCTGCTGGACTAAATTCCGGCACTCCAGTGTCTCCGAAAACCGTAAGAGTAGTTAGTGAGACGTGAAGCAAATAACATTATTATTACAAACACCCAGACTCCGAGCCAGAGGAATTAACCAGAGGTGGCTGAAGTATCCGTGCTGGTCGGGAATCGAGCCTGGTCCTCTCTGACCGACATACTGCTACGTCCAAAATCTTCTTATACTGTATATAGTTTGAACGTGTAACACAGTATTTATGTGTTATACATCAAAAGAAATGTCTCCATTTCAGGATTACCAGAAAAATTTTATGATTTGTTTCATTTCTTTCTTTCTTTCTTTCTTTCTTTCTTTCTTTCTTTCTTTCTCTCTTAATCCGTTTACCCTACAGGGTTGCTTTTCCCCTCTGACTCAGAGAGGGATCCCACCTCTACCGCCTCAAGGGCAGTGTCTTGGAACGTGAGACTTTGGGTCGGGGGATACAATTGGGGCGTAGGACCAGTACCCACCGGGCGAGTTGGCTGTGCGGTTAGAGGCGCGCGGCTGTGAGCTTGCATCCGGGAGATAGTGGGTTCGAATCCCACTGTCGGCAGCCGTGAAGGTGGTTTTCCGTGGTTTCCCATTTTCACATCAGGAAAATGCTGGGGCTGTACTTTAATTGAGGCCACGGCCGCTTCCTTCCAACTCCTAGGACTTTCCTATCCCGTCGTCGCCTTAAGACCTATCTGTGTCGGTGAGACGTAAAGCAACTAGCAAAGAAAGGGACCAGTACCTCGTCCAGGCGGCCTCACCGGCTATTCTTAACAGCGGCCTTGTAGAGCGATGGAAGATTGGAACGGATAGACAAGGAGGAGGAAAGGAAGCGGCCGTGGCCTTAGGTTAGGTACCATCGCGGCATTTGCCTGGAGGAGAAGTGTGAATCCACGGAAAACCCCTTCCAGGATGACTGAGGTGGGAATCGAACCCACCTCTACTCAGTTGACCTCCCGAGGCTGAGTGGACCCTGTTCCAGCCCTCGAAACACTTTTCAAATTTCGTGGCAGAGCCGGGAATCGAACCCGGGCCACCAGGGGTGGCAGCTATTTACGCTAACCACTACACCACAGAGGTGGACTTATTTGTTTCATTAAGTCCTTTATTTGCTAAAATAGTCATTTTTTAATAATACGGTGCTTGGGTGTATGAAAGTTGTCTCTGCTGATCTTTCTATGCCAGCTCGATACAGGGCTCTGTGAAAGTTATCTGTGCTCTGTGTCATCAAGTTATCACCAGAATGCCAGAATGTCAATTGTTGCTTCATGCTCGTTCTAATGAGCGAGAAAGAGAAAGAAATCCATCTCAGGATATTCTATATTTCCAGAAGTCCCTTATTATGAAACTTGCATTGAATTATGCAGGGAAGGGTTATTAAATGAAATGTGTATGTACTTTCAAGCACGAAATTTCGCTGCAGAAATGGTAAATTGACACTTCAATTCGTGTTGCCACAATGTTTTTTTTAAATTTTATTTTCCACAAGCTCAATTAAACGACGTGCGTAAAGGTATTATGCTAGATAATAATGATATCATGAACTATATAAGGCGGAATAATAGTACAATATCCTTTGCATCTTTCTCTGCTAAAGCTGGCCACATTACAGGATTAGGCCCTTACTCTTTTAAGATTCAGGGCATGATTTATAGGTAAGTTACATTTCAGACTTACAGTCTACCGAAAACTGCCGAGCGTTGTACGGCCACCTTTATGCGACAGATTCAAGTCTTGGGAACAGAATTCGTTGTGAAAATTCTACAAAGTGCCAAGGTTCAGGAATTCCAGATATCCGGGCGAGTTGGCCGTGCGGTTAGAGGTGCGCAGCTTTGAGCTTGCATCCGGAAAATGGTGGTTTCGAAACCCCACTTTCGGCAGCCCTGAAGATGGTTTTCCGTGGTTTCCTATTTTTACACCAGTCAAATGCTGGGGCTTTCCTATCCCATCGTCGCCGTAAGATCTATCTGTGTCGGCGCGACGTAAAGCCTATGGGAAAAGAAAATTCCATGTGAATAGTCACAACGAAAGTATAAGTATAAAGGCAAATATATGCTCTTCCGGAGTTCAGTATATTTTCCACGCTTCATTTATCATCAGTTTCATTTTTAGGCTTTGTTCGCAGCTATTGTTGCTACAGGCCACTATTAACATTTATTTTCATTGGACATGATAGGCGACTGACATGGTCACCAGCTTCTCAGCAAGTCGGCCTTGGTTCGAATCGCAGCCAAAACATGTCATATTCGTGAAATGAAAAGTCACGACCTTTTGTTTCGGTTTCCACGAGTAAACTGGAGGTCTCTTGGCTGTGATCACATATCAACAGTCCGGCTCCATGGCTAAATGGTTAGCGTGCTGGCCTTTGGTCACAGGGGTCCCGGGTTCGGTCCCCGGCAGGGTCGGGAATTTTAACCATAATCGGTTAATTTCACTGACACGGGGGCTGGGTGTATGTGTCGTCTTCATCATCATTTCATCCTCATCACGACGCGCAGGTCGCATACGGGAGTCAAATCAAAAGACCTGCACCTGGCGAGCCGAACTTGTCCTCGGACACTCCCGGCACTAAAAGCCATACGCCATTTCATTTCAACAGTCAAAACGTAAAGAAAGCCTCTTCCTTCTATTTTCTAACATGATATATATATATTGTTTTGCTATTTGCTTTACGTCGCACCGACACAGATAGGTCTTATAGCGCTGATGGGAAAGGAAATGCCTAGGAATGGGAAGGAAACGGCCGTGGCCTTAATTAAGGTACAACCCCAGCATTGCCTGGTGTGAAAATGGGAAACCACGGAAAACCATCTTCAGGGCTACCGACAGTGGGATTCGAACCCACTATCTCCCGATTACTGGATACTGGCCACACTTAAGCGACTGCTAACACCACCACAGTATTTGCCTCGTGTGAGGGTGAGTTACAAACCGGCAAATTGAACCAACTGCGTGGCCGTGTTTATGTTCGGTCATTCGCGTGTGTTCTGAGTCTCGTGTAAAGCCCTAGAAGCGCCATTGTATCTTCAATGGCTTCTGCGATTCCTCACGATCGTACATGGTTAATTTACTGGTGTAATTCGCTGGATACTACACACTGCTTGTAAATGGGCAAGAGAGAAATTGGCTCATCGATCGAACTTTCATCGTGCTACACCCTCTTGCGTCATCTACCTTCACCGACTTCGTGGTTTTCACGTGTATCCAGAGGTGCCGCGGGGAAGTGCCAATCGATTGTATTGCTTTTTACTTATTTCTGCCCCAGTTTGTTCCATTAAAGAACATTCTCTCGTTGACGTTCGTATGAACTTCATAATTTATATAGCTACGCTTAATATGGAGCCAATATCTCTCCCTTTCTGTGGAGAACAGTAGATTTTGCAAGTGTTTCTTTCCGATAAAGGAGGAAGGCTTTATTCATGGTTTAATGCTTTCATTCCTCACCCTGAAGGGGTGAGGTGGGCCACCCAGAAAGCAAAACCCTCTCTCTGGCCGGGCGAGTGGGCATGATTAAAGAAGGTGAGAATTATAAGTGAGGGGGTGGGTGGATATGGTGATATCTTAGAGGTATCTTTAACTTTATTGAATGAAGTTACCACTTTTGACTTTCACGGACGTTATCTGAGTTCTGTCCGGCTCCATGGCTAAATGGTTAGCGTGCTGGCCTTTGGCCACAGGGGTCCCGGGTTCGATTCCCGGCAGGGTCGGGAATTTTAACCTTAATTGGTTAATTTCGCTGGCACGGGGGCTGGGTGTTTGTGTAGACTTCATCATCATTTCATCTTCATCACGACGCGCAGGTCTCCTACGGGAGTCAAATCAAAAGACCTGCACCTGGCGAGCCGAACTTGTCCTCGGACACTCCCGGCACTACTGTAAAAGCCATACGCCATTTCATTTCATCTGAGTTCTAAGAGCAGGGTACAGTTCATATCGATCATGATGGTTTATTCTGATTGGCCAACTGCTCTGAGCAAGCAGCAGTCCTAAAGCAAGTCTGCATAGATCAATGGCATATCCATCGTAAGGACGTAACTGTGTAAAAATGACGTAGGGGCAAAGTGTGCATAAAATGTATTTATGTAGTGACGGAACTAACATTGAGATATGGCCATGATACCATCCGTTTTGCAAAAACCAACAAACAAGGGAAGCATTCCAGTAACAACCGGGCTGATTCGCTGAGATGGTAGAGCGCTGATCTACTGAACACAAGTAGGTGGGTTCGAGCCGGGGTGGGTGGCTCAGATGGATGAGGCGCTGGCCTCCTGAGCCCAACTTGGCAGGTTCGATCCTGGCTTGGTCCGGTGGTATTTGAAGGTGCTCAGATACGTCAGGCTCGTGTCGGTAGAATTACTGGCAGCACGTAAACTGACTCCTGCGGGACAACTTTTTGGCACCTCGGCGTCTCCAAGGACTGTAAAGGTAATTGGTGGGACGTAAAGCCAACAACGGGTTCGATACTGTCGCAGTCTAGTGATGTTTGAACGTGCTCAAATATGGTAGCCTCGTGTCGGTAGATGTACCGGCACGTCAAGAACACTTGCGAGACAAAATTCTGACACTTCGGCTTCTCCGAAAATCGAAAAAAGGTATAATTGAACGTGAATCCAGTAACATTATAATACTCAACACACCATAGAAAGCATTATCATAATGTTCCAAGATGAGACAATGGGCGGATAGATGCTAAAGTTGTAAGGCCACCGTGCATATTGTTTGCTTTTCAATTATTATTATTATTATTATTATTATTATTATTATTATTATTATTATTATTATTATTATTATTATTATTATTATTATTATTATTGTCAACTTCTGTGGTGTAGTGGTTAGTGTGATTAACTGCCACCTCCGGATGCCCGGTTCAGTTCCCGCCTATGCCACAAAATTTGAAAAGTGGTATGAGGGCTGGAACGGGGTACACTCTGCCTCGGGCAGTCAAATGAGTATAGGGGGTTTCTGTTCTCACCGCAACCATCCTCGAAGTGGTTTTCCGTGGTTTCCCACTTCTCCAGGCAAATGCCGGGATGGTAGCTAATTTAAGGCTACGGCCGCTTCCTTCCCTCTTCCTTCTCTATCCCTTCCAATCTTCCCATACCCCACAAGGCCCTGTTCAGCATACCCTGGAGGGTATCAGGATTAAGAAGGGGTTATTAGCCGGGCTGAGTGGCTCAGGCGGTTGAGGCGCTGGCCTTCTGACCCCAACTTGGCAGGTTCGATCCTGCCTCAGTCCGATGGTATTTGAAGGTGCTCAAGTACGTCAGCCTCGTGTCGGTAGATTTACTGTCACGTAAAAGAACTCCTGCGGGACTAAATTCCGGCACCTCGGCGTCTCCGAAAACCGTAAAATTAGTTAGTGGAACGTAAAGCACACAACACACAAAAAGAATTAATATTTATTTATTTATTTATTTATTTATTTATTTATTTATTTATTTATTTATTTATTTATTTATTTATTTATTTATTTATTTATTTATTTATTTATTTATTTTATTTTATTTTTATTTGTTAATTATTTATTTATCCCCACATGTAGGCCTATGTTCACATAAAATCTACTGAATATTTACAGATGCATAGACAATTTTAAATTTAAGTATTTACACTCCAGAGTCTGTACTCTTAGAACAATAATTTCTAGAGCAATTAAACAGAGTATTTTTCATCATGCAAGTCGCGAGGTCAAGTTCTCTGACCCCAGGCACGTCATTATTTCCATCCCACTTTCAGCACAACGAGCGTGACAGGCGATCAATATTATTTGGATTACGAGAACTTCCACACTCTAGTTTTTAGTTTGTATTCCTCATTTTGCGCGTCGCTGGTTTTACGATTTGATCCCTCTCCGCTTCCCTCGCGCGGGCTCAAGCCAGCCCTCCCTCTTTGCCATTTCATTTGCATCATAATAAACAGCTCCAAGCTTCAGGCAGTGTAATACCAGTTGGTATGTCGCTCGTCGACGAACCTCGCTTATTCACCTAAGTGGTTAGTCTCCAGTTGCAACTCTCTATCTGTTGTTCAATTGTCTGCTAGAAAATAGAAGAGTTTCACACCGTGATGTGTAAAGTCAAAGAGTAGGTTTGAAACTAGGCTCCTATCTGGTGGTATTAAAAAATACTCAATATTTTGGTTTTACACGCATCTGGTGGCGTAGAAAAACAAGCGTCCGTCCTCGTTTGAATAGCGTACGGCGAGTAAGCAGTAAGCCCTGCATTTACGTTTTTTCTTTTTTTTTACAGTTTCCTTTAGTGTACGTCGCACATCCGGCCCCGCGGCGTAAGGATAGCGTGCTTGCCAGTTATTCGGAGCCCCGGGTTCGATTCCCGGCCAGGCCAGGGGCTTTCACCTGGATCTGAGGCCACTGAGCCTACGTGATTACAATAGCCGGATAGAAAGCCAAGAATAACGGCCGACAGAATTCGTCGTGCCGACCACATAACATCAGCCTTCCGGCTGAGCAGCGGTCGCTTGGTAGGCCAAGGCCCTTCGGGGCTGTTGCGCTATGGGGTTTGGTTTGGTTTGGTTTTACGTCGCACCGTCTTTTGGTGACGATGGGATAGAAAAGCGCTAGGAGTGGGAAGGAAGCGGCCGTGGCCTTACTTAAGGTACAGCCCCATTATCTGCCTTGTGAAAGTAGGAAACTACGGTAAAACCATCTTCAGAGCTGCTGACAGTGTGATTCGAACCCACTGTCTCTCGAATGCAAGCTGACAGCTGCACGACCTTAACCGCACGGCTAACTCGCTTGAAGTCTCGTAGTTTATAGAAATTCGCCCGTGGAAATTCGTCCACGAGTGCCGGTCCGAAGCCAGGAAAAATGAGTATTTGTGTGGCTGGATTTTAAATCTTAGATATTAGATCGAAGCAAACGAATGAGAAGTTATTTCTAATCCTACCCTGAACTACAGGATGGGGAAAAATGTAATTGTCCCGGAAAATATTTATAATTGTGACGCGGAATTGAACCTTGTTAATGAACAGGACATCTGCTCATCAGAGGAAATGTTGGAAATCGTGATTTCGATGCACCAATCCCCCGTATCTCCCGAGTGTGTCGGTGAGAGCAGCAGGCGTGTTTAGTGACCAGTTGAATGCAGCACAAAATGGAGTTCACGAAAAAAAAAAGCGTGTGTTCATTGTCGAATGTTGTGCGAAAACTTGTACGGAACTGTTTTCGCAAGAGTTTAAGACTGGAAGTGTTTTCGCAAAATATCCAGCAAAGTCTGCAATCCAACACTTCTTCTACTTCTTCCTCTTTATCTGTTTACACTCTAGGGTGGGTTTTTCCCTCGGACTCAGCGTGGGATCCCACCTTTACCCCCTCAAGGGCTGTGTCCTGGAATTTCAGACTCTGGGTCGGGGGATACAACTGGGGCGGATGAACAGTACCTCGCCCAGGCGGCCTCACCTGCTATGCTGAACAGGGGGATGGGAAGATTGGAAGGGATAGACAAGGAAGAGGGAAGGAAGCGGCCGTGGCCTTAAGTTACTTTCCATCCCGGCATTTGCCTGAAGGAGAAGTGGGAAACACGGAAAACCACTTCTAGGATGACTGAGGTGGGAATCGAACCCACCTCTACTCAGTTGACCTCCCGAGGCTGAGTGGACCCCGTTCCAGCCTTCGCAACACTTTTCAAATTTCGTGGCAGAGCCGGGAATCGAACCCGGGCCTCCGGGGGTGGCAGCTAATCACACTAACCACTGCACCATAGAGGCGGATGCAATCCAACACTTAGTGGCAAATGGCATGAAACGAGATCAGGGGCCTGTTCCACGAACGAACTTTGCAACTATTCAACTTTGCACTTTTCACTTTTCAGTCCTTGCAAAATGAAAAGTCTTTCTGTTCCACCATGATCTCGGTTGTACTTTTCAATTTATTCGCAAAGTGAAAAATCTTTGCGATTGAGTGATCCGATAAAGATCCGTGGGCAAACTGTGTAGGCCTAATACTCTATGATTTCAATGCTTTATTTTTTGCGGCGAACTTGATGGTATAGTTGTGGTACCGTTAGTTTCAAAGTTTTTATCATGGGAAGTAAACGTTATTACAAGAAGCTGGCTGAGCTGGAAGTTGTCAAAGAGAAATGGCACATCCTTTTGGTCAACTTTAAAAATAACCTCTCAAATGATGACACGCATCAATGTTAACGAGAGTACCGTCAACACATCCACACAGAAGAAAATTCAGCCTTCATAAGAAATCCCGTCGCTTTATTATGTAGATTATCAGGTCACCGTACTATGTTAGGTAATATTACATTTACTGTATCATCTACAACATTGGTAACAGTTCTGCAAATAATTGATTTTGATGTCCGATGCATTGCTGCTACACCGTGCAGCTGGGCAGCATTTACTAACCAATGTAAGCATATAATATTGTTTTCGTTTTCAGAAAGGGATTGACTTCTTTTTGTAGCATGTTCCAATGAATGGCAGATCATTTCAACAATATATTCAGCCTGTGCTGGGGTAATACGAAATCACTCGCGAAATTCCGTCGAAGTGAGATTATGAAAATTTTTGCTAGTTGCTTTACGTCGCACCGACACAGATAGATCTTATGGCGACGATGGGACAGGGAAGGGCTAGGAGTGGGAAGGAAGCGGCCGTGGCCTTAATTAAGGTACAGCCCCAGCATTTACCTGGTGTGAAAATGGGAAACCACGGAAAACCATTTTCAGGGCTGCCGACAGTGGGGTTCGAACCTACTGTCTCCCGAATACTGGATACTGGCCGCACTTAAGCGACTGCAGCTATCGAGCTCGGTCTTATGAAAATTAATCCTGTCTTTGCACGTTCTCTTGTTAGATTCTTCATCACTGTCCTCACTTGATTCTAACCAAAGCTCTCGTCGTAACGTGTTTATATCACCAAACCAAATTCTACGCCGAGAAGCTAGTGTACATCTTTGTTAATAAACAGATGAAAAGGGGAATCATCCCTTTGCAAGATTTCTGAACATTTTTCACTTCATTTCTTTGCACTTTGCATTTCTGTACCAATGGATGAACATAACAGGCTTGAAAAGTGAAAAGATTCCTAAATTTTCACTTTGCACGCTAAATATGAAAAGTGATGGTGGAACACAATCTGAACTGCAAAGTACAAAGTGCAAAGTGAAAAGTTACAAAGTTCGTTCGTGGAACAGGCCCTTGTAGCGAATAAAATCCATAACTACCCGAAAATAATTTCAACTCCAGAAAACATTGCTCGAGTGAGGGAAAGTCTGGAACGAAGTCGACGAAATCTCAACGCCGTACATCTGTGAAAGTGGTAATTAAGAGATCGTCGTGTCAAAACATTATCAAAAAGGACCTGCATCTGTAGTATCCTTACAAGTTTGCATACGTTAAAGCGTCCAGACGAACCTTCGAGTGTTGAGTTCTGCCGCTGGTTTCGGAGTGAATTTGAGTCAGGACTTTTGGATCCTCAGTTATTCACTTCTCCAGATGAGGGCATTTGCAGCAACAAGGGTCAATCCCGTGTCAGGCCTATTGTAAATATTTCTCGGGCCTGTTTTGGTTTGCCCACCTGGTAATGTAACCGAACGAACGGCTCTGAGGCCATAGAGAAAGAGGGAAGTGATTTAAATTGATTTTGTATTTTAGAGACGTATGTTTGTACATACGTAAAGAGGAGCATTGTTTAATTTTCTGGCGCAGAGGTCACCGCCACGCAGAAGAGACACGCATCCCACCCACCATAGTAGAAGCCCCCCACCCAGCTAAATCCCGTTTATTTTCAATAGAATGTTTACATTATGTACATATTTACATTTACAGAGTTTGTGTATAAAAGGAAAATGTCTCTTGGCACTGAATAGACATGGTTAACAAATAAACAAGTACCAAGTAAAACGATACACAATAAAATTGAAGTGCATGAATTTATTTCAGTGGTTGGAAATAAAGTCGCTTGCCCCTCTTCTTTGGCCCTGAATAAACGAATGAGTATACACAAATAAAAATAAACGAACAAACAAATAAAAATCAATTAAGTTTACATAGATAACATGAAAGTAGCCTACTTTAAGATAGCACAGTTTGAAACAAATCCATGCCTCTTCTTTGGCAGTCTTACTATGTAAACAACAAACAAACAAATACCAAGAAAAACTGAATGTTCTTGTGGATATTACATTGTTTAAACAGAAGTATATGTGTTTATATTTACAACGTACAGTAACGTATAGTGTATGCCTCTGTGGTGTAGTGGTTAGTGTGATTAGCTGCCACCCCCGGAGGCCCGTGTTCGATTTCCGGCTTTGCCACGAAATATGAAATGTAGTACGAGGACTGGAGCGAGGTCCTCTCAGCCTCGGGAGGTCAACTGAGTAGATGGGGTGGGGTTCGATTCCCACCTCACCGAGCTCGATAGTTGCAGTCGATTAAGTGCGGCCAGTATCCAGTATTCGGGAGATAGTGTATTCGAACCTCGCTGTCGGTAGCCCTGAAGATGGTTTTCCGTTGTTTCCCATTTTCACACCAGACAAATGCTGGGGCTGCGCCTTAATTAAGGCCAGAACCGCTCCCTTCTCACTCCTAGCCCCTTCCTCTCACATCGTGGCCATAAGACCTGTCAGTGTCGGTGCGACGTAAAGCAACATGTAAATATTTCCGCCTCAGCCATCCTTGAATTGGTTTTCCGTGGTTTCCCACTTCTCCTCCATGCAAATGTCGGGATGATACCTAATGGTACCTAACTTAAGGCCACGGCCGCTTCATTCCAGTCCCTTCCAATCTTCTCAGCCCCCCACAAGACCCATATTCACCATCGCAGGTGAGGCCGCCTGGGCGAGTTACTGGTCCCCTAACCCAGTTGTATTCCGGACCCAAAGTCTCACGTTCCAGGACACTGCCCTTGAGGCGGTAGAGGTGGGATCCCTCGCTGAGTAGGAGGGAAAAACTAACGCTGGACGGTAAACGGATTAAGAAAGAAATAAAGATAGAAAGAAAGAACAACAGATAGGTAGCAAACGGATAATGCTAGGTAAAAATATTAAATTATTAAGTGCCCTTGAATTATTGCAGTATTGAATAAATGTTGTGCATTCTCTTGGCAATATTTCATAAAAACAATTGAAATGTTTAGTGACATATACGTAGATCTAGTTATAAATAAATTGTTATGATTATGATTATAATTATTAACCTTATTATCACTAATAATAATACGGGTGTAGGTATGTTATAAATAATACCATTTATAAGAATACTTTTCTTTTTTTGCTAGGGGCTTTACGTCGCTTGACACAGATAGGTCTTATGTCGACGATGGGATAGGAAAGGCCTGGAGGTGGAAGGAAGCGGCCGTAGCCTTAATTAAGGGGCATCCCCGGCATTTGCCTGGTGTGAAAATGGGAAACCACGGAAAACCATCTTCAGGGCTGCCGACAGTGGTATTCGTATCTTCCGGATGCAAGCTCACAGCCGCGCGCCTCTACGCGCACGGCCATCTCGCCCGGTATAAGAATAAGAATAAATGTATCAGTCAATAATAAGTGACTATATAATATTACCAAGATAAAGAAGAAGACGATGTCGAAGAAGGAGAACAAGAAAGAAAGAATTTTAGTGATAATTAACGAGAGTGTTATAAAATATAAAAATTCTAAATAATAACAAAAAGAGAGAACGCAAACAGCAGTTATGCTAGCAGTATGGTAAGAATTACGGTCACGAATACACTGCTTGACTTGCAGGTCGAGTCTTGCACGTAGTCGGTGTTGCGACTTAAATATGTACTGGAATGGAGCCTGAATATGAAACACTTCACTGGTTCATCAGGTGGTGCTTGGTGTTAGAACCCGCGAAGCTGTGTGACCAGCAAACGATTGCAATTAATGCATTATGGAATATAACTTTATTTGCTACATTCCCTTTACTCTATGCTGAACATGAAATGTCCGTCTGTGAACCAGTAACATTAGTTACGTGCACAGTAGACGCTTCATAATTTATCCTTCTCATGGAAAGTGAAATTATTCTTCTCGTTATATACGCTTTCAGTTATTTTGAAAGGGCTGGGCTGAGTAGCTCAGACAGTAGAGCGCTGGTCTTCTGAGCCCAACTTGGCAGGTTCGATTCTTGCTCATTCTGGTGGTATTGCAATGTGCTCAGATACGTCAGACTAGTGTTAGCAGATTTACTGGCAAGTAAAAGAGCTCCTGCGGGACAAAACTCCGACATTGACACTATTATTATTATTATTATTATTATTATTATTATTATTATTATTATTATTATTATTATTTTGAAAGAGGCGTGTTTTACATCCTTTTCCCCAGTGACAGTTACGTAGCTGAACAACATGTTCGGGAAGTGGGTATGAGTTTCTGTGTGCTCCACTTACCCTCCACAAAGTATAACCAGAACGAGTAGAATAACTAGTGTCATCACTGTTTAAGTTTCAGCACGCCACCACTGCACCAAATACAGTATTGTACTTTAAAAGCATTTCCCATTACCCCTGATTTTCGCCGAAAGCCTTCAAAAAATTAACACACTAGAAACGGAAATTACAAACAGTGGCTGATTCAAACTTTTCGAACAGAAGAGAACAAGATATATTCTGCTTCAAAATACGTTTACTTTCATAACAACTGTATATTATGAGAACAGGTTGTCATGACAGTGGTAGTTATTCGGAGGATCAGTCCTTCTACGCACTGCTAAGGGAAATGCTAGGACATTTCCTTTTATAGGCCACAGCCTATACCCTCCTCAGCACCTCAAATCCAGCAACGTATCTCCTGGCCTGAGAGAAATCATCACCATCTAGGAGGAGATATGGGGAGATTCTGAACGAGTGATTCATAATGAACGGATCATTGTACTGAACGATTGAATCATGATTCAGTGAACGAAATGAATCGACTCGTTTGTGAATCGAAAGCTGAATCAAGAGATGGCAGCCGCAACTCGTTCCTTGGTTCCTCGTTCCTAGTTCGATCTGATTCATATCGCCAAATCGGGTATCCACCAATTTTGAATCAATGACAACTTGTGAAGAAGGACTCTGTTATTTTTTATTTAACCTGAATTAAAAGTTCGGTTTACAAGTCAAATACTCCTAACATAACCTTACAGGAATTTTTTTTTTTTTAAAATAAGAAATTATCCCGTCGTTTCAAGTCAGATACTTCACGGAACAGTAATATACACTCAATTTCCAGCTCGTTGCTAAATGTTAGGTTAAGTTTACTTCAAGGTTCCGTTCCCGTTCTCGTTCCCTTGAACTACAGTGAAGTAACGTGTGGAACATGGCCACAAAAATGTTCACATCTACTATACATTTTAAATTCGATTGTCGTATAGTTTCGAATGGTAGCTACTTAAGTTTGGAAAGGTTTAGTCAGACAGTTGTATAGCATATTTCGACTGTAACCTATAAAAAGGATATTAATGTAGTTAAAATGCTAGCAGTTACCTTGAACATTTCACTTCTTGTAACCTGTAAACCTGTAAAGCAGTAGCAGTTATAGAAGACATAGCGGAATTGTTCATCTGAGTCCATGGTTTCGCCAGGACGAATAGAAGTTTCACTTTCGGCTCTCCGTCACGTGGTAATCGAATGAACGAATGAAAGCTTTTAGCAGGTAGACGAACACGTGTTTATCAATCGCCCGTATCGCTCGCAGTGCCAACTGACGGCTGACACAACGACCACCACGGATAATGGAGGGAGGGGTGATAATATTTCCTCCTACTCTTTATGGTGCAGCACTGTTGATTCACGGGTCCACACTTACTAATATCCAGCAAGTCAGTGGAGCGTTCTTTAACGTCGGTGGGATATGGGAGCAGAAGACCTGCCAGAGTGCCGTTGTTAACACCACGACACCGGGAACAGCGTCTCACCTGATCCGCGTGACGTTGCTAATTGGACCCTGGAGAGCTGGCGACATATACCTTGGTCCGATGAATCACGCTTTCAGTTGTTTCGAGCTGAGGGTAGGGATTGGAATTATCGCAGGTCCCATGGAGCTATGGACCTCAGTTGTCAACAAGGCACCATACAGGGTGGTGGTAGTTCCTTAATGGTCTGGGATGTGTTGACGTGGCATGGGCTGGATCCGCTGATCCACTGAACAGATCGTTGACCAGTGACTGCTGCGTTGAACTTTTTGGTGACCACATCATTTACTTCAAGTGCCCTACAAGGATGAGTTATTCCAGCAGGTTAATTCACCACGTCATCGACCCCAAGTTGCCCACAGCTGGTTCGAGGAAGGTTCTGGAGAGATTTAGCGACTGCTGTAGCCATCTCATTCTCCTGATATGAACCCTATCGAGCATTTATGGGACGTAGTGGCGAGGTCCATTCACACCCACGACCCTGCACCCACAACAAACATCAGGAAGCTGTGGGTAGCAATCCAAACGGTATGGGTCAGAATCTCTCCATCCGGGCTGAGTGGCTCAGACGGTTGAGGCGCTGGCCTACTGACTCCAACTTGGCAGGTTTGATCCTTGCTCAGTCCGGTGTTATTTGAAGGCGCTCAAAAACGTCAGCCTTGTGTCGGTAGATGTGCTGACACGTAAAAGAACTATTGCGGGACTAAATTCCGCAAAAGTAGTTAGTGGGACGTAATGCAACTAATATTATGATTACGTCTCACTAACTACTTTAACGCTTTTCGGAGACATCGAGTTGCCGGAAGTTTGTCCCGGGGGAGGTTTTTACGTGCCGGCGTAAGTTATTTGAGCACCTACAAATGTCACCGGATTGAGCCGAGTTCGAACCAGCCATCTTGAGCTCCGGAAACCACTGTTCTATCACCTGAGCTACTAAAAATAGCTAAGTCATCTTCGTACAGGCCATGAAGGGCCTGGGCACTTGGTGGGGTAGAGTGGTTAGCTCTACGCCCAGCCGCCTTTGCCCCCAGGAATTAACCTGGTATTCATTTTGGGTGTAGGCTGAGTGAACCTCAGGACCATGTGCACCTCCGGAAGTGGAAATCAGGTTTCTTAAATGTTTCGACTTCCTGACGGGGAATCGAACGCTTCCGGGTGAACCGAAAACGCTTTTACAGCCTCGGCCAGCCAGTCCCTACTTGAGCTACTCAAACCGGCTTTTATAGTTCTTAAAGGTCAGTCTTCTTCTTCTTCTTCTTCTTCTTCTTCTTCATCTTCTTCTTCTTCTTCTTCTTCTTCTTCAGCAGCTGTGAGCTTGCATCAGGGAGATAGTGGGTTCGAACCACGCTGTCGGCAGCCCTGAAGATGGAGTTCCGTGGCTTCCCATTTTCACACCAGGCACGGCCGCTTCCTTCCCATTCCTAGGCCTTTCCTGTTCCATCGTCACCATAACACCTATCTGTGTAGGTGCGACGTAAAGCAAAAAAAATCTTCTTCTTCTTCTTCTTCTTCTTCTTCTTCTTCTTCTCCTCCTTAATCTGCTTACCCTCCAAGGTCGGTTTTTCCCTCGGACTCAGGGAGGGATCCCACCTCTACCGCCTCAAGGGAAGTGTCCTGGAGCATCAGGCTCTGGGTCGGGGGAAACAACTGGGGAGGATGACCAGTACCTCCCCCAGGCCGCCTCACCTGCTATGCTGAACAGGGTCCTTGCGGGGGGATGGGAAGAGTGGAAGGGATAGAAAAGGAAGAGGGAAGGAAGCGGCCCTGGCCTTAAGTTCGGGACCATTCCGGCATTTGCCAGGAGGAGTTGGAAAGCACGGTAAACCACTTCCAGGATTGCTGAGGTGGGAATCGAATCCACCTCTACTCAGTTGTCTCCCCGAGGCTGAGTGGACCCCGTTCCAGCCTTCGTACCACTTTTCAAATTTTGTGGCAGAGCCGGGAATCGAACCCGGGCCTCCGGGGGTGACAGCTAATCACACTAACCACTCCACCACAGAGGCGGACAAAGGCCACTATACTACGCTGGGATTCGAGTTCTTAGCGAGCGTAACTTTAACCACACTACTCAGTTGATACCAAGTCTAGTAACGGTAGCATAGAGAGTGAGGAGCGAACTTCCACGTCCTCTCAATGATGAGGGTAATGACCGGCGGAGTTCTCGATCTTTGGTGGAGCCCTGAGCTTTGTTGGCTGGTGGGACATACATTGTGCGGTGGGAGGCCTCAGCCCCGCCTTATCATGATTGCTGTTGTTGATGGCGACGGTTAGGAAGGAAGCAAGGACATTATTTGCGGCCGCATTGTACTCGTTGCCAAACCAAACCGCTTGCTGCCGTGCTGCGGTCCTCTCTGCTCCCTCTTCCCGCCCACCAGCACAAACTTTGTACGCATTGTGCTGTAAATCGCCGGAATTGCTCCCCCATCGTCATTGGACAGTTCTTAAGAAACTATGTGCGGGCGGGCGTTTGTTTTTGTTCAAAGTACAGCAAATCTGTCATTCACAGAGCAAGATTGTATTTACATCTTGATTAAAAACTCTACATGCTTTATTTCAAGAAAAATTAACCTTCAACGTTCGAAGCGTTTATTTATTTATTTATTTATATATATATTTATTTATTTATTTATTTATTTATTTATTTATTTATTTATTTATTTATTTATTTATTTACTTAATTTACTTATTTATTCTTCCCGGAGGTCGGGAGCTCAACTGAGTAGAGACGGGTTGGATTCCCACCTCAGCCATCCTCAAGTGTTTTTCCGTGGTTTCCCACTTCTCCCCCAATGCTGGAATGGTACCTAACGTAAGGTCACTTCCTTTCCTCATCCTTGCCTATCCCTTCCAACAAGGCCCCTGTTCAGCATAGCAGGTGAGGCCGCCTGGACCTGGTACTGGTCCTCCTCCCTAGTTGTATCTCAGACTCACAGTCTCACGCCCCAGGACACACAGGATGTGGCATCCCTCGCCGAGTCCGGGGGAAAACCAACCCAGGAGGGTAAACGGATTATAAAGAAAGAAGAATGTATTCGTCCCGAAAACTTCCGAAGAGATTTTCAACAGATACAGCACCTATTTCGGACAAGTGACCTTTTAATGACCGGCTCCATGGCAAGATGATTAGCGTGCTAGCCTTTACGACAAGGGGTCCCGGGTTTGATTTATGCTTAGGATGGAGAGTATAACCTTAATTGGTTAGTTACTCTGACTCGGGGACTGGGTATATGTGTCGTCTTCAACTTTTGAATTCATCGTACGTAAGCCTCCATTCTCACAGACGAGCAAGTCGCTTTTAGGCGTTAATTGGAAAGACTTGCACGAGACCTCTCGGCAGGCCATATGCCGTTAATAGTTAAGCTCACTGCTTATCAATCGTTTTCAATCACTACTGATCTGCATTTAGGGCAGTAGGTTTGATTCCCAGCTGTGCCTGAAATTTGAACTCTTTTTGTATAATTCCTCTAGCTCAGGAACTGAGTTTTCATGTCTGTTTTAATACACATCTTCATTTGCATACAACGCATACAACGAGCACGCAACAGTCAATACATACCTCTGTGTGGGGGTTGGCGTCAGGAAGTGCATCCGGACGTAAAACTGGACGAAATAAATTCCAAAGTGCCGACTCAGATAGATAATTGGGCAAAGGCCAGGATACCATTATGTTTTATAGTTACGAACTGTATTATACGAGACCTTTGGAACCGATTTACGATGTGTACAAGAACGAGTTTGCAAGCGACTGGTATGAAAACCTTAAAATATAAATATTTATAGTTACATTATTTTCACACTAAACCCTTGAACTGAATATCAAACTAAGTTTCATTTTAATTTATCTGGTCTCAAACAGTTTCGTTATACCGGGCTGAGTGACTCAGATGGTTAATGCGCTGGCTTTCTGAGCCCAACATGACAGGTTTGATCCTGGCTCAGTCCGGTGGTTTGTGAAGGTGCTCAAATTCGTCAGGAACGTTTCGGTAGATTTACTGGCGTGTAAAAGAACTCCTGAGGGACAAACTTCCGGCACCTAGGCGTCTCCGAAAACCGTAAAAGTAGTTAACGGGACGCCGATAGCACTATTATTATTAGTTCCCTTGTAAAGGGCACTTGTACATAACTTTGTCTCCCTCTTATACTGGACCTGCTGTCAAATTGTTATGTTGTAAATTCTATTGAATACGGTTAATTGGTTCCGTTGTTTACTAAATTAAGACAAAGAGCAACGAGGCTTTCTGCATCATTTAACACCTCGACGAAAATAACTCACAGGAAATTGCTGAATCAATTAAATTACGGAGAGTTTAGCGCAGGGCTTCCCTGGCCTTGCCTTGCCTAGCCAATGATTTGTAGACGCTGTTTAATTAAATAGCTCATGTTCTTTAATGGCGAGGCAGCTTTCGCCGTGTCCGGTAGGCAACCACATACGTGCATGTGCGAGGTGGGCTGCTGGCCACGAGGGACATTGGGTACTAGTGGGTGCTGGTGGGCGGTGTTGAAGAGAAATTGGAGCTGTGGGCGGGACACGATAACCAGCACACAATCGCGCTGCTTTACAGACAACATTCGGCATTATTTTACCAAGAAATGTAGGTATCACACTCCTGAAACGGAGAAGCAAGATGATAATATTCACAGTGTGATGATTGCCAGATACTCGTAATACAAAAATCCAATAATAATAATAATAATAATAATAATAATAATAATAATAATAATGGCGTACGGCCTCTGAAGAGGCCTGGTGCAGGTTTTTCGAGTTGGCGCCATGTAGGAGACCTACGTGTCTTTGAGTATGGGGCTATACTTATGATGAATTCTAATGATGAAGGCGGTACGCGTAACCAGCCCCCGAGGCATCGGAACTAACCAATGAAAGTTAAAATCCCCGTCCCGGACGGGAATCGAACCCGAGACCCACTGGACCAAAAGCCAACGCACTAAACATTCGGAGTACTATAAATGTTGGTTATCAGTATTAATAAATGTATGCATTTGATGAATTTTGCTCCGGACAAGGATTCCTTAATGTTTCCATCCTATCCGAGCACCCGTATTTACCAGCCCAACCAACCCACTGAGTCAGGATTCGATCTCTCAATCTTGAAGATAGAAGGTGGGCACCTAACAAACTACTTAATGCAGCCGGGAGGAATGTCTAATATGCGATAAGCATTCTTCTTCTTCCTCTTCTACCGCCACTGAACTCTGGTGGGGTGCGTGGTGGAATCCCTGTGGTACTTGTGGACTTAGCCTTTTGTGTGACCGAATGTCCTTCCTGATGCCAAACCTATGTTGATGAAAATTCCCTACCCGGCCGGTAATTGAACTCGGAACTTTCAAAACCGAAGATGTACAATATTCTTTATAAACCATTACTTCCCTTCATTTTCAATTAAGTAAATTTCATAATTTAAGTAATTCAGTCTACAGTACCTGTAAATGATCCTATTACCCCGCCTTGCTAACAGCCTCCGTGGCTCAGGCGGTAGCGCGCCGGCCACTCACCGCTGGGTTCCGTGGTTCAAATCCCGGTGACTCCATGTGAGATTTGTGCTGGAAAAAGCGCAGGCGGGACAGGTATTTCTCCAGGTACTCCGGTTTCCCTGTCATATTTCATTCCAGCAACACTCTCCAACATCATTTCATTTCATCTGGCATTCTGTCATTCATTAATCATTGCCCCAGGGGAGTACGACAGACTTCGACAGCCGGCACAATTCCTATCCTTGCCGCTAGATGGGGCTTCATTCATTCCACTCCTGATCCGTTCGAATGCCTGTAAACAGGCTGTGGATTTTCATTTTTCAATCTATCTGTAAATAATCCCATTACCACGCTTTGGGGATTAAATCATATTACTGTATGTCCGCAGTGCTTTTCCGGTTTTCATGAAATCCAATTCATAACTGATTTCATTTAACGTGGTTCATAAGTTCATGCATAACGTAGGGTAAATACATTCTTATTGATTCGTGATTACTAGTTTGGCTTGGCTATAAACAGATTTTTTTCTCTTGTAAAGTTTCATTGAGTGGATATAATGTATTTTGCAACAATACTCCACTCACCAATGAGTAATGGCCCCCAGAAACGGTAGTGTCTTCATTGAGAACAGTCCAGATTGCGAACAAGGCAACAACCGTCCAGATTCCGAACAAAAGATTAGTGTTGACATGAGATACATACAACAGATGCAATTTTCAAAACAGTCTCATATGTAATCTTTGTTCTAGTTGTATTATCATTAACTGGTACATTGGGATGTTTTAGATAACCTAACCATATTTAAAAAATATTTTTCTTATTGAAAATGTTTAATAATTTAGTTTGAGGTAATCCTACCATTTAGACGATTATCGTTTTTAATGTATAACATAACTAGAGGGGTAGTTGTTTATGGTGGATTAGTGAGAGTTGTATTATGAATAGGTTATTATTATTATTATTATTATTATTATTATTATTATTATTATAATTATTATTATTATTCCTCTTTTGCTGGTGGCTTTACGTCGCACGACACACAGATAGCTCTTATGGCGACGATGGATAGGAAAGGCCAGGAGTTGGAAGGAAGCGGCCGTGGCCTTAATTAAGGTACAGCCCCAGCATTTGCCTGGTGTGAAAATGGGAAACCACGGAAAACCATCTTCAAGGCTGCCGACAGTGGGATTCGAACCCACTATCTCCCAGATGCAAGCTCACAGCCGCGCGCCCCTAAGCGCACGGAAAAGTCGCCCTGTATTATTATTATTATTATTATTATTATTATTATTATTATTATTATTATTATTATTAATATTATTATTATTATTATTATTCCGGGGATTTGTGTGGAAGGCAGAGATGGTGCAAGAAGGTGCGGGCTTGAATGGGTCTATCTACAATATCAAAATTAATTTAAAACTTGAACTGAAAGTTATATTTCTTTCAGAACTTCAAACTTAACAATTTTAACAACTTTACATAACAATGAACACCAGGTACAAAAGCAATCTTGAAACAAGACTAGGAAGATCCAAGATCAGTTAATTGTACAGATTCCGGGCTTGAAGCCCCTAGTTTTACAATTTCAGAGATACCGGATCCAGGTTACGAAAACTTTAATTCAAGCTAAGGAATCATGTATTCAAGGGCAGAAATACCCTAATTCAAGAGCACTTACTACCTACATACAATATCAAGCCTCCCAGAGGCACTCGTTACTCTTACAAAACTCTGAAAAAGAGCTAACAGGCTCTCAGTTTATTACTGCCAACTCAAGGCAACATTACATCAAAATTTACAATCTCTGGCCTCTCAAGCCACAATTTACAATTTGAATTGGTTTTCACACAGGGGTATCTAGTACCCAATCTACAAGGGCCTTTGCGAAAAGAACAGGTTTAATAAACGGCCCGAACACAAACTGAATGGAGGCGTACACTGCGCTCCCAGATAATGAAAAATTAAAACCTACAGGGCTCTCGGTCCATGAAACAGGGGCTAATCCCAAGCTACTTGAGGTGGCGCGGATGGAAATAACGGTAATACATTACAGAAAAAAGGTTGCTAAATCGCAGACACCTCAAATCAAGATGAAGGGGAGCTCGAGAGGGTAACTCACTCTCTATCCCCGATTAACAATTAAAGATTTTATGAATTTTTTACTTTAGCCGAAAGAAAAGTTACATTTCAGAAAAGTATGGTTACATAATTAAAGATTGGGACCTTCCCCTCGAATAAAACTTCGGAGGTAGCAAGAAAGGATGATTTTATGTGGCCATTACCTTGTAGATATTCTGCTGACCGAAGAAAGAGGCGGCACCGCCTCCTGCCTTAAAAGACACACACTTATCAAGACGGTGATCAATTGGCCAGTAAACGTGAAAAGCCGCAGTTTATAAACCCTCAGGGAAGATTCTAGAGCATTCAAGACTTATCAG
The DNA here is from genome assembly GCF_040414725.1 of Anabrus simplex. Lineage (NCBI taxonomy): Eukaryota > Metazoa > Arthropoda > Insecta > Orthoptera > Tettigoniidae > Anabrus > Anabrus simplex. The sequence goes on from NC_090266.1 coordinate 124,192,058, forward strand.
GACACACCCACTTATTTTTTTATTGGCAGATTCAAAGTGAACAAGAAATGCGGGATTGGTTGAAAATTAATTACAAAAATTCGTGATTGGCTAGATTCAAAACTGTCGGAAAGAAACGGAAATATTGCCAACCCAAAAATAAGTGAATATAGATCAGTTATGGAAAACCTAGGAATATGGTACTTCTTTACATTATATGTTCTTTCACCTTGCACCAGAGTGCATGATCATCGTTTTTGGTAGTGTCATCTGTGGAAAAATGTCCAAAATTTTTGATACATAGCAAAACAAAACAAGGAGAAATTCAGTCAGTTTAGGAAACTTCACAACAAAACAATTACTTAATTTTTCAGTGGTGACATCTTCTGATTAAAGTTCCAAGTTCGTGTAGTTTCAGTTTCACCTTTTGACCGATACACGAGTTTATAAAGGCGGTTATTTTAAATGACCGGTGTTGAGGTGTACCTCCCGGTACAATTATTATTATTATTATTATTATTATTATTATTATTATTATTATTATTATTATTATTATTATTATTATTATTATTATTATTATTCAACATAATACATAAGAAGTGAAATGGTTTATTTGGAAACAAGTGGGTTTTTTCTTACGTGCTTTTTTAACTTTTTTGTGTATTACCCAGTATTCCAATTGTGTTTACCAGAACTTGGTGTACCAACTGAGGGTTAATTTTTCTGCACCCCTCAAATTATAATTTTGTTTATATCCAAGTCAACATGTCTAGTCAAGCGGATTGGGCAACTTGGTATTTCGGGTAGTAATTAAAGCGGCTTTCTAAAGGACTAAAGGTGCCTCTAGTGATGCATGCTGCTGCCACAATCCACCTAGATAAACAGCGTGATATATATAAAATGATATAATCTTGCTCATTATATTCTCGCCTAAAAGCCTCTACTTTATGCCTGGCCGCAATCTCGACTCATTAATGTGTGTCAAACCCAAATCATCCCCTTCAGGTACCCTATTGTTCGCAATTTGGACTGTTCAAATTCTGGACTGTTCGCAATCACGACGTCACCCTAGAAACACTGTGCTTAGCCACATGATATTAGATCCCAAAATATTGATCACATCAGCACCGTACCTAAGCTATACGTGGCTGAAAATTAAAGAACTGAACAGGTATAGACGTACCTGCGAATACAGTTACTCAAAGCATCGCATTCGGGTTTGCGTTCCGAGGCCCGTCACAATTTGTATTTCTTAAATAACAGCCACTTTCAGAGGAAAAATCATCTAAATTTTTCATTATTCCTGCGTGTTCAAAAAAAATGCACGATGGTACGTATTGATGTGAATTCGCACTAATCAATCTTTGCTCGGAAGATCTCTTCACAGAAAAAATTCAACATCAAGTAGTTCAGTCAGTCACTACTAATCTTCATTTAGGGCAGTCACCCAGGTGGCAATTTCCCTATCTGTTGTACTCCTAGCCTTTTCTTAAATGATTACAAAGAAATTGGACATTTATTGAACATCTTCCTTGGTTATTCCAATCACTAACTCCCCTTGTTATAAACGAATATTTTCCCCAATTTGTCCCCTTTAATTCCAACGTTATCTTAATATTTTGATCTTTCCTACTTTTAAAGACACCACTCAAACTTTTTCGTCTACTAATGTCATTCCACGCCATCTCTCCACTGACAGCTCGGAACATACCACTTATTCGTGCAGCTCGTCTCCTTCCTCTCAAATCTTCCCAGTCCAAAATTTTCAACATTTTTGTAAATCTACTCTTTTGTCGGAACTCACCCAAAACAAATCGAGCTGCTTTTCTTTCGATTTTCTCCAGTTCTTGAACCAAGTAATTCTGGTGAGGGTCCCATACACTGGAACCATAATCTAGTTGGGGTCTTACCAGAGACTTACATGCCCTCTCCTTTACATCCTTACTACAACCCCTAAATACCCTCACCATGTGCAGAGATCTGTACCCTTTATTTACGATCCCATTTGTGTGATTACCCCAGTGATCTTTGTTTATATTAACACCTAGGTACTTAACAATGAACTCCAAAAGGAACTTTCATTCCACAAGCGCAGTAATTAAAACCAAGAGGACTTTTCCTATTCGTGAAATTCACAACCTGACTACTAACCCCGTTTATCATCATATCATTGCTTACTGTCCATCTCACAACATTATCGAGGTCATTTTGCTGTTTTTCACAATCTTGTAACTTATTTGTTTCTCTATACAGAATAACATCATCCGCAAAAAGCCGTATATCTGAATCCACTTTTTTACTCATAACATCTATATACACAGTACAAAATTTAGGGGAACATGTTGTTGAACGTATACCATGCTCCACAAAACAATACCTCACACCCATGTACAGTATTCTTTACCCTTGAAGTATGCAAAAGGACACCGATTGATTCATGTTCATTTTCAGAACACAAACGGAAATGTCCAAATAGGGGCGAAAACAAAGTGATAACAGTGCTCTGTGGTGAATTTTTATCACAGTTGAAGAGCTTCAGTATGGTGTATGTCCTCCACGAGCATTTATCACAGCTTGGCACCTACAAGGCATGCTCCGTATAAGTCGACGGAGGTCACGTTGCGGTATCAGGTCCCATTTTTCAATGAGAGCCTGTCTTGGAGAGTCTGTAGTGGAACAGGACCCCCACGAACACGTCTGTCAAGCCCATCTCACACATGCTCGATGGGATTAAGGTTCGGGACTCACTGCTGGCCATTCCATCTCTTGAATGTCCATTTCTCGCAGGACAGCTCTGGTGATGCGCGCTACATGAGCCCTGGTATTGGCGTGCATGAGTACGAATTCAGGGCCAACACCGTATGCAGCAACCAGCACATGCTGTGGCAGTATCTGCCCGATGTACCTCACAGCGGTAAGATTACCACGGACGACGACAAGATCCGTACGGCCATCAATACCAATGTCACCCCACACCATCACAGAACTTTGTCCGGATCGGTCACCTTCCTGGACAACATTTGGCACTGCTCACCACGGCGCCTCCATACACTTTGACGTTGACGTCCACCACGCTGTGTCAGGGGAAATCTGGGCTCGTCTGTGAACAACACAGGTCTCCGTTGACGAAGTTGCCAATTGACGTGGGTACGGGCAAACAGAAGGCGAGCGGCGCGATGTTGCTGCATTAAACGTGACACTCGAGCAGGACATCTGGGTCGTAAGCATACTTCTCTTAACCTGTTCCTTACGGTCCGGTCAGATACCGTGACTCCAGTGACCCTCCTGAGGTCTTGTTGCAGTTCTCTGCAGTTGCTGAACGACGCCACAACACACAGATGGTCAGATATCGGTCATCCTGTGGGATTGTCATGCGTCCACGACCTTGTCCAAACCTCCTTATGAACTGGCCTGTCTCACTGATGCGATTCTACATGTGGTGAATACCTGACAGAGAGTCATTGAGATCAATAGCAACACGACTAAAAGTCAATCCTTTCTGGATCAAAATGACGGCCCTTGCGACTTGAACCTCGTTAAGATGTCCCATGGGATGTGCTGGTTGACGTACAACCTGCTCAGATGACCGCAGTAGTCTGTGTACCGCACGACACACGGACGCACCGCTATTCACTTTGTTTTCATCGGCCTGCTGACAGTTTAATGCATGGCTATGCCTACAGATGGAATATAACTTCGATTTCACATACCCTGAGTAGCTAAGGTCTCAAGGTACGCTACGACCTTTGGAACCCCATCTACCAAATTAACGATCCCATACCAGACGTTACAAAACATGTTCCCGTAATTTTTTGAACTGTGTATATAAAATAACATGTCCTGACTGACTGACTGACTGACTGACTGACTGACTGACTGACTGACTCATTATCGCCGAGCCAAAACTACTGGACAGAACGAAATAAAATTTTGGGGATACATTTATATTACAGTAGAGTGTAGGCTCTAACTAAGGGAGGATTTTTGGATATTCCGTCGCTAAGGGAGTGAAAACGGGGGTGAATTTTTTAAGTGAGCATATCTATGTCTCAAAAACTTAAAAGTTTACAGACGTGAAAATGGGTATTTAGAATCTCCTTTGAAAATAAAGAAACACATATTTTTCTGTTTTTGGAAAATCCCCTTAATGGGAGTGAAGAAAGTGGGAATACTGGTTGAATACCTTTCATTAGGGTACTTATACCTAAAAAACTGAAGATGTATCAGACATGAAAATTGGTATTTGGAATCTCCTTTAAAAAAGAAACACGCATTTCTTTGTTTTAGGAAAATCCAATTAATGGGGGGTGAATAGGAGTGAAACGTGGTGAATTTTTAAAAAGATTATATCTATAGTATAATTATCTCAGAGACGTAAATTGTTACAGACGTGAAAATTTTATTTGGAATCTCCTGTACAAGTAAAGTAACATAGATCGTTTATTTTCTAGAAATCCACTAAAGGGAAACTGAAAATGGGGTGAATTTTTAAAATGAGAATATTTACGAAAGATCTAATAAACTTAACATGCTACAGACGTGAAAATTGGTCATTTTAATCTCTTTATAAATAAAGAAACATGAATTTTTCTTTTTTATGTTTTTCAAAAAGAACTTAAAGGGGAGCAGCAAAAGGACTGAAAAGGGGATTGAATTATTTTTATTAGGATAGTGATATCTCAAAAACTGAGGAAGTTACACAGGTGATAATGGGTATTTTGAGTCTCCTTTAAAAATGAAGATATACGTATTTCTTTGTTTTAAGAAAATCCACTTGAGGGTGGGTGGAGGAATTTAAAAATTAGTTGAATTCTTTGTATGAGGATACTTATATCTCAAATAGTAAATATGTTGCAGACGTGAAAATTGGTATTTGGAATCTCCTTTAAAAATAAAGGAACATGTATTATTTCGTTTTCTGAAAATATACGTAAGGGGGTGAAAGAATTGAAAAGTAGTTCAATTATTTGTATGAGGATATTTAAGTCTAAAAAATAAAGATGTTACAGCCGTGCAAATTGGTATTTGGAATCTTCTTTAGAAATAAAGAAACACGCATTTTGGGGGGGAAATAATTTGGGGGGGGGGGTGAAAAACGAGATGAATTATTGTTATGAGGATACATATATTTCAAAAACTGAAGAAGTTACAGTCGTGATAGTTGATATTTGGAAGCTCCTTTATAAATAAACACATAATTTTGTTTTCGGAAAATTCACTTAGGTGGGAGGGTGAAAGGTATTGAATGATAAAGGCGATACTTACATCTCAAAAACTGAATGTTACAGACGTGAAAATCTACTTGAAAAATAAAGAAACACACATTTGGGGATGGGAGAGGGGCGGAAATCAACTTAATGAGGAGTAGGAGGCGAAAAAGGAGTTGAATTTTTTAATGAGGATACTTGTATCACAAAAACTGAAGATGTTATAGACACGAACATTTGTACTTGGAATCTTCTTTTAAAGTAAAGAAACACGCGTTCTCTTGTTTTCGGAAAATTCACTTAAGGGGGAATGAATGAATTCAAAATTAGTTGTTTTCTTCTTTGTATGAGGGTCCTTATGTCTCAAAAACTAAAGATGTTACAGACATGAACATTTTATTTGGAATCTCTTTTAAAAATAAAGAAATACGTATTCTTTTGTTTTCGGAAAATAACTTTACGGGATGAAGGAATTTAAAAATTAGTTTAATTATTAGTATGAGGATACTTATATCTAAAAAACTAAAGACGTTGCAAACGTGAAAATTGGTATTTAGAATCTCCTTTAAAAATAAAGGAACACCTTTCTTTTTTGTTTTCGAAAAATCGACTTAAGTGGGAGGGTGAAAATAAGTAAAGGAGTTGAATTCTGTTTATGAGGATACTTATATCTCAGAAACTGAATACTTTACAGACGTGAAAACTGTTTTTTGAAATCTTTAAAAATAAAGGAGCATGTTTTTTGTTTTCCGAAAATCCACTTAAAGGGTGAAAAATATTGAAAAATTGGATGATTTTTTAAAATGAGTACCGGTATATCCGCAGTATATTCAAGAAACGTAACATGTTACATACTTGAACATTTTATTTGGAATCTCCTTCAAAAATAAAGAAACGTTTTTTTGTTTGTTTTCGACTTGAGAGAAGACTGTTTGTCACATGTACAGTTCTATATCGTATGTTCGTCTTAGCCCCAAAAGGCAATACCACAAACTTGGTTTACAAAGGGTTTCTGGGATAAATGAAAGTCAATTTTTCGGTGAGTTTTTCTACTTATTGATTTTCAGATAATGTCTTAGTACAGTACTGAGGAACGATTACTTTTAACAAATTAAGAAATCCACGTGAGCGAAGCCACCGTTTACTGCTAGTTTATATATATAAGAAAACATAAATGTCCAAAATACTGCCTTGAGGAATTCCCGTCTTAATTATTACAGGGCCAGATAAAGCTTCGCATACTCTAATTCTCTGAGATGTATTTTCTTGAAATAATAGCCACACATTCAGTCACTCCTTTGACTAGTCCAATTGCACTCATTTTTTCCAGTAGTCTTCCATGGTCCATCCTACCAAATGCCTTAGATAGGTCAATTGCGATACAGTCCATTTGACCTCCTGAATCCAAGATATCTGCTATATCTTGCTTGAATTCTACAAGTTAAGCTTCAGTGGAATAACCTTTCCTAAACCCGAACTGCCTTCTATCAAACCAGTTATTCATTTCGCAGGAATGTCTAATAAAATCAGAGAGAGTGCTTACCCAAAGCTTGCAGTGCTTATAAAACTGACTCGCCTGTAATTTTCAGCTTTACGTCTATCACCTTCTCCTTTATACACAGGGGCAACTATAGCAACTCTCCATTTCTTTGTTACAGCTCCTTTATGCAAACAGTCATCAAAAAGTACTTCACATATGGTACTATATCCCAACCCATTGTCTTTAGTACGTCCCCCGAAATCTTATCAATTCCAGCTGCTTTTATAGTTCTCAACTTTTGTATCTTATTGTAAATGTCGTTGTTATCGTAGGTAAATTTTAATACTTCGTTAGTATTAGTCACCGCCTCGATCTGGACATTATCCTTGTAACCAATAATCTTTACATACTGCTGACTGAATACTTTTCCCTTTTGAAGATCCTCGCATACACACTCCCCTTGGTCATTAATGATTCCTGGAATGTCCTTCTTAGAACCAGTTTCTGCCTTGAAGTACCTATTCATACCCTTCCATTTTTCACTAAAGTTTGAATAACTGCCAGTTATGCTTGCCATCATGTTACCCTTAACTGACTTCTTTGCTAGATTCAATAAATATGGTTTTCGCGTAGGTAGAACATTGTATTGGAACTATATTAAGCAATAAGCATGACAGTCAATTATGTGACTGTCTTCCAAATTAACGTGCATCTGTGTTTCATCAAAGAGATACTGTCTCGTTGATACAGTTGCCAACTAGGATTCTGCTGTAACCAATGGCGTAAGTTATTTTTGGTCACGTAATGTAATTAACAGAGAAAATAACTTAATTTTTCTAATAAACATTCTCAGTAAAGCATACCAAATAATTATCTGTTACCAACTTGAGGTTTAACTGCTGGCGATATAATACCCTAAAATCAGTCGTTTGTTGTTATTTTTGTTGTTGTTGTTGTTGTTGTTGTTGTTGTTGTTGTTGTTGTTTGGATTATCAATTCGTAGACTGATTTCATGCAGGCCTTAAAACCAACCTATCTTGTGCCACACTTCCCTTTCCATTTTATTTCCATATTTCATTTGTATGCAGTGCAGCACTCCACACAAAAGTCTTCAAAATCATATTTGTAATATGCATATTGCACCCGTGCGACGCAATATCTAGTTTTGAATTTAGCACATTTCCTTCTTAAGAGAGACTTTCCTTGCTTGTGCTAGTCTGCATTCTGCGTCATCCTTATTCCTCTTGTCTTCAGTTATTTTACTGCCCATTCCTTCAAGACTTAATTTCCTAATCTGAGTTTATTCCACTGAATTCCATTACTTTTGTTTGGATTTATTACTTCTCATCATGTACTCCATTTCGAAGACTCTCTTTATACCATTCATCATTTTCACCATATCTTAGAGTTTTGATGTCTTCTCCTTGAAGTGTCTTGATTTCTTCTCCTTGAACTATGGTTCCTTTTATAATTCCTCTTAGATTTCCTTCGTTGTATATTCTATATCGCTGAAAAGGGCGGGAGAAATCTGCACCCTAGCCTCGTTTCTTCCTGGATAACTACTTCTGTTTCATACGTACAACTAATTATTCTGGGTAGTTAATTTAAGTGAAGGTCAGAAGTTGAGGAGTAATGTCTTACAATTGTGCCCGCTGCTGAGAATTATACTTTAATTTGATGAATGTCTAGGAAGTTCAGTTCGTCAAATTTTCGCCTCGCCGGGCTGAGTGGCTCAGACGGTTAAGGCGCTGGCCTTCTAACCCCAACTTGGTAGGTTCGATCCTGGCTCAGTCCGGTGGTATTTGAAGGTGCTCAAATACGACAGCTTCGTGTCGGTAGATTTACTGGCACGTAAAAGAACTCCTGCGGGACTAAATTCCGGCACCTCGGCGTCTCCGAAGACCGTAAAAGTAGTTAGTAAAACTAATAACATTATTCATCATCATCATCATCATCATCATCTGTTTACCCTCCAGGGTTGGCTTTTCCCTCGGACTCAGCGAGGGATCCCACCTCTACCGCCTCAAGGGCAGTGTCCTGGAGCTTCAGACTCTTGGTCGGGGGATACAACTAGGGAGTAGGACCAGTACCTCGCCCAGTCGTCCTCACCTGCTATGCTGAACAGGGGCCTTGTGGAGGGATGGGAAGATTGGAAGGGATAGGCAAGGAAGAGGGAAGGAAGCGGCCGTGGCCTTAAGTTAGGTACCATCCCGGCATTCGCCTGGAGGAGAAGTGGGAAACCACGGAAATCCACTTCGAGGATGGCTGAGGTGGGAATCGAACCCACCTCTACTCAGTTGACCTCCCGAGGCTGAGTGGACCCCGTTCCAGCCCTCGTACCACTTTTCAAATTTCGTGGCAGAGCCGGGAATCGAACCCGGGCCTCCGGGGGTGGCAGCTAATCACGCTAACCACTTCACTACAGAGGCGACAATAACATTATTATTATTATTAATTTTCGCCTCATGTGACATGAGTCAAGAGATCGAACCCCAGCGCGATCAGTTGGTAATTTTCAGAGCAAAATCCCGACACTCCAGTATCTCTTAAAGTCTGTAGTAGTTTAAGAATAGTTAAACAAATGTATTTATTCATAGAATATTCAAATTTAGTATTTAATATACATTTTAATGGAGAGAATAGCTCTCAAAACCATATGATATCACCTCGTAGTTTGTGCGACAAAATGTATTTTACCAGTACTGATTCCTCTATGATGCGTCTTTCTGCTCGGTTTAAACTATGTATCTTGTAAATACCTGGTAAATGTTAATGGTATTCATTATTCACTCCTTCAATAGAAACTTATAACAAGGGCCCGGATGTTTATGACCTAAAATATATTAAAATATGACAATAAACATGACTTCAAAATTTTTTGATAACATTTTTGAAATCTTCAAAATCTTGCCGTTGTTTAAATTAAGAGTATATTGAAAATATACTTTTAAAATCTAGCACATTCAATAATAATAATAATAATAATAAACAAATTGATGAAATTGAAAAACAAGAACGAAAAATTCTGATTAAAATATATGGCCCCGTTCATGTAAATGGTATATGGATCAAAAGGAAAACTGTACATTTGTACAAAGCAATCGACAAGTTCACCGATACCGTACGGAGGAGACGATTGAAATTCTATGGCCACATCTGTAGAATGGACGACACTAGATATGAAAAAAGATTGCTTGGTATAATTAATTCAAAGAAGGTCAAAATAAGCTGGTTTGAGGAAATAAAGCAGGACTTAAAAGAAATGAACATCACAGAAGATGTCATCAGGGATCGCAAGGCTTTTGGGAATCTGGTTGTAAAGCACACGTTCACGGAAAAGGCTAAAAGAACCACAGGGAAACAATGGACGAAAGAACGCAAGAAACAGCATAGCGAGTTCATGAAGAGATTTTGGGAGGAGAAGAAGAAAGGAAAACCATCATCAAGCTAACAAGTTCCAACGCCCTCTGTAAACGGGCATAACGAAAAGAATAATAATAATAATAATAAACATAAAGAATGAATATTAATTTTATTATTGTATGGTATCTTGAATTTATTTAATTAGTCAGTCCAGAGCTAACTCTCGACTCTGCACAGAATGAAATAAATGTCACATTTTGATGTGCGATCATAAAGAATTACAATAACAAATTACATACATTTTAAAGTTTTCAAATGGGAACGACATTCTGCTTCCGCGCAACATTGACATGTAACGGTAAAAAGACCGCTCAGCATCGCATGATATTATTTGGGCATATTCGAAATATTTCAGATCATTAGAATTCAATTGAGGTTCACCTTTCTGTCGCTTTCTACGTATCTGCATCTTTCTATGCACCTTACCCTCCTAATTCACATAAATATATATTTCTAAGAAAAATAATTGTAATAAACTACAGACAATTAGGAGAAGTGAAAAATCCGTCTGTGAGACGACTGCAATCAGATATGCGAATATGCAGATATATGACCATAATGTGAAAAATTACAGGAAAATGACAAAAGAACGTTAAAAAAGCCAAAATAGGCCCATGACTTTATATGAACCGTGAAAATTGCATAATTTTAGTTGCCGTAGATAAAATCATGCATAAGTTCTATTTTCCATCGAAAGAATATAAAGAAAAAGTATAACATGTCATAAACATTCGGGCCCTACCCATAATAGTTTTAAAATTTCCAAAGCACCTTGAAGTGGGAGGGCCTGGATTTCTGGATATTTCATCGATGCCTTGGAACGCGAAGGCAGGGGAGCCTTGGAGCAGCCATTCAGGATATCCTTACTTACATTACTTTCTTCTACCTCACTGTCACCGCATGATGACGCATAAAATACCTCTACACCTCCGCCTGTACTTTACTAAGCCACATTAGCCTTGAAGACAATATATCCTTGTTCAGTACACTTTCCAAGAAATATTCTTCCTGAATTTAAAGAAAGTTCAACCATCTAAACCCTTGCATCTAAAACTGAGTCTATCTACGAAAGAGTGACGGACGATTGAACATTGATCTCACGCATTGCCATCCCGTGAAGTTTGCGTGAGCCAATCAATTTCCACGCGTGCTCTAATGCTACTATACCTATCAAGAATAAGAGTAATACTCACCCAATACTCATCAGGTGTTAACTAGCCGTTAGTAAGAGTGCTTGAAGTGGAGACGTTAGTTGTTAGGCATCTTGGAATTATTGTAAGACCGACTGCTGTGCCGAAAATAAGAAAGACTTGTAAATAGACAGCAATTAGTGAGAGTGGCCATTCTGGTTGAATAGAATTGTGTGTGTATATTTATTGGGTCATCCTGAAATAAATTAGAGTAATAAATCAGACGCTGTTTAATTCGTAACACTCTCATACATTCAAATCTGTCTGCCGAAAATTTTTCCTCGGCACATAAAACTGAGCTGTGTGAGTCAGTGTGTGTATATTGTGTGAATGGGTTTTCCTTTATCTATTATGCCCTCCAGTCATTATTATTACCCTTAGTGCGTTACTACTCGTAATTATTTATATTGTCTTAATTGTTCATAATTTCATCATACAGTTTGGTAATTAATATGTAAGAGACACAACTCTAGTTTACAATTCTGCTATCAGTATTCAGAATATTATTATTAATTCATTTCACTTGACCGTTTGGTGTAGGTATTTAGATAACATTATATGTACAGTATTAAGAGTTTAATTTGAATTGTATTTATCTTGTATCATTAATTGCGTTTATCTGTCCCTTAATAGTTTAAATTTTTAAATGTTTTATTGCAAGTGGTTAAGAGTAAGAGAGGACCGTGAGCCCTAACTTCACATATATAAGTCAATAATAAATAAACATAAATTAAATAAGTAGGAAAGATCATAATAGGAAGATAAAGTTGGAATTCAAGAAGACAAATTGGGGCAAATATTCATTCATAGGAAGGGGAGTTAGGGAGATGTTCATTAAATTTCCAATTTCTTTGAAATCATTTAAGAAAAGGGTAGGAAAACAACAGATATGGAATCTGCCACCTGGGCGACTGCCCTAAATGCAGATCAGTATTGATTGATTGATTGATTGATTGATTGATTGATTGATTGATTGATTGATTGATTGATTGATTGATTGATTGATTGATTGATTGATTGATTGATTGATTGAGACACAGTGTTCTACACCTCACCATAAATGAATCTGGTCTACAGTTGGCATTTAAGAGTGCTGAAATGTTACATATACGCAAGTTTACTGGCTGCATACACAATATCGTTTCTGAACAAAATTCTTCCATTGCAACATCTATTAAATCAGACAGTTAAAGACGCTACCCTGCAATTACAGGAAGCTTTGAATACGTAAGAAATTAATACATGTTTCAGCCTCCTCATTTCTTGCAGATCAACTTTCTGTTAATAATTTTTGCCTTATCGATACTCTCCATAGATTATAATAGGAAAGCTCTCATAATCCTACCACGCCTTAATGCTCAATGGTTCCCACTTTTTGCTGTTAATTATCAGAGAGGAATATTAAATCCACATTTACACTGGGGCATATCCTATTGATGTTAGAACCAATCAAATGCGGAACAGGACACAGCAATATTTATTATTTCATGCCTAACATCACTACTAATAATCCAGATCAATTTCTTGCTGTGGCTTCCAGCCCTCGTCGGGAGTGCGAAGAACGCACTGGAGGCCTTACGGTAACTACCCAGGGAAAACGACTCGGGGGAACTGCCAGCTACACACCTGACCAGGTGTGTAAAGGTTAACGAACGCGGAGTGAAGAAGGAATATATTTTGTTACAGCATTTTTTCAGTTCCTACTTTAACTGAGAAGTTTTTCAGGCTGTCGAAACTAATTCAGGATAAATATATTTACAATTTGAAAATACCTCAAAATGAAAACATTTAAAACAGTTCTTTTTTTCGCTAGTTGCTTTACGTCGCACCGACACAGATAGGTTTTACGGCGACGATGGAACAGGAAAGTCCTAGGAATGGGAAGGAAGCGGCCGTGGCTTTAATTAAGGTACAGCCCCAGCATTTGCTGGTGTGAAAATGGGAAACCATGGAAAACCATCTTCAGGGCTGCCGACAGTGGAGTTCGAACCCACTATATCCCGAATACAAGTTCACAGCTGCCTGCCCCTAACAGCACGGCCAACTCGCCGGTCACTGAAGAAACGATACCGAGTATGTGACAGTGCTCTTCTTATCCATCATTTTCGTTAAGACTGGTCACGCCTCCCAGCCACATACTCTATGGATGTACAGTCCATTAGAACAATTTTCGTTGTGTTCATTTTCCTATGCTTAGGCCTACGTGTAAAGAAAAGTGAACTTTAAATGCATTATACTCTAAAAGTTCGGAAATACGACATGCAAACATACATTCCTACAGATTTGTACTGATGGACTGCATATCCATATGTGGCTGGGAGGCGTGACCAGTGTTTAGGAAAATAATGGACAGGATGAGAATTCATTGTCAGCCACGAAATTACACTTGTTATTATTAATATCATTATTATTATGTCCGACTCTTTGGCTGAATGATCAGCGTACTGGCCTTCGATTCAGAGGGTCCCGGGTTCGATTCCCGGCCGGGTCGGGGATTTTAACCTTCATTGGTTAATTCCAGTGGCCCGTGGGCTGGGTGTTTGTGATGTCCACAACCATCCCTGCAACTCACACACCACGCATAACACTATCCTCCACCACAATAACATGCAGTTACCTACAAATGGCAGATGCCGCCCACCCTCATCGGAGGGTCTGCCGTACAAGGGCTGCACTCGGCTAGAAATAGCCACACAAATTATAATTATTATTATTAGTTTTAGTAGTAGATGTTGTTGTTGTTGTTGTTGTTGCTGATGTTGTTGTTGTTGTTGTTGTTGTTGCTGATGTTGTTGTTCTTGCCAGTCCAATGGTGGTCGAGTTAGAACATCTGCCTCTTACCTGGAGGACCCAGGTTCAACTCCGGGTCAGTCAGTAGATTTTAATTCAGGACTGAGGGATAGAATGTGTTTTACTCAGCCTCGTATGACCAACAGAGAAGCTGTTTGATACGGGAGGTAGCGACCCAGTCATGAAGGCTAAGCAATATGGCTGAAGATGTTGTCTCGCTAACAACATGCACTCCAAAACCTGGAGACCATCTGGCTAGGCAGTGTTCATCTCAGCAGCCAAGATCTTAATGGACTATCGTGCTATGGATTTGATTTGTTTATTATTATTATTATTATTATTATTATTATTATTATTATTATTATTATTATTATTATTATTATTATTATTATTATCTTCATCAAATATAGTGCAATAATTTTTTGCTATTTGTTTTACGTCGCATCGACACAGATTGTCTTATGGCGACGATGGGATAGGAAAGGCCTAGGAATGAAAATGAAGCGGCCGTGGTCTTAATTAAGGTACAGCCTGGTGTGAAAATGGGAAACTACGGAAAACCATTTTCATGACTGCCAACAGTGGGGTTCGAACCCACTATCTCCCGGATGCAAGCTCACAGCTGCGCGCTCTTAACCGCACATCCAACTCGCCCGGTCAAATACATTGCATTTGGGAGATATCCCATTGGCAATATCTGTCTACAGTAGTATAGCGACGGAATTAAATGAAAAAATTACATGAAGAAATGAAATGGCGTATGGCTTTTAGTGCCGGGATTGCCCGAGTTCGGCTTCTTAGGTCTTTTGATTTGACTCCCATAGGCGACCTGCGCGTCGTGATGAGGATGAATTGGTGATGAAGACAACACATACACCCAGGCCCTGGACCAGTGGAATTAACAAATTATGGTTCAAATTCCCGACCCCGCCGGGAATCGAAACCAGGGACCCTTGTGACCAAAAGCCAGTACGCTAACCATTTGTTCATGAAGCCATTACGTGAGCACTAAATATTACAAGAAAACAATACATTTGATGGTAACGAAAGGAAGGACGTAAAGAAATATATGAAAGCAAGAAATACATGTTAAAAAACACATAGAGTTTTAAAATCCTTGCTGAGTGGTATAATATAATTAAGTACAAGTAAAATACGAACTTTTCTCTTACAGGTTTCGTAACTTAATTACAGCCCATTCACTAAGGAATTCACCCAAATATGACTAAACGTATTATATTTACAAGTGGTGTAGGAAAATAACTTCAACGCAATCACGTAAAAGTAATATTCCCAATAACCTAACGCTGCGATTTACGGTACACTGAACGCTACAGTGATTTATTACTGGCTTAACGTGACAATTAGAACACCACCTCATAGTTCGCCAGATTACCATGTAATGTTTGAAAGTAATGATTTTTATGAGACAGAAAGCCGTTGCAAATAGTTTCCACTTTTAGTGATGAAAATTTCTATGCGCAGCAAATCGCTATAAATGTTTACCACAAAGATTGTTTGTTTCTTGTGGAATTAATAGTTGTTTCTGTGATACAAAATAAAAATTCTGGAAAAAAGCTCTAGGCCTACCGATTTTTCTTTACATTAGCTTTCCAAAGCTGTGTTTAAATGAAATGTTTCCCCTCGCTTTCCTCAAATTCTCCACACGATCGCTAAGTAAACCAGAAAAACCGTAAGTTATGTTGTGTATATTGTTCCTAACAGAAAAAGTGCATATTACCATGGATATTTCTTGGCTAGTTAAAACACGAAAGTTTATATACACTTTGCCAATAAAGTGGGGCAATTCTGTACTTTTCAAACGGATTTGAATTCTAACACTCGTTACAAATTTCTCGAATGCTCTTTGTCACTGTGTGCGATGAGTGCTGACTAACGACAGACAAATTTTTCCTGTTCCCCGATGCCATACGCTATGTTGACCAGAGAGAAAGACTGGGTGTCTGCGGCTGGCAGCCTTTTAATTTGAAAGCCTTTATTAAGAGACTTTGGTATGAGGAACCGTACCTAAGTAATCTTAATTATGAATCAGATTAAAATTAATGCAGGGTATCCTTCCATTGTAAATTATTCGAGAGTAAGTTTTAATAGAATTCAAAATGCTCTCTACGAAACAAATTTAACATGATTGCCTCCAAATTTTTCACGCATGTGGACTAATATAGCATTTAAAGGTTATCGAACCTATTTTAATAATGCATGATTATTTTCAGGCCCGGTCTCGAAAGCCCAGAATAACGGCCGAGAGGATGCGTCGTACTGACCACAACACCCCTCGTAATCTGCAGGCCTTGGGGCTGAGCAACGGTCGCTGGGCAGGCCAAGGCCCTTTCAAGGGCGTTAAGTGCCGTGGGGTTTGGGGTTTGGATAATTTTCAGGAATATCCTGTGTCAAAACATATAAAATCAACTTTTTCTGTTGAAATATCGCATATTGATAGAAATAGGAGTTAATTGTAACCAGATACACTGACTGACAGAGCAAATGCAACACCAAGAAGGAGTGGTTCGAAAGGGATGAAAGTTGGGGAAAAAACAGAGACGGCACGGACGAATAATTGATGTTTATTTCAAACCGATATGCAGGTTACACAATGCGCACGGCATCGACTCAGTAGGATGTAGGACCACCGCGAGCGGCGATGCACGCAGAAACACGTCGAGGTACAGAGTCAATAAGAGTGCGGATGGTGTCCTGAGGGATGGTTCTCCATTCTCTGTCAACCATTTGCCACAGTTGGTCGTCCGTACGAGGCTGGGGCAGAGTTTGCAAACGGCATCCAATGAGATCCCACACGTGTTCGATTGGTGAGAGATCCGGAGAGTACGCTGGCCACGGAAGCATCTGTACACCTCGTAGAGCCTGTTGGGAGATGCGAGCAGTGTGTGGGCGGGCATTATCCTGCTGAAACAGAGCATTGGGCAGCCCCTGAAGGTACGGGAGTGCCACCGGCCGCAGCACATGCTGCACGTAGCGGTGGGCATTTAACGTGCCTTGAATACGCACTAGAGGTGACGTGGAATCATACGCAATAGCGCCCCAAACCATGATGCAGCGTTGTCTAGCGGTAGGGCGCTCCACAGTTACTGCCGGATCTGACCTTTCTCCACGCCGACGCCACACTCGTCTGCGGTGACTATCACTGACAGAACAGAAGCGTGACTCATCGGAGAACACGACGTTCCGGTTCCGCCATTCCCTCATCCAAGTCGCTCTAGCCCGGCAGCATGCCAGGCGTGCACGTCTATGCTGTGGAGTCAATGGTAGTCTTCTGAGCGGACGCCGGGAGTGCAGGCCTCCTTCAACCAATCGACGGGAAATTGTTCTGGTCGATATTGGAACAGCCAGGGTGTCTTGCACATGCTGAAGAATGGCGGTTGACGTGGCGTGCGGGGCTGCCACCGCTTGGCGGCGGATGCGCCGATCCTCGCGTGCTGACGTCACTCGGGCTGCGCCTGGACCCCTCGCACGTGCCACATGTCGCTGCGCCAACCATCTTCGCCACAGGCGCTGCACCGTGGACACATCCCTATGGGTATCGGCTGCGATTTGACGAAGCGACCAACCTGCCCTTCTCAGCCCGATCACCATACCCCTCGTAAAGTCGTCTGTCTGCTGGAAATGCCTCCGTTGACGGCGGCCTGGCATTCTTCGCTATACACGTGTCCTGTGGCACACGACAACACGTTCTACAATGACTGTCGGCTGAGAAATCACGGTACGAAGTGGGCCATTCGCCAACGCCGTGTCCCATTTATCGTTCGCTACGTGCGCAGCACAGCGGCGCATTTCACATCATGAGCATACCTCAGTGACGTCAGTCTACCCTGCAATTGGCATAAAGTTCTGACCACTCCTTCTTGGTGTTGCATTTGCTCTGTCAGTCAGTGTATTATACAGTAATTTATTTGTATCGTTTTTCTAACCTACAGAACAAAGTTTCAAAATAATAAATCAAAAACTGTCGCACATGGGACATTTTGAAAATGTACTATTTTTAAAAAGGTGTCCGAATCACTGGCTGCATGGTCAGCGTTGAGGCGTTCGGTTCAGAGGGTTCCGAGCTCAATTCCCGACCGGGTCGGCGATTTTAATGGCCTCGGATTAATTCTTCTGGCCCGGGGACTGGGTGTTTGTGTTTTTCCCAACACTTTCCTCTTCATATTCAGACAACACACTACACTACCAACCACGACAGAAACACGCAATGGTGATTACATCCTTCCGTATAGGGTTGGCGTCAGGAAGGGCATCCGGCCGTAAAACAGGCCCAAATCCGCATCCGCGACCCCACAGATGTGAGAAAAACTGTAGAAAATGAAGCAGAAGAAGAAGACTATTTTTTAAGAGTGCCTTAATTCCGATAATATTTGTTCCATTTAAGCAAATTTTCCAAGTTTTTTAATTCAAGCTATAATTATCTTCTCTTCTTCTTCCCGGCCGTTATCTAATTTCTTGGTATGAACACTTTGTGTGGATTTGGCCCAGTTTTACAGCACGAGGTCCTTTCTGACGCCAACCTCATGGAAGGTAAGTATTCACTATTACGGTACGTGTTTCTCTGGTGGTTGGTATTGCGGCGTGGTGTGTGTATACTGAATGTGAATTACCGAGCTCGATAGCTGCAGTCGCTTAATTGCGGCCAGTATCCAGTATTCGGGAGATAGTAGGTTCGAACCCCACTGTCGACAGCCCTGAAAATGGTTTTCCGTGGTTTCCCATTTTCACAGCAGGCAACTGCTGGGGTTGTACCTTAATTAAGGCCACGGCCGCTTCCTTCCCACTCCTAGCCCTTTCCTGTCCCATCGTCGCCGTAAGACCTATCTGTGTCGGTGCGACGTAGAGCAACTAGCAAAAAAAACTGAATGTGAATTGTGCTGTATTAAGACGAACATAAATACTCAGTCCCTGAGCTAGGGGAATTAACCATACTCGGTTACAAACGCCCCGGCCAGGCCCGGCCCGGAATCGAACCTGGGAACCTCTGAAACGGAAACTACTACGCTGACCATTCAGCCAAGTAGCACAACGTAAGCCATAATTATCAACTTCTAAAATGTCCTGTAAATGGGACTAAAATGACAGGAAATTAAAATTTCAGCAGGGTCTCGCCTTAAAGCGTAATAATAAATAGTAGTTTGCATAAAAGACATAGCACGTGACGAGAAACTGCTCAGGGTTTTTGCCAGGAAAAATAAAATCTGTTTATACTATCAACATTTATGTCTATCTCCGAATGATGTTCATGTTAAATTATCTCCTTAAAAACGCTGTAACCTTTTGTAATCCAACAGAGTGATATCGCTTGACGTCTAGTAGTGAGGTGATACTCAAACCCAACATCACGAGCAACTTATTGCAGATCCCTGGCAGTTACTGTTAGCCCGTGCATCCATCATTCAGACTGCTTAGAATATGTTTCGTAACGTTGCTGACTTGTCTTTGTGTGATTGTCCATTCTGTCGTGACATCTCTTTCGTATTCGTATTCATTAATGCGAAATCGGGTACAATGTTTTCGTTATGTGATTTGAATTGTGTACTGTTGTTTCTATAATCAGCCTACGGAGTTGTTCTATGTAACTTTCCATGCCACTTCACCCTGCAATAAATTTATCACTGCATATCGATTGCATCCTACTTGTTGTTATTCTCGTATCAGAAACATCTAGAATAAACAGCTAAAATTGCACCTAGTAACATTACACCTCATTTAGACCAAATCTTTGCTACATCAAGAGCCTTGAAAATGTTCGTCGTCTTCTGTACAGGAGGATGGGATCAGCGGACATTGATGTACAGGTTCTCTCATATAAACTAGGTGTTTGTACTCTGCGCAACGGCAGCTGCCTCAGCCGAACTTATGTCGCGCGCGGCCGCCCTGCTTTAAGCATGTATACAATCTAATAAAAGATGCTGGAATTGTCGTCCTTCCTGGATTATACAGGCATTGTATCTGGTAACCACATTCTGGCTGACGCTAGTGAGTTTTGCCACTGTAATGTTTCTGTTTTCATTCCTAATATTTTCTTTCTGTTCCTCCAATGTGTGAGGATTTGTTCGATACACTTTTTCTTTCAGTTTATCCCAAAAGTAAAAATCACACACAGTTAGATCTGGAGAACGAGGGGGAAATAGTCCAGCACTGATCACTCTATCTGCAAACACTTCCAAGACTGTAATAAGGGAATAGTCCAGCACTGATCACACTGTCTGCAAACGCTTCCGAGACTGTAATAAGGGAATAGTCCAGCACTGATCACTCTGTCTGCAAACGCTTCCGAGACTGTAATAAGGGAATAGTCCAGCACTGATCACTCTGTCTGCAAACGCTTCCGAGACTGTAATAGGGAAATGGTCCAGCACTGATCACTCTGTCTGCAAACGCTTCCGAGACTGTAATAAGGGAATAGTCCAGCACTGATCACTCTGTCTGCAAACGCTTCCGAGACTGTAATAAGGGAATAGTCCAGCACTGATCACTCTGTCTGCAAACGCTTCCGAGACTGTAATAAGGGAATAGTCCAGCACTGATCACTCTATCTGCAAACACTTCCAAGACTGTAATAAGGGAATAGTCCAGCACTGATCACTCTGTCTGCAAACGCTTCCGAGACTGTAATAAGGGAATAGTCCAGCACTGATCACTCTGTCTGCAAACGCTTCCGAGACTGTAATAAGGGAATAGTCCAGCACTGATCACACTGTCTGCAAACGCTTCCGAGACTGTAATAAGGGAATAGTCCAGCACTGATCACTCTGTCTGCAAACGCTTCCGAGACTGTAATAGGGAAATAGTCCAGCACTGATCACTCTGTCTGCAAACGCTTCCGAGACTGTAATAAGGGAATAGTCCAGCACTGATCACTCTGTCTGCAAACGCTTCCGAGACTGTAATAAGGGAATAGTCCAGCACTGATCACACTGTCTGCAAACGCTTCCGAGACTGTAATAAGGGAATAGTCCAGCACTGATCACTCTGTCTGCAAACGCTTCCGAGACTGTAATAAGGGAATAGTCCAGCACTGATCACTCTGTCTGCAAACGCTTCCGAGACTGTAATAAGGGAATAGTCCAGCACTGATCACTCTGTCTGCAAACGCTTCCGAGACTGTAATAAGGGAATAGTCCAGCACTGATCACTCTGTCTGCAAACGCTTCCGAGACTGTAATAGGGAAATGGTCCAGCACTGATCACTCTGTCTGCAAACGCTTCCGAGACTGTAATAGGGAAATGGTCCAGCACTGATCACTCTGTCTGCAAACGCTTCCGAGACTGTAATAAGGGAATAGTCCAGCACTGATCACTCTATCTGCATACGCTTCCGAGACTGTAATAAGGGAATAGTCCAGCACTGATCACACTGTCTGCAAACGCTTCCGAGACTGTAATAGGGAAATAGTCCAGCACTGATCACTCTGTCTGCAAACGCTTCCGAGACTGTAATAGGGAAATGGTCCAGCACTGATCACTCTGTCTGCAAACGCTTCCGAGACTGTAATAGGGAAATGGTCCAGCACTGATCACTCTGTCTGCAAACGCTTCCGAGACTGTAATAGGGAAATAGTCCAGCACTGATCACTCTGTCTGCAAACGCTTCCGAGACTGTAATAGGGAAATGGTCCAGCACTGATCACTCTGTCTGCAAACGCTTCCGAGACTGTAATGAGAGAATCTTCTGCTGTACGAGCAGGGGCTGAATCTTTCTGAAACAACCCGCGCGATTTTTCTTCTTCCGTTAACTGATGGAAGAACGGCATCAAAATGTCATCTTGGTACCTCTCTGCTTTTACTGTCGTCTCGAAACAAAAAGGCCCAATTATTCGTCTTGTACTAACAGGACACCAAACACCAATCTTCCTATGAGGAAATGAAATGAAATGTCGTATTGAACCCATAATTCTACGGTGAGAAAAATATTTATTTTTCTCAAATATTTATTTGGTATTCAGAAACTACTGTATGTTTGAGGGCAGCCATTTTTGCGCTCCTACGAGCCCCGATGTCGCGTGGTAAGGTTCTTCCTCACGGCGAGCTCGTGAATTGCCGGGACACCTCGGTGGGACTCGAGTGCCCGACAATTCTTTAAAGTCGTGGAATTCTGCACAACGAGGGATTTTGATAATATAGTAAATGAAGAAATAACTAAGCAAAATTATTCATACACCCTCTGTGAAGTTAGTGACACCAGGGAAAACTTTAAATGCAGTTAAGCCCAAGTGCATGTTAGCGTGAGATCAGCGAACCAGCTACACGTGCCAAGGTCATGGGCAGAAGAAAACGCACGAAACGCACGGGCAGAAACAATTTATTCCTCCTGTTGTGAGTGTAGAAAAATTATAAAATTAACATCGAACATAAGTGCAAGTCTGTCCGGAGTTCTGGGACAAGTCTTATCAAAATCGGTTTATTAGAAGCAAAAGTGGCAGATTACACAACCAAGCCTCATAGAGGGGATAGCGTCCTTCCGGAAATTATAAAAGAAACCCCCCACCGTAGATTTTTCAGTGTCGATCTGGAACTTGGAGCCGCGGGAGCTCGCGCCCGTCATCTTGGGAAATTCGCGCCAGATTGACCGACCAATATCTAAATACATGTTCGTGGCTAAGGTCCATATATTTGGTTAAGGAGAGAAAGTAATTGGAGAAGCTTTGAACGTTTGCAGACGAACTGGGAAGGTGTAGGCTGGATAATATACACAGCAGATTTTATATTTTATCATTTCATGTACTCTTGTAAGTGAAGAGGGTCTGGGGGAAGCTACGCAGAGGAGTTCTGCTCCCTTTATCGGTTGAACACCTGTTCTTATTGAAACAACGGAGAGAGAAACCACTCTGAGAAAGCATCAGACAGTTGTAGTCGACTGCCGGACGAGGGAAGTTCGTGGTGCAAGTTACAGAGAAAGTGCATTATTTATATGGTAATTTTAATCTCGTGTGTGTGAAGGGTAGTGTTTGGGTGAGTGAGATTTTGAAAATGAAAATGTTATCTGTGAAAATGAGTGGCTAAGTACGAGGTTGCTGGTGAGGATGTAACCAGAATGCTGAGAATGTCACCATTGTGCAGGTCTGTCTAATTTATATTATGTTGTAGTTAGTTAGTTACTGTCTGTCCTAAACAAATTTTCCAGATGATTGTCGGGTCGATATTCGTAAGTATCAGGCGAGAGGCGTTGTAAATTTTGGTCAGCGTGTGAAAATTTCAGTGTGTAAATTTCGTGTCAAGAACGGTAAAATGCGACGCTTAAAATTTTGTGTTGAGATGAGATATCATTCAAAGTGCGGATTTGTGAACGTTATAAGTGTAAATTTGTCGTGGCGAATATCGTAATCTCAGGTGTCAGTTGCATTCAGAAATGCTGGTCGATAATAATAATAATAATAATAATAATAATAATAATAATAATAATGTTTACCGCGGGATAAGGAAATTCTTCTCTGTTAAATTGCATTTAACCAGTTATATTTACAAGGATCGTAAGCATATTTAGATAATGTCAATAAAATTTGTTAGAGTCACAGTTATTAATGGGAAGGAAATTTTGTGACATCGTGTAGACCAGTGTTTCGAAAGGTCGATGTGTGCTCTTGGACTCTTGAGGTTCGAAATCGGAATAATAGTAAAGTAAGAGATGTGTTTAATAATGGTTGTCGTTTTCACCAGGGGATCGAAGTATGAAAAAAGGGTCTTGAAGGAAAAGGGATTGAGAGCGATGGATTTATACGTACGTGGAGATGAGAGAGAGAAGGGATACCGCTGGAATAAAGCGATGAGAAAGTGTGTTGAAGCAAGCTGTATTTTTGTAGAGGAAGTATTTAGGAAACAGGCTGTGTAGTGACAGGCTGTATTGTTTCCGTGATCAATCCGAATTTGAGATGACTATGATGTGAAGCATTGTAAAATTTATAGAACGATTCCAAGTGAAAACGACTCTAGTAAAATGTAAAGTCTGGGTAGTAAACATCCAGTGATTTTTGATAAGATAATGAGCGGCCTCAAGGATTAACGAGCACTTTGGACACACGGTTGGGTTATATTGAATTTGTTCACTGGAGAAGTCATTGATAAGATGGTTGGAATTGATGATAGGCGATCTGAGAATTTCGAATGCGGTGGTGATGATTATTATTTTGAAGGCATCCACTAAAAGGGTAAACGTGTGTTGGGAATTTTCGTTTGCTTCCCTAACACTTCAGTGCACAGGCTGAGATTGTATTCGAGGTGGAGAATCGTTCGTCACGTCTATTTATTTTTGAATTCACATATTATAATGAGGTAGACACTTACTGTATTTTTCGAGAGGTAGATATTTACTGTATTCCGACTTGCATTCCTTTGATAATAGAGACGTTGGTTCCGTCGTGTGGTATTTGTCTGACCAAATTTAGTGTTGAATATCAGAGTTTGTTTGAATTGCGAGTTCGCCTGATAAGTTAAGAGAGGTGTGGTACGACCCACTTTGACGCCCGACGATAGATTTAGGACGTCACGTGTTATTCTTGGAGTCACTGATGATGAGACGTCCTAGGTCACGCCCGATGATAGAATTTGGAAGGCATCATGTACATAATGATTAGGGTTAGGGTGTACAGATTTCAAGTGAGCCCGACGATAGGTCTGGGATGGTAGCTGTACACACTCAAGTCTCAGTTTAGATGTTTTCTTTTGTTTTGTTTCTTGAAGCGGCCTGGGGAAAGGTAGCATTTACAATACGATATGATTTTATGACGAGGGTCAATGCGGAGCTCTCCATTGAGATAACGGGACTGCTATCAGAGAAGTGAGGGCTGTCCAAGTGTTGGATATCGGCTCGACATAGATTAAATGTTTTTACTGTAATTCTTCGTGCGTACTAAGCGTTAACGACTTCGAGATGTTAATTTATTTTTACGGACTTTATTGTTTTCTCGTTTTAACGTCCGTTCTCGTTTGATAGTGTGCATATTGACACTCAGTGTATTAGTGTGAGACTTGAGTTGCGAATGCGGTTTCGATTCGTCAGCCAGTATTTTATTTTATTTTTAATCTTGTCGTATTTTCATTCTTATTCATAATTAAAGTAAGTAAGTAAGTAATCACTTTACCAGTAGTGTGTTGGGACAGACAGTAAATAGAGAGATCTGTACTGGTAGCATTGTTTTCAAGGGAAAGAATTCCTTAAAATTGTAGTAAATTTTAGCGTGGACTGGTAATTTTATTAAGCATAACAAACCTATTTCTCACCTGAAAATCGGTTCAGTAATAATATTTTCAAGTGACTTTTCACTTTTTGATTAACTTCAGTGTTTGGCATTTCTTCTAAATGCATGATTAGTAGTTGCTTCCTGCATTTCGCAGTTTTGTTCCTTTAGAACGATCTAACGTAAGATCCTCCCGGATCCTGTTGTTGTTGGTTCCTTCCGAACAGCTGTTTGGGGTGATGCACAGTTAGCATCGGGATTGTCTTATCACTTAAGGGTGTCATGAATGACAAATACATGGTGGAATTTTATTTCAATAGTGAATGATGCTGTTAACTTGTAGTGAACACCATGCTTTCCCATAATATTTCGCAACCTATCCAAAGCAACTGATAGTCAGTTTGGTTCGATTAAGGGTCCATTCGGCGGATGTTCCGTATCCGTGAAGGGTATTTGACTGGTGGATAACCTTAATTGAGAGGAAATCAGGCGTTCTACTTGTTGAAAGTCAGATTTTCCACGGATCGTGTGGATTAACTCTCAGTTCTCGTTTGGAATAATAGGTGCCCGGTTTTCAGGTCTTCCCTTTTTCAGTTTTTCAGTTTCGCTGTCCACTGACATATTAGCTTCTCTGAAGTAAATCTTCGGCATTGTAAGAAACAAATCGACGTTATGTAATGTGACTGTGTTTGAAACATTCAAAATCAATAATTTATAGTTTATTTATTTTTTTTCGCAAGAATGCCTATTAAATTAATTATGTTATCGTGCTATTTCAGTTTAATAAAAGTTAGTAAGCACATTTTGCTCCTCATTTCAAGTAGTTAGGCTTTCTTCTGAACCCCATCGTTTGGTTAAGATCGTGACCGAATTTATCCCCGCAACGACCCATGATTTAAGAGTTCTAAATTGTTCTACTGTAGCAGCCGTGGCCGACCAACGATGGAATGGTAAGTTCAAGGGTTCAGTAAGGCTTTTAGTGGCGGAATATCCCAGAACGGGTTCGGCTCGCCAGGTGCAGGTCTTTCTATTTGACGCCGGTAGGCGACCTGCGCGTCCTGATGAAGATGAAATGATGATGTAGACAACACCTACACCCAGCCTCCGTGCCATTGAAATTAACCAATTAAGGTTAAAATCCCCGACCCGTCGGGAATCGAACCCGGGGCCCTCTGAACCGAAGGCCAGTACGCTGACCGTTCATCCAACGAGTCGGACAATCTTCCTATCATAATGAAGGACTTCATAAACACCGTCAGGATTTTCTGAACACCAATAGCGAAAGTTATGACTGTTCACACGATCATTAAGATGAAACCAGAACTTTCACAGACGAAAATACGGTGTTGCTGTGATAATTGTCTCACCATGTAACAGCTGAGATTTGGACTGGCAACTGATGCTTGCCAAGTCGAACACGATCAGGCAAGGCCAACTAGATAGACAGGCCTTAAGGCTCCCCCTCCACTTCCGGCTCTACGTCACACGAATAGCCGGCCGCTTCATTTTTCGCCAGTGACTTGTAGGCTGATATGAACCTCGCAGCAGTAAGGCTATCAATGGTGTTGAATGAGTTAAACGTGTGTGAACATTGTGAATTATGCCCACGTCTTGTTGTGTACCTGGTTGTAGAAGCAACTATGGAGCCGATGACCTTCGATGTTAGGCCCCTTAAAACAACAAGCATCATCATCATCATGAGAAGCAACTATAGTTCAAAAGAGCCCAATATTTCAGTGTTTAAATTTCCTACTAACTTGGTTCGGAAACAAAAGTGGATCGTAGCCATCCATCGAACAGAATTTGTCCCTTAAGCAAGCTCAGTTGTGTGCATAAAACACTTCGACATACGTTTCGTAATTAGGGAGGATTCTGTTAAAAGACCTGATGGGTCTATTTTAACAGTAAAACGTAACCATTTAAAACTCTCAAACGACTCTATTCCTACTAAGTTTGAAAATGTACCTGCCTATCTGTCTAAAAATCTTCCAAGCCCGAGGAAAACTCCTATTCAAAGACAAGAAGAAATTGAAAAACGGGAAGAAATCTGAGGAAGAAGATGACAGGATCAAGGACTTCGATGACGTTAAAGGTAATTTCACTACTAAATGCAAATTAAATTTTGACAAAGTTTTTGTCAATTTTGACAGCCAAAGTCTATGTATTTTCAAAATTTATATGACTGAGGAAAATATTCCGAAAATTGGTACTTCTTTAACATTAAACGAGGCTCTTGATTTTAAAGCTATAAAACATGGTATTTTCATGAATGATAACCCTGATATACGTGCATTAGGTAACGGGGACAAGATATTAAAATGGTCAAATTTGACAAGTATCTGTTTAGTCTTGTTTGTGACTCAAAAGTGACTGTCCACGACAAAATAGAAACTGTGAACAAAATAATCGATGAAATTGAAAGTGAAGTTGAAGACTGTATCATTACTGATAAATTAGAATTTTGCAAGGAACAGTTAAATTTAGCCTTTGCTAAGAAAGTGTCTTACTCCTGTATATTAATAACATGGTTCTCTTCAATATTTTTCGCGTTTCCTGGGGCGTATAAGAAGATAAGACAGTCAACGTTCCTTACAATGCCTCATCCTGTGTATTTGTAGTCTTTTGCCTCAAAACTAGGCACGAGAAATTCGGGTATGGATGATTCACATTGGAATTACTTGAAAAAGAAACTAAAATTGTTAAATGAACATGAACGATTTTGTAACTTGTTGTTGGATGAAGTCTATGTAAAACCTGAGCTTAACTACAAAGGAGGAAAGGTAGAGGGAGTTGCTTTTAGTAGTAAAAGTGGAGAAAATAACACAACATTAGCTACAACTGTACAAACCTTTATGTTGTCATCCATTCTTAAAAAAAATAAAGACGTTGTTGGTTTGTTTCCATGTAAGAACCTAACGTCACATTCCTTAGAAGAACTAACTTTGCAAGTCCTTAAGGTATTAACAGATATAGGTTATAAGGTAGTATGCATAATTTCTGATAATAACAGTGTTAATAGAAAAATGTTTGAAAAGTTGTGCAAAAGCAATTTACAAACCACTTTTCAAAATCCATTTGACAGAACACAAAAGACTTTTGTAATTTTCGATACTGTTCATTATTTAATATTTTAAGAAATAAATGGCTTAATCAAACCGATAACTTACAAACTTTCGTGTTTCCTGACTTTGACAACCCTGAGTCAGACAAAAAATGTTTTGCTAGTGTTGGTCACCTTAAACAGCTCCACAGAGGAGAAGAGAATGATGTAGTTAAGCTTGCTCCTGCCTGAACCAAAAAGTGTTGTACCCAACTTCTTTAGAGCGACAAAATGTAAACCTTTGTTCTAAGCTCTTCGATGAGAATGTCGCCGCTTTAAAACACTTTGATAAAATAAAAAATGGAGGTGATTTTAAAAGCACAGCTGTATTTTTAGAAATAATTCTTCAGTGGTGGAAGATTGTTAATGTTAAGCATGCTTTCATAGGCGACAGATTTAACGACCCTCATTGTAACGCAATATTTTCAGTTCATGACGACAATGTTTTATTTCTGCGCAAATTTTTAACATGGTTAATTAGATGGAATAATCTGTCTGTTCAAGGGGAGATCGCACAAAAAAACAGATAGTCGTCATGGAAAACATACTAATGAAACTCAAACAGCCTTAGTTCACACTATAAAAACTATTTTAGAGTTAATAAATTCTTGAAAACAAGTTTAGGATTCAAGTATGAATTGTTAGAGAAATTTCAAACTGACGAATTAGAAGCAAGATTTGGGCAGTACAGGGAAATGAATGGTGCTTGCTACCATATTTCAGTGAAGCAAATCCTTGAGTCAGAACGAAAACTGAAAGCCCTGACGGTAATAAATGCATACTCTGCCAAACATGCAGCCATCCCTATCAGTGATATTTCATTAGGTAAGTATGTGGATTGCAAGAGCTCAGATTGTAAAAGCTTCAAACCTACAGACTTTTCACATTTTGAAAATGTGGTAGTTGAGTTAAATGATGTTATTTTATCTGAAAACATTTTGTTAGGTCTAGTTTATATTGGTGGATATAATTGTAAAATCATCATCATCATCATCATCATCATCATCATCTGTTTACCCTCCAGGGTCGGCTTTTCCCTCGGACACAGCGAGGGATCCCACCTCTACCGCCTCAAGGGCAGTGTCCCGGAGCTTCAGACACTTGGTCGGGGATACAACTGGGGAGAATGACCAGTACCTCGCCCAGGCGGCCTCACCTGCTATGCTGAACAGGGGCCTTGTGGAGGGATGGGAAGATTGGAAGGGATAGACAAGGAAGAGGGAAGGAAGCGGCCGTGGCCTTATGGTAGGTACCATCCCGGCATTTGCCTGGAGGAGAATTGGGAAACCACGGAAAACCACTTCCAGGATGGCTGAGGTGGGAATCGAACCCACCTCTACTCAGTTGACCTCACGAGGCTGAGTAGACCCCGTTCCAGTCCTCATACCACTTTTCAAATTTCGTGGCAGAGCCGGGAATCGAACCCGGGCCTCCGGGGGTGGCGGCTAATCACGCTAATCACTACACCACAGAGGCGGACTTATAATTGTAAAATAATTATGAAAAATTGTACATATATGAATTGTCAAGATGTTTTATAGTTACATAATGATAATGTAACGTCAGATGTGTTAAAGCCAGAGGACAATTTTTATTTCAATATAATTGACAGGGGAGCTTTGAAATATCCATCAGATTTTATTGTTAACATATTGATCATACAATTTAAATTATTTAGTGTACTTATAAGAGATAAATTTGAATTGAGGGTTTTACATGGTGATTCTCAATGAAACATTCTGATTTTGCTTGTCAACAAAGTTCTGGAAAATGAAAACGTCATGTTTGAAACATGCAGTGATTGTAGAAGTAGTTTGAAAGATTTCGTTGACAAATGTATATACATCTTTTGTAATATATTATTGAATAACTATAGAAAAGTTATCGCAGATAAACTCGTGGCTAAGAAGAAGAAATCCTCAGGTAAGGATGGCCATAAATCGGCAAAGAAAAGGAAAATTGATAAACTGAAACCTTAAGAATTGTTAGATAAGTTTTAAGTTGAAGCCTAATTTCTAAGAAAGGTTCCAGACTATTGTTGTGAATTGCTATCATGTATTTGCATAGTAACATTAAAACTATTTTTATACGTATTATGGGTTTTAATCTTTTACATGAAAGCGTGTTCCGTTACAAATGACAGATGTCAGCTTAATTTTACGTAAAGAAATGTACATAAACTGTTCCGCTAGTTTTCCCCCGCATAAAACTCGTGTAGTGCACAAGCCTAAATAAAACCACAATTGAAGGCGTGTTCAATTATATCAATAAGGTTCAATATCATCATCATCATCATCATCATCTGTTTACCCTCCAGGTTCGGTTTTTCCCTCGGACTTAGCGAGGGATCCCACCTCTACTGCCTCAAGGGCAGTGTCCTGGAGCTTCAGACTCTTGGTCGGGGGATACAACTGGGGAGTATGACCAGTTCCTCGCCCAGGCGCCCTCACCTGCTATGCTGAACAGGGGCCTTGTGGAGGGATGGGAAGATTGGAAGGGATAGGCAAGGAAGAGGGAAGGATGCGGCCGTGGCCTTAAGTTAGGTACCATCCCGGCATTCGCCTGGAGGAGAAGTGGGAAACCACGGAAAACCACTTCCAGGATGGCTGAGGTGGGAATCGAACCCACCTCTACTCAGTTGACCTCCCGAGGCTGAGAGGACCCCATTCCAGCACTCGTACCACGTTTCAAATTCCGTGGCAGAGCCGGGAATCGAACCCGGGCCTCCGGGGTTGGCAGCTAATCACGCCAACCACTACACCACAGAGGCGGCCTAAGGTTCAATAAATGAACAATATTATGGAGACAGTGATAGCGGGCCGGACAGTATACTACCATGCTGAACGCCAGCCACTCTCGTGACGTCACGGTCCGAGCCTTGTGGCCTGTCCATCGAGTGCGGCCTTGGATCAGGCTGCTTGCAAGGTCAAGAACTATGCACGCGCCTCCCATGCTGGAGAGTAAAAGTGCCGCTTCGACGGTCTTAGTTATTATTAGACCCCCTGTATGGTCTTTCCCGCATTCACACTTGATCTAGTTTGCACTGATATTGTCCGGCCCCGCGGTGTCACCCGGCGGCCCCTGGTTCGTTTCCCGGCCGGGTCAGGAGTTTTTAATTGTAATGATTAATATCCCTGACCTTGAGTCTGGTTGTCTGTGACGTCCTTAATCTTCCTTTCCTCACACACAACATTCCACACTACCGCTAAATTCACCTTCAGTCTGCCCACGCATGATCTTTACTTATTCAAGGATTGCAGGTTGTCCAGGTCTCTTTGTAGCAAGCATTGAGCTCTCCTAGCTCTCCAGGGATGTTGGGGGACCTTTTTCTCCATAGTTGTAATCTCTCTTTCCCGGTTGATCCGAGTAGTTCCTGAGGTGTCCGTAAAACAGACTGTTCCTGGACCTCAGTCTCGGAGCTGTTTAACGACGCACCGAGACAGATAGGTCTTACGGCGAACATGGGGTAGGAGTGGGAAGGAAGTGACCGTGACATTAATTAAGGTACAATCCCAAGATTTGTTTGTTGTGAAAATGGGAAACCATGGATAACCATATTCGTGGCTGCCGACAGTGGGGTTCGAACCCACTGTTTCCCGATAGCAAGCTGAGAGCTGTGCGACCATAACCGCACGGACAACTTGTTCGGTCGAGATGGGGGCGTACATGACCATGTAGTGGATGAGCACTTTCTCCTTCAGATTTTGTCCTCTTATGGTTCGCAGCCGCCTGCTTCTCTTGGAATATGTGGTGGTGCAATTCCTGCGTCCTACCGTAATGACCCGACATTCGGACGGCATTAAGCAGAAAGGAACCAATGCTCAAAATAAGTTAGTGGTATTGTGTGTGCGGTTTACCATTGCCTACTCTCAGCAAAAGTAACCAGTCCTCTGCCCATTAATATTCTTTCTTTCTTAATCTGTTTACCCTCCAGGGTTGGTTTCTCCCTAGGACTCAGCGAGGAATCCCACCTCTTCCGCCTCACGGGCAGTGTTCTGGAGCGTGGGACATTAGGTCTGGGATATACAACTGGGGAGAATGACCAGTGCCTCGCCCAGGCAGCTTCACCTGCTATGCTGAACAGGGGCCTTGTGGGAGGATGGGAAGATTGGAAGGGATAGACAAGGAAGAGGGAAGGAAGCGGCCGTGACCGTAAGTTAGGTACCATCCCAGCATTTGCTGGAGAAGAAGTGGGTAAACCACTGAAAACCACTTCGAGGATGGCTGAGAAGGGAATCGAACCCCCTCTACTCAGGTGACCTCCCAAGGCTTAGTGGACCACTTTCCAAATTTCGTGGCAGAGCCGGGAATCGAACCCGGCTGTACTGTAAGTTAATCACATATTACGTCAAAATAATGCCCATGTAAGGGGAACCTTGGCCGTGCGGCTAGGGGCGCGCAGTTGTGAGCTTGCAATCAGGAGATAGTAGGTTCAACCCCACTGTCGGCAGCCCTGAAGATGGCAGCTAATCACACTAACCACTATACCACAGAGCCGGAACCCATTAATATTCATGTAGGAAAATCTCTCAAAGTGATTTCAATATTTCCAAGTGTCGGGAGATGGATCAGAGAATCTCCACTTCAGATTTGCAGAAAACTGTCACTTGTATTTTCAACCACTAATCAGTGGTTTCTTTGTATGAACTATCTTTAACCACTTAATTTCGGTAGGAAAGGGCCATTGGTTTAACTTGACTTCAGTTTTCTCAGATATTATTCCATCATGGTTCGTTCCTTTCTGATCAATACTGTCCATTTTATGTCTGTCACCACCATGTATGTTATCATTTAATGTCCCTCATTAATACGTAGAATGTCCGACTCGTTGGCTGAATGGTCAGCGTACTGGCCTTCGGTTCAGAGGGTCCCGGGTTCGATTCCCGGCCGGGAATTGGTTAATTCCAATGGGCCGGGGGCTGGGTGTTTGTGCTGTCCCCAACATCCCTGCAACTCACACACCACACATAACACTATCCTCCCCCACAATAACACGCAGTTACCTACACATGGCAGATGCCGCCCACCCTCGTCGGAGGGTATGCCTTACAAGGGCTGCACTCCGCTAGTAATAGCCACACGAAATTATTATTAATACGTACAATATATGTAATATCAGTATGTTGTAATATTATAAACCCTGTTTATTAAATGGTGAGTAGGACAAGTGCTTAGTAACAAAAACACTTGTTCTATTAATGGACTGCTGATAGAAATAACAAGGTGAAAGGCAGGTGGAATGCGGAAGTATCCCATCTTCTGAGAAATGGACTACGTTGGAATGTCATGGAAATATAGAGCTATATTTGAAAACCGTATGGCGTCTCTTCAAAATAGACGACTTGTCCTGGGATGTTAATTGATCCATGCTTTACAAAAGGCTGTACTAAAAGTTAATCACATATTACGTAAACATAATGCCCATGTAAGGTAACCAGCACCGAGCGAGTTGGCCGTGTGGCAAGGGGTGCGCGGTTGTGAGCTTGCAATCAGGAGATAGTGGGTTTGACCCTACTGTCGGCAGCCCTGAAGATCGTTTTCCGTATTTTCTCATTTTGACACCAGGCAAATGCTGGGGCTGTATCTTAATTAAGGCCACGGTCGCTCCCTTCCCACGCCTAGCCCTTTCCTACCCCATCGTCGCCATTAGACCTATCTGTGTCGGTGTGACATTAAGGAAATTGTAAAAAAAACGAAGAAAAGGAGAACCACCTCACCAAAATGGCATGAAGAATTTTCTAAATAGAGAACGACCTGTATTATGCTTGGTTTGAAGTAGGTACACTGAAGTATGTAGTCATGTTTTAATTTGTAAGTCTTCTTGAGGCACGTGTTCGCCCATTTACAAGTTCTAAGTGTTCAGTAATCACGCGTGTTGAACGTAGTAGTGCGATCATCAGTTGTAAGGATGACAATCATGCTGTAAGTCAAGACAGGCTACTCTTCTACTGGAACTCTTTGTATTATGTCCAAGAATTCAAAAGGAGATCTCCCATTAATGCATGGATATCCAGATTTCTTTAATTTAAACTCAGTATTCTGAGGAAATAAGCTACAGGAAAGGGAAGTTTGAGGACATTGAATGCCAGCCAGAATTGCACAAGATGGGCTTTGACGCCAGGGTAGATTAAGAAAACAAAAGTTCGAAATCTACTGTCAATCACACTTTAAAATTGCCCAATGATGTCCTCTTTTAACTCTATGAAATTTGAAGAATGGTTCCCTTTTAATAGCCGAAAATTCATTGCCCGTCCAAACGATCCCCCTCCCGTTCCTATTAGCCACACTTTTCGGTTTTGTGTTTCAGTTTGTATATGCTCTTATATTTTCATAATAACATCCATTATCCTGGGAAGCCGTTTGCACTTATAATGGCTGTTGTATCTGATGAATGATTGATCCTTGTGTTATCTGCAAGTGAAGCTGAAATCTGAGACGGAAAAAGAAAGATATAGTTTCTGTGCATACACATCCTGGCGTAAAAAGTGTTCGGCTACAATTGGTAAGTCCCCGAGTACCAGGACGTCTGAAATGAAATGTCACATCATCTGTGGTAATATACTGAGAACTCTAGTACTTACGTAGAGAGAATCTGCAGCTCGACTTCTATTTATTTTGACTAATTAATAAATAAATACCTACAAAATTAAATCAGTAATAATAATAATAAAAGTGGTTAGGCGTATATATGGAACATATCTGACTCTGCCGAAGATCTGAAAAATCGTCTGAATGGTATGGACAGTCTTGCAGAAGGAATACAAGATGAAAATAAATAAGTTTTAAAAAAGTAATGGAGTGCAGTCGAACGAAGTCATTGGATGCAGGAAATATCAGATTAGGATATGAAGTCATAGATAAATATTGGTGTTTTTTTTTGCTAGTTGTTTTACGTCACACGGACACAGATAGGTCTTATGGTGACGATGGAACAGGAAAGGGCTAGGAGTGGGAAGGAATCGGCCGTGGCCTTAATTAAGGTACAGCCCCAGCATTTTCCTGGTGTGAAAATGGGAAACCACGGAAAACCATCTTCAGGGCTGCTGACAGTGGGGATAAATATTGTTACTTGGGTAATAAAATAAATAATGATGGCAGGAGCAAGGACGACATAAAATGCAGACAAGGACAAGCAAGGAAGTCCTTTCTTAAGAAAATAAATTTGCACACTTCGAACACTGATACAGGAATTGGAAATAATTTTTCAAAAACCACTTCTGTCTGGAGCGTGGCATTGTATTGAAGTGAAACATGGAAGATAACAAACTCAGACTGAAAGAAGAGAATAGAAGGTTTAGGAATGTGGTGTTACATAAAAACGCTGAAGGTGAGATGGGTAGATCGAATTACAAGTGAAGAGATGTTTGTAGTTTGGGTCATCAGTCCATAGACTTACTAACATCTGTTCCGTCACACTTTTTGAATAGTGGGTGTAAGAGGGATCATGTCCATTCTTTTGGGACTTTTTTTGTTTCTCAAAGGTATTATTAATAATGCTGGTTTTACATCCCACTAACTACTTTTACGGTTTTCGGAGACGTCGATGTGCCGGAATGTCACCCCGCAGGAGTTCATTTACGTGTCAGTAAGTCTACCGACATGAGGCTGACACATTTTAGCACCTCCAAATACCAGCGGATCGAACAAGCTAACTTGAGCTCAGAAGGCCACTGCTCTACCGACTGAGCTACTCAGCCTGGGTGTTTTGCATTCAAAGTGCTCGAGCCGTGGTCTCCCAGGCTGTTGGCTGTCGGCTTCATCAACATAAAAGAGTTACGTCCTGTTGATAATGCAGTCTGTGGTCAAAGGTATTATTGAAGATGTTTCAGTGCGCTATTTCGATGAAATAGAAATAAGTGCACGCAGGTGATTTCAATTGAAAGTTATAATACGGAAACAATAAAATCATGGTGGTGGACAGCTGGTGGTCGGTCTGTCGGTCGGTCGGTCGGTCGGGCGGGATAATTTTATACCGGAGTGACCATTGAAGGCATGAGCTAAATAGGGATGGATTGGCAAATTGATACACAGAGGGTGTATATCTGTCCAAGCGATGCCAAGAAAATAGTGCACTTCTGTGCTTTTACAACGCGTTTAAATTATAACACCGAGCTCGATAGCTGCAGTCGCTTAAGTGCGGCCAGTATCCAGTATTCGGGAGATAGTAGGTTCGAACCCCACTGTCGGCAGCCCTGAAAATGGTTTTCCGTGGTTTCCGATTTTCACACCAGGCAAATGCCGGGGCTGTACCTTAATTAAGGCCACGGCCGCTTCCTTCCCACTCCTAGCCCTTTCCTGTCCCATCGTCGCCGTAAGACCTATCTGTGTCGGTGCGACGTAAAACAACTAGCAAAAAAAAAAAATTATAACATGCTCTACAAATTGCCGCTTGTCTCTTTCATAACAGAACATAATTACGCAAGTTTATTGATAAAATGTGTATTGGAAAAAACGAATATTATTAAAGTAAGACAGAAAAGACAGCAGCTTTGGACGAGGTGTAGCCTACAAAATACGGCACTGATTCTTCTGTACAACATTCCGTAGTATTTTGTCCCTGAAATTGTAAGAGTATGGTTAAACCTCTCACTATCATATGGAAGGTGGGATGGGAAAATGTACAATTGCCTGGTGTGGAAATGGGAAGTCACGAAAAACCATTTTCATGGCAGCCGACCGTACGATTCCAATCCATAACCTCGCAAGTACAAGCTCACAGGTACGCGCGTAGCCAACTCCTTCGACCTCTCTAGAAGTGTTCTTAGGCTCAAGTCACTGAGCAGTACAGACCATACCCGCGATGAATCACTTCAGTGCGTGGGAGAGCAGTGGATGGTTTTTTGTGACACGGGTAAATTGTTTAACAGAGCGCTTTTATTTTCATTGCACTCTGTATGTACTGTATTACTTGAGTTATACGCCTGGTCGCGGCGGTGAAGGCGAGCCTGTTGATCGGTAGGACATGGGTTCCATTCCTCACTGGGAAATCCAAAATGTTCGGGAAATGAGATCCATTCAGCCTACACCAAAAATGAGTACCACGTTAATTCTTCGGGCAAAGACGGCCAGGCGTAGAACCAACCAGTCCATTCTATTTCATGATAGTGTAATCCCTTTAAAGGCCTTCGTGTTTCCATGCTTTTGGCTTTTTAGTCGTGTTCATGTTTGTTTAATTGGCTTCTGTATCAAGGATTGGAACTTTTTTGTGTCGTGTTGCACCTGAACCGACCGTAAGCCTCAAAAGCTCCATGAACATTGGATCTCGTTAAGAGTTAATTATCATTTGTGTTAATTTCGATTGGCCGCGCATGTCCTGTCCCCATGCATGCGACTGTAATTGGATTGAGTGGTTGGACACATTGAGTGTGGAGCCATCTTCTGCACTGACAGTCGATAATTAGATCAGCCGGTAGTTGTAGACACTGCTCCGCCCTCTTCCACTCCGCATTCCTTATATTTAATAGACGAAGCACAACGAAGAAGGAACCTATCGAGCTCATATTTAACTTGGTCATTTAATTTCTTCTTGATTCAATGTTGTGCTGACGATCTTAGAATTAACCCGGGGAGCTCCTCTGGCCAGGTCACTACAGTGGACTTGTGAATCTTGTGCTTCTAAATTCAACTGTTCATCATCATTGGACTGCTTTTCTCTCTCCCCGCGTTTTCATTTTAATCAAATGCTGAGATACATCCTTTCTCATGGCCCACATCTACTTCATTTCCAAATTTCCCGTTAAATTACTGCTAATATGCAAATATTTGTACCGCAACAATGCAGGTGAAGAGAATAGATTGCACATGCACACAATAGTATTTTTTTCTCATTCGTATTCTTCCTGGAGTTTTCCCAACTACTTGGGGTTGGAACTTCATTCGTATTAAATCCAGCTTTACGACCAGATGCCCTTCCTTATGCCAACGCTATATGCAGGGATGAATTCACGATTACGTGTTTCTGTGTTGGTTAGTGGTGCAGCGCAGTGTGTTGTTTGTGAATGAAGAGCAGTGTATTAGGAGTTACACTAACTCCTAGTCCCCTAGCTTGAATTAATCAGCCACGAAGCGAACCAAAGGCTCACTGAACCAAAGACTGCCATGCAGAGCATTCATCTAAGAGCCAGACACACACAGAATAGTTTATGAGGAAAAGGGTGACTATTCTTAACATCTAAACTCTAATTTGAGCTACAATTTCAAAAGATTTTTTTACTAGATGTTATGTAAATTCGATCTTTATTTACGTATTTATTTATTTATTTATTTATTTATTTATTTATTTATTTATTTATTTATTTATTTATTTATTTATTTGTCTTGTTTTGCTTGGCGTAGTTAAGGCTAATTCTACAAATTTGATGATGTTAATAATAATAATAATAATAATAATAATAATAATAATAATAATAATAATAATAATACCGAGCTCCATAGCTGCAGTCGCTGAAGTGCGGCCAGTATCCAGTATTCGGGATATAGTAGATTCGAACCCCACTGTCGGCAGCCCTGAAAATGGTTTTCCGTGGTTTCCCATTTTCATACCAGGAAAATGCTGGGGCTGTACCTTAATTAAGGCCACGGCCGCTTCCTTCCCACTCCTAGCCCTTTCCTGTCCCATCGTCGCCGTAAAAGCTATCTGTGTCGGTGCGACGTAAAACAACTAGCAATAATAATTTGTATTATATAGTATTGTTACCTTTCCACCCCACGCCATTTGCCGCATAGAACCAAATGACTGCATGATAATCCCTAAAAAGTCGGGATACCGCCATATAGCACCATACGCCAAAGCGCCTGATGGAAAGGGACCTTTTTAGCCTAGAGTCAAATGCCACCTCATCAGGAAGGAACAACAACAAAAATTTTCACAATGATGGGTGAGCAAATGCTCTTCCGACCGTGCAAGGGTCTACTGCACCCTTCCGTTCCATAGAATCAAACCACCGACTTCCCAAGGCCATGGTGCGTTCGCGGCAGAAGATCAAAGAAAATAACACATAACTAGCTTAAAGGCATAAATGAACGGAAGGAAACCTGGGATACAATGTTATTCGGCAAAATGACAGGCAGACAAAAGTTTAAATACCTATTTATTGAGCCTTGATAAATCAAATTAATTAAAGGTTGATCCTGAATATTTATAGTATATCAATGTTGAATATGCAATGTCCAATGGACTAAATACAAATTGTAAAGTGTCAAAAAATTTATTTCTCCTTTACCTCTTTCTTCTTCCCGACATGATGATAAATATTACATTATAATTTGTATAACATACTTTTTTTAAAAAATCAGAAATATCCTTATAAATGCGACGGTTATCATTAATAACTTTCTTCACTATCAGAAGAAGCAATTATTTATACAACAAATTAAATTGAAGATAACTTGAAGTGGTCACCTAGCTAAATTAATTATATTACAAAAATAAACAAAGAATAAATGAATGCTAGTCGATATAATCCTAATCAAAATAAAATGACTGATGTCGGGTCCAGAAATCGAACCCACATCCCAATGAATCCAATGACAAAAATTACGAAAATAAAACTCGATTTGTCAACCACATAAAGAGTGAAACACGACTAAAAGAATGTATAAAAAAGGAAAATATGTACACAATATATGAAAAGAAACAATAACAATATACACATGCAATTGGCTGTATTTAAAAAAAATATATGACAACAAAAATCCATGGTTGCCTCAGAACTCGAACCGATGATATCCAAGATGGCATCGACAAACGGGACAAAAAACTGCCTTTCTTAGTTAATCATAGGGTCAACAAATAAATAAATAATACTGGCGTTCCAGTTAGTTAAATATTATAATAAGATCATACATGGAAAAGTAAAAGAATCCTTTAAACAATAATCGGTGTCGCACTGCCTTCATTCTAAGTGGAATAGCTCGAACAATACAGCATACAGTAATCCTCTACAAGGGGCAAGCCTTCTTCACTCTCCCCTCATCGTAAATCTCTGGACGTCAAAGCCCTAGCAAATAATGGCCCGGTGTGGCAGAAATATCCTTTCAACATCTCAAGGTGAAAGCAAATCGTTTCCCTTGGAACACATATTTGTTAAATAATCTTATTTCATTATATATTCTCATATCATATTCCCAAAGCTCCACTGGCTTATAAATTCACTGTCCTGCCACAATTATATAATACAATATCAATCCACTGTTCATTGTCTCATATTCACATCCATTAACTCAGAATGACCGGCTTCGATTCCATCCGATTACAGAATACAGCCTAGGTTTTTCTTACATTTTAAAATCAAATCGATAAAATCAAATATGGATTTTAAACATATCCATAATGTTCTTCTCATATCTAGAAAGGGAAAATATTCGACATTAAAGGAAAACGCTAATCTCAATAGGAGAGTGTCTGTTCGATATCTAGGCATGTCACAAGTTACGCATATAATTAATACAGCCATCTACAAATATATTATCATGCAAATTACGTGAAAATAAGAGTGCCTTGCTATCCTAATGTTAACAGTCGATAATCCATTTTTACAAGCATAATCACCATGCATTATCATAATAAGCTTGGATATCACGTAAATAAATTATGCAAAATTACGGTTTGAGTCAGTGCCAAAACAAATCTACTTTCTATTACTTTTACCTAATCTAAGCACTCTCAAACTAACTAATATTTTATCATCACGTCAAATACATGCATTACGTTAATTATATATATATATTTAAGCCCATGGAGTAGACTATTAATTCCATGAAATGAACATAAATGAATATGAAGACCACTCACAAGTTCTTTCTCTAATAAAAAAATACATGCAATTTACATGTCTAACCTAATTTACGTGATCTGCATAATGAATAACCGCGTATTTATTAAAAATTATTTCATTTTAGTACTTATCATCATGTCGTAACAATCCAAGGTTCGGGTCCCGGGTAAGACCCTCATCTTCATCTTTTAAGCTTCCATGGTGTTGACGTTGGTCACGGGTTCATGTCCGTTGCTACTCCCGCTGAGCACGTTCATAATCCAATGGTTATCTTCTACACTTATAACAGTTTTTATGAGATTAAGACTTGTTGCGTCACTTTAACACAAAATATACAATTATTACACTATAACGAAAATACTTGTTGCATCACTTAAAAAGTTACAATTATACCGTTCTTGCGATCACATAACTTCAACCTTTTTTAAATACTATTGTTTGTAGACAATTACAATATTCTCGAAGATATAAACTGTACATTTACAGTCTGAAACACTAAATAGATCAGAACACCATCAAACCGTGGTTCTGCTTTGGATCCTTCGCGTGAAGTGGATACTGTTGTCATCATCGCGGTTCCTTTTATAAACTTTCCCCCTTCCATGCAAGAGACAGTGGATAATCCCCACTAATTTTTTTAATTAATAGTTCCACGTGTCGTTTGACATCGGTAATACACTCAAACGTGTGACTCAGATTCTTAAGTAGTCTGGTTATGTGCGGAACCTGAATTGTTCGGCCATTTATTTAAAATTAATTATCAAAATAATGCCCCTACAATGTCTTCCATGAGGGTGCTGCGTACAAGGGACGCTTAGCGTGTTATATAATGCAACGATTGCGTATTCTTCCATACGTTAATATATTATAAAGAATTGGAATTTTGGCAGATGTCTATAATGAAATCATATAACATCCCGAGGTTTCCCATATTAAATATTATGCATGTCTCGAAATCTCATCATACAAATGCAACTCGCGAGCTGGCAACATCGTGTTCGGCCATTTTTTCAACGGGAGAAGGTATCATTATCGATTTTTCTGGCTTGAGATTTTCTTCTCTCTCTCTCTATCTGTGTATCCTTTTAGTTAAGACGGAGTGGTGTTTAGCAGGTTACAAAGGTTGTGTAAGCATGTGCAACCTAATGCAAGTTTTTGTAACAAGTACGAGGGAGCTTTACAAAGGTTTTTCACTGCCAAATAATTAATAAATAAATATGTACATGACCGATAAGGTCACAGTATATTATTATTATTATTATTATTATTATTATTATTATTATTATTATTATTATTATTATTATTATTATATATAACGGTAACGGTCACAGTTTAAATGGAAAGTAAATATTTCTTATCCAGGGTTGTGAATGACGAGCCGGACGTCAAGCTCCGTAAATCGTCTGATTTGGAGTTCCGGGCTCACGCAGCACCTACTGTGAAAGAGTGGGAGTACCGTTTGGTAGTGTGTGCGGTGATGATCGGGATGTTCCTGTTGTGGAAGGGGGTGTTGATTGATGAGCCTCTGAGAGTTTGGTAAACTTGCATGCTAGGTACTTACGAGGGAACGGTACGAAGTCGGACGGCGAATTTCGATTTGATTTTTACATATTCATGAAGTTCTTTTTAAGCTGAAACAGGTAGTGAAAGTCTAATTTTTCGCTGGTCCTTTTTAAGGGGCCATTTGGGAGCTCAAAGTTGGCGGTGCGCGCAATGAATTGTACAGTACAAGCCGGCACACGTCAGCGCTTACAGCCAGCGGCTGTCTTGCCCCGCCTTCCCTCTCCACTCCTTCGGTTCTCCTCCCTCCCCCACCAAATACGGCTGCCAACAGTTGTGTACAGGGGATTGCGGATGAAGACCGACGTTAGTTGGGACATTTTATTTACAAAGATGAATTCATTATGGAATAAATAAACAATAAAAATTGTTTACAAATCACTACTTAACATACAAATAATACGCAATCAAATATCATCTGCATCATCATGACATTCAAAGCGTTCAAGAAATGACTTTATTCTAACAGAGTCTGGCATTGGTTCATTGTTCATGGCATGATAGTGATAATCTAACACAAAATGTGAATAACAAAACACAAGATAGCAATGTGCGCACCTTATAAATGAAAAATTGGTACAATAATTTCCAGCACATCTTTTATGAGTTAAATCATAAAAATTCGTTTGTGAGACAGTATGAAATTATGGTATATTGTCAGTAATGAAATAACTACCCGCTTTCCAAGCATATCGCAGCATTGGTACAAAACAATAAGCTTGTAATTGGTTATGCGCTAGTATTTGACTAGTTATAATGAAAAGTCTGTTTTTGGGTTTTAATTTTGACTGGCCGTGTAAATTCCTTACCCGGCAAATGTTTTCCATTTGACGGACTAAACATTTTAGTTGTCGGAAGAGTCCAAGATCACACGGCTGGCAAAGATACAGTACGTAGTTCCTTTCGGTGTGTATTAAATTTGTACATGTATGTTCGTCAGGGATTCAAGTTGTGCATTTTTGCCCTGGCCACTGAATGAATCTATGAGAAGAAGATTTCTTCTGTCTTCCTGTAATTGCGGATGGAAAACGTTTTGAAACCAGTCACGTACATGCCCTTTCCCCATTTTACCGGAAGATGAACAATCAATTACGACATATTTAAAGGCATCCATGTAGGTTTTGATACTTTCTTGTACTCTAGGTCCAGACTTTCCATTAATTTCTTGGAAAACGATCAAGAACAAATGTCCCATTTCTCCAGCTTT
This sequence comes from Anabrus simplex, assembly GCF_040414725.1. Taxonomy (NCBI): domain Eukaryota; kingdom Metazoa; phylum Arthropoda; class Insecta; order Orthoptera; family Tettigoniidae; genus Anabrus; species Anabrus simplex. The sequence continues at coordinate 124,235,971 of NC_090266.1, forward strand.
AGAAATGTGATATTGCACTGTGTGGGAGTGCGTACAACTATTTTGGCAAACAAGCGTAGCAAGAACGTCGTTCACACCACGAAGGTCATAACTCCTCTTTGTTGCCATTTCGTACTCAAATCGGGACTGGTCCGAATTCCAGATATTGGCATCCGGGATCTCTTTCTTTTCTTGCAATTCATTAATGAATGTCAGAAACGTTTTAGCCACTTCGTGTCGTACTTCTTCGTCTGTTTTAAATGTTTTACTGACTAGTTTGGTTACTTTTCGGAACCGAATTTTCAAACGCCTTTTAAGGTTTGTCAAGTATGACTCGCTTTGGAGAGAATGTTTGGGGCAATACAACTCTCTACCCTCACCAATCCAACGCTCAATGTCCGATTTTGTGACATATAAATAACGCATCCTTGTCTTGGTGCACTTTCTTTCACATAAGCTCGAACCATCGCACATTTCCTAATTTCTCCATTGTGTTCAACGTGGTTGACGATTCCATAAATTTGTGTCCGAGTCTTCTTATACATCCGTACAGCGTACATAGGTCCTCCTTCCTTTATTTTTTGATACATGTCCAACAATGATTCGGAATCATAATCTTCCACTGACTTACAGGGTCTTCCTCGGCCATCACAGGACTTGTTATCTTCATTAAACTCACCTCCGTGTTTGCGTTTTTTCAGTGTTGTTGTCCAGTCCTCAACGCCATCTTCCTCTTCTGAATCAACGTAAACGGCTTCTTCCTCCTGAATAAATTCCCATTTTCCCTCCAAAATTGCATCAAACGTTGTCTTTATTTGTATATACATGATTTGCTCTTCATCACAAAGCTCTGCAGCTTCCTGAATATTAACACCGTAGGCATTAATAAGAGCTGCTATAATGTTGCAAGCGGCCATAACAAAGTAAAGAATCCAATGCGATATCCTGGAGAACTTGACCGAATAGAATAGGACTCGCTGTCTCATATACGGAACTGTTGTCAGCCGTGTGTGGTGAGGGACAGAGGAGAACCGAAGGAGTGGAGAGGGAAGGCGAGGCAGGGCAGCCGCTGGCCGTGAGCGCTGACGTGTGCCAGCATGTACTGTACAATTCATGGCGCGCACCGCCAACTTTGAGCCCACAAATGGCCCCTTAAAAAATACCAGCGAAAAATTAGACTTCCACTACCTGTTTCAGCTTAAAAAGACCTTCACGAATATGTAAAAATCAAATCGAAATTCGCCGTCCGACTTCGTACCGTTCCCTCGTTAGATGTACTTGGAATATTGCGTAGTTGACACTTCTTATTATAAGGAGACGGTTAATGTTTCATCAAACGATTCATTCCAGCCTTCAATTAAAAGACTAATGATTATGCTACCTCGGCACGGTCAAAATACCGCCGCCGATTAATTCACATTAGGGGGCAGCCCGACCTTAAATTCAACTCAAAAGGACATGCTTTTGTAATAAGATGAACATTAAATTTGCCTAGTTCCTTTGCATAAATTAAACATCAAATGAATGTGTCAAATTACACGTGTACTAATTTTATCATAATTACAAGTAAACTTAAGTTTAACATTTATTGCAATACACTACTTAACATTATAGTAAATTAATATATTACATTATTCAAATTATGGCTAATTTAAAGCCTACAATTTGTAATACGCTTACAATAATTATAATATCTATGTAAAGCTTATCCCTGAAAATATTATATCCAACTGACAACCAACGCATAAATCCCAAAGTTATTATTAAATCTTACTTTCTTAATCTGTTTACCCTCCAGAGTTGGTTTTTCCCTCGGACTCAGCGAAGGATCCCACCTCTCCCCCCTCACGGACAGTCTCCTTGAGCGTTGTTTGGGTTGGGGATACAACTGGGAGGAGGACCAGTACCTCACCCAGGCGGCCTCATCTGCTATGCTGAACAGGGACATTTTGGGCGATGGGAAGATTGGAAATGATAGACAAGGAAGAGGGAAGGAAGTGGCCGTGGCCTTAAGTTAGGTATCATCCCGGCGTTTGCCTGGAGAAGAAGTAGAAAAACACGGAAAACCACTTCGAGGATTGCTGAGGTAGGAATTGAACCCACCTGTACTCAGTTGACGTTTAGAGGCTGATTGAACCCCGTTCCAGCCCTCGTACCACTTTTCAAATTTTGTGACAGAGCCGGAAATCGAGCCCGCACCTCTGGGTGTGGCAACTAATCACGCTAACAACTACCCCACAGAGGAGTTCAGTTACTATTAAATACTGAATTGAATTCATTTCTTGGAGAACTAGATATCTTAAAAACCGACTAACATTTGATTACAAATTTATTATTATTAATAATGATGACACTTTAACCAACATAATAAATTAGCTCAGGTCGACTAGCCACGTTTAAACCGTTTAGACAAGGCTGTAATCTTACACCTTTGTTGTTCATAGTTTACATGAATTTTCTGCTGAAAGGTATAAAGTGGCAGGGAAGGATTCAGTTAGGTGGAAATGCAGTAAGCAGATTGTGCCAGAAGCCTGCAGTCTGTTATCTTGGAACTTGAAAATAGGTGCAATGAGTGAGGTACCGGTATGAAAATTAGCCTTTCCAAGACTAATTGATATCAGTAGGTAAAAAATCCAAGAGAATTGAATGTCAGATTGGTGACACAAAGCTGGAACATGTAGATAATTTCAAGTATTTGAATGTATGTTCTCCCCGGATGGTAATATAGTGAGATATAGTGAGATTGAATCAAGGTGTAGTAAAGCTAATGCAGTGAGCTCGCAGTTGCGATCAACAGTATTCTGTAAGAAGGAAGTCAACTCCCGGATCAAACTATCTTTACATCGGTCTGTTTTCAGACCAACTTTGCTTTACGGGAGTGAAAGATGGGTAGACTCAGGATATCTGATTCTGTTAACATGAAGGTAGCGGGAATGATTGCTGGTAAAAACACGTAGGAACAATGGCAGGAGGGTTCACGGAATGAGGAGATAAAGGCTAAATTAGGAATGAACTCGATGGATGAAGCTGAACGCATAAACCGGCTTCGGTGGTGGGGTCATGTGACGCGAATGGAGGAGGATAGGTTACCTAGCATAATAATGGGCTCGGTTATTGAGGGTAAGAGAAATAGAGGGAGACCAAGACGACGATGGTTAGACTCAGTTTCTAACGATTTAGAGATAAGATGTGTGGAACTAGGGCACGGTACTTGTTGCAAATAGAGGATTGTGACGACATTTACTAAATTCGCAGAGGCTTACAGACTGAACGCTGAACGGAATAACGGTCTATAATGATGATGATGTAGGCCTATGTAGTTTACAATGTAAAATTCAACTTTTGTATTTTCTTAGGAAATAGATTCAACTAATAATAATAATAATTTCGTGTGGCTATTTCTAGCCGAGTGCAGCCCTTCTAAGGTAGACCCTCTGATGAGGGTGGGCGGCATCTGCCATGTGTCGGTAACTGCGTCGTATTGTGGTGGAGGATAGTGTTATGTGGTTTGTGAGTTGCAGGAATGTTGGGGACAGCACAAACACCCAGCCCCCGGGCCGCTGGAGTTAACCAATGAAGGTCAATATCCCCGATCCGGCCGGGAATCGAACCCGGGACCCTCTGAACCGAAGGCCAGTACGCTGACCATTCAGCCAACGAGTCGGGCATAGATTCAACTGATCTGTTCGTTCTACAGTTATGTCCCTGAATGTTTATTTGTTATTGTATGTCTCTGTTTATTTTCTTTTTGTAAAATTTCCATTGGGGGTGGGGGTTTCTAAACCCCAGGAGACCCCTCACCTTGCTTGGTTACGCCCCTGTTATCTTTCCACTGAGGATACGTTAATTGACGATTCGTCCAAGTCTCATTGAAATCAGTCTGGTGCTGTTGCCTTGTGTTTAGGTTGCTCGATACCGAAATCCTATTATCAGATGTAAAGCTAACCAGCTCTTGGAGAGCACTGTACACTCTTCATCTATGGTCTGATGAAACTAAGCAGTGAGATTCCTGTATGCGCTTGACCGTAATACTGTACGTACTTTGACAGTAACAGGGTGGGGAGGCCGACTAGCCACGGGATGTCAATCGTTTTGGATAAAGACTTCATTGTGTAGCAACTTTCTCTTCCAAGGAGTGGCAGTAGTCTGAGGACTGTTTCATCAGGAATGTAGGCCGAATTCAGCTGAATACGAGCGGTGGGGAATCAAGAGCCTCCCAGTCGAGACGTGTAGAGACAGCAGTCATTTCCCACTGCCAAACATATTATTTCCTGCGAACTTCTAACGTCTTTACATGTCCTCAAGTCATTTCCGCAACAAAATATCAGCGTAAAAAAACAAGGAAATTATGTTTTAGGCGAGAATTACTCAAGTTTTGTCCCTAAATTAGAATGCTCGCGTTGACATATGGCATCATTGTTAGTGTTGTCACTTTGTGTACTAGTTTTAAGACATCGAAAACCACTGTGCCCGCCTCTGTGGTGTTGTGGTTAGTGTGATTAGCTGCCAGCTCCGGAAGCCCGGGTTACATTCCCGGCTCTGCCACGAAATTTGAAAAGTGGTACGAGGGCTGGAACGGGGTCCACTCAGCTTCGGGAGGTCAACTGAGCAGAGGTGGGTTCGATTCCCACCTCAGCCATCCTGTAAGTCGTCTTCCGTAGTTTCCTACTTCTCCTCCAGGCAAATGCCGGGATGGTACTTAACTTAAGGCCACGGCCGCTTCCTTCCCTCATCCTTGCCTATCCCTTCCACTCTTCCCATCCCCGCACAAGGCCCCTGTTCAGCATAGCAGGTGAGGTCGCCTGGGCGAGGTACTGGTCATCCTCCCCAGTTGTATCCCCCGACTCAATGTCTCACGCTCCACGACACTGCCCTTGAGGCGGTAGAGGTGGGATCCATCGCTGAGTCCGAGGAAAAAACCAAACCTGGATGGTAAACAGATTAAGAAGAGGAAGAAAACCATTGCTCCGAATACGCATTTCAGTACTTATTATATCTTTCAGGCAACTTGTGTCGCCATGCAGCGTGTATTTATCATTTATAATTCGCTGTGGCTGGGATACTGCAATGCCTTTGCTGGCAGGACCTAGTGTTTACAGTGCACTATGTCTTCTGGTATGGGATAGAGCAATTTTGTTACTTTCATTGATCTGTCTCTGTCTTATCCTTGGCTTAGACAATATGAAAGTGACTGAGGTATGAGCGCTGCTAGTAATGCCATTCCTTTTGCAGCCAGTCCCTGCTATGTATGGTGTGAAAATGTTGCTCATAGGGTCGGTTGGTGCATGCATTTCAGTGGGCTTGGCAGACTGATATGTAATAGCAACTTCTGCCTCGGTGAGGAAAGCAACGGGAAACTACCTCACTCCTCATTTCCCTAGTACACCTCTTCAGTGATGCCTAGGCCATCTATGACAGCTGATGGCAGAGCTGTTGAGGATCCAACCAGCCTTAGAGCTGAAGACTGAACATACATAAGGATACCGCAGTCGTGACATTAATTTTATTACATTTATATTCCTTGTTTTATCTGGGATGATTAAGGCTTCACTAAACCAAGACAATCATTATTGTAAAATACATTAAAATTTCGGATATGTCCTGGTGGCAATGTTAGCTTGCAGTTAAATATTAAATGTCTTCGAATGTTATACTGTAATCTAGTTTTCAATGATACCCTAAAACTAACGCAAATAATATTATAAATATTCGCAAAATATATTAAGTAAAACAGCAGGAACCTAAATAATTGGACGTAGTGTTTACAGCGTACCATGGTCGTTTGTGTTACTCTCTCAGTCTTATCCATACCATTGACATTACGAAAGTGACTAGGCACTGCTAGTAATGTCATTGTCATTATTAACCCAGCCAGTTCCTTTTGGGAATGCTGTGAGTGTCTCTCATGGGGTTCGTTAGTGTATGCATATCAGTGGACTTGGTGTTCGGCTCCATGGATAAATGGTTAGCGTGTTGGCCTTTGGTCACAGGGATCCCGGGTTTGATTCCCGGCAGGGTCGCGAATTTTAACCATCATTGGTTAATTTCGCTGGCACGGCGGCTGGGTGCATGTGTCGTCTTCGTCATCATTTCATCCTCATCACGACGCGCAGGTAACCTACGGGAGTCAGATCGAAAAACCTGCACATGGCGAGTCGAACATGTCCTCGTACACTCCCAGCACTAAGGGCCATACGCCATTTTTTTTCAGTGGACCTGGCAAACTGATATGTAATAGCACCTTCTGGTTCAGCGAAGAAAGTAACGGGGAACTACCTCACTCACTTAGCACACCTCTTTAGTGACGCCTGGATTATCTATGACATCTGATGTTGGATCATTTACGGATTCAAACAGCCTTCCGGCTGAGGTCTTCGGAAACATATTAATAGAAGAAAATTTTATAAATATGAGATGAAAAGCCAAAGGAAGATCATATCCATGTGGGCCATGAAAATCCTTGGAGGAATGGAAGGTAAACTCTTACATAACTCTTAACCTCGGTACAAATAGTAAGTAGGTTGAAGTTAGCTCGGTCGCTTTTATCCCCAGGAATTAACGGGGGACTCGTTTTTTATGTAGGCTGAGTGAGCCCCAGGGTTGTATGTCTCTTCATATGTGGAGCCCCACTCCCATTTGACAGTCAAGAGACTCTTTGTAAAAAAAAATACTTGGCGAACGAAATGGAATTCGATGGGGAGCTATCAATATTAATGGGGCTCATGGAAGAAAGGAATAGAACTGGCTGAGTCAGGAAGGGGATGCATTTGAATGTGCTAGGAGTAAGTGATATTCGGTTAAGGGGAGATAACGAGGAGGAGAGAGGAGATTATAAAGTGTACTTGACGGGTGTTAAAAAGAGAAGACAGAATGTGGGGTAGGGCTCTTTATCACGAATACCATTGCACGCAACATAGTTTCTGTTAGGCACGTAAATGAGCGAATGATATGGGTAGATTTGGCAGATGAAGGAATTAGGACGAGAAATGTCTCACTCGTCAGTGTATTCACCATGTGAAGGTGCAGATGAGAATGAAGTTGACAAGTTTTATGAAGTATTGAGTGACATCGTTGTCAGGGTCAACAGCTACGACAGGATAGTGCTAATGTGCAATTTCAATGCGAGAGTTGGAAGTAAAACTCAAGGATACGAAAGGGTGATTGGTAAATGTGGGGAAGATAGGGAAGCTAATGGGAATGGGAAACGTTTGCTGGACTTATGTGCTAGTATGGGTATAGAAGTTTCAAATACTTTCTTCACCGAGCTCGATAGCTGCAGTCGCTTAAGTGCGGCCAGTATCCAGTATTCGGGAGATCGTGGGTTCGAACCCCACTGTCGGCAGCCCTGAAGATGGTTTTCCGTGGTTTCCCGTTTTCACACCAGGCAGATGCTGGGGCTGTACCTTAATTAAGGCCATGGCCGCTTCCTTCCAACTCCTAGCCCCTTCCTGCCCCATCGTCGCCATAAGACCTATCTGTGTCGGTGCGACGTAAAACAAATAGCAAACGTTTCATGTCTGCTACTTCTAACTTACGAATAAGACAACCAGAGTCTACCCATATTTCACTTTGTCTGAAAACAGGGCAGTGAAGGTAGTTTCGTCCGGGAACCGACTTCTTTCTTACAGAATCATGTTGATCGGTACTGTGTGATCACGTTATTATTATTATTATTATTATTATTATTATTATTATTATTATTATTGAAAAAATGAAAACCTACAACCTGTTTTCCAGTCATTGACCGGGTCAGGGATGGAATTAATGAAGCAGATATAGGCTATTAGTACGATGGGGTCGCCACTCCCAAAGTGATTTATTAATGACTGATAGATGCTATGAAATGAGAATGGAGAGTGTTGCTGGAATAAAAGGTGACAGGGAAAACCGGAGTACCCGGAGAAAAACCTGTCCCGCCTCCGCTTTGTCCAGCACAAATCTCACATGGAGTGACCGGGATTCGAACCACGGTATCCAGCGGTGAGAGGCCGACGCGCTGCCGTCTGAGCCACGGAGGCTCCTATTATTATTATTATTATTATTATTATTATTATTATTATTATTATTATTATTATTAAATTTCGGTGTGATTTAAAAGAACTTGAGTGTCTCGCCGGGTATTGGTCCTGTAGCGAACTGCTGCCTTTCGGCGTAGGATGCCGTCGGATAAAGAGTAGGTGGGTTGCGTTTTACATCAAACACCCACTGCTTATTAACCTTCGAAATACATACATTAATTTCTTGCAAAATAAATACAATATTGTTACAACCTGTATTATGAAACATCGATGTAATACTCATAAACTTCAAAGGGAATGAAAAATTTACGTTTATTATGACTCAGTTTCTGTCATGTTTATGTAGTCTAATAACAGAACATTCCGGTGATGGAATTTCATTGGTATCTCTACAAAAAAAAAAAAAAAAAAAAAACTTTACAGATGGCTCGCACACTTCCCAGGAATGGACAATAGAGCAGAAGGATATTATGCTGTAATTTGGCTTTGTGGAGGGTATTTCTACTTGTTCCCATATCCTTTATCAACTGTCTTTCCTATTTTAAAAATGGAATTCTGAATTGCAATTGAACTGACAAGTTTTTATTGTACGTCACATTTAATTTCAGATATATTCAAAAGATTACTTGACGGTGGTCGATGCACCACAAGGATGAGATCTTGGGGATGTGAAGGTCGATGTGAGTCCCTGATCCTCACATTAGTCATTTTAAGTAATTTATAATGTCACTAACTCTTATACTTGTTTTTAAAAACTATTTGCATTGAATATATTTGTTTCACTAATCGGTTACCGAACATGTTAGCTCATGCTGCGTTATGGTACGGCTCTTTACTCTGAAGACAATTGGGTTCGAATCCCATGTCAGCTATCCTTGAATTGTTTCTTCCGTGGTTTCCCAATTCATCTCCAGGGAGATGCCCGGATGTTTCATTTCTCGAGGCCACGGCCGCTCCCTTCTCATTCCCAGACAGTACAATAACATCCTACACCCACAGACAACACCCTGACACAACGGTAAATGTTTTAACTTAGCTTAACCCCATAGGGTGTACCAGAAAAAGCAGCTACAGAACGGGAGAGTCGAGAATATACTCGGATAGACCTGCCACAAAAAAAAAAAAAAAAAAAAAAAAAACGCTAAAAGATCATCAACCATTCCTAATACATTTTACAATTTTTCTAGACTTTCTTCAAAATTACCTACCATTTAATTACTAGGACTTCTACTTCAGGAGCATGGCTATGACTATGAAAGACACATATTACTTTTTTTGCTAGTGGCTTTACGTCGCACCGACACAGATAGGTCTTATGCCGACGATGGGATAGGAAAGGCCTAGGAGTTGGAAGGAAGTGACCGTGGCCTTAATTAAGGTACAGACCCAGCATTTGCCTGGTATAAAAATGGGAAACCACGGAAAACCATATTCAGAGCTGTCGACAGTGGAATTCGAACCCACTATCCCCCGGATGCAGGCTTAGATCCGCGCGCCCCTAACCGCACGGCCAACTCGCCCAGTCATATTATTATTATTTTCGTTGGGACCACGTTAAGTCTTGTTACATTTGGCTTTCTTTCGAGCCCAGAATTCCCTCATTCTCTGTGAGTGGGCCAACTTGCGTTCCTCTGTCCAGGTGGTATCTTGTCTTATTTTTGGTTGCTTGTCTGGGTTTAGCCCATTCGTCAGTATCATTTTGCGGATCAGATTTCTACTGAAGGCGTATTAGGTTTTTTATGCAGCATTTTGAGGTCTTCTTTGGTGTTCATAAACCGGGGCATTGTGGTTTTGGGCTTAGAGTCAAAAAAGTGAAAGATCTGTTTAGTCAGCCTGTTTCCGTCCATTCGTTTGAGATGACCGTATTATCGTGCCCATCTCTTACGGACCAGGCGAGTTGGCCGTGCGGTTAGAGGGGCGCGGCTGTGAGCTTGCATCCGGGAAATAGTGAACCCTTTGGTCCAGGTCATGGGTTGAATATAGAGTTCGAATCCCACTGTCGGCAGCGCTGAAGATGGTCTTCCGTGGTTTCTCATTTTCTTTCCAGGCAAATGCTGGGGCTGTACCAGAGTCCCGCAGCGAGGCCCAGCCGATGAGCTGCTTCAGCAGTACACTGCAATGGGCTTTGAAAAGCTCGAACAAACGAAGCCCGTGACGTCATCGCACGGGCCGGTCTGGGCCAGCGCTCTGTCATTCGTACGCGGTGAGCCAAGGACAGCGCTGTGGTAGTTCTATGGGCTGACTGCTTCAATGTGTACAGTGTACTGCGTGTCACCTCAAGGTACGTAGAATACAAGGTAGGGATCACGAGAGAGGTGCGCAGTAGCAAAGCAGAGCTGTGACGTCACGCAGGACCCTCGCGTTGAATCTGCCCTGAATGAGGTAGAGGTAGTTCGAATAAGAATCGCTGTGCAAGCAGAAGCTAGGTGTTAATAGTACACGATAGTAACATATCTGTGGTATATAAGAAACCGTGTGTGTTTATTTTATGTGAAGAAACGTAAAAATCAGTAATAGTGTACACTTTTCAGTATGGTTTGTCATGCGAGTGCAGGCTGCACAAAACATAGCAGGCACGCGAAGGAGCGAAACACACTTTCATGTATTCCTTAAAGCCACTGGCCTAAATAAATGGTGACAGAAGTAATCAAGACATCGAAAGCTATCTTTCTCAGCTTCGAGGGTTCGGGAGACTTCATGACCATCCTCTTCCGACAGCTGTGACGCAAAAGGTGAAATCATTGCTGTCAGCTTCAATGCTTCCGAAGCGATTAGAAATTCCAACTGTTCTCCGGAAGATTATGAAACATTACGTCCAAATATGTTACATGATGCTGATGAACTCCATGGATATCGGGGGGCAACGCGTCCGCCTGTCACCCAGCGGCCCCAGGTTCGATTCCCGGTCGGGTCAAGGGTTTTTAATTGTAAATGATTAATATACCTCGCCTGGGGACTGGGTCTTTGTGTCGTCCTTAACCTTCCTTTCCTCACATTCAACACTCTACACTTCCGCAATTGCATTTACCGTACCCGCAGGTTCCTATCATATGGTGAATGTAGTGGCAAAAGATCTACAGAGGTCGACGCCAAGAACAAATATATACATATATTTTTTTTTAAAGGCCAGCGTTGAGCCCACAACATCCTATTCCTTACTGAAGGATGAGCAAGGGTTCGTTAAAGCCCTTGAAGAGCTAGTAAAACAGGTCGAGGACAGTCGCGAAACCAAGGAGCGTGATGAGCTGCTTAAAGACTTCAGTGGCTGTATAGCTTTTAGGGTAAAGAAGAAGAACCTCGATACAGAAATAGAAAACAGGTCAACATACAAAAGGTGGCGATTAGATTTCAAAAACGTCTAGGGACAGTTTAATGCAGCCTACAGAGAGATGGTACTCCACTGTGGTGCAGATGGAAAGAGAGTTCAAATTTTACCACGGGTAAGAACTGAAAGAGGGTTTTAACATCATCACAAACCTTACGGATATCCTGAAGAAGAAATTCCCCGAAATTTATGAGCTTACAAGTTGCTTCGTAAGAAGCCGTTCTTTTATTCGAATGGACGTTTTAAGTAAGAAAGACATTCAAGAGACCGGGTTTCAGTTAATACAATACCGATAAAAAAAGAAGAAAAGCGAAGAAAATCCACTGATGTTATAGAGTGTGTTTGATGTTCTTTTTTAAAAAATATCAGCATTATTCTTTGTGTATAACATACCTGTTTTTTATGAAAGGCTATTTATTATGTTGTATATGAAACCAGTGCTAAGAATGTTAATATACAGGCTCATTAATTTATACAGCCTATCTAATGTTAACGTGGAATTTGTCAGCTCCTGGCATTTGGAGGAGAACATTTACTGTACTGTTGGTGTTGTTGACAGTGTATATAGTTTCCCAATATTGCTGTAACAACGGCCATATTTCTTGTAATCATCAAGCTTTAATGTTCGAGTCTGTAACAATTAGAGCCCCCTTGTTATTGTTATCATAGGTAACATGAACATATGGAATGGCCATTCCACTGCGATCACAGTCTTAGCATTGTTACAACTTTTTATACAGATCGAAACACTTCAGAAACGCTGCTAGATCCACACTGTATTTGATCTCCTATTATTACTCTACTGTAATAGTGAAGTGGAATACCTTTTCTGAGGTGAAGTTAAAATATCAATGAAGTTATCTTATCTCTAACTTGTGGCTAAAACAAAATAGCTCACAGCTGTGTATTAGCCTACCTCATACAGAAGACAAGGCGCTGAGGGTTCAAGATGACGTCATCGACGGCCAAGCGTGGTGGGGAGACCTGCGCGTGATCCCTACCTCTTAGGCTACGACCACAGTGCAGGCGGCGAGCGGAGCGTTGCCGCTATCGAAAATTTGAAGAGTGGGGAGGAGAGAGCGGCTGTGTGGACATCTAGCAAGAGTCAGTCAGCGGCGTGGCATCTCCCCTGCACGTGGTGATTAGATGATGGCAGTTTCAATTTTCTCGTTTGTCTCTGCTTTTAGAAATGTTTTTATCTAAACTGAAGAATTCGACGTAGGACTAGGAGAGAATTTCGTGATCATCCAGTAAATAAATTACGTGAAATGCATGGGGAATTTCATCATTTATATGGAGAACTGAATTGGTTTCCTGCTAAGATGTTTCAAATAAACTTCTATGTCCATTCAAACTTTTGACTTCTTTCTAAAACTTAAGGCGCGACTGCAGAAGCAAGTCACCAACTTCCAGAGACCCATAAAAGTCAGATGTAATGACGAACACAAGTTTTCATATTGGCAATATATGACAAAGGATAATAATATTAATTAAACAATAATAATAGGGCGTATAATAATAATAATAATAATAATAATAATAATAATAATAATAATAATAATAATAATAATAATATGTTGCATTAAATACAATATTGTTTATGTCCATAACCGTGATTCATTTTTAACTGAATTTATCTTGTATATTTAAGATCGTTTCAATCTCTTTCCAGGCTGCCCTTGTCACTAATAGGTTTTCGAAATTCTTCTCTCTGTCGTTCCATAGGAAAGTTCAGGTTTAAACTTCAGAAATTAGCACTTTCATCACCTCCCTTATTAATTCACTAACAGTCATTGCGAGCGGCGCAGCTGAAATCTCAAACAGGAGTGAGCGGCTAGCGGCAGGCAGCGTTGTCCTTGAGCCAACTTCCCCTCCAAAATGACGCGCCGCTGGCACTATGGCCACATGCATTTGCTAACGCAGGTTTGAGTCTCATCTTTGCCGCCACACAACGCAACGCTCCGCTCGCCGCCTGCACTGTGGCCGAAGCCTTACTCTATCTACCTTGGTGTCACCTGAGTGCGTTGCAATACGGTCGAGTGGAGCCGATCAAATTTGCTGTGGTCTTCAGTTTGACTTCTCCGTCTATCCTGTTATCGGAAACTAATGTGGACTGTAATTCCAAAAGAAAAGAAACCGTGGCAAAAAATAGTGAAGTAAAAGAAGAAGCAACAAACGAACTAAAAACCTCACAATACAAGACTTCTGAACCGGATCCTAAACTTAAAAGTCGTATTTGCTTGGTATTCAAGCCTGCAGTTGACGGTGATGGGAAAGACGTTAATTTTGTATGCTGTACGATCTGCGGTGAACTTTATGTACACACTAGCAGTTACTCGCGGCTTCTCGCGTGGATTTCGTAATTTGATAAAAGTAATCGTTCCTCGGCACTGTACTAAGACATTATCTGAAAATCCCTGAAGTATAAAACCTCACTGAAAAACTGAGTTTCATTTACCCCAGAAACTCTTTGTAAACAAAGTTTGTCGTATTGCCTTTTGGGGCTGAGGTGACCATGCGACATAGAACTGTACACGTGAGAACGTTTTCTCTCAAGTAAAAAAAAAAATACGTTTCTTTACTTTTAAAGGAGATTACAAATACGTATTTCCACATCTGTAACATCTTCAGGTTTTGAGATATAAGTATCCGCATAAAAAGAATTCAACCCCTTTATCAGCCTTTCCTCCACCCTCTCCAACGTGGATTTTCCAAAAACAAAAAAGAGAGACATATCTCTTTGTTTTTAAAAGAGATTATAAATACCACTTCACATTTGTAACATGTTAATTTTTGGAGATATATTGTAGATATGCTCAGGGATTATGTATACAAATTTTGGTTGGCAGCTATGCCCAAACGTACACACATAATCGCGCTACTGTAGAACCCTGGAGCTGGCGTTGCCATGGTTACGGCAGTTCCATTTCCTTATCCGATTCCGAGAGTAGGGGTAGTGTGGTGCCAATATCTCCATAACGGTCGGTTTCAGGGCCGTAAAAATAGTTTTCGGGCCCATAGGGCTTACCGAGATTTGTTCTTTGGGTCAAGGGGCTTAAAATGAGCTTAGTGTTGTCCTTGCACGACAAATTCGATATTTCACCTATATTATCCTATTATTTTTATGCCTTCCCTGACGCCCCCACCTCGAATTGTTTTGAAAATAAAATAGAGCCCATGTCCCTCAGGGATAATGTATATTTACATTAGTAAAAGGATTTTTAGAATCGGTCCAGAAGTTTCTGAAATTACCCTCCAGATATACACAAACTAACAAAATTCGCGCTCTCTCTTTATTATATTAGTGTAGATTAAAGGTTTGCCTGGTGCCATTTCTTGTTGGATACAGTACTTTTATATCCATCTCTTGGCACAGGCCAGAGTAAAGTGTAGCTTTCACAGAAGTCCCAGTCTCATCTATGGCTGTGACAATATGGAAGCTGCTGGGGTATGGAAGGTGCTGAGTAATGACATTCAGAGCACGACTAGTGCATCAGAGTGTTATGAAAGGTGTTGCTCATAGGGTCAGTCGTGCTGCAATAGCACTTTCTGACCCAGTGAAGAAAGCAATGGCAAACTACCTCACTCCTCGTCTTGCCTAGTACGCCTCATTTTGGTCCTGCCATTGGTTTTTGCGGTTTTCTTATAACCGCATTACTTTTGGTGGTGCTATTTGAGGATCCAGCCAGCCTCTGGGCTGATGACCTAACAGACAGACAGACAGACAGACAGACAGACAGACAGACAGACAGACAGACAGACAGACAGACAGACAGACAGACAGACAGACAGACAGACAGACAGACAGACAGACAGACAGATTAAAGGAGTCGGACTGATTTTGTCTTTTTTATGATTAGGTAAAAACTTACGATGAACGAGGTGTGCTTGAATGACGAGCATTCTAATGTTTCAGTGTCCGGCTCCATGGCTAAATGGTTGGCGTGCTGGCCTTTGGTCACAAGGGTCCCGGGTTCGATTCCCAGCAGGGTCAGGAATTTTAACCATCATTGGTTAATTTCGCTGGCACGGGGGCTGGGTGCATGTGTCGTCTTCATCATTTCATCCTCATCACGACGCGCAGGTCGCCTACAGGAGTCAAATCAAAAGACCTGCATCTGGCGAGCCGAACATGTCCTCGGACACTCCCGGCACTAAAAGCCATACGCCATTTCATCAGACTCCACGACTATGCCACAACCTGCCAAAGTAAAGTGACAATATGGACTTCGTGAACTGACGTTCATGATGCTCCTATTCCAACAGATGAGCTGGAAAGATATTTAAAGCAAAATTGTGGAATGCAAGAAGATAGATATAGCATCCTATTGGAGATCAAATGGACAAAACTATCCAAAATTTCACCAGATCGCTAAGAAAGTAATATGTATGCAAGCATCATGTTCAGCTTCAGAGATAAATTGCAGTTCGGCGGGCTACATTATCAATGCACGACAATGCTGATGCTCTTCTTTTCATTCACAGTAATTCCATTCCACCACATTAACAATGACCAATAAACTCTTCACACTAAGTAAAAGCTATGTTCAGGATTGTTTTTATTGTTGGCAAATTGCACGTCATTTCTGTTTATATTTTATTTTGAGGTAAACGCGAATGAAGTCCTATGAATATGCTTCGTGTTATTTAGATTCATTTTCAGTTAACTTGATGTCAATTGCAAACGAATATTAGTTTATAATAATGTTTCTGTTTGTTTTCAATTATCATTATTATTATTATTATTATAGTGCAGGAGAAATATCTACCGTTTAATTTCAAAATGCGATTAGCCTACTTTGCAATATGTTAGTAGCGTAAGGAATTCGTAGAGTGAATGATCCGAATAGTAGTGTGACGTGAACATTTCGTTGTGCACAGCGCACATGTTATTGTGGAGAACTACCTAAGGTTATTCCACGGTAGAGCTGGGGACGGAGCTGTTGCTCCTATGATTGCAATCGGTAGTGCGAGTGCAGCGCTCCCTCCGGTATTCTCCGGTAGTCAACTGTTGCTTGGAAACCAATCGGTGGTTTCGGAGGGCGAACGGAGGACGGAGCAACAGTACTGAATGTGTGCTCGCTTGCACTTCCAGTAGTGGAGCGCAACGGATGTGTTGCGACTGCTTTATAAGTATGAAGAAGGCGAATATATGAAGTATATACATTCGCATATATCGTTAACGTTTAATAATATATATATATATTTCCGATAAAAGTCCATGCAAATAGAATAGACCTTATTATAATATTACCTTTGAAGTGTAATATATATGATAGACTATAACTACTCTCGTACGTCCCCGCGGTGTTGGGGCCAACGCGCCCGCCTGTCGCCCGGCGGCCCCGGGTTCGATTCCCAGCCGGGCCGGGGTTTTTTAATTGTAACGAATACCATCTCAGTCCTGGGGACCGGGTGTTTGTGACGTCCTTAATCTTCCTTACCTCACATACAACGTTCCACACTACCGCCATTCCAATTACACGCAGGTTCATACAATATGGTGCCTGTAGGGGCAAAAGGTCCACATGGGACAACGCCTCGAACAAATACCATTTTGAAGAAAATAACCAGTGTTGAAAAACAACGCGAGAAGCAGGACTCGATCCAGTGAACCAGCGCTTTCGGAGCTTGAACGCTAACCACTCGACCACCGCCGTTTCGCGTTCGTGAACCCAAAGCACCGGTACATATTCGACGCGAAAAGTTATCTTGCGATTTTCTCGAGAACGCCTTAGTAGTACGCCGTACTACTTGCACGTTATGTTGTCCTAATGGACTACTCAATGTGTACAAATTTGGAAGGTAGTCCGTGATCCGAACGTCATGGCCTCCCCTTGTAAGTGTATTGTACCTGTATTCAGTCTGTGCGTATTAAATTTGCGTCTATATTTCCTCTGCTTGTTGTGTTGTGTAGGTAATGCAAAGTATATTAGAAAATAATTGTGGTATTGGTTTGATATTTAATCCCATTTTTAGATGGTATTCGTGTTTTAGAATATTTAAAGGCATTTAATAAATTTGTACAGAAATTTGTACCACAAATGCTACGAAGGCCGTCTGATGCATGGCATTTCTTTGAAATTCATCATCATCATCATCATCATCTGTTTACCCTCCAGGTTCGGTTTTTCCCTCGGACTTAGCGAGGGATCCCACCTCTACCGCCTCAAGGGCAGTGTCCTGGAGCTTCAGACTCTTGGTCGGGGGATACAACTGGGGAGTATGACCAGTACCTCGCCCAGGCGGCCTCACCTGCTATGCTGAACAGGGGCCTTGTGGAGGGATGGGAAGATTGGAAGGGATAGGCAAGGAAGAGGGAAGGAAGCGGCCGTGGCCTTAAGTTAGGTACCATCCCGGCATTCGCCTGGAGGAGAAGTGGGAAACCACGGAAAACCACTTCCAGGATGGCTGAGGTGGGAATCGAACCCACCTCTACTCAGTTGACCTCCCGAGGCTGAGTGGACCCCGTTCCAGCCCTCGTACCACTTTTCAAATTTCGTGGCAGAGCCGGGAATCGAACCCGGGCCTCCGGGGGTGGCAGCTAATCACGCTAACCACTAAACCACAGAGGCGGACTTCTTTGAAATTACCGATGATAAACATCAGCAAAATGCACATTTTGCGGCCGCATTTACGCGACGGGTGGTAGTCGGCTTCAGCAGAAGAAAACAACATTGCTGTATTAAGCGAAACAGTTATGCTGTGAGAAAAGGGCATTGAATATACGGGTGAAATACCTTTACGTTGTCATGCCGCTACAGTACATTCACTCGGTAGTTTACTCGGTACAACTGGAAGATGACGTCACAACAACTGCACCGCTCCGTCCCAGTCACTAGCCAGCGCTCTACCGTCTGAACTACTCAGCCGGGTACAGCATATAAACCATTCCATTCACTTCTCTCAGGTTTTACATGTAGGCCCTTTCTTCTTACTGCCTATGTGGTTTTTCCCTGACCCTTCAATACCATACCTTAACACTATCCAACCAACACAAACTTTGCCGTGGTAGCGAGTCTGACTCGGAAACCGGCAGATACTCCTTGTATCACTTCCCACTCTACCTAGCTATTTCTTTTCTTCTTAGAAATTAATAGTATGTCGGAGGCCATGTAGATTGAGTCGATGGTCACGGCGGGGGAGCGGGCTACGGGGGCCCTCCGTACAATATATATATATATATATATATATCATTCTCTTCAGTAATAAATGAGCTTTCTTTCTTAATCTGCTTACCCTCCAGGGTTGGTTTTTTCCCTCGGACTCATCGAGCGGTCCCACCTCTACCGCCTCAAGGGCAGTGTCCTGGAGCTTCAGACTCTGGGCCGGGGGATACAACTGGGGAGGATGACCAGTACCTCGCCAGTCAGCCTCACCTGCTATGCTGAACAGGGGCCTTACGGGGGGATGGGAAGATCGGAAGGGATAGACAAGGAAGAGGGAAGGAAGCGGCCGTGGCCTTAACTTAGGTATCATCGCGGCATTTACCTGGAGGCGAACTGGGAAACCACGGAAAACCACGTCCAGGATGGCTGAGGTGGGAATCGAACCCACCTCTACTCAGTTGACCTCCCGAGGCTGAGCAGATCCCGTTCCAGCCCTCGTACCACTTTTCACATTTCGTGGCAGAGCCGGGAATCGAACCTGGGCCTCCGGGGGTGGCAGCTAATCACACTAACCACTACACCACAGAGGCGGACGCAAACTGAATTTCTCAGATCAAAATCTGTTATTCACAGCGTAATAAAATAATGAGGCAATCTTGAAACTACTGCAGCATTTGAATGACAAACGTAGAAAGACACATGCATCTGTGGAATTGATACTGAAGCCTAAATTGTAATTCCACCCAAGATCACTATTACTACATTGCCCACATTAAAGTATTTGAATTTTCCGCCATTGAATTCAATCGGAGGACTATCGGAGGTCTCCAGAGGAAGAGCGAAAACAATTGCTCCGCTCCGCTTCTACCGTTCTCAGCTCTAGGCAGTCTGTCTTCCTCTTAGCTATGTTATGTTCCACAGTTTCATCTGAGATTGCATCGGTTCGTCATTGAACGTAGAGCTGGGAACGGAGCAGTTGCTCCTATGATTGCAATCGGTAGTGCGAGTGCAGCGCTCCCTCCGGTATTCTTTGGTAGTAAACTGTTGCTTGGAAACCAATCGGTGGTTCGGTCGTCGAGCGGAGGGCGAGCGGAGGACGGAGGAACAGTATTGAATGTTTGCTCCCTTGCCGTTCCATCCGTGGTGCGCAACGGATGTGGTAGCGACATCGTAAATACTGCTTTATAAGTATGACGAAGGCGAATATAGGAAATATATACATTCTCATTTATCGTTCGTGTTTCATTTGTCAATTACTTTTGTAACAATTTGCTTTACGTCATGCCGTCTTATGGCGACGATGTGATAGGAACGACTAAGGAGGGCAATTTCTAGACGTGAAAATGGAAAACGACGTAAAACCATCTTCAGGGCTGCCGACAGTGGGGTCCGAACCCACTTTCAACCGGGAGATAGTGGGTTCGAATCCCACTGTCGGCAGCCCTGAAGTTGGTTTTCCGTGCTGTCCCATTTTCACACCAGACATATGTTGGGGATGTACCTTAGTTAAGGCCACGGGGGCTTCCTTCCTACTCCCAGACCTTCCCTATCCCATCGTCGCCATAAGACCTATCTGTGTCGGTGCGACGTAAAACAAAAACAAAAAAGTATCCCCGACCGAAAGTCTCACGCTCCAGGACACTGTCCTTGAGGCGGTATAGGTAGGACCCTCTCTGCGAACGAGGGAACACCCAACCCTGGAAGGTAAATTGATAGAAAGATTATTATTATTATTATTATTATTATTATTATTATTATTATTATTATTGTACTCCCATAACCACTTCCTTGGTTTTCTGCGACGTTAAGGTGCCGGTATTTTGTCCCACAGGAGTTCTTTCATGTGCCGGTACACCTGCCGACATGCGACTCTCGTATGTCAGCATCTTCAAGTACCGCCGAGCAAAGTCGGAATTGAAACCGCAGACTTAAGCTCAGAAGGCCAGAGCCTACCGTCTGAACGACTCAGCCCGGTACAGCATATAACCAGTACCAATCAGTTCGTACTCTTCATTAAAAAATGAAATGGCGTATGGCTTTTAGTGCCGGGAGTGTCCGAGGACAAGTTCGGCTTACCAGATGCAGGTCTTTTGATTTGACACCCTTAGGCGACCTGCGCGTTGTGATGAGGATGAAATGATTATGAAAACGACAGATACACCCAGCTCCAGTACCAGCGAAATTAACCAATTAAAAATCAAAATCCCCGATCCTGCCGGGAATCGAACCTGGGACCCCTGTGACCAAAGGCCAGCACGGTAACCATGTAGCCATGGAGCCGGACGTACTTTTCCGAAATAAATGAGCTACACGTATAACACAATGGAAAAGCATCGTATATAATACATGTTTACATGCACTGGAATATACTTATTGCTTAAACTGTTTTACTATTAATAATATTGTAAATGCATTTGCAATGGTATAATATGTGCCAATATTCAATCTACAGTATTCTATCCACCTGCACCTATTGCAAACTGAATGTCAGCAGATCAAAATCTGGTGTTCATAGCGTAACAAATAATGCGGCGATCTTGAAACAACTACAACATTTGAATGACATACGTGGGGGAACACATGCATCTGTGGAATTAGTAATGAAATTTAAATTGTAATTCCTCCTAAGATCACCGTTACAACATTGCCCACATTAAAGCATTTGAATTTTCCGCCCGTGAATTCAATCGGAGGACTACCGGAGGTCTCCGGAGGACGAGCGGAAACAACTGCTCCGCTCCGCTCCTACCGTTCCCAGCTCTATTCCACGGAGCCCGCCCAGTGCGGTGGACTGCGGTGGGCCGTATGAGCCCAGTGCTGTGGGCCAGTACGCTGCCGCGTCAGAAAGAGAAAGGCACTGCACGGGCTGGGCTGCCGGAGCCCGTGGGTTCGAAGTGCTGCGCGGTGGGTCTGGCTGCAGGAGTCTGGGCTGTACCTTAATTAGGCCACGGCCGCTTCCTTCCCAGTCCCAAATCTCTCGTATCCCACCGTCGCCATAAAATCTATCTATGTCAGTACGACGTAAGGCCACTAGCATCTCTTACGGATTGTTTCTGCAATTTTCATTTCTACTGTTGGATTTTTTATAATGGGTGCCATTCTTGTAATTGGGTCCCATGATACTTCTGATGATTTTACGCTCTTTTTCCTCCATTTCTTCGAGGAGTCCTTTATTAGCATTTAGGGTAGGTTTTCGGCTGCATACATAACTACTGGGTTCAGAACAGTTTCATAATGATGTAGTTTAGTATTTTGGGACAGGCATTTTTGTTGTAGATTGAGCGCGCCGTTTGATAGGCTGTTTGAAGTTTGTGTACTCGTTCCTTAAATGCTTCTTTGTCCAGTCTACCGGGCGAGTTGTCTGTGCGGTTAGGGTCGCGCGGCTGTGAGCTTGCATCCGGGAGATAGTAGGTTCGAATCCCACTTTCAGCAGCCCTGAAGATGATTTCCCGTGGTTTACCATTTCCACACCAGGCAAATGCAGGGGCTGTACCTTAATTAAGGTCACAGCCACTTCCTTCCAACTCCTAGGCCTTTCCTATCCCATCGTCGCCAAAATGCCTATCTGTATCGGTGTGACGTAAAGCCACTAGCAAAAAATATTGTCCAGTCTATTTTTCATTATGATCCCACCCAGGTACTTAAATTTTGTTTTCCGTTGATTTCCCGTATTTTGTCTGGAGTTTTGCTGGGGCATCTTTGATGTCAGTCATTACTTCGGATTTTTCGAAAGATATCTGCAAGCCAGTTTGTTCAGCGATTTCTTTTAGAAGGTCGATTTGCATCCAAGCAGTTTCTACATCGCTTGACAGAATGTCATCAGGAAACGCTAGACAGTCAATCATGATCCCCTTAGATTTCGTTCCCATTCTCAGAGGACTATAATCAGCTTCTAATAATTTTGTTCGCAAGGTCCTAATGATCTTTTCGAGCACGCAGTTGAAAAGCATCGGAGAGAGCCCATCACCTTGTCTGAGTCCTGTTTTGACCTTGAAGGAATCTGATAGGCATCCTAGGAACTTTACTTTGGATTTTGTGTCAGTCAGGGTGGCTCTAATTACTGCCAGCAGTTTCTTGCTTGTTGTTGATGATGCTTGTTGTTTTAAGGGGCCTAACATCGAAGGTCATCGGCCACCAGCAGTTTCAGGTAATCCCTAATTCGCTGAGGATGTTTAGCAGAACATCGCGGTCTATCGAATCGTAGGCCTTCTTAAAGTCCATAAAGACTGACACGTACTGTTTGAACCTGAGATTACAATGCCTGATGATCGTTTTGAGGTTGTGGATCTGTTCAACAGTTGAACGAACCTTCCTGAAGCCCCCTTGGTATTCGCCTATTTGATGCTCGACTTGGGCTTCAAAATACTCCAGGATAGCAAGTGAGAGAATTTTGTAAGTTACCGGTAGCAGAGTTTTTGACGTTATTGATGCTGCCTTTCTTGTGTAACGGATGGATCAACGTCGTTTTCCAGTCTTCGGTTAGGATTTCTTCTTTCCAAATTTGTTCCATTCGTTTCTCCAAGATTTGAACTGCTTCTTCAGGGGCATATTTCCAAAGTTGTGCAACGACAGAATCTTCTCCATGCGCTTTATTGTTTTTGAGTGAGTCAATGTGACGCTTGATTTCTTCTCTTTCGGGTGGTCTCGATTCTGGGCATCTTAGTATGGGTTCTTCGGTCTTGATGGGATTTTTGGGTTGATCGTAATTTAGTAAGTTCTTAAAGTAGTCGGCGAGGATGGCACAGTTTTCTTCGTTTGAGGTCGCCAACGTACCGTCGTTTTGCTGAAAGCATAGCGACGGCGGTTGATAGTCCGTAAGTTTCCTTTTGAAGGTTCTATAGTACTCTCTGGCTTCATTTCCTTTAAAGTCTTGGTCGATCTCCTCAATAAGTTACTTTTCATATTTTCGTTTCTCAGCTGGGATCACTTAAGCTGTCTGGGCCCATTGGACTTTGTAGGTTTTCCAATCAGTTTGCGATTTTGTTGAATTATATTGTTTCCATGCATCGAGCCTTTCCTTGAGAAATGAAACACAGGTCTCATTCCACCAGACATGTTTTCTTTTTAAATTTCAGCAACTTCTTTTGCAGCCTCAATCAGGCGGTTTTTGGTGTTGTTAAAGTCACAGTCGATCGGTCGTCCCTTTTCCTGGAACTCCGTGACTTTTTGTCGGAGCTTGTCACCGTCAAAGCGAATGATATATGTGGAGGTCTTGTTGGAGTATGCAGGGACAAGCTTAAAATTAATTATAGACATGTAGTGGTCTGAGGCCACGTTTACGCCTTTTTTAACCTTGACATTCATTATCTCAGGACTGTTTTCCGAGAGATTGCGACGTGATCTCTTTGGAATAGGAGGTTTGGGTAGGAGATCGCCGTGTTGTCTGCTTTCTGGGGGCGAAATTGGGTTGACATGATCTGCAAGTTACGGTTTTCGCAAATGGAGACTAATTTCTTGCCGTTTTGATCGGTTCTTTTGTGGGCAGGATAGTTTTTAATGACTTTCCTATACTTTTGGTCTCGGCCAAGTTTTACGGCCGGATGCCCATCCCGACGTCAAGTTTGTTGATGTTGTTGTTGTTGTAGTGGTGGTGGTGGTGCTGGTGGTGGTGTTAATAAATATTTCGTGTGGCTATTTCTAGCCGGGTGCAGCACTTATAAGACAAACCCTCCGATGAGGTTGGGCGGCATCTGCCATGTGTAGGTAACTGCGTGTTATTGTGGTGGAGGATAGTGTTGTGTGTGGTGTGTGAGTTGCAGGGATGTTGGGGACAGCACAAACACCCAGTCCCTGAGCCAAAAGAATTAACCATTTGAGGTTAAAAAACTCCGACCCGGCCGGGAATCGAACCCGGGACCATCAGGACCAAAGACCATTTAGCCTTGGTGCCGGACAAGCTTGTGTTGAGGGGTGTATTCATCATCGCGTGTGTCCGTGGCGTTTGGTAGTGTAGTGTAGTGTGAAGACAAATACGAACGCCCAATTATCTGATCAGAAGAATTAATCCGACGCGATTAAAATCCCTGGAAGCGAAGTCCTCAACGCTGACCATTCGACCAAGGAAATAGACTCCGAACACTATGATATCACGAATTACCCTGCTGATAAATGTATTTCAGTCTCCTCTTCTTTTACGTAGTCATTATAGACTCTTACCGAGGGTGTTCTTCGTGCGGTTAGGATCGCGCAGCTGCGAGCTTGCAGCGAACCCCACTGTCGACGGCCCTGAAAATGGTCCTCCGTGGATTCCCACTTTCACACCAGGTAATAGCTGGGGTCTAACTTAATGAACACGACGGACACCTCCTTGCCGCTTCCTATCGCATCGTCACCATAAGACCTCTCTGTGTCCGTGTGACGTAAAGCAATTTTTTTTTTTTACTTATGCCTTTGAGCCATCCTTCTGCAAGACTCTGGGAATTAATTATGCACCTCCTCAATCCTCTGTCTGCATCTAGCTCAGTGGCCTAGTTTAATTCTATGTATTGATATTGGATATTCAGCCCGAAGGCTGGTTTGATCCTCCACAGCTCCTCCAACAGCTTTCATAGATAGCCTCGGCATTATTGAAGGGACATGATAGGGAAATCAGGATTGGCGTACTTTCCCGTTGCTTTCCTCATCGATGCAGAAGTTGCTATTACATATCAGTCTGCCAAGCCCACTGAAATGCATGCACCAACCGACCTATGAATGATATTTTCACACCACTCATAACACGGACTGGCTGCATAAGTAATGGTATTTCTAGCATCGCTCATACCTCGGTCACTTTAATGTTGTCAAAGCCAAGGATGAGACTGAAACAAGTCAATGAAAGTAACAAATTTCCGTTACTTCTAAATTATGAATAAGATATCTTGATTCCATTCTGCTTTCACTCCCGTACGGTAAAAGTAGGTCTGAGAACTGACCCATGTAAAGAAAATTTCATCCAAGACATCACTTCTTTCTTATAGAATACCACTGATCGCCAAATTACTTTACTATCATCCTGGAAGAATTCACATCCAAC
The DNA here is from genome assembly GCF_040414725.1 of Anabrus simplex. NCBI lineage: Eukaryota > Metazoa > Arthropoda > Insecta > Orthoptera > Tettigoniidae > Anabrus > Anabrus simplex. Next base: position 124,261,417 of record NC_090266.1, read on the forward strand.
GCATTTGAAATGGTCCACTTGATCTAGTTTTGTATTTTTTGCATCCGAGAGATAGTGGGTTCGAACCCACTGTCGGCAGCCCTGAATATGGTTTTCCGTAGTTTCCCCATTTTTCTTCTTCTTCTTAATCTGTTTTATCTCCAGGGTCGGTTTTTCCCTCGGACTCAGCGAGGGATACCACCTCTACCGCCTCAAGGGCAGTGTCCTGGAGCTTCAGATTCCGGGGCGGGGAATACAACTGGGGAGGATGACCAGTTCCTCGCCCAGGCGGCCTCACCTGTTATGCTGAACAGGGGCCTTGTGGAGGGATGGGAAGATTGGATGGGACAGGCAAGGAAGAGGGAAGGAAGCGGCCGTGACCTTAAGTTGGGTACCATCCCGGCATTTGCCTGGAGGAGAAGTGGGAAATGACGGAAAACCACTTCCAGGATGGCTGAGGTGGGAATCGAACCCACCTCTACTCAGTTGACCTTCCGAGGCTGAGTGGACCCCGTTCCAGCTCTCGTACCACTTTTCACATTTCGTGGCAGAGCCGGGAATCGAACCCGGACCTTTGGGGGTGGCAGTTAATCACACTAACCACTACACCACATCCTCATTTTTACACCGGGCAAATGCTGGGGCTCTACCTTAGTTAAAGCCACGGCCGCTTCCTTTCCACTCCTAGCCCTTTTGCATCCCATTGTCTTCATAAGATCTATGTGTGCCGGTGTGACGTACAGTAAAACAAATTGTAAATAAATGTTTTATATTTATCACCTGACACTCATTCCTCCCAGTTTTCTTCCCAACTGACATCACATTAGTCTTTGAAATGCAAACTTTCATACCATACTCACCGCACCTCTTTTTTTAAGCCCCAAGATAGGCCCACTAGATGAAAATTTCAACACACTCTGCCATTAGGACCAATATTATTTTACATACACCGTCCGTCTAAAAAGTTTCGAGACTGGATCAATAATAGACAGAGACAAGTTAAGACGACGGTTTTAATGCTTCAGGTGTTCTACATAGTCTTCCCTCACCACCACCACCACTTGAGAATAACGCACAGAACGTCCATACAACTATGTGAAACTGTCACAAAAGTGCTTGTTTGGGATGTTTTCAACTCCCGTCTCACAGTGTCTTGAATGTCGGTTACATCGTCAAACCTTCATGTGAATTTTTATTTTGGGGAACGAAAGAACAAATCGGGTGAATACGGAGGGTGGTTGAGAACTGACACTTGTTTCTTTCGCTAGAAACTGTATGACAGCTCGAGCCGTGTGAGCGAGCGCATTGTCGTGCAACGAGAAGGCAACACTCCCCCTTCAATTGTTGCGGACGAACCCTCTGAATCCTCTTGCACAACCGACCTATGACACTCAGATGATACTGGGAAGTGGCAGTGGTGCTCCATTGCGCCTTGTGACATAACAACGTTGACACACTTCGACCGCATGTCCGCTATTTAACACTGCCTGCTCACAACTGACTGGTCGAATGCACATCTCTTGTTCACAGTTGTTAAGTTCAAGCTACCACCGTAGTTATTGCACTGACGTCGCATGTATGCCGGGAATAAAATCAGTCTCGGAACTCTTTGGACGGACGGTGTATACTGTACTGTATATGAATATTAATTTTGTGGTCATAGTGACCGCTTGGGAACTCCACGTGCCGTTGGCTCAATTCCCTTTTAGGGGCTGCCTGGCCGAGGTGGTAAAGGGCGTGCTCGATTCGCCCGGTAGGACGTGGGTTCGAATCCCCGTCAGGAAGTCGTAAAATTAAGAAACGAGATTTCCACTTCTGGAGGTGCATATGGCCCTAAGGTTCACTCAGCCTACACCAAAAATGAGTACCAGGTTAATTCCTGGGGGCAAAGGCGTCTGGGCGTAGGGCTAACCACTCTACCCCATCACGTGCCGAGGTTAACAATGGTGGAAGCCTTTACCTTCCACTCCTCCAAGGGCTTTCATGGCCTGTACGACGGTGACTTTGCTTTGCTAGTGATAATAAAGTATAATAATAATAATAATAATAATAATATGTGATAATAAAGTAAAGTTAAAACATACGGTAATTACCCAACAACAAGAGTACAAGAAGCAATTCCATGGAAAGAACATATTACAAGAAATACTACTGCTTTAACTTTCTAAATCGAACGTCATCAATTCATCATATACAAATTCACACACAACTTACTGTAAGTATTTCCAGTGCTGAGCTTAATATTAGCTTAACATTACAAGTGATGTCCGACTCGTTGGCTGAACGGTCAGCGTACTGGCCTTCGGTTTAGAGGGTCCCTGGTTCGATTCCCGGCATTCTCACGAAATTTGAAAAGTGGTACGAGGACTGAACCGGGGTCCACTCAGCCTCGGGAGGTCAGATGAGTAGAGGAGGTTCGATTCCCGCCTCAGCCATCCTCGAAATGCTTTTCCTAACTTAAGGCCTCGGCCGCTCTCGTCCGTCGTCCTTACCTATCCCTTCCCATCCCCCACAAGGCCCTTGCTCAGCATAGCAGGTGGGCCCGCTTGGATGAAGTACTGGTCTTCCTAAACAGTTGTATCCCCGATCAAAATTTCACGCTCCAGAACCGGCCCTTGAGACGGTAGAGGTGGGATGCCTCGCTGAGTCCGTAGGAAAACCAACCCTGGAGGGTAAATGGATGTAATGAATAATAAATAATCAATATATATAAGTTACTTGAATATCATCCCAGCTTTCAACAAACGGAAATGCTCAAAGATCAAAAGATTCAGTAGTCAGTTCGAAAAGTGAGAAATAAAGAACTTTTACAATCCCTATAAGCCGACCCCGCAGTGTAGGAGTAGAGTCCGAAGACTGCGCAGAAGGTCCTACATTTCAGCCCAAGAAAAGAAAAGGTTACATATTAGATTTTTTTCTAGTTGCTTTACGTCGCACCGACACAGACAGGTGTTATGGCGACGATGGGACAGGAAAGGGCTAGGAGTCGGAAGGAAGCGGCCGTGGCCTTAATTAAGGTACAGCCCCAGCATTTGCCTGGTGTGAAAATGGGAAACGACGGAAAACCTTTTTCAGGGCTGCCGACAGTGGGGTTCGAACCTACTATCTCCCGAATACTGGGTACTGGCCGCACTTAAGCGACTGCAGCAATCGAGCTCGGTCATATTAGATTTTAAGCAAAACTGCTGACATCTTCCCCTCGAAACACACGTCGGCACAATCACATGCTTAGGTGAATTCTGCCATTACCTGTTAGCGCTGGATCTTCTTCAACCCGGTCGCGCCCTGCCTCCTGACCCCCTCTAACCTCCGTCAAGTCGCACTCTCCAACACCGGAACAAATCGGACAAGACGGCCCTAAAGCGCTCTACTTAAATAGCTCCGCAGTGAAAAGTTCTAGATTAAATTAAAATCCAGAACGCTGACAGGCTAAATTTCCTTGCACTCCCGCGGGTTTGATTGGCTAGAGAACTCAGTTACAGGCATGTGATAGATTACATTAGAGGAGGAACCAAGTGAAGTGTTGACAACTTCGGCACATAAAAGAACAGAAAAATGGTTTACCAACTACAACAAATTAAATATCTTCTTAAACCAATTTGGGCTTATTCCACCAGAGATCGCTAGAAAATAGACGGCAGAGCCATCTAACCATCGGAGAAGGAAGTCTTAAATGTTCTTGGTCACTGTCATAGATGGCCATAGTGGAGAAGGTGTGCACTTTAAATAGCCGGGGAAGAGGTCCCCCTGGTACAACTATTATTCTTGTTCTTATTCTTGTTCTTATTCTTATTCTTATTCTTATTATGTAATGACACTTATGAATTGTATTCACTCCATTGCGAATTAAAGGTAATGTGGATAATGCATGTATTTAATATTTTCCTTGAATATATAGTTTCCTTAATATTTCTGGTGATTTTTTCAATCATTTTAAGTCATTTTTTGAGGATTGTTAGGTCATTGTATAGTTCAGTTTCGACATTTATTAGGTCATCGAAATCCGAACGCTGGTCATAATTAAGTATGAAGATCTACTTTTCTTCACGAAGGAGAATGTTCTTTCAGACTACCATCCTTATAAACACAACGCCTGCATATATTATGGATTATCATGGTCTGATTCCTGGGATATATTTGTGCACAGAGCATTTCACACACACATAAAAAAGCAAAGCAAAGCAAAGTCATCTCCGTACAGGCCATGAAGGCCTTTGGAGGGGTGGAAGGTAAAGGCTTCCACCATCCGTAACCTCGGCACTTGTTGGGGTACAGTGGTTAGCTCTACGCCCGGCCGCCATTGCCCCCAGGAATTAACCTGGTACTCATTTTTGGTGTAGGCTGAGTGAACCTCAGGGCCATGTGCACCTCCGGAAGTGGAAATCTCGTTTCTTAAATTGTACGACTTCCTGACGGGGATTCGAACCCACGTCCTTCCGGGCGAACCGAGCACGCCTTTACCGCTTCGGCCAGGCAGCCCCTATGTCACACACACATACCCAAAATAAATTACTTTCTGTGATTCACTTGAAATGCTTCTGGTCCTCTCCCGAGACCATTTCCTTGCGTCGGTCCACTCTGTAAGGAAGGCAACCTCATAACTCAATGTAAGAATGCCTTTTGTTAGGTCTCCGCTTTTATACTTTCTATATAGGAGCCCGAAATGGCCATTTGGCACGTATTGAGTAACTTGTGACGCTTTACCGCACGGCAGAGAGCAAAGCCAGATAAGAATTTTACTCTTCTATCATGCAGTAGTCTAAGATTGGGAAGAGGAGTGCTTGGATTAATTTTAATTTAAGGATTTGAGAAAAATTGTTCTGTGACGTTTCAGGCGATAGAGTGCTACATGAACCTTTATACATACATTAGTTACCTGTTCATTCCCAGTCAGATGTTCGTTGATGGAGATTCCAAGAACAGTCATTCGTATCGCATTATTTATGGCAAGACATCGCCTCTATCAGAAGGAGAGTTCGACTGTGGTATGCATGGGCATTTACTGATTCATGAACAAGTGAACTACCAAGGGATGGCGCAGCTAGAGATCAGTGTTCATTCGTCCGTTGCTCTTTCGATTCCTAAATCGGTATAACAGTCAGTGGCGGTCAGCTGCGCAGTTCCGGTTGGAATGTCATAACACGTTCAAATTCAAAGAAATCACCACTTAAACGCAAATTGCATTGATGAAGGAACAGCTTTTCTGCGTTTCCAGAGGTGACAATATCTTTTGTCTTTAATGTTCAAAAGAGCTGGATTTGCAACTTAGCCTATACATTGTTTTAAACATCTTTCTCATGGTAAAGTTGATGTCGATTTTTTCAGTTGCCAAGCACATGAAATTAAGATAATCTGTAGCTAAAATGTTCGCTTCTTCAGTACTTATTTGTGTGAGAAACGGTTTTCACAAATCAATTATGCCAAAGCGGAAAATAGATCCGTTCGATTTTCTGGCGCAGCCGAAAATAGCATTAACTGAAATAAACCCAGATTTTAATGAAATAATTGCAGATGTAAAGAAATGCTGTTAAATGTAAAATCTCGTAATGTATTATTTGTTTATAGTAGTCTAGAACAGAGCTGTCCGACTCGTTGGCTGAATGGTCAGCGAACTTGCCTTCGGTTCGGGGGGTCCCAGGTTCGATCCCCGGCCGGGTCGGGGATTTTAATCGCTTCTGATTAATCCTTCTGGCTCGGGGACTGGGTGTATGTGTCCGTCTCAACACTCTCCTCATCATATTCATACAGCATACCACACTACCAACCACCACAGAAACACGCAATAGTGATTGCATCCCTCCATGTAGGGTTGCCGTCAGGAAGGGCATCCAGCCGTAAAACAGGGCCAAATCCACATTTGCTACACAGTTTGCACCCGCGACCCCACAGGTGTGGGAAAAAGTGGTAGCAAAAGAAAAAAGAAGAAGTCTAGAACAGAGCTGTCCAAACACCTCTTCCGGAGCAGCAGTAAGCTAGCCATGCATCAGACAGCGACAGTTGTGCGGGTCAGCCTAATAATCTCGTTTACCTCGCATTTGCTCAGCGCTTGCGATAGGGTGAAACATCTATGTTTGGTGGTAGCATTTAAACTATGGAGAGTCTTGAAAGAAACGGAGGAGCGGAGAGCCACCTTATCTTCAACAAGATCTGCATTCCACATAGCGTTAATGCTAAATGTACTTTGTTACCCTGTAATTTTAAATTTAAAGAAACATTCCCTGGAACACAATTAACAATAGAAAACATAAGGAAATTGTTTCTCGTTTGTTTATTTATTTATTTATTTAATTAATTAATTAATTAATTAATTATTTATTTATTTATTTATTTATTTATTTATTTATTTATTTATTTATTTATTTATTTATTTATTTATTTATTTATTTATTTATTTATTTAATTGAAGATTGTTGTAACAGCATTTGGTCATCCTCCATGTACAAAGAACACTCACAGTACACATACAAAAATACGAATAGTATGAATAGTCAGCGCAGAGTACTTATAACAAATAAAAACCAAATATTCCACAATCATCCAGTACATAAAACCACACTTAATCTCTTCCTGGGAGAGGGGTGGAGAACAAACAAAATAATGGCAACAATGCGATAATCATAAAGTCAAATGCTTACATCCGTGGTTCTCAAAAAGTCCATCACAGCACTGAGAACTGAATTGTTTTCACCCTGCAATAGCAATGCAGCGCTGGTCGGGAACGGCATTTGTAGATGACATAGTTCAGGTAGAAATCGGCTTGGAGAAGAATCATAAAGGCCACACTTAAAATGTGGTTGGAATTACCATCCTCCGCATACTGACATGGACAGTGTGGTGAAACCAAAACTCCTATGCGATGTACAATATATGTGGGGGGGAATGATCCATGATTTAGCCTCATTCGGATTAATGAAACCGTTAGAACTCGTGACCGATGAAACTTATGGCTTAGGAGGGATGTTGGTTTGTACGAGAGCTTAAGCTCAACTTTTGTGAAGTTGAGATGTTTCCCATTTCGTAGACCACTTGTGACAAAGTTGTTGTCGAATAGCGGGAATAAAGTCCATCCATGGGAATTGCAGCACTGTAAGTAGACCTTCCGATGCACCACGTTTGGCTAGTACGTCATCCTCTTCATTGCCAAAAATTCCACTGTGTACTTTGACCCAAAGAAATGCTACCTGAAGAGTAGATGTTAAAAGCACGCTTCACGATGTCACACGAGTGACCATGCGTTTGGCGATTCCACTGAAGATTTTGTAATTTCTTCACAACACTTTGGGAGTCCGTAATGATGAGAGCGGAATCGAATCGCTTGTTTTGACAAAAACGAAGTGCAGCAATTATAGCTAAAATTTCCGCTGCATAAATAGAGGTTTCGAGCGGTAGTTTGAAGATACCATATTCTCCTGTTTTGTTCGTCGTTTGAAACAAGAATTTTCCACACAGTTTATTGACTTTGAAGAGCTCAAGCCCACTCCAGATTTATTTGTTGATCCTTTTTACGTCAGATGACGGTGTTCCACGTAACCTGCTCGTAGAACAGCAGTGAGTACCAGGCTGAAAGGAAGATGTGCAGTGGTTTTAAGGCTAATTCCTCCAAGAAGTGTATTCAAGACTCCATAAGGAGATGGCTAGAGTGTTCTCCATGATCAGTTCTACTTATATGCGTGAAAGTCTATTTTCGGCTTTAAAACTCATCAAGCCCAGGTTGCGAGCACCACTGTGTGTGATGGGTTGTTTCATGTGCGCTTGTTCACCCTACAATGTAAATATATACATAATGGAAGCCCCCAATAAAGAGACTAATATTACAATAAAGAATTGCTTCTCGTAATATGCATAATTAAATTCTCTAATATTCAGTGAAGAATACGAAAAAGTGAAGAAAATAAAGTAATCATGGGATATCTCCTAAATGTGTTCGAAAGACGTCTTGCGAAACCGTTCGCTCACTAAGGCTGTACCTGTGCTGCCAGGTGACAGCAACCGAGTTGGGACTCGGCTTGACGCAGTGCTTCCTGGTATGCTGTCGCACCGCAGTTACACGTCTGGCACCCAGAGTCTGAACAGCCCTGATATAATGTACATATAAACGTAATCGGTATGTGTCTAAGAATCAGCTGTTGCCACTGCATTTACCAGTTCGCTCCAAAATGCGTGGTTTTAGCTGGCCTTGCGGGTTGCTTATCAGTTGGTTCGGGGTTTGCCCGTGTATGCTATAAAGCAAAGGCGGGCACAGGTCGGCCAATGAGCAGCGCTCCAGCTCAGGCGGGTGAAAGAACAGAGTAACCACTCTGACGTAAGGTACAGCCTCGCAGCTGCTTGCACGGCACTCATTTACAACTTATGAAGGAGCATGTATCTAAACATATTTTAAACATTTAATAGTTTTATTGTCTGTAATGTCTCGTTCTATTCAGTGCATTAGATTATGGTGAGGAAACAAGTTATTATGATACATACGCCTTGTGCTAAATAAATACGTTTAACGACAGCCTGTCCCACTCCGAGCGGGCTCGGGAGAAAACATCATCTTCCGAGCGGTATATTCAAAACTTCCCGCGTATTCTATTAACGATATTATTATATTTATTGCACCGAATAGCCTTTATCATGAGTACTGACTTTTTCTTACAGGCGATGTTGAAAGAGAGTAGTAGGGCTAGGTATGGTCTAAAGCAATGGGTGCTGCGTCAGCATTTTCCCACGAGGCCATTGAGCCTTAGTAGTGTACCTATGTGGGTTGTGACCTGTGGTCATTGACCCCTAGTACAGTAGTAGTACAATGCCGATTCGCGGATTTTGCATAAGAGAGCAAGCCTAACCTCACAGCCGTCATCTTGAATGGGGCCTTACCTCACAGAGCCTAGTTTTACGGGCAGATGTCCTTCCCGACGACAACAGTCACCATCCTTGAGGGGCCTAACGTCACTTTTATGGCTAGATGCCCTTCCCGACGCCATCTTGAGTAGTAGGGCAATGAGGATTCTCGAGACGCCATCTTGAGTAGTAGGGCAATGTGGATTCGCGTAAGAGAGCAAGCCTAACCCCATGGAGGGGTCTAACCTCACTTTTACGGTTAGATGCCCCTCCCGACGCCATATTGTGTAGTAGGGTAACGGGGATTCGTGGATTTTGCCGACGCCATCTTGAGGAGTAGGGCAATGGGGGATTCGCAAAGAAAGCATGCCTAACCTAATGGAGGGACCTAACTACACAGGGCCAAGTTTTATGGACAAATGCCCTTCCCGCCGCCATTTTTGAAGGGCCTAACTACACAGGGAGCAGTTTTACGGTCAGATGACCTCCCCGTCGCCATTTTGATTCTCCCACAAGAGGGGGCACATATGGCCTAACCTAGTTTTAGAGTCAGATGCCCTTCTTGTAGCCGTCCTTGAGGGGCCTAACTACACAGGGCCTATCTTTACGGTCAGATGCCCTTCCAGTCGACATTTGGAGGGGCCTAACTACACCGTTGACATCTTGGGTCCCCATTAGCCTACTACTCAAGATGGCATCGGCAAACTCCACGAATCCCCATTGCCCTACTACTCAAGATGGCGTCGGGTAGGGCATCTAACCTAAAAGTGAGGTTAGATCCCTCCATGAGGTTAGGCTTGCTCTCCTATACTAATCCACATTGCCCTAGTACTCAAGATGGCGTCGCTAGAATCTCCATTGCCCTACTACTCAAGATGGCGTCGGGAAGGGCATCTAGCCGTAAAAGTGAGGCTAGGCCTCTCCAATATGGCAACTGTTGCCGTCGGGAAGGGCATCTGCCCGTAAAACTAGGACATGTGACGTTAGTCCCCTCCGTGATAGCAAATGTGAGGTTAGGCATGCTCTCTTATGCAAAATACCCGAATCGGCATTGCACTACTACTACTACTACTACTACTACTATATTAGGGATCAATGACCTCGTGGGAAATATTGACGCAGCACCCCTTGTTTTAGAACATACCTAGCCCTATTACTAAAGTGGTGTCCTTCAGCATTCAAACATTCTTAGCATTTTCTAATGAAATTGCTATTCACACACATAAGTTCCTGTTTTAATTTCAATATGTAGCCCTATGTACTGAGGATTTTGAGATACCAGCTTGTTGTGCAACAGGTCGTACAGATTTAGTAGGCGATAGTACGAATGGTGTGTTAATGCTGTCGGTTTTTTCTTCAGATAGAACCCTCCGTTTCGATTTAGGAATTACAGTATTAAGTGATCCTGTTTTTCTTAATTTATTCACGAGACATCTGTTTCTCTACCCGGGAAATCTCTCCTGAAATTCCCTACACACCTCTCTACATGACTCGGTAGTTATACATGTGTCATACATAAAAACCTCTTTGCTCAAGAGTGAGTTCCACTGGCATTTCAACTTGCAATAATGCAATTAATCTATTTAATTCTAGTGTAATTCAGCCACACGTGCTCTCACAAAAACGGTATCACTTCACGGCTTCACATGACACACAGTCTCGAGTAACTTACCGCCTCGTTGCTATTCAGTGAGTCTGCATGAGGTTATGAATACTCCGCTTGGAGCGTACATGTGCATATCGACTGCCGGCCCCGCTGGGAGTGGGACACACAGTATATTAATTTCATTTGGTTATGCCTAGGAAACGAAATGAATTATTTTGACATGCGACAACTAAATACTCCTTTGACTATTAAACGTAGACATAGAAATACTGTAGGCCAACATAAAAGCTTGTTTAGGAATACAATATAAACAATGAATGACAAACGAACTGTACGATTGTACTGCGTAAACAGAATATACTTAGCCAGGTACATGGCTGTGGCTTTGCTTGCGCCTTGACTCCGTGTACCGCCATCTAGTCTTTACAGCATGAACTATTAGAAGTCAGCTGCTCTCGGCTCTTCCCGCGCTCATGCCGTTAACTCAAGGAGCAGAGCTCTCTAATTGCCCATCTGTGCCCTATTATATTCTGTGCGACAGCAAGATGCGTTTTATTTTGTTCTGTAAAAGTAGTGATAACAGTTCCCAATGAAATATAAGTGCAGACTGGTTGGTATATTCTAGATTAAAGAAGAGCCGATTAAGAATAAATAAAACTGTAGAATAATTAGCTACAAATAGCGAATTATGTTAGTGATCTGGCATAAAACTATTTTTAATTATAGGGTTGAGAAGTTACACTCGTAATCTATCACTCGCGCAGGAGGGGGGGTTTGGGGCCGATGACCTTAGATGTTAGGCCCCTTTAAACAACCAGCATCATCATCATCATCACTCGCGCAGGGTAGAGTCGTTCGCTACAGGCAGTTTGTTGAGTTACCTCAATGCTGGGAAAGCGCCCATATGCTTTATGTCAGCGGCTTGGAACATACTGGCATACACTACCTTTGAACTTTTTAAAGACACAAAAAAATTCCTCGAAGAGGAGTTGTACCGAACAGCTTTTCACATGGTGGCCTCAGTTCGATTTCTGTCTTTGCAATAAATTCAAGATTGATTTACATCATAGGGACGGAGTGTTCAGCCTCAGGTAACAGATTGAAAATAATACTGTGTTAAAATCACTCCCTCTGCCATTCTGTAAATAGCTTCACACGGTTTGGCACTTCATCTCCAGAAATAATGTCGGGATTGTAACTAATATATAGGGTACGGCCATTCTCATTGCAAACCAAACCCAAATTATTATTATTATTATTATTATTATTATTATTATTATTATTATTATTATTATTATTATTATTATTATTATTATTATTATTATTATTGTAACGGAAATATCGTGGATCACAGAGGTGTAAGAAGGTGCTGGAGTAATTGGGCGGACAAGAAATTGACCAGAGCATCAGTTAATGAACTAAATTTTTAAATTTTATTCCTTTCTTTTTTTATTTAAAATTTTGTAAATAGAAGATCTCAACAAACAATAACAATCGAGTAATGAGGTCGTCAGCTCCAACAACAACGACTTAAAATCCAAATATCAGGTACAAAAGTAGAGAGAATTGTCAACATGATAATGTACGAGGGATGAGCATTATAGCTCTGAAACAGGTACACTATTTTATTAGAGCATTTTTGCTCCACTGACTTACATAGCCTAGGAGTCTGAACTCCAACATGAGTACAGTCCAGCCTCTTAGAGTCATAAATTTCTTACAGCGCACAAGGTTATACCTGGCAATCTTCAAATGAGGTATTTACTGTCACTTCTGTTCAACAGTTTTCACTTTCTTTTACAGAAACATAAATAGAGGCAAAGAGTGCCCAAATTAAATGGCCATGATGTAAAAAGGAAAACGTTGTAATGATCAGCCAAAAACAAAATGCAAGGAGGCGAAAAACCTGCACTCCTTCTAGAAAACACTTAAAACCATAAGTGGGCTTATGGCCCGAAGATACATAGGCTAAACTGGGGTGACTAAATGAGAAGCATTAAATACTAAAAGAGTGTTAAGAATTGTAGAGGATAAGAAACTTTAGTCACCCCTTAACGTGGTGAATGGGAATCAACAGTGAGAAATCACTCTTTATTCCCTTACATTACATATTTCCCAGTACGGAATAAAACAGTGTCCTTAGACTGACCGAAAATTTTACATTTAAATCACCAGGTTTAGGAATTTACATAAAATTAAAGAGCTGTGAAACGTTCTCCTCAAGCTATCTGCCGGAGCTATCACATGTTAAGAAAATTCTTCCATTACCTTGAGTTGCTGGGCCTTCCGAACGCCGACCTGCGGCCCCTGCCTCCTTAGTACACGCCGCACGCAATCAAATGGAGCGATGCATATGACAACACAGCCCTAAGGTGCCCAGATTTTATAGCATTTCGAGGGGAAATTTACAGAACTCTTTACAGATAGGCTGGATGCTTGTACACACCCCCAGTTTTAATTGACTAAAGAAAATATTCCCAAAATTCCTGGTTGGTTGGTAACTATAGAAGAAGGAAGCAGTAGGAGTGTTGACAACTTTGATACATGAACAAAACAATCTTCAAAAACTAAGGTGATCCAACTTTAAAAATTCAACTATCCCTTAATAATTAATCGTCCTTAATCCCACCAGAGGGGGCACTTAGGCCGATGGTAGAGACATCTAACATTTGCAAACCCAAGTATCTTGCATAACACTACTTTAAGTTTAATTACATACATGTCCTTATAGAAGGTGCGCAGTTTAACTGGACGGAGGTGTACCCTCGGTATTATTATTATTATTATTATTATTATTATTATTATTATTATTATTATTATTATTATTATTATTATTATTATTATCATCATTGTTAGGCTATTATTCCTCGAGTAGCGCAAGGAAATGAGAATTGAAGGGGTCGATAGTGAAGCCAGTTTGCGTTGCAGGAACATGGACCTTGTAATTGACTGTCTTGCTTTTGCAGTTGATCTAGCAGTCTTTCCGACTCGCTACAGACAGCTACAAAACAAATCAGGCAACTTAAGACATACAGTAGGCAGCAAAAACAAGTCTTCAGATCTCTTTTGAAAAGACTCAGTTTGTAACAAATGTAAAGGCGGCACCAAAAGAGCTAGATATGGACCTGGGAACTATCAAGGTGGTAGGAAATTCTAAGTATCGAGGTGAGTGGATTGAACCCAACATGTAAGAGAAAGAAGCCTTCATGTCACGCAAGAATAAACTGGAAATGGTATACCACCAAACATTGACTGTATCGTCGCCATAAGACCTATCTGTGTCGGTGCGACGTAAAGCAAAATAGCAAAAAAGAAAACATTGAGTGTATACAACAAAAGATCAATATTGTTGAACACCAAGTTCAGACACTAGAGAACCGTCATTCATCTGGAGGTCCTTTGTGCAGCGGAGTGCCTTGCAGTGAACAAAAAAGACCTTACTCTGAAACTTGAGTTCAAAGAAATATTTTGAGGAAAATCTTGGGTCCCATCAAAGGCAAAGGTGAATATAAAAGAGGGCACATCCACAAGCTCTATTTCCACGTGGAAAAGATAACCGATACGATGCGGAAGAGAAAGATTGCTTTCTATGGTCACATGACAAGAATGAGCACTACAAGGTCAACCACGCGGATCTTCTTGTACTACCAAGATAAGAAAACAAAAGGGGCCTGGTCCAGTGAGATAGAAAAAGGCCTACAACAGGTGGGCATCACACGTGATCATATTCTGGAGCGCAGCCCCCTTAAGTAGGAACTTCAAGACCACAAGAGTTTCCAAGGAAAGCCGAAGCTGAAAACAGGAAAGTTTGGACCGAAGCCAGAAAGGAACAAAACCGGCAACGAATGCGGGAGTACAAGGCCTGGTGAAGGAGACAGTTGAAACGACATGAACAACAACACCAATAATAATGGTTATACATGTCTTTGCTGGCGAGACCTAGTGTTTACAGTGCATTGTCTTATGGTATGGGCTAGAGAAATTTTGTTACTTTCATTGATCTGCCACATTCTTATCCTTGGCTTTGACAGTATGAAAGGGACTGAGGTATGAGCGATGCTAAGAGTGCCGTTCCTTACGCAGCCATGAATGCTGTGAATGGTGTGCAAATGTTGCTCATAGGGTGGTGGGTTGGTGCATGGAATTCATTGGGGTTGGAAGACTGATATGTAATAGCAACTTCTGGCTCAGTGAGGAAAACAACTGAAAATTACCACACTCCTCGTTTCCTTAGTACGCCTCTTCAGTGATTCCTAGACCAGCGTTTACCAAACTTTATGAGCCTGAGAACCCCTTACCATATCGCTGTCATGTCCAAGGACCCCTGGCCACAGACGTAATACTGAATTCGCTAAACAAAAAACAGAATTTTGTCATTTTACCTTGTTTGATTGCATTCGTATAATTTATGACTAATATTTACTTTCCTTTAAATTTAAATTTAATTTAATTTGCATAAAGACACTTTATATGTGCATAGAAATTATAAAAGAATGTGACACTTCACAACAACAGCCTGAATCTGATAAGTTACCTGAGAAAATTCACTTGGTACATTTGTTGGATCGGGGCCGATGACCTTCATTGTTAGGCCCCTTTAAACAGCAAGCATCATCATCATTATCACAGTTGTTGGATCAATGGGACGGATGGCGCTGTTTTGCAAAGACCAAGCGTTTTACAGGCGTAATCACTTGAACCGAAGATCAGCCTCAGCATTAGTTCTGTTTCCGTATTTCGTTTTCGCTTGTGTGAAAGGAGGAAATGTGCACTCGCACAGGTATGTTGTTACCAAAATCATTAAACGCAGTATTTCCTTTCTAGAAGTTGTAGGGTATTGTATAGGGGATGTCATGAACCCAAAAGTCGATCAGAGACCTGGAATTGTGATACAAGGTCTTCACAAGATACTGCCAACTTGTAACATTTATCGGCCAAGGAGTACATTTACTGTATGTAAGTTATACAACAGTGAAGACGTATGTTCCTAAATTTAGAGTTTATGATCTATGAATTGTATGTGTGCGTTGTTTAAATACTTACAACTTACATTATGATTGCGGACACCCTGCGGTCCGCGGACCACAGTTTGGGAATGACTGTCATAGACCATCTATGACACCTGATGGTGGAGCTGTTGAGGATCCAACGAGCCTTCTGGCTGAGAACTTGACATACACATATACAAGCATACATATTTATTGTACCCTTGGAGTCGTCGAATCGGCGGTAATTTGCTCTTCGGTTCTGCCACTGCGCTATGTAATAAAATATACTTACCGCTCGGAGACTCTCGTCTGCTTGGGGCGCGATCGGATCGGCATTCTTCTTCTAAGGTTGGTACATAGGGGAATTACATACTAAAGTACTGCCGCTACTAAATGAGAATGGACCAGATTAAATGTTTTCTTATTTATTTATTGTAATCGTGAAATTAATTAAATTCCAAAAGTGGGCTGTAAAATCAGTAAATTTCCTCAAACTGTAAAATAAAAATCAATAGTTAGGTTACGCCATAAGCAACAATTCTCCATAACTAATTAATTCAATTGAAATGAATTCCTGACACCACAGGTGTGCAGTATTGATTAAATGACTGACGTAACCTTAGTTATCTTTCATTTTTTAAATGGCAGATACAATGATTGTTACATAAGGTAATTCTGAGCGGTGTTAAAATTATATTTATTTAATTGACACTTACCAAAATTTAAAACAAAAAATTACATTGAATTATATACATTGCTACTGCTCCAATAAATGACAGGAGTTCCCTGAGAACACACCTCAGTTTGGAGTTTACTGCTCCTTGTTATATTACCATCATCTAAATTAGCATGAAATAACCTGGAATTCGATGGATACTCAAACAAAATATATCCATGAGTATTTTATGATCACTGAGTTGTCAACATGGATTTCCTGAGTTTTTGCCCTAAATCAGCTGAATAAATCTGCCTAACATATCAACATTTTACACATTCAAATGTTTAACCTGATCGGATCTGCATGTTTCGCATATATTTTGCCCAGTTATTAAAGAAACGTCTTCAACTCTACAGCTTTGCACTTGCAGTCCTATTTATTTACATTTTTACTGAAGCCTGTTCAGTGATTTAATTATTCAGTTGCAATTTGCTTGGATACTGTAAGCGAAATGTTGTTTTAAAAGACGTAACCAAGCTGTCTTCCTTCCATAAGGTTATGTTTACATTACAGTGTGGGTTAATCCTCCCACGCTGACCACAAAAAAACTAAATGACAAAAGAAAGAATCACCTAAGCCTCTGTTATCCTAAGTCCACCATCTAAATACACTCCTGAAAGAGAAGACACCCTATCATATCTAACCTATACTATTTACACAGAGCAATACAATCACGTACCAATTTGACCGTTATTTACATCTAAGATGCTGACCGCACCTGCCATTCAAATGACAGAGTATTGCTGAATGTTCTGCTGATTTCACACGTCAAAGTGGCTAAGGTGCGTGTGTATGACCAAGATCCATTATTTTACATCATGGTCACTATAATAATTTGAACAAGTCTGAAATGTCGCTTAATTTTAACACCGAAAGAGTCAGATCAAAATTAAATAGGCGTGAAAATACATCCGTTTGTAAGATCCTCGTAAACTATCCAATAATCATCCTTCCACGATAAAATTACGAATGAGAGGTCAAACAACATATACCCGGACAAATATTATTACTGAAACTCCGTAGCAAAATGTTATCGTGTCAGGTGTATAATTTGATTATCATTATTATTATTATTATTATTATTATTATTATTATTATTATTATTCACGGGTGTAATTTTACAGTATAAAATAATTGAGACCGAGCTCGATAGCTGCAGTCGCTTAAGTGCGGCCAGTATCCAGTATTCGGGAGATAGTAGGTTCGAACCCCACTGTCGGCAGCCCTGAAAATGGTTTTCCGTAGTTTCCCATTTTCACACCAGGAAAATGCTGGGGATGTACCTTAATTAAGGTCAAGGCCGCTTCTTTCCCACTCCTAGCCCTTCCCTGTCCCATCGTCGCCATAAGACCTATCTGAGTCGGTGCGACGTAAAGCAACTAACAACAAATAATTGGGTATCAATTTAACTCTGCTTTATATCAGAGGACAAAATCTGGAATCAACTCAATATCAACTAAATATTTCCAGTGCGTCTGGATGTGATTATGGCGGTCTTCATATCCCGTGTTCGAGCATTTATAAACAGACACCTGCCTTTCTCAAATACAAAGCGCATAGTCCCTCTTTGTTTCATTTCGTATTTTTATGTAGATTCTTACTTCTATGTTATTAATTCTTCCGAGCTTTATTTATATTATTTCCATCCTTATTCGTAGACTTTGACTCTCATAATGGCGCGTAGCTCGTCACTTATTAATCCAGGATTAATTTCCCTGGTACCTCAACGTAACATTTTCCTCCTGTTGCAGAGATTTATTTCTCTATCTTTTCGCTTGTTGCTCGATATTTTCATTTATATCTGACCTTAGCTCACTTCTACACATCCGGTTAACACTGTATCAATTAACTCAGTTACGTAAACAATAGAAAAATTTAGCATTTCTTTCTTACAAGTTCCCACTTATTTTATTACTGCATGGCTATCAATGACAGATCCTTCCATGGACATTAATATCTACCTATTCTGACGTTATGTTTGAAACTTCGTGAAATTCATAACTTAGAGTCAGTAAAATAACTCATGCAAATCGCAACAGTATTATTGTTCTTCCTATCATCTGATTTCACAACATTTAATAAATAGTCATTGGTAATCACGTCATCAAAAACATCATGAAAATTATTTTTATCTTTGCGACCCATCACTACGAAAGTTTCATTCGCAACAAAACATATTATTATTTTACTTCTTCTTATTCTCAAATGACTTAGAAATTAGGGACACGGTAGGAATAATTTTAGAATATTAGGCGACACAGTAGACATCCTAAAACGTTGAACATAATGAAGCCATACATGTTAAGCAGATAATGATTTAATCTCGGGCCCTCAACATTAATTCACAACATGCCCGTGATTTATGGCACGTGGCCTAACATGTACATTTTAGGCCATTTTAGCTGATCTTTCTGAAACAAAGGATAAAGAAATGTTGGCATAATTATATCCATCGAATGGCAAAGTGGCCATGGATATAGTTAAATATGTACATATTAATTAAAACATATCAGTGATCTTGTACTCACATCATCCAAACTGCGTCGTCATGCTACTCCATGACGCCCCTCGGCACCTTCCTTGGATTTAGGCCATGTTAAATATTAGCGTTTTCATGGTGAAGATTGTCGTGTGTCCAAATTGGCACATTATTTACGCACTGATAAAACACGCGCTATTTTATGCATACACGTAACACTCTTCTTCAACTTAAATCTATGCTCTAATACTAATTGTTATCCTAACGCACTACCGGTGATAATCTCACTCGATCATGGTGGTGTGACGCTGTCCTACAGTTACATAATTTCCTGTCAGGAGGTCTGGTCTGCGGGAAAAGTTAAATATTAACATATTAATTAAAACAACATCTCAATGATCTGGTACTCACATCATCCAAACTGCGTCGTCAGGCTACCCCCATGCCGCCCCTCGGCAGCTTCCTTGGATTTAGGCCATGTTAAAAATTATCGTTTTCGTGGTGGAGATTGTCGTATGTTGGCTAGCAATTGTTCACGATCTCTCGTTCACTTTCTTCTGCTTGATGGGTCAAAGGAATGTCCCTGATGAGCTCAAGAACAGGCTAGCAAACTTGCAGACTGGTGAATACACAAGAGCTTGTCGTTTACCAAAACGTTCCCTTCTCTACCTGCTAAGAATGTTCCGTTAGTCTCTGCTAAATTTAGCCTGTCCACCTGCACTGTTTTCAAACAAACGGAATACTTTTATCTGGATGTTGTATTTGCACCTTTGTCTCATGAAATCGTACATTGTCCTAGGCAGTGACAAGTTATTACGCTAAGAAAGTCATCTACTTAGAGCCTATTCTCTACACTGAAAGTGAATCAGTATAATTTATGAATATTCACTTACATTTCAGAATTATATTGATGTAAGCTCTGAATAGTCGGTCAATTCGCGTTCACTCGAAGTCGGTTGGGCACCCACACGGTTGATCGTACTGCGACTGAACTAGACTGACTGACTGAATGCTCACTCTCCGACTCACTGACGGTTCAGTTCATGTCTCTGTTATAAACCTTCGGTCCGACTATGTGATTCCAACTCAACTTTCGGTGATATCATGGAGAGTCACCAATTAATCCAGTGGCTTCGACAAGTCATCAACCGGTGTCCGTTGTTCCTTACCTTTTTGTATCATTGTACGGAGCTGAAAATATGTGTACGATCGTACCGTTTTGTGTAATTCACTTGGCGTGGGTTCGAATAAACTAACGTCTTCCATTTGTTTGATGGCGTCACATTTTTCACTTCTCCTGGTCTTCACGCCATCAGTGCGTGATCAGTCGCACACAGTGATTGTATTCCACCTTCGTTGTAATTAATTTAGGTGAATCTACCAAAAATTATATTCACTCCAATACAGTCATTAGAAGCCCAGTTGATTTGCAATGTTACACCAACTCCCGAGAGAGACTAAAATATTCTCGGCGGGAAATGTCAGCGCTTAAAAATAGAGCAATTTGATTGCTGAGACATTTTTCTACGGGGCATACCCCTCTCATTCCAAGGATTTCGGCTATCCTCTGTCATTTTCCCGGTGTAAAAAAGATGCGTGGAAAACTTAGGAAGTTTCGGTTCCCAGGGTGTGGCGGGCGGAGTTCCCACGAGTACCCTGGGTGTAGCTTCCTGCTAAATGCATTTATGCTATAATTGCTTAACAACCCCAAACAGAACGTGCTGTACTTCTACTAAGGTGGCTTAAATATTCTACGTCAGCGGGCTGCGGCAATCCTGCAGTCCTTGATAGAATTGTCGAGTGCTACTTCGTTTATACTCAGAAATTGATGAATTAAGTATTCCATCATATCGCCTAAAGCAATATGGGTGCAATACATACACATTGGTTATACGTCCCAGTTACTACGTTTACGGTTGTAGAAGATGCCTGGGTGCAGAAATTTTGTCCCGCAGGTGTTCTTTTATGTGTCAGTAAATCAACTGACACGAGACTGGCGCCGGGCTGAGTGGCTCAGGCGGTTTAGGCGCTGGCCTTCACCCGAACTTGGCAGATTCGGTACTGGCTCAGTCCGGTGCTACTTGAAGGTGTTCAAATGCGTCAGCCTCGTGTCCATAGATTTACTGGCACGTAAAAAAACTCCTGCGGGACTAAATTCCGGTACCTTAGAGACTCCGAAAACCGTAGAAGTAGTTAGTAGGACGTAAATCCAATAACATCATTATCACGAGAGTGGCGTATTCAGCGTCTTCAAGTTACCGGATTAAGCCGGCATCGAACCTACCAATTGGGATCAGAAGGCCTGCGATCTGCCGCCTGAGACACTCAGCCCCGAATACAAAATACATGAGACTGTGTACATATATCAGAACGTGAGTGCAGCAAACGGAGGAAGTCGGAACTCCTGTATTTGGGTTCATCGATGTTTGCATTCCGTTAACGTAACCTGGTACACGTGGATTAATTCTGGCGAAGGGTGAAGTTTGTTTGACTTCGTCAGGCAGGAATATTGGAGAGCGAGATTGGAAGCGGAATAAAAATGTGAGAGAAGAATTGAACCAGTAACTGAATGTGTGAGTTTTCTGAACTTCGCGAGTGATGGGTTTTTTAGATGGAGAGATTAGCCTCCGGAGTAGTCAACATGATGTTTCTGCCCGGCTTCCTAAAATAGTGTAATTAGTTAAGACAAAGTTTATTTCGAATCCAAGTTCACAGTCTCTGCTTTTGTTCTGACGAATAACGATTTTGTAGGCCAAAGAAATCTCTTACATCTGAAGTACTGAGATTGTTTCATTGCCTTATATAATACGAATATGGTGTTTCGTGAGGATGTTGGGTATTAGCTCACGCCAACACAGAACGTTATAATAATTGAACTAGGTAATACGATTCCCTATCAGCATGTGTTCTCTTCAGTGACACCTAAGCCATCTATGACAGCTAATGGTGAACCTGTTGAGGATTCAACCAGCCTTCGGGCTGAATACCCAACATACATACATACATACATACATACATACATACATACATACATACATACATACATACATACATACATACATACAAGCTCTATAAATATTGTTCGCTGTGTTCACAGTTCGGTCCCTGATTTTCTCTCAAGAGTAAGGCTGATGACCTCGATGTTTGGTTTGGAACTTCTACAATTTACCACTTTTCACAACAAAATTCAAAAAACGAGCGTATATTAATAAAGATATTTGAATATTTGAACGTCCTCCTCCGTGGTGTAGTCGTTAGTGTGATTAGCCGCCACCCCCGGAGGCCCGGGCTCCATCGCCCGGCTCTGCCAAGAAATTTTAACAGTAGTACAAGGGCTGAAACGGGGTCTACTCAGCCTCGGGAGGTCAACTGAGTAGAGGTGGGTTCGATTTACACCTCAACCATCCTGGAAGTGGTTTTCCGTGGTTTCCTACATTTCCTCCAGGCAAATGCCGGGATGGTACCTAACTTAAGGCCACGGCCACTTCCTTCCCTCATCCTTGTCTTTCCCTTCCAATCTTCCCATCCCCCACCAACGCCCCTCTTCAGCATAGCAGGTGAGGCCGCCTGGGTGAGGTACTTGTCATCCTCCCCAGTTGTAACCCCCGACTCAAAGTCTCACGCTCGATCCCTCGCTGAGTCCGAGGGAAAAAACAAACTTTGAAGGTAAGTAAATTAAGAAAGAAAGAAAGAAAGAAAGAAAAATTGTTCGCTGTGTTTACAGTTCAGTCTCTGATTTTCTCTCACAAGTAAGGCTGATGACCTCGATGTTTGGTCCCGTTTAAGGGGGCACATGACTAAAAATTAGAACTTCTACAATTTACCACTTTTCAAACCAAATTTTAAAACCGAGCTTATATTAATATAGATGTTTTAATATTTGAACAATATTTGAAGTTGATTCATTAATTACCGGGCGAGTTGGCCGTGCGTGTAGAGGCGCGCGGCTGTGAGCTTGCATCCGGGAGATAGTAGGTTCGAATCCCACTATCGGCAGCCCTGAAAATTGTTTTCCGTGGTTTGCCATTTTCACACCAGGCAAATACTGGGGCTGTACCTTAATTAAGGCCACGGCCGCTTCCTTCCAACTCCTAGACCTTTCCTATCCCATCGTCGCCATAAGACCTATCTGTGTCGGTGCGACGTAAAGCCCCTAGCACAAAAAAAAGATTTATTAATGTGTAGCAAAGTAATTAACAAATAATATTTACATTTGTATGTTGCCGCACAGCTTTCATTACCTTTGGGTTATAATTTGACAGACATGTCAAAAATACTCAAATACTTGGCAGTAACTCTGTGTTTCGGTGTCAGATATAAACTAATGGAGATATATCTTTTTAATTTTTAATTATTTACACACTAGGCAAAAATCTGGTTTGATGTTATTTTATGAACAAAAAGCTGAAGGTAATATTCAGTTGATAGTAAAATGCAGAACTACTTTTAATTCCTACTGCGCCCTGGTGGGGGTGTGATAAGCGTCATGCAATTGTAATTATTTATGGAGGAATATATATTTCATTTTCAGAAGCGAGAAGATCGTACGTTGTATATTATAGGTATAGACCAGGTCGAGAGGATGTTGTGAAACCTACACAGACTATTGTCTCCACTGAGATTAACAAACACAATGAAAGGCAGAATTAGAATTCTCAGAAATTGTGACGAAGGGTGAAAGAGAAAGGCACGAGTTGTTGACAAGTTTGTGGAAAGTTTTCATAGCCCCGGGCAGAATAGGTAGTGGCAACAGCGCAAAGAGCTGGGTGCAGATTTCTGAGAAATGATGGCAGGGAATCTCCATGTACTAGCGGGAGTTGAACGCGGAGTTGGCACTGGAAGAAAAAATATGAGCTTTCCCGGTCCCGTGGTTTATGTGGACCAATAGAAAATTTCATCGACCAGTCGCGGGTACGCCAACTTCGTATTATAAGAAGCACTAGCGAGGCTAAATCCGCGGATTAAATTGATAGAAGGAAGTGAGATATCAATTTAGAATAAGGTGGAATTTAGGAGCCTTACTATATTATAAAACTTATAAAAAGTTAATAATTGCGGGAAATTGCATGGTTTAATTCTGAGAATTCATGGACGCTATGCGTTGATTGGCTGGAGGCAAGGAACGCCACAATATAGCGCGAAATTCCGAGCCGGGATACGGCAGTTAAAATTCGCAAATTTATCCATTACCAGCGAATGATAATAGTTGAGAATTGGTATAGAGCCTTTGAGAACATAATTACATCATTGGATATCATATTTAAGCCACGGGCCGAACCGCAAATTGTCATATGAGGATATCGGGGCTGCGCGTCCTAAGATGACCTCCTGTGAACTCGGAAGAGAAGGGATACAAGTATAAATATGAGGTCGTGGATAAGGACTGGCAACTACTTTTGACAAAGCGCTCGGGCTGATACCACGCCTGGGGTGCGTGACAACTTCTGATATTTTGTTCGAGCCGTGATTACGCCAGGGGTGCATGTGTGTACTTACTCGTGGAGTAGGGTTCGAAGTATTATATTGTTACATAGTACAGTGATTCAAAACGTGATGTAGCTCATATTACAGTCTTGAGCAGTATACTAGAATGAAGTGTTTCAAATAGTTACAGGACTCAGTAAAGCATAAATTACGGAGTGTGAGATTCTACCAACTGATTAGGAAGTGCGTTACGTGGGAACGGTCACGAGTGTTTATGTCACCTAATAAACAGTCGATTCTAAACTGATACCTGGTCAGCTACAAGAACGTGAGACGGGAAATTCAAGTGCGCGCACGGGCCGTTGTAAAGGAGATCCCGAGGTATCCCATGTTCCTAGTGTCCGGGAAAGGAATGAAGAATGTATATCTACATTAAGTGGGCTAGATACAAGGCCGAGAGTGTAAAATTTGTGAGTAGAATTTAGGGTGGAAATTATTCCAAAGTGCAACAGTTATTTTATTTGTTTTTATTCAAAATGTGTAAAGCTGAAAAGGGTCAAGGATTAATTCTTCAAGCTGGCATGAATACCAGTGGAATGCAGTGCTAAAACCGGAGGAGCTAGGCTCCTTGACCAGTTTTAGCAGACTACAAGGGCAGAGATGAGTAACCTTTTAAAATATTTGTAGATTGCTATCGTTAGGGGGAGGAAATCATATAAATTTATCATGTAACTTAATTGTGAAACGAGCCGTTTCCGGCTCGTATAAATTCAAAGATATATAGACAAAGGGACAAATTAATATGTACATAATTAGATCAAGCACTCATCATAATTTTGATTATTAAATAGAGTAGAGTAGTGTTTATTTGTTCATTCAAGTGCTTGAGTTGTTTGATATGATATGGAGCACGTTTCACGTAAAGATAATGTTAATATGCATTTAGAAGTGCTTCCAAAGTGTTTTTCCGTTATCGGAACGTTTATAGATATTAAGGCATGTTGTTAAGATAATCCAGAGGTAGGGTTGCCAAGCGATTTAAATTGTTGTGGGACGGAATGAAGTCCATTGATTTGTTGTAAATATCGCGAAGTTCGCCAGTGGACAAAATAATAATCTGTACAAGTGTCGAAGTATTACATTAATATTGGGTAATGTGTAAAGGCGTGTTTAATAATAATCTTTTAGAATAAAGGCACGGGCCTAGTTGGATAGAATGATTGCAATTTAAAGTAATTTAAATGTGGAGATATTATGTGGAATGAATATTTAATTTGGGCATTGAATCCGATTTTAACACTAATTGTTGATTTAACGTTTTTGGACTCCATAATAATCGTAAATAAAATTTGGTAGAAACGAGATAGGCATTTTGATAATATGGTCACGCTATGTTTGAGGCCCAGAGTGATTTGAGCCAAAAGTTGAGATTTAGAGTTTGTGGGACAGAAATCTGGCCCGAAATGAAAGTGAATTGTACTGATGTTGATGAAGAAATACATGGATCTTAAGGCCTACATAGAGGTTGTATTTCTATACCGGTGATATGAGTGGCAGAAGAGAGTCCACACACCGAGGGTTAATTAATGAAAATGTTTTGAAGAGTTCCGATGGATAAATGGACTTCAAAATGGAAAAGGAAGGAATAATTTAACACTTGCAGAGATTGGAGGTATTTGCCCAACTGCAAGGTGTTATGGGATTTGAGAATTGTCTTAGGAGCACATGGTCTCCATGAATTAACGACAGTACGAAAATAAGGTTGCGGGTTCGAACACTATTATGTCCCGACCGATGTGAATTCGGATCTTGGTGATTTATGTTTGGGAGAGAACGTATGTGACTAAATTATAAAGATGGGGAATAAAAATAAATATTCTCGAAAGCATAAGAATAATATAATAATAATAATATTCCAAGTAAATTATGTCTGGATTGATTAGTGCCAAAATAAATCGGAATTGTAAAAGGGGCTTTGCGTTAAACATATATAGAGTGGACTACCGTCTAACAAGCGAAATTATATTTTTTAAATTAATAATAATAATAATAAAAATAAATATTTGAAGAAGAAGAAGAAGAAGATTTTACTTTTTTATATTTTGGACATAATAATGATGTTGGGAGTTGAAATGAAAAATTTGAGATTTTTAACTAATAATAATAATAATGAGAATATTTAAAGAAGGAGAAGAAGAATAAAAAGGAAGCTACTTTTTTATTTATTTTTTGATGAGAATAATAAGAGCGAGAAGTTGAAGTATTATAGCGAGGATGATTACGGGTTACGATAATTACGATTTCCACTATTAATAATAATGTTGATAATAATAATAATAATAATAATAATAATAATAATAATTTTTATATTTTTATTTTATTTTATTATTTCGGATGCTGATGATGAATGATACTAGGGAAGTCAACTGGCGAATTAACGTAATAATGTCAAGTGTTGTGAATAATAAGTTAAGTTAATAGTTGTAAAATGAAGGCAAATCCCTACATCTGGACCATTAGGTTAAAGTCGCTTTGTCGTTTCCTTCAACTAACGATTAGCATATCTTGATTAGGAACCCGGGGAGAGTTTGTAGTTTCCCGGGTTGGTCTCATCTCAATCAAAGTGGAGGCGATAACATAGTCCATGTGATCGCGCCCACTTAGCCAACAGGTAATTGGTCCACGATCAAATATGGTCATGGTGTTAACGAAGGTAAATCTGATACCTTCAGATATCAACGGTTCCACCACCCAAATGGAAGGGTGGTCAAAAGTAATAAATATTATGTAATCATTTTTCAGGAATAATTTGCCTTATTACCGGCAAATCAAGGGTCAACAGATTTTGGTTGTGTGTAAAAATTAATTTGTTTACTTAAATAAAAAGCTCCTTTAGCATTTGCAAGGAAACAGTTCCAGGTTCTTGTCCTTGTAGAATAGTAAACCGTTGGTGACCGTTTAAATATCCGTTCCCATCCCTAGGACGGAGCCTTCATAATTTCCCTTTGATCTGAATATATACAGTATATAATTTGTGTGTTTCATGATGAGCTTTAAAGTTAAAGATTAGAGTGTCCCGTTCAACCCTGTAGTACTGATTGGATGGCGCCTTTACATTTAGTTTGAGATCTTATATCTCAATATATATTTTTTTATTGTTTATTAGTTGCGATAGATTCGGACTGTAACACTCCCTGAGATAAATGCTGGTTGGGACGCAGGCTTTGAGCGGGTACACTACACATATTGAAATTTTATCAGAAAATGTCAAGTGAATCTGATAAGAACTCGGTCGCAAGGAGTATGTTATACATGGCAATGAGCTGATATTATTTGAATCTAGAAAAATGCAATTGAAAGTTTTAAGAAACAAACTTGCATTAAAACTGCTGTGTACTGTAAGTTACTCTCTCACACTTCTGTCTCCTCTCATGCACAGCGCAGCCCTACTACGAGGTAACTTACATTCCAGCGAGATTATTGAAATGGTAGTCCGAAAAACTTGGGAGAAATGCTTGCTCTATATACGCCGTGCCGCTACCCTTTAAATCAGGCATTTAGAGCTTTAAAATGGCGGTAGGCTAAATCTGATAACGGGACTTGAAAGAGGGAGGACTGGGGAATCCTTAAGGTTTTCTGACTTATTCTTCTTAAGGTTAAAAGAATAGTGATTTGATTTTAGATAGTTTGCTACTTAGATTATAATTACCTAAAGAATCTGTTCACTGACTGAGGCATAATCTGTTTCATACCTAGCGAGTTGGACGTGTGGTTAGTGTCGCTCATCTGTGAGCTTGCATTCGGGAGATAGTGAGCTCGAACGTTCGTATCGTGTCGCTCTCCGATGATACCACAACTTAATCACCAGGTGTATAAAAGCAGGCTCGCTACAAACAAGTGGCCGTCGTCATTGAGCAGTGTTGGAGTGTTGAATGGTAGTCTTTAGTTGAGTCTGAGTTGTTGTCCTGTAGGCTGATCCAACTGTCGGCAGCCCAGAAGATGGTTTTCCGTGGTTTCCCATTTTCACACCATGCAAATGCTGGGACTGTACCAAAATTAAGGCCACGGCCGCTTCCTTCCAACTCCTAGGTCTTTCCTATCCCATTGTCGCCATAAGACCTGCCTGTGTCGGTGCGACATAATGCCACTAGCCACTAGTTCAGTGTGTGGAACGGTCACGTGAATTAAATGTGTGTGTTACCAGTCTTGTGTGGAATCGAACCAAGCGTACAGTCTTTATTCATCTTGATAGCC
Organism: Anabrus simplex; assembly: GCF_040414725.1. Classification (NCBI taxonomy): domain Eukaryota; kingdom Metazoa; phylum Arthropoda; class Insecta; order Orthoptera; family Tettigoniidae; genus Anabrus; species Anabrus simplex. Next base: position 124,289,688 of record NC_090266.1, read on the forward strand.
TAAGTTCCAGTGTTTGAACGGGTCTGCATGGAGCTGCTGAGTGAAGTCACTGATGCGTGCGAAAAGGTGAGATTTGTCAATCAAGATTACGGAAGGATTGCTCCTTCCAAGTAAATACCAGCCAGCCGGCGACACGCTGTGAGGACAAGATACTTTTGTAAATGGCCACTAATTACTGAACTGCTGTCATTTTTTGTCAAGTATATTTTTATATGTGTGTCAGTGGCGGCTGGTGGTATCTGAAGCTGGGTGTTGCACTAAAATTTTCAGTGTTACATTTTTATACGGGAAGCTTACAAAATTAAGAAGAAAATCTATTACCGTTAGTAATGAACTACATGCCTATTAAAACTGAAATATGTGCGGTAGTTAAAATACAGGAAATAAGAAACTTATTATACAGTATAACTAATATTCCTACCTCACTTGAATTGAAAATTTAGCCATCCTGTTTTTCATTGATGCAAAATGTTGGTAATATTGTGGGAATTGCGGTATGACTTACCTTAGTGGCGCGTACAGGAAATTGCCGTTGCGAGAGGAGAGAAAGCAGGAATGAAGTTACCTCCGCAGAATGGTGCAATCTAACGGGAACATTTGGACTTGTTTCTCCGTAGGGGGCTTGCTGGTCTCTTGCAACATCCAAGGACCGATACTGGCGAGCGTGCTACGTGATGCTATAGACCTCGTGCGCATGGATGTTGCTGCGCTCTGGCGGCAAGTTGCTCGAATAGTTCATGTGACTTGCTCTCGTCAGTGAAGTGAAGCAACGCGATTATCAGGCTACGTTTGTTGAGATACGAAATCAAATTCGAGATGGAAGAAAGTTCTACAAAGAGTAGAACAAATTGGTCTGTGGTTGGATGTAACTATTCCTATACAAATTGTCCTCATGGAACGAAATTCTTCGTATTCCCAAACAATAAGCACACATTTGGTACCTAACTCTTTTAGACAAAATTGTTCGTCTCGTAGGTGTCTTAGTGAACTTCAGTCCTCCGATCAATAAAACAGACGACTAGTATATTTTAGGTAAAGGCCTAAACTTAAACATGATTATATAATTATTGAATTGTACATGATTACATCGATTTAGTTCACTATTTTTTAATTTTTTAAAAAAACTTCTAACTCAAGTAGATATTATATCATGTTTGAAATCTCTGAATAGTGGTAAAATCTATGCTTGAGTATGATAACAATGGAACACTATTCATAACGCTTGAAAATTAGTGGAAGGTAATGTTCGAAATAAAACCTCCGTGCCGTGAGAATAATATTTGAAAGGAATTCTTCTTTTCTGGAGACACCCACTTTCACACTTTTCTTTGGAGAATATGCAAAAAGTCACGGGAGTTGAGGTTCAAAATATACAATGTACCTGGATGTAATATACCTGAGTTTCCTTAACTTGATATCACCATCAATGTCAATATACAAATTTGGAACTTTACACATGTTCTCATCAATCACGGGCTTTTCCCAACACGAGTAAGGGAACTTAATCTCCAAAAGAGAGGGTCAGTCCTGACCTAGCACTATCCCATCCAGGCTACTAGGGTTGCTCTTCGTTTATTAACAAACCCAGCTGTGACACGCAACATTGGGACGATAAACAGAACTCCTGAAGTGCCCTCTGCTCATTATCTCTGCCATATCTCACTGCAGGACTGTTTATGTCCTTAGAAAGAAGAAGCTGAGTTGCCAGTTTATTAAAATCTCCACTCTGCAGTGTCATGATCTTGTGTACACTCTGGCTGGGAGATGTGTAATTTTCTTTGATCGAACCACGCAGGATTTTTAGACTGAGCCCTAGTCGCAATCCAAATAGCATACGTCTACGATTTTGTGACTTTTACGCTGTCATAATAAAAATTCAGGACGTCACTTTGCACTCATAATAATTGTTTGGCACTATTGATATCTTGCCACTTGACAAGTAATTTATTCCATAGCATCTAAACAGTTTATTAACGTTTTGAAGGTCTAATTGCTGTAGACACTGAAGTAAAAGTCTTGTTTCGCTCTGTTCTACAGCATCATCCACTGTAGCTTCAACAGTGGAATTGGAGATAATTAAGGATTCGCCTTCACACTCGGCCTTCAAAATTCTTGTAAAAGCAGTCTATAAATTTAATTTAATCATATAGTTCAGTTTTGCTGAATGTTTCAAATCCCTCACTTTCTAGTACGCTACAAACTAGCCGCTTATTTAATCTGTCCTTGAACATTTCTCCTAAATGTTCACCTTAAGAATATTCTGCGGCAACATTTTTCGTTTTTTCCCATTGTTGCAGAAAGGAAATCTTCGAAGAATCTCTTTCTGTATTAATATAAATGCAAAGCGCAGCAATATGCTTACAGCATTTGGGAAGGCTTGCTTTGCATTCACACTCGGCTGGCTGAATATTCCTGTTGCAATCGATCTGTTAAATGTTAAAACAAGACTAGCATTAATTAATGAAAAAATAATTTACAACGGCAATGGACACGGAAAATGTGTACTGTATATTAAAGTTATGTTTGAAATTAATAGTCTGTATATACATATGACTTATGGTGCAAAAAGAAAGGTAACTATTACTGTAGGTTTAACTGCATAAGGCGTTTGATTAATGCTCGTTTCCCTCAAACAGAAGCTGGATATTTCTTCTCCCAATCGTTCTTTCACCTGGAATATGTGATTGCTGAAATATGACTTATTCCAACGAATATTCTGAAACTCCACACAAATCTCTATGGACGACGACAGTTCAGCTATAAATATCTTCCTTCACTGTCACACTTGATTCTCCCGTACAAGCCACTACACAGTACACACAGTCGTCACATGAATGTTCTGAGCGAGTTGCCGCTAGGAGCGCCAGCAGGTAAAATTTCGCCATTCGCACGAGGTCTATACAGGCTTAGACTCGTCCCTGCTGAAACCACATAGCGCCGTTCTGTCCGCTTGGGAGTTGCCGAAGGAAAGCAATCCCCCGAGTTTGATTCGAAGCTGGCAGCGCTTATTTGTCCATTAAGGAGCATTAGTACATCGAACGACCAAAGATGGTTGATTTTAACATGTTTTAGAATATACGTTAGGTTTATTAAACTAAAAAGTTAGAAGAAAACACTACAAATGAAGTATATAATTATTGGCAATTGTGCAACACTGCAGCAATGCCATGCACCGCCCCTCTTGTGTGTACTGATTGGGTTACCCTAGATCAACTCACTGCCAATAAAACGGTCAGTGTCATCCGCAATCTCCTTGAACCATGATACTATTTTTTTCTAAACTTAACTTTGATTTTCTATCAGTAACATATTGAAAACCTTCACTTTAGATTCGGTCTGTTCCGAAGAGAGAGAAGGATTCTTATCCTGCGCCGTGCTTACACGTGAGAATCATATAGTTAATGTAAATTTCGTTATTAGAACCCTGTCTACAGTCCGCACAGAATGTCATGAAGGGTCTTAAATGGCCTGTGGAATCCCTGGACCCGAGTTAAATAGAGAAATTTGTATTCAGTAATCCATTATCTTCTTGACATAATTCGAAATTGAGTGTACATCTAACACCAGGAGAATTAGACAGATTTATGTTTCTTTTTTTTTCACGTTGTCAAACTCCCAGCTTGCTTAGTAATCTCTTGCCTAATACGAGGCTATCAATTAGACTGGCTGTACTGCACTGTAGAGCTTTCTTCTTTTTCGACACGACACCTAGGGTTTCCGTGGTAATATGGTAGCTAAGCGCCTTTTGTGTGCATCATGATTCACGCTGGTCGTGAATTGCTAGTATTAGTATTAGCATAATTACGTTACCTTGACATCGGGCTTATTGCAAGGAGAAAGAGACGAGAGAAGCCAGCAAAAGTCACCCTCCTGCCTTCTCGAGCGTGCTGCTTCTTCCAATTCTCAATGAGATGTACAGTCGTGATCGACTAGTGTGGCACACTACTAAAATGTGCATGTAGAGTTGGTGAGTTATGATTCCGGTGACCGCACAGAAATGGAAATAATGTCGTGCAGCTAGGCTGAGTAGCTCAGACGATAGAACGCTGGTCATATGACTCAAGTTGGTGGGTTCGATCAGGACTGTATTTGAAGGTACTCCGATACATCAGGCTTGTGCCGGTTGATTTAGATGGAGTAAAGCATTCAGCACCTCGAGTTCTCTGAAAACTGTACAAGTAACCTAATCAATGGTATTATTATTATTATTATTATTATTATTATTATTATTATTATTATTACGGGGTTACCCGTGTAGCAGAAAGAGGTCAAAGAAGGTGCCGGGGTGAACGGGTCTATCTACAATATCAAAATTAATTTCAAACTAAAACGGAAGGTTATATTTTTAGCACTTCAATCTTAACAATTTTTTATAACCATGAAACATCAGGTACAATGACAATCTTGAAACAAGCCAAGGAAAATACACGATTAGTGAACTTTACAGATTTTGGGCTTCAAGCCCCTCGCTTTACAACTCCTGAGCTCCCAGCTCAAATTGACCAAACAGCACAAATTGATTCAAGGGCAGAAATCCCCTAATTCACAGAGCATTCGCTCCCAAAACACAATTTCTAGCCTTCCTGAGGCACTTGTTAATCTTACAAAACTTTGAAAAAGAGCAAACAGGCTCTCGGTTCCTTACTTCCTACTCAAGGCAACATTACATCAATCTCTGGCCTCAAACCACCATTTACAAATGGAACTTATTCCTACAGGGGTATTTAATACCCAACCTACTGGGCCTTCATGGAAAAAGAACAGGTTAGATAACTGGCCCAAACACAAGGTGAATAATCCGAAGATAATAACAGAAATTAATTGATTTGATGATTTCTGTTTTCATTTATTTTTATTATTATTATTATTATTATTATTATTATTATTATTATTATTATTATTATTATTATTATTATTATTATTTCTACGTATCACAATTTTACATTTTTCGGTGAAGCCTAGGGGGTGGAAATTTGCACGCAGGAGTTCTTTTACGTGTCGGTATTTTTACCTGTTAGCGAAATTGAATATCCTTAAAAATTCAGCAGAGAATGAGCCCGCCAACTTAGTCTTACTGTCGAAAGCCAGCGAGCAGAGTACCTTCAGCTTACAGCGATTAGTTTTACTAGACCTGCAGCTTTGCATTTGGGAGTCGGAGGGGCTAGTCAACACTGTCGACTGTGCTAAGAATAGCTTCCCTTGGTTTTCCATTCTTCTGCACTAAGACAAACGCCAAGGCAGATTGTTTTACAGGCCGCGGCCGCCAACTTCCCTGCACTTCAGATCACCGCATCAAATCACCTTGGCCTGAGAGGGGACGTAACCCTCTGGGAGGCCTGCCGTACCCCACGAGGGTACGGAATTGAAAACGTTTAGTAGACGTAGCTTAGAAAGTCAGTGCTCTAGCGCCACATAGCCCGGGGACTTATGCTTTCGATACAGGAGATAGCGCGCATTGTGTTATCTGACCAAAGTTCCAAGCAAGACATTCCAGGAATCATTAATGACCAAAGGGAGTGTGTTTGTGAGGATCTTCAAAAGGCAGAAGTATTTAGTCAGCAATATGTAAAGATTGTTGGTTGCAAGGATAATGTCCTGGTAGAGGAGGTGACAAACGCTAAAGAAGTATTAAAATTTACATATGATAAGAATGATATCTATCTATATATATAAAGTAGCTTGTCCTGACTGACTGACTGACTGACTGACTGATTCATCATCGCCGAGCCAAAACTACTGGACATAAAGAAGTGAAATTTTGGAGATATATTCATATTAAGATGTAGGTGCTCGCTAAGAGAGGATTTTTGGATATTCCGTCGCTAAGGGGGTGAAAAGTGGGGTGAAATTTTAAAATGAGTGTGTCTATATCTCAAAACTTTAAAAGTTTACAGATGTGAAAATTGGTATTTAGAATCTTCTTTAAAAATAAGGAAACACGTATTTTTTTGTTTTGAGACAATCCCAATAGGAGGGGCACAAAAGGGTGAAAAAGGGGTTGAATGCCTTTAATCGGGATACCGGTACTTATATCTCAGAAACTGAAGATATTACAGACATGAAAATTGGCACTTTTGATCTCTTTTAAAAATAAAGAAACACGTATTTTTTTTGTTTGGGGTAAATCCAATTAATGGGAGGGTGAAAAGGGGGTGAATTTTTAAAATGGGTGCATCTATATCTCAAAACTCTTAAAGTTTACAGATGTAAAAATTGGTACTTAGAATCTTCATTAAAAACAAAGAAACACGTATTTTTTTGTTTTCGGAAAATCCCAATAGGAGGGGTGAAGGGGTGAAAACGTAGTTGAATGACTTTCATGAGGTTACTTATATCTCAGAAACTGAAGATATTATAGACCTGAAAATTGGTGTTTAGGATCTCCTTTAAAAAAAAAGAAATACATATTTTTTGTTTTTGGAAAATCCAATTAATGGGGGGTGTGAAAAGGGGATGAATTTTTAAAATGAGTCTATCTATATCTCAAAACTTTTAAAGTTTAAAGATGTAAAAATTGGCATTTAGAATCTCCTTTAAAAATAAAGAAACACGTATTTTTTTGTTTTCGGAAAATCCCAATTGGAAGGGTGGAAAAGGGTGAAAAAGCGGTTGAATGCCTTTAATGAGGCTACTTATATTTCAGAACCTGTAGATATTACAGACCTGAAAATTGGTATTTGGGATTTACTTTAAAAATAAAGAAACAGGTATTTTTTTGATTTTGGAAAATCCAAATAATGGAGGGTGAAAAGGGGGGTGAATTTTTAAAATGAGTGTGTCTACATCTTAAAACTTTAAAAGTTTACAGATGTAAAAAATGGTATTTAGAATCTTCTTTAAAAATACAAGAACACGTATTTTTTGCTTTCTTTAAATCCCAATAGGAGGGGTGTAAATGGGTGAATAATGGGATGAATGCCTTTAATGAGGATACATATATCTCAGAAACTGAAAATATTACGGAACTGAAAATTTGTATATGGGAGCTCCTTTAAAAATAAGGAAACACGTATTTTTTTGTTTTTGGAAAATCCAATTAATGGGGGTTAAACAGGAGTGACAAACTGGGGTGAATTTTTTGAAAGACTATATCTACAGAATATCTGAGAAACGTAAAATGTTATAGACGTAAAAAGTAGGTATTTGGAATCTCCTGTAAATGTAAAGAAAGATAGGTGATTTGTTTTCGGAAACTCCACGTAAGGGGAAATAAAAAGGGGTGAAATTTTAAAAAGCGAATTTCTACAGTATATCTCAAAAACTTAACATGTTACAGAAGTGAAAAATGGTATTTTTATCTCTATTAAAAATAAAGAAACGTGTATTTTCAGCTTTCGGAAATACCACTTGGGTGGAAGGGGGGGGGGGTAAAAGTGACTGAAAATGGTGTTGAATTCTTTTAATTAGGCTACTGATATCTCAAAAATGAAGATATTACAGACGTGAAATCTGCTTTGGAATCTGCTTTAAAAGTAAAGAAACACGTATTCTCGGAAAATCCAATGAAGGGGGGGGGGGGTGGGGGGGTGGGGGGTGAAAGAATTGAAAAATTAATTGAATTAATTGTATGAGAATACATACATCTAATAGAAACTAAAGTTGTTACGGACGTGAAAATTGGTATTTGAATCTCCTTAAACAAAGAAAAACGCGTTTGGGGGGCGGGAGTGAAAAGGAGTTGAATTCCTTTCATGAAGACACATAAATCAAAAACTGAAGAAGTTAGAGTCGTGATAATTACTATTTAGAAGATCCTTTACTATTAAGGAAACAAGTATATTTTGCCGGAAAATTCACTTACGGGGGGGGGGGAGGGGAGTGTGAAAGGAAGTGAAAATAAAGTGAATTATTTTTATGGGGATACTTATATCTCAAAACTGAATGTAACAGATGTGAACATTGGTGTTTGGAATATCTTTTAAACATAAAGAAACACGTCTTCTATTTTTTTTGGGGGGGGGGGGTGTAAATAAACTTAACGGCGGTGGGGTGTAAAAGGAGGTGAGATCAATTGATTTTACTGTTCATAATGTACTTAAGGAGCCTCCGTTGCTCAGGCGGCAGCGCGCCGGCCTCTCGCAGCTGGGTTCCGTGGTTCAAATCCCGGTCACTCCATGTGACATTCGTGCTGGACAAAACGGAGGCGGGACAGGTTTTTCTCCGGATACTTCGATTTTCTCTGTCATCATTCATTCCAGCAACACTGTCCAATATTTCAGTTCATTTGTCATTCAACGATCATTGCCCCAGAGGTGTGCTTCGGCAGCCGGCACAATTCCTATTGTCGCTGCTAGATGGGGCTTTATTCATTCCATTCCTGACCCTGTCGAATGACTGGAAACAGGCTATATAGTTTCGATTTACTTATTCTGATCATAAACCGATCATTTTTAATCTTTCCTGGGCTGGTTTTCAACAGCCAACTTTTCCTTCGGAGAACGTTCTTAGATTACAGTAGATCCTCCTGGCATGTAAATAAAAATTTAAACACATTTGAAATAAACGATAGGAATGAGATGGACCGTCAAATTGTTCACCTCTATAATAAGGTCAACAATGCACGGAAGTATGTCATTGGTATCGCCAGAAATCCCGCACACTTGCCTACGCGCGACGATGGTGCTGGTCACATTGTAACAATGACACTGGCAGCAGATGTAATTTACCGCCAAGTAGCGATCTTGCAGCTTGCTGTGGGGTTCAGAACATCTTTTAATAATAATAATAATAATAATAATAATAATAATAATAATAATAATAATAATAATAATAATAATAATAATAATAATAATAATAATAATGTTCTGGACCGTTGTCAAATGTGCGGACCCCTCTGGAAAATGGTCCTGGACGGGTAATGACTAAGAATGCAGTCCGGCCGCGGGTTCAGTACCGCCAAGGCACCTAAGACGACACCACGCCGGATCTCCTGAAGGATTTGATCCATATTAAAAACGCTTATAGGAAAAGATGGCAAAGATTTAGGGACCCAACTGACGGGGTGGAATATCTGGACCTAGCCCGGGAAGTACGAAATCGATTGCTGGAAAGAAAGATTGAAAAATGTGAGGAAACATACCGTAATCTATTAGAAAACGAGTCAGATCGCGAATTTTGGCGGATTCTCGCAGAAAACGAGTCAGATCGCGAATTTCGGCGGATTATATATCTAAAACAATTAGCATTCAATTATACATTTCAGTATAATACCGTAGCGAAGCACGGGTATCTTGCTAGTCTATATATATAAAGAACATGTTTTGACTGGCTGATTGACTGACTGACTGACTGACTCATCATCGCCGAGCCAAAACTACTGGACGTAAAGGAATGAAATTTTGAGGATAAATTTATATTACAATGTAGAAGCTCGCTAAGGGAGGATTTAGGAATATTCCATCCCTAAAGGGGTGAAAAGGGGGATGATTTTTGAAATGAGTGTATCTATATCTCAAAACCTTAAAAGTTTACAGATGTAAAATTGGTATTTAGAATCTCCTTTAAAAATAAAGAAACACATATGTTTTTGTTTTCGGAAAATCCCAATAGGAGGAGTGCAAAACGTGCTGAATGCCTTTACTGAGGATACTTATATCTCAGAAAAGGAAGATATTACAGATCTGAAAATTTGTATTTGGGAACTCCATTAAAAAAGAAGAAACGCGTATTTTTTGTTTTTGGAAAATCCTATGAATGGGGGAGTGAAGAAAGAGATGAACTTTTAAAATGAGTGTACCTATATCTCGAAACTTTAAATGTTTACAGATTTAAAAATTGGTATTTAGAACCTTCTTTAAAAATAGAGAAACACGAATTTTTTGTTTTCGGAAAATCCCAATAGGAGGGGTGAAAAAAGTGGAAAAACGGTTGAATGCCCTTAACGAGGATACTTATATCTCAGAAACTGAAGATATTACAGATCTGAAAATTTGCATTTGGGAGCTCCTTTAAAAATAAAGAAACACGTATTTTTTTGTTTTTGGAAAATCCTACTAATGGGGGGGGGAGTGAAAAGGGGATGAATTTCTAAAATGAGTGTATCTATATCTCAAAACATTAAATGCTTACAGATGTAACAATTGGTATTTAGAGTCTCCTTTAAAAATAAAGAAACACGGTTTTTTCGGAAAATCCCAATAGGGGTGATGAAAAGGGTGCAAAACGGGCTGAATGCCTTTAATGGGGATACTTATATCTCAGAAAATGCAGATATTACAGATCTGAAAATTTGCATTTGGGAACTCCTTTGAAAATAAACACGTATTTTTTGTTTTGGAAAATCCTACTAATAGGGGGAGGAGTGAAAAGGGGATGAATTTTTAAAATGACTGTAAATATATCTCAAAACATTAAATGCTTACATATGTAAATATTGGTATTTAGAGTCTTCTTTAAAAATAAAGAAACACGTTTTTTTCGGAAAATCCCAATAGGAGGGGTGAAAAGGGTGCAAAACGGGCTGAATGACTTTAATGTGGATACTTATATCTTCAAAAATGAAGATATAACAGATCAGAAAATTTGTATTTGGGAAGTCCTTTAAAAATAAAGAAACACGTATTTTTTTGTTTTTGGAAAATCCCATTAATGGGGGGTGAAAAGGGGGATGAATTTTCAAATGAGTGTATCTATATCTCAAAAGTTTAAAAGTTTACAAATGTAAAAATTGGTATTTAGAATCTCCTTCAAAAATAAAGAAACATGCATATTTTTGTTTTCGGAAAAGCCCAATAGGAGGGGGTGAAAAGGGGGAAAAATCGCTTGAATGCCCTTAATGAAGATACATATATCTCAGAAACTGAAGATATTACACACCTGAAAATTGGTATTTGGGATCTCGTTTAAAAATAAAGAACCACGTATTTCTTGTTTTTGGAAAATCCAATTAATTTGGGTTAAAAGGGAGTGAAAAATTGGGGTGAATTTTCAGAAGGATTTTAACTACGGTATATATCAGAAACGTAAAATTTTACAGACTTAAAAATTGGTATTTACAATCTCCTGTAAAATTAAAAAACATAAGTGACTTGTTTTTGGAAACTCAACTTAAGAGGAACTAAAAAGGCAGTGGAATTTTAAAATGAGAATTTGTACAGTATATCTCAAAAACGTAACATGTTACAGAAGTGAAAAAGGCATTTTTATCTCTATTACAAATAAAGAAACATATATTTTTGTTTTCGGAAAAACCACTTGGTTGGGGGGGGGGGAGTGAAAGTGACTGAAAATTTGGTTGAATAATTAGGATACTTATATCTCAAAAACTGAAGATGTTACAGGCGTGAAATTTGGTATTTGAAATCTCCTTTAAAAATAAAGAAATACGTAGTTTTTGTTTTCGGAAATCCACTTAATGGGGTGAGGGAATATGAAAAATTATTTGAAATATTTGTATGGAGATGCTATTGTCTCAAACATAAAAGATTTTGCAGACGTGGAAATTGGTATTTGGAATCTGCTTTAAAAGTAAAGAAACACGTATTCTCGGAAAATCCAACGAAAGGTGGGTGGGGTTAAAGAATGAAAAATTAATTGAATTAATTGTATGTGGACACTTACATCCAGTAAAAACTAGAGTTGTTACAGACGTGAAAATTGGTATTTGGATCTCCTGTAAAAACAAAGAAAAACGCGTTTTGGGGGGGAAATAATATTGGGGGCGAGGCTGTAAAGGAGTTGAATTCCATTTGTGAGGACACATATCTTAAAAACTGAAGATGTTACAGTCGTGGTACTTGGTATTTAGAAGATCGTTTACTATTAAAGAAACAAATGTTTTTTGCAAGAAAATTCACTTGGGGAGGGGAGTGTGAAAGGAAGTTAAAAAAGATTTTTTTATGGGGATACTCATATCTCAAAACGGAAGGTAACATTGGTATTTGGAATCGCCATTAAAAAAACACGCCTTCTTTATTCTTGGGGGGGGGGGGTAAATCAATTTAACGGCGGCGGGGTGAAAAAGGAGTTGAGACCAATTGATTTTACTATTCGTAATGTACTTGTTCTGTTCATAAACCGATCATTTTTAATCTTTTCCTGGGTTCGTTTTCAACAGCCATCGTTTCCTTTGGAGAAATTAAAGTTAGATTACGGTAGATTCTCCTGGCATATCAATAAAAATTTAAAAACATTTGAAATAAACGATAGGAATGATATTGACCGTGGAATTGTTTACCTGTATAATAAGCTCAATAATGCACGGAAGTATATCATTCGTATCGCCAGAAATCCCGCGCACTTTCCTACGCGCGACAATGGTGCTGGTCACACTGTCAGCAATGACGATGGCAGCAGATGGAATTTACCGCCAAGTAGCGGTCATGCATCTTGCTGTGGGGTCCAGAACAATAATAATAATAATAATAATAATAATAATAATAATAATAATAATAATAATAATAATAATAATAATAATAATGTTCTGGACCGTCGTCAAAATGTGCGGACCGCGCTGGAAACGGGTCCTGGCCGGGTGATGACTATGATTACAGTCCGGCCGCGGGTTCTGTACCGCCAAGGCACCCAAGACGACACTACGCCGGATATCCTCAAATATTTGATCCATATTAAAAATGCTTATAAGAAAAGATGGCAAAGATTTAGGGACCCAACTGACCGTGAGCAATACCTGGACCTAGCCCGGGAAGTACGAAATTGATTCCTGGAAAGAAAGACTGAAAATGGGAGGAACTTTGCCCTAAACTCTCAGAAAACGAGTCAGATCGCGAATTTTGGCCGATTCTCTCAGAAAACAAGTCAGATCGCGAATTTCGTCGGATTATATATAAAATGTTAAGCATTAAATTATAAATTTCGGTGTAATACCGTTGCGAAGCACGGGTATCTTGCTAGTTGACAGTAAGTTACAAAAGCTGAAAACTAGAAAATCGGCTGGAATTGATAAGATTTCTGGGGATATACTTAAGACAATGGGTTGGGATATAGTACCATATCTGAAGTACTTACCGGTATTTGATTATTGTTTGGTTGAAGGAGCTATACCAAATGAATGGAGAGTTGCAGTAGTAGCCCCTTCGTATAAAGGAAAGGGTGATAGACATAACGCTGAAAATTACAGGCCAGTAAGTCTGACATGCGTTACATGTAAGCTTTGGAAACGCATTCTTTCTGATTACATTAGACATGTTTGCGAAATTAATAACTGGTTCGATAGAAGGCAGTTCGGGTTTAGGAAAGGTTATTGCACTGAAGCTCAGCTTGTAGGATTTCAGCAAGATATAGCAGATATCTTGGATTAAGGAGGTCAAATGGACTGTATCGCAATTGACCAGTCTAAGGCATTTGATAGGGTGGATCATGGGAGACTACTTGCTTAAATGAGTGCAATTGGACTAGACAAAAGAGTGACTGAATGGGTTGGTATATTTCTAGAAAATAGATCTCAGAGAATTAGAGTAGGCGAAGCTTTATCTGACCCTGTAATAATTAAGAGGGGAATTCTTCAAGGCAGTATTATTGGACCTTTATGTTTTCTTATATATATAAATGATATCAGTAAAGGACTGGAATCAGATGTAAGGCTTTTTTGCGGATGATGTTATTCTCTGTAGAGTAATAAATAAGTTGCAAGATTGTGAGCAACTGCAACATGACCTCGACAATGTTGTGAGATGGACAGCAGGCAATGGTACGATGATAAACAGGGTTAAAAGCCTGGTTGTGAGTTTCACAAATAGGAAAAGTCCTCTGAGTTGTAATTACTGCGTTGATGGGATGAAAGTTCCTTTTGGGGATCATTGTAAGTATCTATGTGTTAATATAAGGAAATACCTTAATTGGGGATTACACATAAATGGGATTGTAAATAAAGGGTACAGATCTCTGCACATGTTTATGAGGGTGTTTAGGGGTTGTAGGAAGGATGTAAAGGAGAGGGCATATAAGTCTTTGGTAAGACCCCAACTAGAGTATTGTTTCAGTGTATGGGACCCTCACCAGGATTACTGGAAAAAATCCAGAGATAAGCAGCTGGATTTGTTCTGGGTGATTTCCGACAAAAGAGTAGCGTTACAAAAATGCTGCAAAGTTTGGGCTGGGAAGAACTGGGAGAAAGAAGACGAGCTGCTCGACTAAGTGGTACGTTCCGAGCTGTCGACGGAGATATGGCGTGGAATGACATTAGTAGACGAATCAGTTTGAGATCACAATATGAAGATAAATTTGGAATTCAAGAGGACAAATTGGAGCAAATAGGATATTCATTTATAGAGAGGGGAGTTAGGGATTGGAATAACTTACCAAGGGAGATGTTCAAAAATTTTCAATATCATTGAAATCATTTAAGGAAAGGCTAGGAAAACAACAGATAGGGAATCTACCACCTTGGCGACTGCCCTAAATGCAGATCAGTATTGATTGATTGACTGGCCCGAATGCTCGAGGAAGAGGAAGAGGAATTTCTTCCCCGGTTCACTGTTGATGCTCCAGTGCCACAGTCCCGCTCGGTGTCATTTCACTCCACTGATCTGTATAACACAACTCGCCGATATGTCACCAAGCTAGGTAGACGTCTGCCCGGTGCGCAACATGCACAACATGGTGCAATGCACAATGCCGTCTAGACGATTTTACGCATGGTTTACATGATTTAGTTTCACAAACTAACCAAAGCGTACGAATGCATTTTTAAATTATGTTTACGGATGAAACTTTGACGAGCACTTTGCCTTTGTGTTCGGATAGTGCGTACATTACCAGTGCTCCATATTCCTGCATATAAATGTTTTGGCATATCTTGGTCATCAGCCCCTGCACTGAGTGAGGACCGGGCTGAGTGGCCCATAGGCTCGGATACCATCTTTCTGAGCCCAAATTGCTGTGTTCGGGCCCGATTCATTCCAGTGTAATCGAAGGTGTCGTTAGATTTACCAGCACATAATAGAACACTTAGCCTCCGTAGCTCAGACGGCAGCGCATCGGCCTCTCACCGCTGAAACCCCGTGGTTCAAATCCCGGTCACTCCATGTGAGATTTGTGCTGGACAAAGCGGAGGCGGGACAGGATTTTCTCCGGGTACTCCGGTTTTCCCTGTAATCATTCATTCCAGGAACACTCTCCATTCTCATTTCATAGCATCTATCAGTCATTACTAAATCGCATTGGGAGTAGCACCTCATCGTACTAATAGCCTATATATGATTCATTCATTACATCCCTGACCCGGCCAATGACTGGAAAAGCAGGTTGTAGGTTTTTATTCAATAAAGCACCTACAAGACAAAATTACGGCATTTCGACAGCTTCGAAATCCATAAAAGTACGGTATTTTCTAATGGTTTAACGTCGCACTAACACATCAAGATTTCCGGCGACGCAAGGTTGGGAAAGGGCTAAAATTGGGAAGATAGCGGCCGTGACCTTAATTAAGGTACAGCCCCAGCATTTGCCTGGTGTGTGGAAATGTGAATACACGATTACTCCGTGTGTACTGCCTTGGTACTATATGTGTACCAATGTGGAGTCTGTGTGTGTCGAAGAGTTGGCGTGAGTAGAATTGCAGCAGAGTTAGTTGTCGTTGTTGCGGGGAATATTGTAGTACTAGTTAACACTGATGTCTTTCTTGTTGTTATGTGACTGCTGTTTAGTTGTTAGTACTGAGTATTACTCGCACAATTTTTAGTGATAGATTTGTGTACGGGGGCTCTCCCGGTTCCGGTAATACTGCCAAGTGAATGGAAATAAAATCTGAATTCAATCGATAATATGATCGATCGATATGAATTTTCTAAACCTTTATTATCTTAAGCCAACAACTGTGTCACACACACATTGTATAACATTTCTCGATGCAAACTTGTTCCTAGCATGATTTCTATAGTTTGGCTTTGCTGTGTAAACAAGAACAGTACTAGTACGCAAAGTGTACGCCAGATGTCGCACAGCTATGCATAAGCGATTCATAGTTTGTATTTCAAAGGTTGCCAATACGAATCTCGAAGATTGCCGAGGTCGACCGATTCAGCACTAGGGTGTCCATCTATCACTAAAAAGTGTGCTATTGCTAAACTATTGTTTACTATGTGGAGCGGTCAAGTGAATTGGCTGTGTGAGTAGCGGACTTTCTTTGGAATCGTCGTGGTGTGCTGTGGTGGTCAGCAGCCCTGTCTTGGAGCCTGTCGCCGTGTGCTGTGGTGGTCAGCAGCCCTGTCTTGGAGCCTGTCGCCGTGCGTCTGCTGTTGAAGGGACTGGGCGTGCAGAGCCAAGTGAAAGTAGGGTGAAGCCTGTCAATAACCATCATAGTCCGTTCCAGGTAAAGACTGCCTAGCTGGAGTCCTGCCGTGAGAGACTATATAGAGCAATTAGTGGAGTGTTGCCATTCCTGTTGAATATAATTGTATATATATGTACTAATTGGGTCATCGTGAATTAAATTAGATCGATAAAACAAATTGTGATTAATTCGTAACACTTTGGAGTAATAACAGCCTAGATAGTATGTGCAAATGATTCCTATTAATGACAGATATGGAATATTGCGTTATTACAAGCGAAATTTAAGTGTCTCTTGAAGAGTACACGTAGAATTCATTGAGTATGAACTAAATCTCAAATTCCTCTTCCAGACCAATTACAATCTTCTTCTCGAACTTTTTCCATTTTATTGAGGTCGCCAATTGAAGTGGATTTGGGCCACTTTAACAGTGCGATGCGCTTCCAGATGACAACCTTATTTTTTAAATAATGTTATTTGCTTTACGTCCCACTAACTACTTTTACGGCCGAAGTGCCGGAATTTAGTCTCGCAGGAGTTCTTTTACGTGCCTAAATCTACCGAAACCAGGCTGACGTATTTGAGCACCTTCAAATACCACCGGACTGAGCCAGGATCGAACCTGCCAAGTTGGGGTCAGAAGACCGCGCCTCAACCGTCTGAGCCACTCAGCCTGGCTAAACCCTATTTGGAGTGGTGTCTTCACTATTGGTGTTTAGTAGTGTGTTGAGTTTTGTCTAGACTGTACACGAAGATAACTGTATAAAGACAAATATGAACATCCAGTTGCGGAGCGAGGATAATTAACGATATGCAGTTAAAATCCTCGACACTTTCAGGAATCGAACTCGGGGCCCTCTGGTCGTTTAACCAAGGAGTTGGACCCATTACATTGTGTTCTATATAATAAACGCTCTAGCGTCCACACACTTATCTTTCAGGAGTGATTAGTCACGATATTCTTTGATTTTGAACATTGAAACAATTCTTTCTCTTAGAACGCAGAATGATGCAGGAAAGACACTGGCTGTTGGTAACAGGATGTTAACAAGGAAAATTATGCAGCACTCCGTCTACTTTTACACCTGGAAGAGCGCCCGTAGTGACATATACGTTTCATTTCACTATTATAGAAGAGTATCTGGACACTTTAGATCAGATAATGTATTTCCGTGTCTGACTACTTGGCTGTATGGCCAGAGTTGAGGCGTTCAATTCTGAGGGTCCCCGGTTCGATTTCCGGTCGAGTCGGGGATTTTAATCGTCTCTGATTAATTCTTCTGGTTTGGAGACTAGATGTTCGTTTTTGTTCCAACACCAACACTCTCCCCTTCATATGCACACAACACACCACACTACCAACTACCACCGAAACACGCAATAATGATTACTTCCCTCCATATAGGGTTCTCGTCAGGAAAGGTATTCGGTCGTAAAACGGGGCCAATTGCATTCAGGAGATAGTGGATTCCAACCCCCCTGTCGTCAGCCTGAAGAAGGTTTCCTATGGTTTCCCACTTCCATACGAGGCAAATGCTGGGACTGTACCTTAATTAATGCCACGGCCACTTCCTTCCCACTCATAGCCCTTTCCTATTCCAACGTCGCTCTCTGAATGAAAGAAACAAAACAGACCCAAATCCAAGTCGAAGAAGAAGTTAATGCATTTCCGTGACATTTCCTTAATATTTTTCACTCAGAGGAAGAATTTTCTTCTCAGTGAATTCATTCATTTGTACAGAACTCGACTGTGTGGTACATGAAGTAAACAGTACTGTTCATGTTATCATTGATGCATTCACGGCCCGTACTTGTAGACATGATACAGGCGTTTGGGCTTACTTGCGACCCTTTTGACACGGCATAAGCCCGAAAGCCTGTATCATGCCTACGATACTGTATATTTAAATTATAGCAGTTTATATCTTTTAAGTGTTTTATTGTACGTATCAAGAACGTTAAAAGCATGGGACTCAGGTACTTGGAGTAAAAGAGAGAACTTACCACAACCTCCTCTCTGGCTACGTCCCCACGTTCTGTTCTCCGTTTCTACAAACCCTCTTATGACACGCCCACATGAAGTACACGGGCCCCCCTTCCAATATTAACTTATCAAAGAGCGTACAGCAGATGCTATAAGCAGTTACTCACACAAACATTGTATCATTACATCATCCACAAACTTCTGATGAGATTTTCCTCCCACGCGTTGACTGTTTCAATTCACCAGCAATATTGGAAATTCCTAGAAAATAACAATCTGATTATATGGAGAGATTCAGTGCCAGCTACCTGCACAGTGAGGACGAACATCCTTTTCTCTCTTACTCAGGATTATTAATCTGGACGATCTAAAATTTCTTTCTTTCTTCTCTACCAGCACAGACCAGCAGTGTATTGCAGTTCGTGTGGTGCTCAAATTTGGAGGAACGGTCAGTTGGCTTTAAAACGTGTCTAAATTACAGTGACCCGAGCCTGTAGGTTTATTGGCTCGTTAGAAACCGTTTTAACCTTCAGCCGCTGAGTTGGGAACACAAGAATATTGTTACTGACGTTGGGTCTGAGACAGAGGTGTAGCCTAAGGGGTTACTGGGGGGGTTAGAACCTCCACCCCAACCCCCGCTTGGAATTTTTACAATAAACAAGTGAAAATAGACTCTATGGGTTGGCTCTTTGGAACATTCACAGAGACATGATTGTAAAAAGGGCAGATCTCTTGAATCTATATCCTAAGAAGTCTCGAATGTTGGATTTTAGATTATAATCTGAACATAGATTTCGCCGTAAAACGATTCGCCTTGGTCATATTCTTCATGTTCTGTATTTTAATGTAAGATTTTGTAATGTACCGGTACTGCAATCTAAATATCAACATAATTTACTTGTGCAGTGGTCTTATAATGAGACGCGTGCATGAGCGCACTATATACGCACAGGCTCCTTCATTATGTTCTATCAAAACTTTGTAACTATACACTTCCCCCCCCCCCCCCCGCTCCTTTCGGTCGATCCTAGCTACGCTACTGGTCTGAGAGACTTACTGGAATAAATTTTAAATTATGGACTGTTAGCATATGTTTTCATGAGCAAAGTGTTATGCATTCTAGGAAACAATTTTGTGTAAGATACGACATGGCGTGCTTTCTGACTTGTAATAAAATTACATACTTTTTAATGACCGAAAATTTGTTAACATTTCACATTTGTTCTCATCAAATAAAATAATGAAAACCCACAACCTGTTTTCCAGTCAGTGACCGGGTCAGGGATGGAATGAATGAAACCCCCATCTTGCGGAGAGGATAGGAATTGTGCCGGCTGCCGAAGGCTGCCGCACTCCTCTGGGTCAATGATTAATGACTGATAGATGAAATGAAATGATATTGGAGAGTGTTGCTGGTATGAAAGATGACGGGGAAGACCGAAGTATCCGGAGAAAAACCTGTCCTGCCTCCGCTTTGTCCAGCACAAATTTCGCATGGAGTGACCGGGAGTTGAACCGCGGTATCCTGCGGTGAAAGGTCGGCGTGCTGCCGCCTGAGCCATGGAGGGCACGGTATCAAACAAAAACTAAACCGTGCATAAATGAATAAATACCAGGTTACTACAACATAAGGTATGACAATAGAAATTTGCAGAATATATTGATTTTATCATGCCTGATTAAAAACTGATAGATTCTTCATCGTTCTGACGTGGAGTCTGTGAGATTCCTACACTACTTCAGACATTATTACTTCGGTTCCACATTATTGCTCAGCAATGACGAGCTGAGTGATTGATTAAGACGATGAAAGAGGAAGTACAAGGATGTAAAGTGGACCGTCTTACCGGAAGCGAATGACTCATCACCTACAGGAGTTTGTGAGACTCGACGTCAGTAGCTGAGTGTTAAAATACATAGCACCGATTGTAACCGAAGTAATGTTAATGGAATCTTCTTCTTGAGTCTTCATTCCAAATACATGTCTTGATATTCTCCTTTCCTCCATCTCTGTTCTATCCTTTCAGTGAGGCGGTTTCATCTGAGCCTCTTTTTCATCTGCTTCCTTCCACGATCCCTTCATTGTTTTTCTGAACATATTTCGCAGGAACATCATTTCGCTTGCCTGTATTTCGCTTTTGTAGCTTATGTAAACAGTTTCTTTGCATTTCATTGGCACGTCATTAAACTGGTAGGAGTCCTAGCTGACCTGAACGGTACCTGCGGCAGAGAGAGTGGGGTTCGGTCCGGAGTAGACTGCGGAAGAGGCAAATCCGTGGTGCCTGTACTCATGTGGAGTGATTATATTGGCGTATATCCTCCTTGTGAGTAGCGACCTTAGTATGTGTTAGCAGTAGCACTAAAATGCCTATGAAAGAGGCAACCTCATCAGTTCTCGTCCAGGAGATTTTCTATTCTTATCCGTCTACTGTCAGACTTCACGTCTCTATCCTAAGCCTCGTGATATTTCACTGTAGATCAGTGTATCATCAGCAAATCCGCCTAATACATGTACGTTCCTAATAGATTTCATGATCCTGGCTCAGTCCGGTGGCATCTGAAGGTGCTCTAATACATCAGCCTCGTGTCGGTAGATTTACTGGCACGTAAAAGGTCTCCTGCGGGACTAAATTCCAGCGCCTCGGCGTCTCCGAAAACCGTAAATGTAGTTGGGAATTAAAGCCAATAACTTTATTATTATTATTATTATTATTATTATTATATTTTAAGTAAGCCTCCCGGTTAACGTAACCTAGTTATGCGCTAGTTATATGATTTTAATAGCTTACATATTAAGAGTCTTTGGGTGTTCCAAATTAAAAATGTAAGTATTGTAAAACTGTTTATTCAGTTGATAAATCTTTATTATTGTCAGCATAATTGCATCAATTACACCAGAGTTTAAAAGAACATCTTTTCCATCACGAAGTGTCGTGCGCGAGCGGTGTCTGGAGTATCGTAGAATCATATGCGAGCACTCGTTAGCAACTGAGTGGCAAGCCCCGGTGTTACATGATTACGAACGAACAGTAGAACACAAGAAATTCAAAATACTCAGTTACGTCTTGTCCGTAATAGGTAATAACACTGAAACGTAGTAATCCCTGCCTGGCTACTCACTCCTGCCACAAGGCTGACGAAATTTTCTGGGAAGAACACTGGAGAGGCCTGCGATAAGAATGGAAAGTATTAACATTGTAGTAGGTAAAAATTATTTTTTAAGTCAGGTTGTTGAAGTGCACGAGTACTAACATACATTATACGTGATTATTAGTTTCGTTTTACACATTGCGAGTTTTATTTATTCGTGTGTGATTCACTTCAAGCGTTAGAATAACAATGATAAAGCTTTAACTGTCCATTGGAGGATATTTCTTCACAATTCGGCGAGTTCTTCAGATGGTCAGTTACCTTGCTGAGAAATATGTGAAGAGAATGGGGCCGCATATAAAAAAATTACCATTCAGCAACATGCGGGTCGCGACTGGATTACATGTACATTCACGTTGTTTTTCTCGTAAGTATTGCATTTTTTAAAAGGACTGAAATAGTTTTTTCTCAGTTGCATCTGTATAATATTATTATTATTATTATTATTATTATTATTATTATTATTATTATTATTATTATTATTATTGCCGGCCCCGCGGTGTATATGTAGCGTGCCTGCCTCTTACCGGGAGGCCACGAGTTCGATTCCTGGCCAGATCAGGGACATTTACTTGGATCTGAGGGGGCTGGTTTGAGGTCCACTCAGCCTACGTGAAAACAATTGTCGGTGAGATAGCGACCCCGGTCTAGAAAGCAAAGATGAACGGTTGAGAAGATTCGTCATGCTGACCACATGACACCTTGTAATTTGCAGGCCTTCGGGTTGAGCAGCGGATGCTTTGTAGGTCACGCCCCTTCGGGGATCTTGTGCCATGGAGGTTTGTTTTTGATGATGATGATGATGATGATGATGATGATGATGATGATGATGATTATTATTATTATTATTATTATTATTACTATTATTATTATTATTATTTCATTTAATTACATTCGCTTCATTAGGAGTTAAAGGCAATACGGATAACGCACATAGGCCTATTTTCTCGCTCTTTTTAAGTTGCTTATGAAGATTAGGGGTCCTTTTATAGGTCTTTTTCGGTATTTATTAGTTCATCAAAATCAGGAACCAGGTTATGGTATAGTCTGTTATGAATATGGTGTCCCTACCCTCCCACTTGTAACGGTTAATAGCCTTATGCTTCAAGAAAGGATTTTCGCAACTGCTAATCCCATACCAGGATAAAGTCTTATAAACGCTTCCCGTTCCAATTATCTTCCATATCTTCCCAACGTTTACGGAGAAATATACGATATGTACAACAATATTCTTAGCTTTTTCAATTAATCTTTCATTTACTGGTATGTACCCTCATATATCCCTGGAATAATGCTAGAGGGAGTGCATTGAGGAATTTGGGTATTGTATTGTGAAACTGAACAACAAGGTGTAAGGCCATCAGACAACCACAATATACAGTACGTTCGGCATATGGCGATCTTCAGCTCTTCCATAATTTCTCAGGTGAGCAGTTTGTTTAGCGATAGGCCTAAATGGTGACACATTTGATATAATGAACCTAAAAGTATTTCCACTCACTCTCAAATAATTTATGCAAATTTCACGTCCATGTTCTGCAGTTCTTTAATTCAATTATGATGGAAATCTTTTTTGTCACCTCTTGCAATTCATGGTTTAACCAATAGACGTTTCACCTTCCGTCCTTGTTGTCTTTTAGAAGAAGACCTGTACACATTGAAATAATAGTGGCTAAACAAGCGCAGGGCTGTCCTTCATCCAATTTTGTTGAACTATGCCACAAGGGAGGTAGGGAACATAAGACGTGATCAAAAAGTTTCCACCGAGTTCGATAGCTGCAGTCGCTTAAGTGCGGCCAGTACCCAGTATTCGGGGGATAGTGGGTTCGAACCCCACTGTCGGCAGTCCTGAAGATGGTTTTCTGAGTTTTCCCATTTTCACACCAGGCAAATGCTGGGCCTGCACCTTAATTAAGGCCACGGCCGCTTCCTTCCCACCCCTAGCATTTTAATGTCCCATCGTCGCCATAAAACTTATATGTGTCGGTGCGACGTAAAGCAACTTGCAAACAAAAAAGTTTCCGTTCCAGGGCGTTGCTGCAGCGGACACGCAACGTAGCGCGACTCCGATGCGGGTATATGAGCACGGACATGTCGGCAAAGGAATTAGTGTGGCGGTCGTGTCGTACCGAGGTGCGGGCGTTAAATACAGCCACGTGAACTATGGCGATGTTATTACCAAATGCGTCCAAACAGGACCAACGTGTTGTTATTCTGTTCTTGGTTGCCGAAAGACAGACACCAGTGGACATCCATCGGAGAATGGAGACTGTGTATGGGGCATCATGTCTGTCTAAAACCACCGTTGTTGAATGGTGTAAGTTCCGTGCGGGTTGCGTTTCGACACAAGACGCCGGTCGAACTGCGAGGCCAGCCTCATCCATTACGGACAACAATAAGCGGCCAGTGGATGATACTCGAACACCCGCCCTGTAGTCCTGGTCTCACGCCTTCGCTACTCTCAGAAAGGCCGTGAAGTGGCAACGCTTCCTGTCGGACTAAGATGTGGAGCAGGCGGTTACGGACTTCTTCACTCAGCAGGACATGGTGTTTTATTACACGGGGATTTTCAACCTTGTGCGTCGCTGGGATGAATGCCTCATTGCTCACAGTGATATTGCGTGATTGCCATCCCTATTCAGGACCGTACGGCCGTCGAACGGAAATCTTTTGATCGCCCCTTATACTTAACTAGTCGGGGACAATTTTGCGCATGACCGATAGCGAGACTGATCGGTTCGCTTTACGTCACGAATTCCGTATACAGTCCAACTTTGTTATTTGGAACGTTTAACATCGAAATATTGAATTATTCCAACTTTTCGGGCGGTCCTCTGACATTCCTATACAATCTTCTTCTTTTCCTGCCGCACATGTGGATTTGGCCCTGTTTTAGGCCGGATGCCCTTCCTGACGCCAACCCTCTATGGAGGGATGTAAGCACTATTGCGTGTTTCTGTGGTGGTTGGTAGTGTAGTATGTTGTCTGAATATGATGAGGAGAGTGTTGGGACGGACATATACACCCAGTCCCCGAGCCAGAAGAATTAATCAGAAGCGATTAAAATCCCCGACCCGGGACCCTCTGAACCGAAGGCCAGTACGCTGACCATTCAGCCAACGAGTCGGACTGACATTTCTATACAATACAGTGCTAAAAAAATCTTCTGTAATTCGAAATAATACCCAATGAGAATCAGTGGTGAAATTATGAAATTCAGCCCGCTATACCGGTATATCGCTAGCCAGAGTTCTGGGATTAGAAAGGTATCGAAAGGAATGCAGGTTGCTCAAGCTTCTTTGTAAAATTCTAGGTAATAGTTTCATCCTCTCTATCCACCTTTCCGCCCGAGGTACTTGTTTTCATTGCGTTCTGTAATTCAGTTCCTCCAGTCCAGTAGCGTAGCCAGGATTTCATTTTGGGGGGGCCCATTCATCCAGAATTTTATTTTGGTAAGTGTCCAAACTTCCATATTTAGGTGGTGTAGAATACCGAAAATGGAAAGGAGTGTCCTTGGATCCAAGTAAGAGTGGTGGATTCGTGCGGATTCCGGAAGCTAATAATTCTTCTTCTTATTATTATTATTATTATTATTATCATTCTTCTCCCGCTTTTCCCACATCTGTGGGATCGCGGGTGCGAACTGTGACGCACATGTGGATTTGGCCCTGTTTTACTGCCGGAAGACCTTCCCGACGCCAACGTTCTAGGCTATAGAGGGATGTAATCAGTGTTGTGTGTTTCTTTGGTGGTTGGTAGTGTAGTATGTTGTCTGAATATGAATATGTTGGGACAAACACCCAGTCCCCATCCAGAAGAATTAATCAGATGCGATTAAAATCTCCGACCCAGCCGGGAATCGAACCGATGGCCTCAACACTGATCATTCAGCCAATGAGTCGGACTCCGGAAGCTAATATTAATGCACATTATGTATAGAATTGTCATTAAAAGGACATTCGTTAAAACTCCTGGGGTGTCTGGACTCCTTGGACGACAACTCCCCGTTCCCCGGCTACCTCTGTTACTCCCATCCCAACATAACTGCAGCATTTCATATATTCCGAGTACAAGTGAAATGAATGCAAGAATAAACAGAGTAAGGATGCAATATTCTGGTTTAGAATAAATACGGTAATGGTATTATAATAATGGGTATGTGATAAGCAATAAAGAAGTGATATTTTATACAAACAATGCGGCAAAGAAATACACACACGCGTCGAATACAGATTTCTCGTCCTTCTTGTCCATGGCTAGATGATAAAGACAAGAGAACGATGGCTCACCGTGACTCGTTATTTCGACATTATAAACAAACCCTAGATGACACAGACTTCGAATCTAACCGCATCTTAAGAAATCGCACAAAGCAGTTAATCAGAAAATTTTAAAAATGTATATATTTTCGGAATTTAGCTAACAACTTAAATTCTAATTGCGCATGGGACCAACTTAGAGCTCTGGGAATAGGAAAACATCAACAGAGACAGACAACTCCTGACATTCCACTTGACGAACTGAACGATTAGTAGAATAAATATTCAACCTACCCAAATAAACTGCACCGACTCACCGCCCTCCCCTCCAGCTAATCCACCATTCACATTTCACAGTGTCACAGAAAATCAGGTTGAAAGGCTTTGCACTCGATTAAATCAAAGACTACAGTTGTAGTTGATATTCCTATTACTTTTATACATAACATTATGGGTGCTATCTCGCCTATACTGACGCACATATTGAACTACTGTTTACTAAACGGAACTTTCCCTACTGTCTTCAAAACAGCCAATATTATATCGGTAACTAAGAGTTTAGACCCACAATCACCCTCTGACTATCGTCCTATGTCCGTACTCCCTGCGCTTTCTAAAGACTTTGAACCTTTAGTGTACGAGGAAGTTCTGGAATACCTAAATAAAAATGCTCTTTTGGACCCTTTGCAATCTGGATTTGAGAAGGTTCACAGTACCGCGACAGCACTTTTGAAGGTTATCGAAGACATTAGAAACGCTATGGACAAAGGACTGCTCACTGTACGTATCCTTCTGGACTTCAGTTGCGTCTTTGACACTATAATAATTCCGACTATGATAAAGAAAATGGAACTGCTAAATTTCGAACTGGCTGCGCTTAATGTTTTTAGTTCTTATTTGAGTAACCGTCAACAGCGTGTAACAGTAAACGACAAGGTCTCTAAATGGAAAATGAAACTTAGTGTTGCCCCACAGGGCAGTATTCTACGGCCTCTAATTTTCTGTATTTATATCAATGACATACCATATGTGACAGGAAATAACACACATGACATATGTACTGACGATCTTCAAATATATAGACACTGCAAAACAAGGGATTAACAGGGACCTCCGACGACTCAGTGTATATGCACAACGAAGCTCTCTTATACTAAACTGCAAAAAATATCAGACAATTATAATTGGATCACGAAAATTACTGAGCTGCTCAAACAATGTCGCACTCCCGCCTATCGAACTGAATGGTAACATTATTCCCTACAGTAAAACGGTTAAAAATCACGGCGTAATGATGAATGAAACAGTTGATTGGTCTGATCACACGAAAGAAATACGTAAAAAGATTTTTGGAGTTCTTCACCCTCTTAAACGGCAGAGGGGTGTATTTCCATTTGAGCTACAGGCCAAACTAATACATACACTCATTCTCCCTATTCTTGACTATTGTGACGTTGTTTTAGTTGACATGACGAGAGAAGAAACACTTAAACTTCAACAAGCACTGAACACCTGCCTGCGATTTATTTACAATACCGGGTACAATGTTCATATCATCCCATACTATCAGGCTGTCTCATGCCTGATGGACTGATAAACGTCGGCAGCTACACATTTTAACGATGGTGATCAGAGTGGTAGCTGAAACTGAGCCAATGTATATTTCTTCTAAATTCATCCTTTTATCATCATTTCACAATTTAAATACACTGTTCTAGAATTCTTTCTATTCCACTGCACCGCACAAATAAAATTAATAGATCATTTGTGGTGACTGTCGCCAGATTATGGAATTCCCTGCCAGTTCAGGTCAGAGAAACTAGCTTTTTTAAATCACGATTTAAGGTCACCTGCCGGGACTACCTGCTGAGGACAGCTGACTGAATGGTTGAAATATGAATGTGTGCGTTACTGAGGATTAGCCATTTGTAAGAGATTTTAATATTAATTAGTTCTAATATTAATTTAGTAATTTATTTAAATTTATTTTCGATTCCCTTAATTTATGTAGTTTTAACTATTTAAGTATCTCAGTATTTTATTTAAGATTCTGATTAGTATGTGGTTTAAGTGTACGAGAGGGCCTGGATCTCTAACTTCGCCACTGAACTGAAGGCACTAATAAATAAATAAATAAATAAATAAATAAATAAATAAATAAATAAATAAATAAATAAATAAATAAATAAATAATGTAAAGCGTATGGGTATAGATATTTTGTTAGTTGGTAAAGAAAAGTACACGTTACAACATATGCAATGTAGGGTTTACCTTGTCCTATTAGTTTTCAACGCGGTTAGAGCCACGCAGCTGTGAGCTTGCATCCGGGAGATAGTGGATTCGAACCCCACTGTCGGCACCCCTGAAAATGTTTTCCCTGGTTTCCCATTTTCACACCAAGCAAATGCTGCGGATGTACCTTCATTAACGCCACGGCCGCTTCCTTCCCACTCCTAAGCCTTTCCTATCCCACCGTCGCCATAAGACCTATCTGTGTCGGTGCGACGTAAAGTAAATTGTTAATTACTTTTCCACGCAAGCCTGGGATACAGAATATAGTAGTATAAAGTTAGAGTTTTGTGACGCTAATATTCGTATGTATAATTTTTATTAACGTGCCAGAAACCAACGACACTGAGCTGTTGCCATTTCAACGCCGTTTTAAGAGTTACCGATTCAAGCCGCGATTTGAACCTGCGAACTCGGACTCAGAAGGACAGTGACTCAACCAACTGAGCCACATGAAAAGGAGGCGTTTGTGATTATTGTAGACGCAGTTAGTATTTTTACAAAGGTTTTATGGGGAGCATTTATTAAGGCGTACGGTTTCTTACTGTCCTAAATGCACGAGACCGGGCAGAAGAACTAACTGGAAGCTAAGGAGCCTTGCAGGGGTGTCGCTTCCTTCTCTGTTCACTTTTCCAAACCAAACTCTATGGCGTAAGAGCCCCGAAGGGCCATCGCCTACCAAGCGACCGCTGTTCAATCTGAAGGCCTGCAGATTACGAGGTGTCGTGTGGTCAGCACGACGAATCCTCTCCGCCGTTATTCCTGGCTCTCTAGACCAGGGCCCCCATCTCACCGTCAGATAGCTCCTCAGTTATAAACACGTGGGCTGAGTGTACCTCGAACCAGCCCTCAGATTCAGGTAAAAGTGCCTGACCTGGCCGGGAATCGAACCCGGGGCCTCCGGTAAGAGGCAGGCACGCTACCCCCCACACCGTGGAGCCGGCTGTTTACTTTTAGGTATCCTTATTTTCGAATTTGATTTAAGGCATCCTGCATTCAATTCCAGGCACTGACAGAGTTAAGAAAGGCATGGGATGAGGAGGGTACAGGCTTGCTTTTGGGTGCAGTAGAGTTTTCCTTGAGTCTCCCGTAATCTAAATATCTACGGCCTGGAAGGTAGTCACCTTCGCGGGGTGTAGTACCAAAGTGGTTCCTTTTTTTAAGAAGACAAATTAAATGAAGATTCTACTTCCTCACAAACGAAGAACGATATTATCAATTTTACGAACAGTTTCAATAATGCAGCAGGTTTATGTTAAGAGTACAGAAGCTATGATTGCACATGGTAACAATCAAAACCAACAAAATCTATTGAAGATCCGTCACCATACTCGGTAGGACCGGCTTTCTTTTCATATCCACCGGGCGAGTTGACCTTGCGGTTAGGGGCGCACAGCTGTGTGCTTGCATCCGGGAGATAGTGGGTTCAAACACCACTGTCGGCAGCCCTAAAGATGGTTTTCTGTGGTTTTCCCATCGTCGCCATAAGACCTACGGTGCGTCGTAAAGCAAGTTCTAAATAAAAAATAAAAAATCTTTTCACAACCCCTTCCAAGGAAAGTTGTATCCACACTACTGGCCACTGAAATTATTTTGTGGGTACAACACTGCATTCACTCACCATTTAAGGTACAAGGTAAGTCCGAATAATTGTTGGATACTCAAAATACACCACTATAAATGATGCGGTTCTGGCTCAAAAGTATAAGGAAAGGTAAGGGACGGGACCTAGTGTGTTAAGTAGAATCCGTATCAATAGAACGTGACTTCCCATTTAAAAAATATTTCATGCATCGACTGCGATTCAAGCCTGGGCCGTCCTGATGGGAAGATAGAACCATTGGAACTGAGTTATCACGCCCGCCACTTACAAAATAGTTACCCGCACTTTTGATGGTGCCATTTGAGGTTCCAATCAGTCCCCGGGCATTTGACAAAATATATAGGCCTACCTGTCGAACTTAGGCACGCATCCGCGATTGTCTTGCTACTGTAAGAATAAAAAAACTTTTTCATAACTTACCGAGGATGCACATAGTGTTGGCTTCTCAGTGACAAAACTGTCCCTCATCAAAAAAGTTACTTATATGGCACAAAATGAGGAACTAACGTGCAGCTCACAATCCTGCCACAGTCTTCCCAACGCTGCAACTTAAACACAGCACATCTCTCAACCACGGTATAACCCGAGGATCCCTAGGACATTGTTGTTTCCTGGAACCGATATGCAAAAGCTGACAAGTGTTGTAAGCTTGCAACTGTTTCTGGCCGGCGCCCCCGTTATCTCGGTGGTCACGTTCCGGCCCCCTACTGAGTAATCCCTTGCTAATTGCCCCTTTCTTCATGTCTTGACATTTTTCAACACACGGTTACATTCTCAATAGTGAGACCTCTACAGGGAAATATCCCCGCGCATCACAAGTGTCTTAAGGGGCCCATTCACAGTCGAGCGGGTTGGCGAGCCCGTCCATGTATAAAATCCACACCCCGAACCCGACTGGCTCGACGGTGACCATACACTGGCGAACCCGTTGGCGGACCAGTCCGCCAGTCTGTATTGCAAATAGTACGTGGATTGCCTAGTTTTTGTTATAGAGAAAGTGTGTTCGAATCCCACTGTCGGCAGCCCTGAAGATGGTTTTCCCTTGGTTTTCCATTTTCACACGAGGCAAATGCTGGGACTGTACCTTAATTAAGACCACGGCCGCTTCCTTCCAACTCCTAGGCCTTTCCTATCCCATCGTCGCCATAAGACCTATCTGTGTCGATGCGACGTAAAACCACTAGCAAAAAAAGTTTTTGTTATGGCCCAACGAAAACATTCCAAAGTGGCTTAGCTGTTGCCGAATTTGTGCAGTGATGAAGTAAAGAAGAAGAAACGTGTGTGAATGAAGGAATGGTTGAGAGATAAACTAGGATTTTCACACGTTAGCCTATTAAGAACTCTGTGCGTACAAGAACCTGCAGATTATAAGTACTTTCTGCGTATGGATAGCGACAGTTTTTGCGAAAACTTGTTGGAGTTGATTCGGCCAAACATAGAGAAACAGGAGACACACATGAGAGATACCATCTGTGCTGAAGAGAGGTTAATTGTAACATTGCGATTTTTTTTTTTTTTTTTTTTTTTTTTTTTGCGAGTTGCTTTACGTCGCACCGACACAGATAGGTCTTATGGCGACGGTGGGACAGGAAAAGGCTGGGAATGGGAAGGAAGCGGCCGTGGCCTTAATTAAGGTACAGCCCCAGCATTTGCCTGGTGTGAAAATGGGAAACCACGGAAAACCATCTTCAGGGCTGCCGACAGTGGGGTTCGAACCTACTATCTCCCGAATACTGGATACTGGCCACACTTAAGCGACTGCAGCTATCGAGCTCGGTCATTGCGATTTCTAGCGACAGGGAAAAGTTATGAAGACCTGAAATTTAGCAGTGTAACTTAATATCTCCTCAGCTACTTGGAAAAATCATTCCTGAGATGTGTTGGGCAATCTTCGATACGTTGCAGTCGGAATATTTGCACGTAAGTGGGCGTACACAATTTTGATTGTGATGTATTATACGATAGTTTTTATAAAACAAACGTAATATTCTTTTGAAAGTGATTGGTTTGGGAAATGTTTTTTCACTACTACTTATGACGTACAGAAAATTCCACTACTGTAGTAATGTATGATACATAGCCTACTTACAGTATTAACAAGTTAAGTGCAGAGGCGCGAGAGTCATATATGTCATAGC
The DNA here is from genome assembly GCF_040414725.1 of Anabrus simplex. Taxonomy (NCBI): domain Eukaryota; kingdom Metazoa; phylum Arthropoda; class Insecta; order Orthoptera; family Tettigoniidae; genus Anabrus; species Anabrus simplex. Next base: position 124,321,343 of record NC_090266.1, read on the forward strand.
ACAATGGTCTATAGGCTAATAATATTTGTACGAGGGTATCGGGAGACCATGGATTCTTCTTCTTCAAATTACTATTATTACTATTATTATTGTTGTTGTTATTGTTATTATTATTAGCGTTCGAATGTCGCACTAACACGTGGAAGGCATTGCGTGACGCAAGGATGGGAAAGCTCCAGGACTCGTCCGGTACATTTCAATAAATTCTTCTCGGAACTGCTTATTCTTCTCAAAAGTCATTGTTAGTTGAGGTAGGCCTAATTAACTCACACAGAAACCAAATTAAGCTACAGACGAAACCACAGTGAGCCGGTCAGGTAGTGGCCATACACACACTGACGGGTTGGCGAACCGGTCGGGTTCGCTGGTTTAGCAGTCGAACCGCCAACACGGACCCAACCTCGAGCCCAACCCTCAACAACCCCCCATACACCTTCGAGCCGGTCAGTGCGACCAAGGTCACGAACGGGCTCGCCAACCCGCTCGACTGTGAATGGGCCCCTTTACTTTCATTCAAGCAGTACAAATATGGAGAATTATGTATGGCCCTGTAGAGCCCTGCTAGTATATTCTTGTCGCTACGTTAAATTAACATTTCGACGTACGTTTTTAAGTTGTTCGTACCGTACGTAAAACAACGGCTGATCCTCGCCCTAGTTTCAGGAAATATTTTTTTTTGGGGGGGGCGGCCACCCTGCGCCCCCCCCCCCTGGATACGCCAGTGCTCCAGTCACAGGTTTCCTTTTAAAAGTGTGGCTTTTATACCATGCTGAGGGAAATTACGTTATGTACACTTCATCGCGGGCATTACTGTTTTTTATTACTCAAATGTGTCAACAATGTCTCTGTGAGGTTTCAAAAAGGTTCTTTTAAATGTGAAATTGTGAGAGAATACGTGTTCCACTTTACGGAAAAATAATTGCATTAACTCTAAGCCAATTTTAATAAAACCTTTTTGAAAATTGATACTTGTTTACTTTGAGATTTTGATTTACATTCAACCAAAAATATGACTGTATCAGACTTGCTACCCTAGAAATAACACAGTGCTTAGCAAAGTGGAACTGGAAAAAAATATGTTGTGTAGTGGTGCAATGACTGAATGTAATAATCATTCATGAAAGTTAACTCTACAAAGTACATTTACAAAAGATCTTCCACTAATTTCTTTGATTGTGTAATACTGCCGTTCTAAGCCTGAGAGGCTTATCTCAGGAACTTCAAATGTTTGGCAAATGCCCAGTTTAATAAATTACAAATCACATCTCTTTTTTAGATAAAAGCTTACTGCTTAAATATAGAGTATTTATACCACAATATTTGGTATTCGTTAACTATATCTCAGAGTTAAGGGTAATTTATTAAAGGAAACATGACACTGTTAATTCACCTAGAATTCCAATGAACGTTCAAAATACATGATTTATGTGTGTTTTTCACAGATGATTGATTGATTGATTGATTGATTGATTGATTGATTGATTGATTGATTGATTGATTGATTGATTGATTGATTGATTGATTGATTGATTGATTGATTGATTGATTGATTTCTAAGTCAGATACGACTACTTTGCTGAGGAAATTTGTAAAGTGACCCTCAAGAATTACTATCGTAAAACAAAATAAAATTTGGAAAATTGAAATACGCCTTTTAGGCTTACCATAACAGAATACCAGCCTAAAATAGATTGTACATTTTTCCTATACCTGTTTCCCACTTTAGATTGGATTTTTAATGCTTTAATGATAAGAGGTGTGGAACTAAACGAAGCTACAGAGCTAGGTTGCGAATAGAGGATTATGGTGGCACTTAGTTAATCGCACAGCCTTGCAGACTGAACGCTGAAAGACATAACTGTCTACAATGAAAATGTGTGTATGGTCAGTTTCAGTCCGTGCGGGGGCGCTCTTCTCCCACGCGATGTCACCGGAATTCGAACCCAGGTTGGCATTCAAGGGACCAGACTAATCATCCAGTGATAAATCAAATTGTCCGTCTCTGTGGTGTAGTGGTTAATGTGATTAGCTGCCACCCCCGGAGGCCCGAGTTCGATTCCCGGCTCTGCCACGAAATTTGAAATGTGGTACGAGGGCTGGAACGTGGTCTACTCAGCCTCGGGAGGTCAGCTGAGTAGAGGTGGGTTCGATTCCCACCTCAGCCATCCTGGAAGTGGTTTTCTGTGGTTTCCCAATTCTTCTCCAGGCAAATGCAGATATGGTAACAAACTTAAGGCCACGGCCGCTTCCTTCCCTCTTCCTTATCTATCCCTTCCGATCTTCCCACCCCCCAACAAGGCCCTGTTCCGCATAGCAGGTGAGGCCGCCTGGGCGAGGTACTGTTCATTCTCCCCAGTTGTATCCCCGACCCAATGTCTCACGATCCAGGACACTGCCCTTGAGACGGTAGAGGTGGGATCCCTCGCTGAGTCCGAGGGAAAAACCAACCCTGGAGGGTAAACAGATTAAGAAAGAAGAAAGAGAGAAATCAAATTAAGGACTGCCCTAATAGAAGAGTCGTCAAGAATTTTGAAGTATTTTTGATTTTATATTTTACAATTTGTTTTACATCGCACCAACAAAGATAGGCCTCATGACGACGATGGGATAGAAAACAGCTCGGTGTGAAAATATGAAGCTACGGAAAACCATCTTCAGAGCTGCAGGCAGTGGGGTTCAAACCAATGTCTTCCGGGTGCAAGCTCACAGCTCCGCGTCCCTAACCACACGGACAGCTCACCCGGTCGAATTGACTTTAACAGACTACACGGTTACTTAACGTATGTTTGTGCCTATAATGGGAACCGCTCTTGTTAATTATAGTAGCTGGAGTTATTTTTAGCATTATTAGAGTCACTTAGCAGAATGTTCTCAAGTTTCATTCTTCGGAGACAAAAGGAACTAATTAGCGACGACCGTGTTTGCCGTATTGCTCATCGCTGCAATGCGCCGCGCCTCCAGGAATGGCCGACCATGTGGTTAGTCGACCGGGCTGAGTAGCTTAGACGGTGGAGCGGTGGCTTTCTGAGCCCAGCTTGGCAGGTTCGATGCTCGCTCAATCCGGTGGTATTTGAAGGTGCTCAGATACGTTAGCCTCGTGTCGGTAGATTTACTGGCATCTCGGCGTCTCCGAAAACCGTAGAAGTTGTTAGTTGGATGTAAAAAGCAATAACATAAAATTATGGACCTTTAGTGTGTTTTTGAAATCGAAGGAATAAACAAGTGGGGAGTATAAAAATATCGGGAGCTGGGATTCGTGTAAACTAAGCAGTACTAGACTACACTAAATTCCGTACTTATTAATGTTCACCGAAGCATATTTGTACCTCGTTCAGTGATGTTCGAAATTGAATCTGCAGGTCGACTTCACCGGCAGTCCTTAGCGTTCTATTCCAAAGGCAAGAGGTTCAACTCCGGTTGAAGTCGGTGGCATTTGAGAAAGTTTACATGCGGCAGATGAGGAGTATCTGTTCAAAAGGTACTATTTCCACTTCAAGCATTTCTTTATTAATTCGTCCACATAAATTGCAGTAGTCGAATACTATCGAATGTCATGAGCAATCCAGAGCAGAAAGATGTAATTCTTTAAAAGTAGTAACATTTGCGATCATGGGTACGTTCCATGTGCCTTTTATTATACGTTTCCTTGCGTTTTCCACAACTTTCTTAGCGTGGAAATAGCGCCTTTTGAACAGACACTCCTCAGTTGTGTGTCATTAGCTTGTCACACATTAAAATAACTCTAGGGACCGAATCCGGGCCAATGCATGCGGAATTTTTAAAATGAAAATTCACGTACCTGTGCTTCGGTGTCTCCCTAAAACTGGAGGTTATGATGACGATATCAACAGTCATGTAAAACTGAAAGCTTGGATTGTTTTACAAATTAGGGCATCCCGGCGTCTGCTAAACAATTATCAGTTAAACAAATAATATTTTTAACATTCAATGGCATATAGAGTTGTAGAAAAATTTTCACTTCTACGTCGTTACCGTTACACAGTCTTCTTTTCCCCACTTAATCCAGTTATTTCTTGGGTTGCTGACCCCACGTTAGACCATTTTGGATGTTGACTGGGAATATAAGGCCTGTCACCCCAGGACAATTCAAGTGAAAATTCCAAACTAGGATTTACACGTGCACGAACCTTGGCCATCTAGATGGAATATTAGCAGCTGCGCCAGCCCCCCCACCGAACGGTTATACTTCATTACAACGAACTGGATTTAATTATCTGGGACAATTATTATTATTATTATTATTATTATTATTATTATTATTATTATTATTATTATTATTATTATTATTATTATTATTATTATTATTATGCATTCACTGTCCCGAAGTGAGAGTGGGACTCGCTGCCTCAAGACTGGCTGGTACAAGCTCTCTGTACTCACCACCGAGGGAGTCGGGAGTAAAAGTGGGACCCGCCTGCGTCGAAACTGGCTGGTGCAAGCTCGCTGTACTCACCACCGAGGGAGTTGGGAGTGAAAGTGGGACTCGCCTGCGTCAAGACTGGCTGGTACAAGCTCGCTGTACTCACCACCGAGCGAGTCGGGAGTGAAAGTGGGACTCGCCTACGTCAAGACTGGCTGGTACAAGCTTGCTGTAGTCACCACCGAGCGAGTCGGGAGTGAAAGTGGGACTCGCCTGCGTCAAGACTGGCTGGGACAAGCTCGCTGTACTCACCACCGAGCGAGTCGGGAGTGAAAGTGGGAAAGGGGCTGGTACAAGCTCGCTGTACTCACAGGTCGAACGAATAGGGAGTGAAAGTGCGTCAAGACTGGCTGGTAAAAGCTGGCTGTACTCACAGGCCGACCAAGTAGGGGGTGAGGGGAAAACTCACCTGCGTTCAGACTAGCTGGTACAAGCTCGCTGTACTCACAGGTCAAACGAATAGGGAGTGAAAGTGGGACTCGCCTGCGTCAAGGCTGGCTGGTAAAAGCTAGTTGTACTCTCAGGCCGACCAAGTAGGGGGTGAGGGAAAAACTCACCTGCGTTCAGACTAGCTGGTATAAGCTCAATGTATTGGGCGGCCAAGTGATTGGAGAGTGAGAGTAGAAACTCGCCTGCGTCGAGACCGGCCGGTACAGCCTATTTGAACTCACCGGCCAAGCAAGTCGGGGGTGAGAGAAAAACTCACCTGTGTTCAGACTAGCTGGTACAAGCTCGATGTACTGGGCGGCCAAGTGATAGGGGAGTGAGAGTAGAAAATCCTCTGCGTCGAGAACGGCTGGTACAAGCTCGCTGTACTCACCGGCCGAACGGGTCGAACGGGTGGAGAACACGTTTTTGGTCTCCTCTAGTATGAAGTACTTGATAACTCACTGCTTCATCTTGTTTCCATTCGTAATATTAAAAAATATTAGACTATGAAACTGACCGAAAGAAAGTCATTAGTTTTTGAGTCTGTTTCACTGTGAAGACACTTGATGGTTTCTTCTGTTTCTCTCCAAGTCATTTATTTGATGCCGGTACTTAAACGTCTCATTAACACATACAGGTTTTCGGTAAAGCAGAAGTGGAAAAGGCTAGGGCTGGGAAGAAAGCTATCTTGATGTTAATTAAGAAAGAGACTGATCTGAAAATGGGGGACTACGTAACATCATCTACAAGACAACCGACAGTGCGGTTCAAACCCAACATCCCACAATTGCAAGGTCACATCCTCACGACACGGACCATAGCCAACTCGCTCGGCTTCCCAGTCCGAATTTGAGTGGATTACATCCATTTAAACGGTTGTAAGAGGTCATTGGACAAACATCAGAGATGCCAAGATAGATACATTTACTCAACTTAACGCCGAAACTATGAAAGTATTAATGATCTCGTTTCTAAATGTGTATTTTTCTTCTCTAGAAAGCAGGGTATTTATTCATTTTTACTAGTATCCATCTGGGTGCTTTCTCTGACGTTAAAAGGAGGAAATGTTGGAGGAAAAGAGGACGTAATAGCAACCTTACGTCCACTCAAACATGCAGTCGAATATACTGAGGAGAGCAGTCAATTAGAGAAGCTGAATCAAAAGATAGATAGAAGAAGAAACGGACAGGATATTGTATTTCACCAAGCCAAGAAAAACCTGACATATTTTGGTCATCCGTAACTCATCATTTTGATAAAGCAAAGAAACCTTGAAACGAAAGGTCATTTGGTGTTTTAAAGCCGTCAAACCCGAGCGGCCAAGCATACCCATTGCCATCGTGAGGGCTATCAGACGGACGGAGGATAAGGAAATTTAAGTACATTATCGGTAAATACAGATTTCTAATATAACCTGTAACATCTGTTTAATTTATTACCCCCAAGAAACAGATCTTTCCGTTTAAGGTATACAACTAGCGGCATGTGCAGCAAATAAATCTTGGTTCCAAAATACCTCTGCGAAACTGAAATCAGTCTTTGGGATCCAGTTGTTGCCTTGAAACACTCTGGGCTCAGTTTCTTTCAGATGAGTTTGTGTACGATCATCCCCATTAGCAGAGACGTTTCCTCGCAGACCTTGTAATATTTTGAACTGTACATTAAATTGTATACAGCCTAGGTAACTCCGTAAGTTCGAAACAGTAAATCATCTAGCCACAACTCGCATTAACATTACGTTACCATCTTAACAGTACCTACATGAAAACGCTACTGCTTGAAACTACCGATTCTCCTGCTATAGCACAGGCAGCGATGATACGAGCTACAGCACGGAAGACCTTGGAACTTCTTTAAGAATATTACGTAGGAAAATAGGCAATCAAAACTACTGTTTGTCCGAGGAACATCAGATTATATGCTTCAAAATGAGGAGTCTCTCATTGAAATCTATTCAGTCGTTTTCTCATAGTTTCCGTTGCCCGTAAATGGCTATCATATTTTGACTTATATGTAGATACCCTTGTACATCTAAATTCTAAACTCTCTTCCTTCTTGTATCCCTAAGCTATATATTCACAATCCATGGTATATCTAATGTAGTATTCCAATTGTCGTTTGTGACACTTGATCTCTCTTTTGGTTTCAGGTGAGTACGGAAACTTCAACTCATATAAATTATCCGGATATGTCTTCAGAATATGCTGTGCCTAGCGCATGTACAGTAAGTATTTGAAGTTCTCTTACTGCGTGTGTCTACTGTGTGATAATTAGCATGTATAATAATTTACAGACATTGTCGCTAATTTCTCTCTAAGGCACCAGCCAGTGGATGAATGAATTACGAAATATCTGTAAGATTCTAATTCCACCTTCAGCTGTAGATTTCTAGGCTTACAACACATTACTGAAAGTCGCGTGTGTATAGATATTTGCTTACGAATACATTTAATTGATCGTATGTGTGTTATTCTCTATAAACTGATATACTTTTAAAATAAGCAGAAAAAGAAGCAGCAATCCAGAAAGGAGTGAGGCAAGGCTGCCGTTTTCGTCCCTCATTTTCAGTGTTTATATAGAACAGGCGGTAAAGGAAATCAAAGAGGAATTTGGAAAGAGAATCAAAATACAAGGAGAGGAAATCAAAACCCTGAGATTTGCTGATGATATTGTTGTTTTATCTGAAACTACAGAAGATGTTGAGAAATTGTTGAATGGTGTGGACAAAGTCTTGGTTAAGGAGTACAAGATGAAAATAAATAAAGTCCAAAACAAAAGTAATGTAGTGCAGTCCAACGTAGTCAGCTGATGCTGGAAGTATTAGATTAGGAAATGAAGTCTTAAAGCAAGTAGATGATAATTGTTACCTGGGTAGTAAAATAACTAACGATGGCAGAAGGAAGGAGGGCATACAATACGGACTAGCACAAGCAAGGAAGGCCTATCTTTGCTTATTTCGAACATTGATATAGGAACTTGAAAGACGTTTTTGAAGACTTTCGTCTGGAACGTGGCGCTGTATGGAAGTGAAACTAGGTCAAAAGGAAACAGAATAGAAACTTTCAAATGTGCTGTTACAGAAGAATGGTGAAGGTGAACTGGGTAGATCGAATCACGAATGAATAGGTAGTGAATCGAACTGGTGAGAAAAAATCGATTTGCCTAAATTTGACGAAAATAAGTGATAGAGCGATAGGACACATCTTTAGACACCCAGGTCTTGTTCAGTTGGTTTTTGAGGGCAGTATAAGTGGTAAGAACGGTAGGGGTAGACCAAGGTATGAATATAACAAACAGATTAGAGTAGATGTAGGATGTGTTAGTTACGTAGAAATGAAAAGATATGGAAAGGATAGAGTGGCTGCATCAAACAAGTCTATGGACTTATTGCCCAAACAACAACAACAACAACAACACATTGTAATATCTACGCTTTCAGCGGTAATATATAATAATTCGACTACATTGAGTGGAAAAGTGGTAATCAACGCAATATCAGCTGCGCAAGGGTATAAGAATGAGGTTAAATAAACCGGGCGAGAAAAAGTGAATCTTCGCACTAAGTGTCTCTTCCAGAGTTTTCTCAGCTCATTCGCTACTCGTTGCCTGACTTTGTAACTCATTTTACTGACGTAAATTCGGTATACAAATACGAATTAAAATACCATTTACATGATAATATGCTAGCGGATCAGTATTTCTTAACATGCGAGTGGTCACACATAGTCTTCTAGTCCAGGAGCGACAAACTTTCAACACAATGTAATGCATTTCATAATCCTGCCTTTTCTGTCTCATTACATTTGAATGAACCAGTCGGCTGCTATACAGTTGTTATCATTGTGTAGGCCTATTGGAATGTGGCTTTTCGACGCAATTATTTCCCCACCACCCGATCATGTCTACCTGGTGTAGTACATCATTTTGGCATTATATATAATTCATTGATCCACAATATTTCAACGTGCACATACAGTTAAACAAGTGATATGTACTCCTTTGTATGAATATCAGTGGCAGAGTATTCGTTTCACTTGGAGAGACGTGGGCTTGTTTCCCCACCAGGAGGTTGAAAAATTTAGAAACAAGGATTCCACATCTGGAGAGGAACATAGACACGCATACCCTTGGAGGGCTTCCACTATCGGTAACCTCGGTACTAATAGGGTTAGACTACATAGTTATCCCTATGTACGGCTACTTTTGCCCCAGCAATGAACCTGGTACTCACTTTTGGCCATTTATCTTTCAGAAATGTAAATCTTGTTTCTCCTGAAGGGAAATCGAACCCACGTCCTTCCGAGAGAATCGAGCACGACTTTACATCCGCGGCTAGGCAGCCTCTACGTCAGACTGAAGACTTACCATGATGAATTCAAGACGTGAATTCCATGAAACTAGACTCGCTGCACAGGGATGATTCGGTCCCTGTCTGTCTGTCTGTCTGTCTGTCTGTCTGTATGTTTCTCGAGTCTTCACCCCGGAGGATAGTTGGATCCTCAAATAGCAACATTACAGGTTATGCAGTTGTAAGGAAACCACAAAAACGGATGGCGATGTCAAAAGAGGTGCACTAGGCAAAATGAGGATTGAGGCACTTCGCCATTGCTTTCCTCACTGACAATGAGCCAGACACGACTGACTCTGTGAGTAGGACCTCTTACAACTTCCATATGCAAAAGTCATCCCACATATCTCATTAGCTTCCACATTGTCACGGTCAAGGTGAGACTGGGATGTCAGTGAAAACCACATTTTGCTAGGCCTGTGCCAAAATACAAAAAATATTGCATCTATGAAGAAATAGCCACAGGCAGTCCCAGCAGTAGATCTAAACTATCAGCTGGGTGGGTATCTGTCTCGCCTAATCTCCAATTAAATGAATACTCAGTAACCTTACTTACTTTTCGCAAAGAATTGGAAGTATTTTTTTTTGGGGGGGGGGGGGGGGAGTCACAATTCGTACTTCCTTATTTTTCAACTTGAGAACAGTCCCTATCATTTTGATCAATGTTGACGCACTGAAATTTTGCACTGAAATTTTCATCACATATGCAGATTTTCTACAGTTTGCTTGTTCAGTGATCCCAAACTGTCCACAGTACACAATGGATTCTTTTAACAAACTTCCTTTCTCTATAGAACGGCTAATCATATTTCTACCAAACTAGGAATCTCTTCAGTATAACTTGTGGACGCCCATTCCTGTAATGTTCCCTTCATATCAGTAGCCTCCAATGAACTGTCAATAGCATAAAATGAAATGTTCACGTTCCACCAAAATAAAGCTATTGAATCACTGTTCTAATTTCACTTGAACTTAGTACGGTTGAGGTATTGCTCACAAATATTTAAAAAAATTCTGCTTCCAGTTTTATCAATATTACAAACGAGAGTTTATTGCGATCTGCTATTTACTCACGCTTCTCCTCTGTTTCTCAATAATTTACTCAATTATCAGTCAAACGTGGTATCCTACTAGTGCAGTAGTTATTCTGCGTGGAGTAATGCCACACCTAACTCCGTCTTTCTGATCGTGAAAAGAAATTTCATGCACTATATGAGTGTAGTAATGACACACTAATAATTCTAATAACGTGCGCTCAACAAGAACTCCGCTCGTGAACTAAACATTCATTCCGCACGCTTACTGCTAACCACGCTCGCTGCGCTGCCTGACCGCGCACTCTATCTCCGCCACTCGGGAACAAAGCAAGCATTTCCTTTGTCCACCTGCGGGTTGCACCGGCTAAGTGCCGATAACTTCTCGGTACGTGTCCCTGAGTATCGCACTATAGACTTTTGTAGTCTTTGCGGCACATCCTGTTTACTAATCCTAGTTCCATCACAGTCGCCGAAAAGAACAAACAACGCCGCTTCCTTTTATGTATACATTTCTCAAATCAGAAGAAGTTCTTCACGCAGATCGTTTTGGTTTTACCACCTCTGCCGACCAGACGACCAGAATGTGTAACCACCTAGCCCCTGAGGATAATGATGGCGTTCCACATGACTAAACGACTAGCTGCCAAAAGAACCATTGGTTACACCAGCATGTGAGCTTGCTTGTTCAATCCTGAATAACAATTAGAGGACAGAAGAAGCCGGATCGTGCCATGAAGTAAGTACATGACGTATGTTCTTACTTTTGTGCGAAGACAACATGTTACTATCTTTTTTGACCCACATGTCGGTGCAGTATCTCAAAACCATGCACAGCCTGCTTATTGTGTGCTAACGTATTTATTTTCGAGGCAAGCATTCTCCAAAAAAACAAAGACAAACCTCGATTCCAGCCATAACAATGGACTTGTTCAAGAGTTCTTTGCGGAAAGAGAAATATATATATATATATTTTGCTAGTTGCTTTACGTCGCACCAACACAGATAGGTCTTATGGCGACGATGGAACAGGAAAGGGCTAGGAGTGGGAAGGAAGCGGCCGTGGCCTTAATTAAGGTACAGCCCCAGCATTTGCCTGGTGTGAAAATGGGAAACCACGGAAAACCATTTTCAGGGCTGCCGACAGTGGGGTTCGAACCTACTATCTCCCGAATACTGGATACTGGCCGCACTTAAGCGACTGCAGCTATCGAGCTCGGTAGAAAAATATTAGAGGGTTTGCATAACGTATTCCAGGTTCTTATAGGTCGTGTCTCCAAATTTCTGTAAATGAAACTGACCGAAGTGCAGATGGAAAATGACTTTACCCCGGGAAATTCAGAAGCTTTGATCTTAAATAAGTAGGGAAACATCCCTTTAACTTCCGATTGTGTTAAGAAACGCCAAACTGAGAGAACCGTGAAAATTTTGTGTGGCTGTTGCCTGCCTGGTGCAGCCCTTGTAAGGTAGACACTCCGGCGAGGGTGGGCAGCACTTGGTGGATAGGAAACATCATGTTTTTATGGTGTATAAGTTGCAGAGATGTTGGGGGTGGATCAAACACTCAGTTCTCGCGCCGACGGAATTTACCATTTAAGAATAAATGCCTTGATCCGACCAGGAATCGAATCGGTGGCCTTCTGAACAGAAGGTGGTGAGATAGAACCACACCATTGACAACCCTGAAGATAGTTTTCCGTGGTTTACCATTTCACAACAGGCAAATTCTGGGCGTGTGCCTTTTCCATTCCTCGCCCTTACTTATCCCAACTACCGAGCTCGATAGCTGCAGTCGCTTAAGTGCGGCCAGTATCCAGTATTCGGGAGATAGTAGGTTCGAACCCCACTGTCGGCAGCCCTGAAGATGGTTTTCCGTTATTTCCCATTTTCACACCAGGCAAATGCTGGGGCTGTACCTTAATTTTTTTTTGCTAGGGGCTTTACGTCGCACCGACACAGATAGGTCTTATGGCGACGATGGGATAGGAAAGGCCTAGGAGTCGGAAGGAAGCGGCCGTGGCCTTAATTAAGGTATAGCCCCAGCATTTGCCTGGTGTGAAAAATGGGAAACCACGGAAAACCATCTTCAGGGCTGCCGATAGTGGGATTCGAACCTACTATCTCCCGGATGTAAGCTCACAGCCACGCGCCTCTACGCGCACGGCCAACTCGCCCTGTACCTTAAATAAGGCCACGGCCGCTTCCTTCCCACTCCTAGCCCTTCCCTGTCCTATCGTCTCCATAAGACCTATCCGTGTCGGTGCGACGTAAAGCATCTAGAAAAAAAACTTATCCCAACGTCGCAAAGAACTACTTGTCTTAGTGTGACGTCAAGCAAGTAGCAAAAGAGGAGCGCCAGAATGTTGGGATATTATGGTCGTTCTTCCAGACGCTGACCATTAATTTGGAGAGTCTAGCTTAGGGAAGATCTGTACACTATCCTGGATGCCTGTCCAGTCCTTGGCGTTCAGGATCTGTAATATCTGAGGCCTTTCATCGCCTCGATTACCCTCTTTCTTGGCTTGCATTATTAAACGTAGCAAACTATATTACCTAGCTCTCAGTACAAGACGTGAATAAGCCATGTCTTCAAATACAGTAGAGCTTTGCACCTCTCATTCTGTTCGAGTACTCCTCCGCAGTATTTGGATATTTGTCCTTAGTTCTGTTCAAGGTATTCTCAGTATTCTCCTACACAACCACATTTTGAAGTCCAGTAGACGCTTTATGGTGGAAATGTTTCATGTCCAGGTCTTAGTACCATATAAAAATGTTGACCAGATATAGTATTAGCTAGCCTTTAGAAGAATGACTTCAATTTCAGGAATGTTGATCTGCCAATCTAAATTTGGTATTTCTACAGTGACTATATATGTACAGTGTGGCCAAGTCCAGTTCAGCAGCCATGTTTTAGCCAAGTACTCGATCAGCTGATAGATGAGGAAGATTGTTTTAATAAAGAATAGTTCAATGTTTAAGATGTTTATTTTTCATTCTACTTATAGCCCGACTCCTTGGCTGAATGATCAGCGTTGAGGCCTTCATTTCAGAGGGTCCCGGGTTCGATTCCAGGCCGGATCGAGGATTTTAATCGCATCCGATTAATTCTTCTGGCTCTGGGACTGGGTGTTCGTGTTTGTTTCAACACTTCACTCTTCATATTGAGACAATACACCACACTACCAACCACTACAGAAACACGCAATTGTGATTAAATCCCTCCATACGGTTGGCGTCAGGAAAGGCGTACGGCCGTAAAAGAGGGACAAATCCACATATGTGTGTGACACAATACGCACCCGCGACCTCACAGGTGTGGGAAAAAGCTGTAGAATAAGAAGATACTTTGATATATATCAGGCTGCAGCAAAAATGTACAGCACAAATTGCAGGACACATTTCTTATGCAAAGATGAGGAAATTATGTTCTATGAACATGGGTCCGGAAACGCCTTGTTTCCATGTTATACCCCATTGTTTCCAACTCATTGAGGGAAACACACAAGAACCGAACGTACCGGCATACCACATGTAACTCTTCTCACAGGAGATGTTTAACATGCCCTCAGTGAGCTTTGATACGTGATTGTCAAGGTCGTACTGATCACTGGAACAGTTGTTGTTACCTGTAAACAAGCAATGACGTAAGTCGCATGGCAACAGGGACCTGCAAAACAAAACAAAACACTGGCAGTGCACCTGCGATAATGACGACGTTACCACACGTGACCAAGAATGCATGTTTCCCATGATTAATGAGATAAAGAAAATGAGGTGTAACATGGAAACAAAGCGTTTCCAGACCCATGTTCACATAACATAATTTATTCGTCTACGTCTGAGGAATGTGTCCTGCAATTTGTGCCGTACAATTTTGTTACACCCTGTATATGAGTTTGTTTTTATACTCAGAGTTTGACTACCTGACATTAGCTTCCAAAATGTAGATTTATATGTGGTATGCAACATGTTACAATTATTCAAAAGGTTAGAAATTCTGGTTTGGTAGGTAGGCCTAACAGTTATACTACAGTAGTCTATAGTAGGCCTACATGTGGCATGAAAGAGTATTCTTATTGTCATGAACATTGTATGTAATGACTGCAAAATTAGCCCATATTTAAACAAATAGACTACTTTTAACATTATCACATTCCTGGTCTACATGGTTTTACATATGCAACGCAATATCATCAAACTGGAACTGAGGAGTATCTGTTCAAAAGGTGCTATTTCCACTTCCAGAAAATAAATCACTATTTCCACCACATGCATTACAGTAGTGGAATATTATCTATTGCCATGAATAATTCAGACATTGAAGATGCAATTCCATAAAATGTGTGCCAAACCCGATCATGAGTACATTCCACGTTGCTTTTATTTTAAGTTTCTTGAGCTATTCCCATAATATTCTTAAGGTGGAAATAGAATCTATTGAACCTACACTCCTCAGCTATACATAGAAATGTACTTCTTTATGTATCACTTGTGCGTTTATAATATTAACATACACAGAAAATATAATTTAATTATAACCAGTTAGGCCAGTATTAACCGATGGGTAGACAAAGTTGTATTACCTAGCTCCATATTAACGTTAACATAATATACTGTACCATTCTACTCATGGAACTAATATAACAAGTAACGAAATCCTGCTACTTTTAGTAGTGAAAACAAGCAACTGTCGTGGTTCCGTGGTAGTTGTCTATAGTGCTCAGTTAATGACGGCTACGTCCGACTCGTTGGCTGAACGGTCAGCATACTGGCCTTCGGTTCAGAGGGCCCCGGGTTCGATTCCCGGACGGGTCGGGGATTTTAACCTTAATTGGTTAATTCCAATGGCACGGGGGCTGGGTGTATGTGTTGTCTTCATCATCATTTCATCCTCATCACGACGCGCAGGTCACCTACGGGAGTCAAATAGAAAGACCTGCACCTGGCGAGCCGAACCCGTCCTGGGATCTCCCGGCACTAAAAGCCATACGACATTTCACATTTCAATGACGGCTACGGTTTGATCCCCGCATCAGCAATTAAATATTGTATAGTTTAAGAAAATACTACTTTTTGCCCAGTGAAAACAAGCAGTTGTCCTGGTCCTTAGTACTTCTATATTCAGGACTCCGTTACTGACCACCCGCGATTCGATCCCCTTGATGTGCGATTAATTGAGTGCTTCTTTTCGGTTAGTACTACATACCCGCTGTATGTTAAACATTCTATTTGTTTCTATCGGTTTTCTAATTACATTGTTACAATTTTATCATTATCATGTATGGGAAAACCCAACTTGATGCTAGGCGGCACTTAACCTATAACCTGGTCCTTTCAGAGATGAATAGCGATAAAGTCTTGAATATGAGAATAGACTATATCCATCTCGATAGCTCATTCAGTGAAAATGAATTAAAAATAAATAATTGGAAGTGGTATTTCATGTAACTTGACAGGTTTTAGGTAAAACAGATGTTTTCGGGGATATTTGGAAATTTTTGAAAAATATAATAACCTTGATGATCTCCTTTACATTTCCTCGCACGGTAAAATCGCACGAAAAATAAAATATCGGAAATTATATTCTAAACAACTTTCCTTACGCACCCTACAAGTTTTCGAAACTGCCAATATTAAGGAAGAAATCTGTTATTTACTATCTTGCCCCCTTAAAATTACTAATCCATTTTGTTATTATTTTTACCATTATAATGCATAAGAAAACTGTACTAGTCGCAAGGCGCGTCTTATAAGACGCTGCTTTTAGAGCTGAAAACAAACAATTGTCGTATTTCATTATAAAACGCCTTTCGGATCTCTTTCTGTATCGATTAGCACAAAGGCCTGGCGTAATTTTCTTCAAAAGTCAGATCTCAGAAATATGTAAATTCACATACATACATACATACATACATACATACATACATACATACATACATACATACATACATACATACATACATCAACATTATAGACCGTTATGCCTTTCACCGTTCAGTCTGCAAGCCTCTGAGCATTTACTGAACGTCGCCACAATCCTCTATTTGCAACTAGTTTTGTGGCCCCATTTATTTCTATACCTCTTTAAATCATTAGAAACAGAGTCTAACAATCGTCTTCTTGGTCTCCCTCTACTTCTCTTACCCTCCATAACAGAGTCCATTATTCTCCTAGGCAACCTATCCTCGTCCCTTCACCTCACATGATCCCACCACCGAAGCCGGCTTATGCGTACAGCTTCATCCATCGAGTTCATCCCTAACTTATCCTTTATCTCTGCATTCCGACTACCATCCACCTGTTTTTACCAGCAATCATTCTCGCTACCTTCTTGTCTGTTACTTCATAAATAAGATATCCTGAACCCATCCAGATTTCGCTCCCGTAAAGCAAACTAGGTCTGAAAACAGACCGATGTAAAGATAGTTTCGTCCGCGAGCCGACTTCCTTCTTACAGAATACTGTTGGTCGCAACAACGAGCTCACTGCATTAACTTTACTGCACCTTGAATCAATCTCACTATATTACCATCCTGGGAGAACACACATCCTAATACTTGAAATTATCTACCTATTCCAGCTTTGAATCACCAATCTGGCATTCAGTTTTCTTGGATTTCTTACGTACTGACATCAAATTAGTCTTCGAAAAGCCAGTTTTAATACCATACTCATTGCACCTATTTTCAAGTTCCTAGATATTAGACTGCGGGCTTTCGGCACAATCTGCCATTACGACCAAGTCGTCAGCATAGGCCAGACTGCTTACTACATTTCCACCTAACTGAATCCCTCCCTGCCATTTCATACCTTTCAGCAGATGATCCATGTAAACTGCGAACAGCAAAGGTGAAATATTAAAGCCTTGTTTAACCCCCGTGAGTACCCTGAACCAAGAACTCATTCTGCCATAAATTCCCACTGCAGCCCAATTGTCAACATAAATGCCTTTGATTGATTTTAATAATCTACACTTAATCCCATAGTCCCCTAGTATGGAGAACAGCTTTTCCTTCGGGTCCCTGCCGTATGCTTTCTCTAGATCCACGAAACATAAGAATAACTGTCTATTCCTCTCATAGCATTTTCCAGTTACCTGGCGCATACTGAAAATCTGATCCTGACAGACCCTCTGTGGTCTAAAACCACACTGATTTTCATCCTACTTCCTCTCAACCACTGATCTCACCCTCCCTTCTAAGATGCCAGTGAATACTTTGCCTGGTATATAATTCAATGAGATACCTCGATAGTTCTTGCAATCCTTCCTGTTCCCTTGCTTATAGATAGGTGCAATCATTGCTTTAGTCCAATCTGAAGGTACCTCACCAACACTCCATGCTAATTTTATTACTCTACGAAGCCATTTCGTCCCTGCC
Source organism: Anabrus simplex (assembly GCF_040414725.1). Classification (NCBI taxonomy): domain Eukaryota; kingdom Metazoa; phylum Arthropoda; class Insecta; order Orthoptera; family Tettigoniidae; genus Anabrus; species Anabrus simplex. Next base: position 124,338,974 of record NC_090266.1, read on the forward strand.
TTCCCACTATAATTCACGAATCCAGGTCGAATTTCATCTATTCCTGCTGCTTTATGAAAATTGAGTTTATTTACCGCCTTTTCCACTTCCTCAACCGTAATTTCACCAAGATCATTTTCCTCCTCCCCATGAGCTCGATTGTTCGCGACACCACCAGGAATATTTCCATTTACGTTGAGAAGATTTTCAAAATATTCCCTCCACCAGTCCAGTCATTCCTTGGGATCTATTATGAGACCACACGAATTACCCATAACTGTTCATTTCCTTTTTCCCTCCCTTCCTAAGATTCTTTATTACTGTCCAGAAAGGTTTCCTTTCTGCCTGACTTAGCATGTCCAGGTTAACGACAAAAATCTTCCCGCGACTCCTTTTTGGATTCTACAACAACTTGTTTCGCTCTGTTTCTTTCACCTACGTACAATTCCTGTCTGCATCAGCCCTTGTTTGGAGCCATTTCTGATAAGACTTTTTTCAGGTTTACAAGCTGCTCTCACTTCAATATTCCACCAAGGTGTTGGCTTTTCCCATATTTACACACAGTTGTTCCTATGCATTCCCTTGCTGTTTCTACTGTATAACAGCTCCCCTGTATGCCACCCATTTTCCTTCTATATCCTGAACCTGCTTACTGTCCACTGTTCGGAACTTCTCACTAATCCCATCCATGTACTTCTGTTTTACTTCCTCGTCCTGGAGATTTTCTATCCTTATTCGTTTGCAGACAGATTACACTTTCTCTATCCTAGGCCTAGATATACTTAGTTCACTACAGATCAGATAGTGGTCTGTATCATCGAAAAATCCTCGGAAAACCCGTACATTTCTAACAGATTTCTTGAAATCGAAGTCGGTTTAGATATAGTCTATTATGAATCTGGTATCCCTACCCTCCCTTGTGTAGAGGTGAATAGCCTTATGCTTGAAGAATGTATTCGTAAGTGCTGAACTCATACTAGCGCATAAGTCCAGCAAACGCTTCCCATTCCTATTAACATACAATTCTTCCTCACATTTACCAATCATCCTTCGTATCATTCAGTTCTGTTTCCAACTCTCGCATTGAAATCACTCATTAGCACTATCCTATCCTTGCTGTTGACTCGGACCACGACGTCACTCAATGCATCATAAAACTTGTCAACTTCATCCTCATCTGCACCCTCACATGGTGAATACATTGAGACAATTCCCATCCTGATTCCTCCATGTACCCACATCATTCGCTAGTTCACGTTCCTAACAGAAACTATCTTGCGTGCAATAGTATATCTGATGAACAGCCCTACCCCACACTGTCCCTCCCCTTCTTTTTTGCTATTTGCTTTACGTCGCACCGACACAGATAGGTCTCATGGCAACGATGGGACAGGAAAGGCGTAGGAGTGGGAAGGAAGCGACCGTGGCCTTAATTAAGGTACATCCCCAGCATTTGCCTGGTGTGAAAGTGGTAAACCACGGAAAACCATCTTCATGGCTGCTGACAGTGGGATTCGAACCCACTATCTCCCGGATGCAAGCTCACAGCTGCGCGACCTTAACCGCACGGCCAACTCGCCCGGTCTTTCCCTTTTTAACACCCGTCATTTGCACTTTATAATCTCCTATCTCTTCCTCATTATCTCCCCTTACCCGAATAGCATTAACTCCTAACACATCCAGATGCGTCCTCTTTGCTGACTCAGCCAGTTCTACGTTCCTTCTTTCATAAGCCCCATTAATATTGATAGCTCCCCATCGAATTCCATTTCGTTCGCCAAGTTGTTTCCAAATGTCAAATATGGGAGTGGGACTCCATTACTCCCATAGGTACCGTGCTTGCTTAAAATGTTCTGAGCACGGTAAATTCATGAAGCAGGATGCTACCCTAATTTCACATAGTCCAAGTGAGGATATCTTCTCTAAAGTGTTAGGGTCCTCCGGTGGATTGTATAGTCCTAGTCGCCTGATCACAAGGAGGCCATGACTCAGAATATGTCCGAGAGGCCCACTTCCATTCCGTAGCAACTGGTATCACGACTCTCAGGACCACTAACTAGGCCACTCCGCCGTTGCCCATAATTCACGAACTAGGACTTGACGACAGTAACCCACACCATCAACCACTGTAAATTCACACGCTTTCAAAATTAATAATACCTCGCGCTTAATTTTAAAAAATATTTTCTTCACTAGGCCCTATTAATGTTAGAACAGGTAGCCACTTCAATGAAACTGCACAAAGAATGATCTTATCCTATACAGAACACATACGTTTAAATAAACTGACGGAACATTGGGCTAAAAGATAACGGAGTCAACCAGAATGAAGCACTTTTTGGCCACGTTGTCCATATAGAGTCACTATAGGTATTTCATATATTTACCACGGTTTACTTTGTTCATTATCGTACTTCCAAGGTAATTAAGTTAGCTTGCATGTTCTGTGATCAGGAAAGTGACATATAGACTAAGTATAAAAGATCATCTTAATATCACAAAGTAACTCTTTCGTTTGATCGTAAAGGGCAGTGTTTACGCATGAATGAAAAAACGTAGACATTTACGGTAAGTTATTCCCAGATATCCTATGTCTATGAACATCATAAGTAACAGCATTTTTTATCATAATATGAAGGATAGAAACATTTGTAAGCATTTGAGTGCATCAAATATATCAGTGACAAGCTCTGTAGGAATACCGGAACAAATAACATCATATTTTAATTGGGCCAGATTGCACGGTGACTTTTCGCACTATTATTCTCTGTCAGTAGTTAATTATATTAAACGTACCTTTTTCAGGCCAAAGCAATTTAATTTGTGAATATAAAAAAATAACGAATCGATATGTCAAATTATTCAATACTGTACTGATTAATGTTTTAATTATTTTATCTCCTGTCGGCAATTATAGCATAGATACATGGAAAACATGAGTTACATGAAATGGCATATGTCCCTCAAAATCTCTTATGGTGGTGGCGGTGGTGATTATTGTTTTAAGAGGAAATACAACTAGGAAACCATCTATGTATATATATATATATATATATGAAATAACATGACTGACTGACTGACTGACTGACTGACTGATTCATCATCGCCGAGCCAAAACTACTGGACATAAAGAAATGACATTTTAGGGATACATTTATATCACAATATACAGTAGGTGCTCACTATTGGAGGATTTTTAATATTCCGTCGTTAAGGAGGAGAAAAGGGGAGTGAATTTTAAAAATGAGTTTATCTATATCTCAGACATTTAACAGTTCAAATACGGAAAACTGGTGTTTGGAGTCTTCTTTGAAAGTAGGGAAACACCTATTTTTTGTTTTCGGAAAACCTTCTTAACGGGGGTGCAAAATGATGAAAAAGGGGTTTAATACCTTTCATGAGGATACTTTTATCTAAAAAAACTGAAGAAGTTACAGTCATAAAAATTGGTATTTTGAATCCCTCTTAAAAATAAAGAAACACGTATTTTTTGTTTTTGGAAAATCTACAGGCGTGACAAAGGAGGTGAATTTTTAAAATGAGTATTGCAACCATACCACCCACGCCACTGCCCCCATAGAACCATACGACAACATCATTATCCCATTGTTCGATGGTATAGGACCTTTTCAGTCTAGAGTCAAATGCCACCTCATCTAGAAAGCGAAGAAATATAAACTTCAAAGTGATGGGTGAACAAAAGCTCTTTCGACCGTGCAAAGATCAATTGCACTCCTCCGTTCCATAGAATCAAACCAACGGCCTCCCAGGGCCACGGTGCGTTCGCGGCATAAGATCTAAATACAACACTAAACTAACTTAAGGGTATAAATGAACGGAGGAAAAATTAGGATGCATTTTACGACAAAATGATAACAAAGAAAAGTTTAATAAACCTATTTATTAAACCTTGATAAACACTAGTTTAAATAAAAGCAACCCTGAATAATTCTACAATAATAAAAATATATACAATAGTCCCACATACGAAGTACAAATTTGGAGATGTCACTCCTACAACAAAATTAAATTCTTTTCAAGGTCCACCTATTCAATACAATGACGTTTTATTGTGATTCAATCACATGTCAAATAGTCAAATGGTACCAGTTTCGGCATCTATGTGCCATCATCAGCCTTGGGTACAAATTAAAACAAGATATACATTCCTAAAACATCTAAAACACATTTTAACACTTTATAAAATAACATACAATTAATGTGGTGATACATGAAATACGATAAAATTATGATACAATTGGTATGATATAAAATTCTTAAAATTCCGGCTGTTCGTTACATAATTCAGTCTGTGTGCATCCGGGTGAATTTTTACAGTTGTATGCTGTCTATGTGAATGACATATGTTCCTTTAGATATTAGGTGGTTCCAGGGAAGTTTACTTTGATCATGTAAGATCGCGATGTATTTAGAGATGACTTCCCACTTCAATTTGAACCTGAAGAAGAAATTAGCTAAGTTAGATGTTGGAAGCAATGTATGGAAGTTACTGGAAACATTAGAATCGTTAAATGATGATTGACTCACCTTGAGCAGCATGTGAACGTGTTGTTACACAGACGGAGCCGGACGAAGTGTGTGAGCAACGGTAAAGGAGGCTAGGGGAAGGCGAGGGGAAGGAAGGAGGCGGAGCGCTTGCGGGGGAATGGAACTAAGGCGGGGCGGAAGGATGGGGTAGTGGGGGTAATTGACGGGAGTGTGTATTCCGGATTACTTGGAAAATCGAACTGTTTTTCGATAGTTTGGTATTTTTAAGCCAATCGATTAAAAGATCAAAAAGAATCAATCAATACCCCTAGTATCTACTCAAAATCTGGAATATATAGACTAAAATGCAATGAATGCAGCAGCTCCTACATAGGTCAAACAGGACGCAATTTTATGATTAGATATTCGGAACACGTCAACGCGATGAGACACAATAAGTTCTCCGCCATGGGTGTACATATGCACGACACTAATCACAAATTTACCGACATTGAACAAGATATGGAAGTTCTTCAAACAGTAAACAAGGGACCCACAATGAATATCATTGAAAGTTGTTACATCAACTGCGACCAATATTTTAACCCCAATTATAATTTAAATGAGATTTACGAGAAACCCAATATTCTTTTTGATCTTTTAATCGATTGGCTTAAAAATACCAAACTATCGAAAAACAGTTCGATTTTCCAAGTAATCCGGAATACACACTCCCGTCAATTACCCCCACTACCCCATCCTTCCGCCCCGCCTTAGTTCCATTCCCCCGCAAGCGCTCCGCCTCCTTCCTTCCCCTCGCCTTCCCCTAGCCTCCTTTACCGTTGCTCACACACTTCGTCCGGCTCCGTCTGTGTAACAACACGTTCACATGCTGCTCAAGGTGAGTCAATCATCATTTAACGATTCTAATGTTTCCAGTAACTTCCATACATTGCTTCCAACATCTAACTTAGCTAATTTCTTCTTCAGGTTCAAATTGAAGTGGGAAGTCATCTCTAAATACATCGCGATCTTACATGATCAAAGTAAACTTCCCTGGAACCACCTAATATCTAAAGGAACATATGTCATTCACATAGACAGCATACAACTGTAAAAATTCACCCGGATGCACACAGACTGAATTATGTAACGAACAGCCGGAATTTTAAGAATTTTATATCATACCAATTGTATCATAATTTTATCGTATTTCATGTATCACCACATTAATTGTATGTTATTTTATAATGTGTTAAAATGTGTTTTAGATGTTTTAGGAATGTATATCTTGTTTTAATTTGTACCCAAGGCTGATGATGGCACATAGATGCCGAAACTGGTACCATTTGACTATTTGACATGTGATTGAATCACAATAAAACGTCATTGTATTGAATAGGTGGACCTTGAAAAGAATTTAATTTTGTTGTAATCCCACTTCAATACGGAACCAATGAAATTCATAACTATAAGTGAAACGGCCTACCAGGCAAAGAGAAAGGCCTATCAATATATGGGCCTAAAAATCAAAGTTGCAAAATTAGGCAAAGATATCAATTTCCTGAAGCAATGTATTACACATGATTTAACACCTAATTTTTTGAAAGGAACAATTAAAAAACATCGTTACGCACCACATTTGATCAAAACTCAACAAAAAACGAACAAGATTTGGCTGAAAAACGAAATTTGTTTTTTACATAAGAAAAAATCCTTCTTAAATAATAAATTGTATGAAACTCACCTTGAAGCAGCTCATCTGCTTTCTATAGCACAATGGAACATATTTCAAAGTCAAATTGACAATAAATTGTTTGATATTCTTTCGCAAAAACAGCTTACTTTAGATAGAAAATTAAACATTTAAAAAAAGAAGAAACAAACGTTTTCACTTGAAAATCAACCTAAAGAAATCAATTTGACAAAAAATATAATTGAGAAATTTCATCCCCCTGTAGTTAACCTTTCCAATGTAAACTTTAATAAAGAAGAAATCGCCATTTTATCAAAAGGCCCTAACCAAAACTGGCCTAACATGAATAAAATAAACATAATGACTAACATGATTATAGAATCAGAAGCTACAATAAACAAAATGCCTTTGGAGAAACAAGACGAAATTAGATTCGAAATAAAAAGAAAACTAGATAGGATAGGCACAGTTGAAAACGTAAGTAGGAAAACTATTTCCATTAACGCTAATGACGACAAATTTACCTCTGAACACAAGCAAATCAGAGAACTTAAAAGTAAAATAAAACATAATGACTTAATAATTACAAAGGCAGATAAAGGTAAAGCTACTGTCTTAATGAATAAAACTGATTATGTATCCAAAACTAAAGAATTTTTCAACAACAACACATTTAAAATAATCAAGAAAGATCCTACCCAAAAAATCCAGAGGCAACTAAAGCAAACTTTAAAGAACTTAACATTTCTTTTTACAGACCATGAAAAATCTAAACTGATAACCATGAATCCAGGCCTTCCTACAGTTAAAGCCCTTCCGAAAATTCACAAACCTAATATTCCTATCCGACCCATTATCAACTACAGACCCAGTCCACTCTACAAAGCATCCCAATTCATTCAAAATTTTCTAACAAAAAATTATCACTTTCTCTCCAACAAATCCATTAAAAACACTACTGAACTGATTGAGAAATTAAAGGTATTAAACCTACAACCTAACCACTCCCTCCACTCCTTTGACATAGAAAATATGTACCCGAGCATACCAATTTCTAAACTTCCAAAAATCATTGAAAATAATCTAAATAAATATAGTTCTCTTAGCAAACTAGAAATACAAGATTTCATTCAGCTTCTAGACCTGGTCATCAATAATAATTTCTTTGTTTTCGACAAAATTATATATCAACAGAATGGACTGGCGATGGGATCACCTTCATCAGGAATTTTGGCTAATATTTATTTAGATAACTTAGAACATACAAAAATCAATAATAACAACTTTCCAAATATTCTCATGTGGGCTAGATATGTGGACGACACATTCGTCATTATGAATGAATCAATCAAGAACGCGGAATCCACTCTTCAAGACTTGAATAATATTGACCCATACATTAAATTCACACTAGAATCAGAAACCAATAAAGCAATCAATTTTCTAGATATAACTATCATTAGAAATACATCTGGCCTGTCTTACAAAATATACAGGAAACCTACACAAACTGCTAACACTATACACAAAGATTCCATACATCCCATAATGCACAAACGTGCAGCATACAATAGCATGGTATATCGAGCTTTCGCCATACCCATGGCAAAGAAAGATCTTAATAATGAACTTAATACCATAAGGGCAATTGCTAAGTTCAATGGGTACAACAGGCAGTTTATAGAACAAATAATAAACAAATATAGGTACCGGCCTAAAACTAAACTCATAAAAGAAAAAGAAAAAACTCATATTTCAACCACCTTCACTTATAATAATGACGTCCACAAAATCACCAACCTTTTCAGAAAACATAACGTAAGAATTTTATTCAAAACTAACAATAGAACTTCCGAAATTTTACACAACTCTGCATCAATCAATACCCCTAGTATCTACTCAAAATCTGGAATATATAGACTAAAATGCAATGAATGCAGCAGCTCCTACATAGGTCAAACAGGACGCAATTTTATGATTAGATATTCGGAACACGTCAACGCGATGAGACACAATAAGTTCTCCGCCATGGGTGTACATATGCACGACACTAATCACAAATTTACCGACATTGAACAAGATATGGAAGTTCTTCAAACAGTAAACAAGGGACCCACAATGAATATCATTGAAAGTTGTTACATCAACTGCGACCAATATTTTAACCCCAATTATAATTTAAATGAGATTTACGAGAAACCCAATATTCTTTTTGATCTTTTAATCGATTGGCTTAAAAATACCAAACTATCGAAAAACAGTTCGATTTTCCAAGTAATCCGGAATACACACTCCCGTCAATTACCCCCACTACCCCATCCTTCCGCCCCGCCTTAGTTCCATTCCCCCGCAAGCGCTCCGCCTCCTTCCTTCCCCTCGCCTTCCCCTAGCCTCCTTTACCGTTGCTCACACACTTCGTCCGGCTCCGTCTGTGTAACAACACGTTCACATGCTGCTCAAGGTGAGTCAATCATCATTTAACGATTCTAATGTTTCCAGTAACTTCCATACATTGCTTCCAACATCTAACTTAGCTAATTTCTTCTTCAGGTTCAAATTGAAGTGGGAAGTCATCTCTAAATACATCGCGATCTTACATGATCAAAGTAAACTTCCCTGGAACCACCTAATATCTAAAGGAACATATGTCATTCACATAGACAGCATACAACTGTAAAAATTCACCCGGATGCACACAGACTGAATTATGTAACGAACAGCCGGAATTTTAAGAATTTTATATCATACCAATTGTATCATAATTTTATCGTATTTCATGTATCACCACATTAATTGTATGTTATTTTATAATGTGTTAAAATGTGTTTTAGATGTTTTAGGAATGTATATCTTGTTTTAATTTGTACCCAAGGCTGATGATGGCACATAGATGCCGAAACTGGTACCATTTGACTATTTGACATGTGATTGAATCACAATAAAACGTCATTGTATTGAATAGGTGGACCTTGAAAAGAATTTAATTTTGTTGTAATCCCACTTCAATACGGAACCAATGAAATTCATAACTATAAGATGTCACTCCTTCCATTGAGAATTTTAACAATTCATTATATATGATCGTTTAATCAGTTGATCGATCCTTACCTTTCTGACGTGACAATTAGCACACCTATATCATTATTAATTTGAATGCTTGTTAAGTACAGAAATATCCTTGTAAATGCAACGGTTCTCATTACAAGCTTTCTTCACTATTAGAAGAAACACACTACCGGTATCTATGCTAAAATCGGAGACAACTTGGAGCGGTCGCCTAACTAATTAACTATACTACTAATTGATAAACAAGAGAATAAGCTAACACTGGTGGGCAAAATCACAACCAACAAATAAAATTAGACAGATGTTGGGTCCGGAATCGAATCCACATCGCAATGAACCCGATGACGAAATCACGAGACAGAACCCGTTTTCGAATTCATAAAAAAATTTAAACACGTCTCAAAGAGCATATTCCAAAACTATGTACATATATTATAAACAGAAGTATAAGCAATAAACACATGCAACTGGCTGTACAACAAAAAGAAACAAACTTTAGTGTGACGAAAATCCAGGGTCTGCCTTGGACTTCGAACCGGTGGTCTCCAGGATGCCACCGACAAACGGGTCCCTAAAATTTCCCTATCTCAATTATTCATATGATCAACAAACAATACAATACTCCCGTTCCAGTTATTTCATTTCTTTACAGAAATAAACATGAACGACTTAAAAAGAAATCCTCTAAACGCAATCGCTTTTATGCGAAACCTCAAGCATTCAGTCTTGGTGGACAAGCTTGAACAATACTCTTGGCAGTGTCCCTTCTAACAAGCGAGTGTTAACGCACCCTTTTAAAATCAAAAATCATATAGCGCAAAACCACACCTAGTAATGGGTGGCCAGAAGATCACTCCTTTTAAATACATTCAAGGCGAGAAGAAACGTCTCCCTGAGAAAAACATCGTGGTAAATATATATCATTTCAACTGGTATCCTCTTATATTCCATAGCTCCATTGGCTTATTAATTCTCTGCCTGCCTATAATTATTTAACTTAATATCAAGCCACCATTCATCTTTTCAGTGTCACGTCCATAGACGTAGAATATCCAGGTCCACATCCAGTTGATTGCATAGAAAAAATCAGCCTATGTTTTCCTACAGTTTGAACTCAGACAAAATCAAATATGGATTTAAACGTATCCATAATTTTATTCTAATATTAAAGAAAATCATATACTTGTTGACATAACAGGAAAAGTATATCTAAAAATGGTAGGGCGTCCGTTCGTGTCCAGGCTTGCCACAACTTACACATATAATTAATACAGCCATCTATATATTCTACTAATGCAAAATTGCATTAAAACAAGAGTGCCTTTCTATGCCCATGATTATTTTGCCAATACTGGCATTTTGAAGACACTATCGCCATACCTTACCAAAACAGGTTGAATGTTCCGTATATAAAAATGTATACATATTACGGTTTGAAATCATCACTAAAACAAATCTATATTTTGCCCTCCTGATCTAAATCACTCTCAAACTTTCTGATATCTCATCATTAAATCACGCATATGCGTTACATTAAATTTACATTTTATAGGCCCGAAATTTAGCCCATATTACAGAATTTCCGTTCCCATCAAGATTAATATATTTAAGACGGTATGAAGACCACTCAAAAGTCTCTCCCTAATTCAAGAATACATAAAATTTAGATTACTAACCTAGCTTATATGATCTACATGTTATAACCGTGCAATTTTACTCAGATAGTATTTAAATTTCATGTACTCATCGTCATGTCGAGAAATCCATGGTTCGGACCTCGGAAAGGCCCTTGGCGTCGTTTAGCCTCTCGTGGTGCTGACCTGGGTCACAGGTTCGAATCCTCTTCTGGTCATGCAGAGCACTTCGTAATCCCAGGGTCCTCTTCTTCACTGTAACACAGTTCTCGCGGTCACTTTAGTTAAAATTATCATGCACTTTCAATACTTTAACTTCGTCTATAACTTGGACAATTTTTCACACCGCTTATTGGCAAAATGTACATTAACACTCCCGAAAACGGGTAAGACCAGAACACCAGCGGGCCGTGTGTCTGCCTTCAATCTTTCGCGTCAAGTGAATAACTTCCTCAACATGGCGGGCCCTGATATAATTTCACCCCTACTCAAACAATAGACGGCTAACAGTCCCCACCACATTTTGCATATCAGTGGTTCTACGGGTTGTGTGACATCGGCAATGCGCTCAAATGTGTGACTCAGACATTTAAGCAATCTAGTATTGGGCAGAAAACAAATCGATCGGCGGTTTATCTGAAATTTATTATCAAAATGATGCCTTTTCGGGGATCTCCCATCCGGATTCTGCGTAATCGTCTGGCGTGGGTACACTACTGGTGTTTATATAATGATATGGTGACGTAATTTTCCACACGTTAAAATTTTATAAACAATTACAATTTTGGCAGAGGTCTTTTATGAAAACATATGACATGCCGAGGTTTCCCTTACTAATTATCATGCATATCTGGAAATCATACAATACAAATCAAGCTTGCGCGTTGGCATTGCCGTGTTTCTGCCACTTTTAGTGGGCGGAGTTATTATTATAGATTTTCTTTCCTTGTCATTTTTCATGGCTCGCTCTCTATCAGGGGATTCTTCCAGCTGTGACGGACTCGTGTTTACACCGCCAAGTCGGAGGTGTTGTAAAAACTGATGCAACCTAATGCAACGTTATCCTAATATGGACAAGGGAGCTTGATCAAATTTTCCACCGCCAAAATCAATTTTAAATAAATATGTGTATGACCAACACGGTCACAGTATATCTATAGTACAGTGTATCTCAAAATCTGAACATGTTACAGACGTGAAAACAGGTATTTGGAATCTGCTGTAAATGTAAATGGACAACCATAATTTTTTCTGAAAAATCCACTAAACGGGAAGTGTTTAAAGGGGTTAATTTTTGAAATGAGCGTATCTACAATATATCTCAAAAACTTAACATATTACAGACGTTAAATAAGATAGGGTATAAAACATTCAAATTCTTCCGTATGAGGTTCAGATGAGTGTTAGATCAGAAAATAAATAATAATTTCCCAAAAACCGTTTGACGTACGAACTGAGGGCGTAGTTTTAATCTCTTTTAAAAATAAAGTTACGCGTATTTTTGTTTACGGAAAATACACTTGCGGGGAGTGGTTAAAGAGATTGGAAAAGGGGTTGAATTATTTTTATGCTGATAATTATATCTCCAAAGCTGAAGATGTTACAGACGTGAAAATTGGTATTTGGAATCTCTTTTAAAACTAAAAGAACACGCATTCTTTTGTTTCCGAAAACCGAATTAACGGGGGTGAATGAATTGGAAAATTATTTGAATTCTCTGTATGAGGATATTTATATTTCAAAAACGAAGGATGATACCGACGTGAAAATTGGTATTTGGAATCTTTTTTAAAAATAAAGAAACACGCATGTGGGGTGCAGGGGGAATTAACTTAAGGGGGTGTAAAAGTAGTTGAATTCTTATTTATGAGGCAACAAATAAAAAATTAAGAAGCGGACTTAAAACAATACACCCCTAAGGGGTTTGACTAGGGGGTGAGGAATGATGACAAAATATGCATTAATGTGAAACCGTTTGAATGACGAAGTTAAAATTTCAAATGATATCCCAGGTGTTAAATAACAGAAGGTTTGAAGTAAATTTAACCACTCAGAGAGTTAAATGGGGGTTAAGATACGAAAACAAATATATTCATTCCTTCCTCCGAAACGGTTTAACGTACGAAGACAAAATTCCAAATAGCAGTATATATTTTAAAACCTAGGTGTGAAATAGGAAATGGTTTTAAACGTTCCACACCTAAAGTGTTAAATGATGTTAGCTCTGTAAACGAAATTATTCATCCCTCCTAAACCGTTTGAAATACAAAGTTGTAATTTTGCGAGAAGGTCTTCTTTTATGTCCTAGGTGTAAAAATATCGTATACTTCAAAATATTTCTTCCCTTGGGGGTTTAGATGGTGGTTGACTCTTATAAACACAATATCCATTCTTCCGAAACCGTTACTGGCACGAACTTAATTTTTTATGAATGGTGGTCTTGTAAATCTAGATGTTAATACATATTTAAAAACTTTCAAACTTTAAAAAAGTATTCATTTCTCCATTCCTGTTCAACGTAGAAAATCAAAATTTCACGGATTGGTCGCTTTTACATCCTAGATGTTAAATAAGATAGGGTTTAAAACATTCAAATTTTCCGTACGGGGTACAAATGAGTGTTAGGTCAGAAAATAAATAAATAAATAAATAAATAAATAACCGTTCGACGTACGAACTGAGGGCGTATTTTACAGGCTCATCTGACAGTGGACTCTCCAAAATGTAAAACTTGGAGTAATAACTTTCAATTTGAAACTGTAGCGAAGCACGAGTATCTTGCTAGTATACCGGGTGAGTCAGCCGCGCCCGACGTCTCTGCTTCTAGGCATCCCAACGAACGTCAGTGGGGTGATGGTCGATTTTCCTTTCCAAGCTACAGTCGCCTTTAAAGTACTTACTGCGTCATCACTGCACGACGTTTGCAAAAACATTTGTGCGACAGGTATTTACACAATAGATCAAACTAGCATACGGTTATGTAAAATGTGCGTGCTGATTATAAACTTTTGATTGGTTATGGAATTATCGCTAAAAGCGATGGCACACTGATCGAAAACGTGTGATAGTTTTTGAAGCGGGACGTAGTTTTACACCGAGTAAGCTTTCTGATAAACTGGAGGCAACAGTCACCGTGGTGTAGTGGGCACTGACGTGTTGACGCATGTTGCGCTGGTAGGTGGGTTCGATTCTCACGAGCGATAAACATCTTTATTCACATTTTAAACTTTGAGGTTCAAATAAGAAGCCATTCGTACCACATTCGACCAATAGCATGCATGTTGAATGTGTAGTGGCCTGACAATTGCAGTAGCCTAGCAGTCCTGGTCATTTCTTCGCTATGTATTCAACAGATGAGTATGTTGACATGCTCCTCGTACAGAGAAGCAAGACAGAACGCACAGGAAGCACAACGCCTGTACCAAGAAAGATTTCCACACGGACGACAACCAAACTTAACTACGTTTAGGAGGGTGGAGCGACATTTGCGTGTAACTTCGTCACTCTCCCGAACAGGGCCTGTGAGAGAGGCGCCAGTTCCGACCGGTGAAACTGCTGAGATGGTTTTGGACACTTTCCGGGAGAATCCTCACATAAGTACCCGGGCTGTATCACAACAGACCAACATCAGCCAGTCGTCTGTTTTAAGGATATTGCATTCCAGTTTTTTCGTCCGTATCACCTGCAACTACATCAAGAACTCCACGGACGAGATTTCGAAACTCGTGTTGATTTCTGTGCGTGGATACTGAAACAAGTGGCAAATGATGCAGCGTTTACATCTCACATTTTATTTTCGGACGAGGCACGATTTCATAATAATGGCTCTGTAAATCATCATAATATGCACAACTGGAGTGTTGAAAATCCTCACTGGATAAGGCAGGCAGCATTTCAGGCACGATGGGGTGTGAATGTCTGGTGTGGTTTACTGGGTGATCACACAATTGGACCATATTTCTTTGAGGATCATTTGATAGGAGCCCGGTACCTACAGTTTCTTCAAGAACAACTACCATTACTACCAGAGGATGTGCCCCTGCGTGAGCGTGTAACCATGTGGTATCAGCACGACGCATCTGCCCCAACATGTCAGTATATGTTCGCAACTACCTGAATGTTACACATCCTGGTCGATGGATAAGAAGGGGAGGACCTGTCACCGGGCCTGCTATCGCCCGATTTGACGCCACTGGACTTCTTTGTATGGGGTTATTTGAAGGATGCAGTGTACGCTCAGCAGCCGGAAAATCTGACAGCCTTCGAAACATTATTACGGGAGCCTGTGAATCCGTAAAACATACTGTGCTACAAAGAGCCCGAATGGCAGTTCAACGGCGTGCTAAAACGTGCATTACTGCAGAAGACCATCTATTCGAACACTTAATGCGCTAACAGGCTGTTGCTTTGTCAAGCGGATGCAAATCCCCAACCATTCTATCCTCGTCCAGCCCTGCTTTAAAAAACTTCCACATAAGCAGCCCTAATGGCCTAGAACTGTGCCAAAATAAATAATAAATTAATTAATTAATTAACCTACGACGTGAGGGCATTCGGACACATTGGCTGATGTGGATGATTCTCTGATTCTCGAAGTACAAAATGCGAATAAAATTTCCAGGCTGAAGTGGGATTTGATCCCACCTACGAAACGCAGCTATATTAACACCACCCCACTTAACCTATGACACCACGGCGACTCAAGCGAGTAGGTTTCAAGAAAGCGTAGTAGATGGACTACTACTTCCGCTTCACAAATGCACACACGTTTTCTATCAGTTTACCATCGCTTTTACCGTTCATTTAATACCCTACTGAAAGCTCATAATTGGCACGTATTTTTTACATAACCGTATGACAGTTTGATGCATTGTGTATATGCCTGTCAAATACGGTACAGGTTTCTTTTTTCTTCTCTCTCTTTCTTAATCTGCTTACCCTCCAGGGTTGGCGTTTTCCTCGGACTCTGCGAGGGATCCCACCTCTACCGCCTCAAGGGCAGTGTCCCGGAGCTTCAGACTGTGGGTCGGGTATACAACTGGGGAGGATGACCAGTACCCCGCCCAGGCGGACTCACCTGCTATGCTGAACAGGGGCCTTGGTGGGGGATGGGAGGATTGGAAGAGATAGACAAGGAAGAGGGAAGGAAGCGGCCGTGGCCTTAAGTTAGGTACCATCCCGGCATTTGCCTGGAAAAGAAGTGGGAAACCACGGAAAACCACTTCCAGGGTGGCTGAGGAGGGAATCGAACCCACCCCTATTCAGTTGACCCCCTGAGGCTGAGTGGACACCGTTCCAGCCCTCGTACCACTTTCAAATTTCGTGGCAGAGCCGAGAATCGAACCCGGAACTCCGGGGGTCACAGCTAATCACACTAAACACTACACCATAGAGACGGACTTCCTTTTTTTTCCAAGTTGATCTACGTCGCGCCGACACAGATATGTCTTATGGCGACGATGGGACAGGAAATGCCTAGGAGTGGGAAGGAAGCGGCCGTGGCCTTAATTAAGGTACAGCCCCAGCATTTGCCTGGTGAGAAAATGCGAAACCACGGAAAACCATCTTCAGGGCTGCCGACAGTGGGCTTCGAACACACTATCTCCCGAATACTGGATACTGGCCGCACGGAAGCGAATGCAGCTGCCGAGCTCGGTGGTGCATGTTTTCTTTTTCTTTTTTCTTTTTTGCTTTACGTATGGCGACGATGGGACAGGAAAGGCCTAGGAATGGGAAGGAAGCGGCCGTGGCCTTAATTAAGGTACAGCCTCAGCATTTGCCTGGTGTGAATATGGGAAACCACGGAAAACCATCTTCAGAGCTGGCGACAGTGGGGTTCGAACCTACTATCTCCCGGATGCAAGCTCACAGCTGCGCGGCCCTAACCGCGCGGCCAACTCGCCCGGTATGTACATGTTTGCCCAACGGTAATAGTGCAGTGAATGGTTAAAGGCGATTGTTGCTTGGTGTACGGCAAAGGAGAATAGACCCAAACGACACCAGTGACGTTCGGTGGGATGCCTAACAGCATAACACGTCAGGCGCGGCTGTCTCACCCGGTATATAAAATAACATGTCCTGACTGACTGGTTGACTTACTGATTCATCATTCCCGAGCCGAAACTACTGGACATAAAGAAATTAAATTTTGGGAATACAATTATATTAGAGTGTAGCTGCTCACTAAGGGAGGAGTTTTGGATATTCCGTCGCTAAGGGAGGTGAAAAGGAGGCTGAATTGCTTAAATGAGTATATCTTTATCTCAAAAACTTGCAGTTTTACACACATGTATGTGTATGTTTAGTCCTCAGCCCGAAGGCTGGTTGGATCCTCAACAGTTCCGCCATCAGCTGTCATAGATGGCCTAGGCATCACTGAAGAGGCGTACTAGGGAAATGAGGAGTGAGGTAGTTTCCCGTTGCTTTCCTCACCGAGCCAGAAGTTGCTATTACACATCAGTCTGCCAAGCCCACTGAAATGCATGCACCAACTGACCCTATGAGCAATATTTTCACACCATTCATAACAGGGACTGGCTGAAGAAGGAATGGCATTACTAGCATCACTCATACCTCAGTCACTTTCATTTTGTCAAAGCTAAGGATAAAGCTGAGACAGATCAATGAAAGTAACAAAATTGCTCTAGCCCATACCAGAAGACATAGTGCACTGTAAACACTAGGTCCTGCCAGCAAAGGCACTTTACACACATAAAAATTGGTATTTGAAATCTCCTTTAAAAATAAAGAAACCCCTTTTTTTATTTTCGGAAAATAACATTAAGGGGCACCACACCTGGGAAACTGGAGACGGTTAACTGATGATGATGATGATGATGATGATGATGATGATGATGATGATGATGATGACCATAACGGTGGGGGATGTGAATATATGGTTGAATACTTTTTATGAGGATACATATATCTCGAAAACTGAAGATGTTACAGACATATAAATTGGTATTTGGGACCTCCATTAAAGAAAAGCACTTTTTCGGAAAATCAAATTAACGGGGGATGAATAGGAATGACAAAAGCGGGTGAATATTTAAGAATATATCTACAGTATATCCCAGAAACTTAACATGTTACAGACGTGAAAATTGCTATTTTTTAATCTCCTGTAAAAATAAAGAAATAGATCATTTGTTTCAGAAAATCCAATTAATGGGAAGTGAAAAGTGGGTGAATTTTTAAAATGAGCTTGTCTACAGTATACCTCAAAAACTTAACATGTCACAGACGTGAAATTTGGTATTTTTAATCTTTTTTTAGAAACAAAGAAACGAGCATGTATGTTTTAGGAAAACCACATAAGGGGGCTTAAAAGAATCGAATGGGGGTTGGGGTGATATTTAAAATGAGAATATCTACAGCATAACTCAAAAACGTGACATGTTACAGACGTGAAAATGAGTATTTTTAATCTCTTTTAAAAATAAACACATTTTTTTTGTTTTCGGAGAAGCCACTTGAAAGGCGTAAAAGGGAATGAAAAGGAGGTTCAATTATTTTCATTATGATACGGATATCTCTCAAACTGAAGATGTTACGGACGTGAAAATCGGCGTTCGGAGTACCCTTTATAAAAATAGTGAAAAACGGATTTTTTTTCGGAAAATCGACTGGGGGGGGGGGTGCGTGTGAAAACATATTAAAAATATTAAATGAATTCTTGTCCACCTCTGTGGTGTAGTGGTTAGAGTGATTAACTGCCAACCCTGGAGACCCGGGTTCGATTCCCGCCTCTGCCACGAAATTTGAAAAGTGGTACGAGGGCTAGAACGGGTCCACTCATCCTCATGAGGACAAATGAGTAGAGCTGGGTTCGATTCCCACCTCAGCCATCCTTGAAGTGGTTTTCCGTGGTTTCCCACTTCTCCTCCAGGCAAATGCCGGGATGTTACCTAACTTAAGGCCACGGCCACTTCCTTCCCTCTTCCTTGTCTATCCCTTCCAATCTTCCCATCCCTCCACAAGGCCCCTGTTCAGAATAGCAGGTGAGGCCGCCTGGGCGAGGTACTGGTCATTCTCCCCAGTTGAATCCCCCAACCCAATGTCTCACGCTCCAGGACACTGTCTTTGAGGCGCTAGAGGTGGGATCCCCCGCTGAGTCCGAGGGAACAACCAAGCCTGGAAGTAAACAGATTAAGAAATAAATAAATAAATAAATAAATAAATAAATAAATAAATAAATAAATAAATAAATAAATAATAAAATAAATAAATAAATAAATAAAAGGCGCTTAAAGGGAGTGAAAAGATGTGAAAAAGCATTGAATTATTTTTTTATGAGGATACTTATATCTCAAAAACCGAAGATGTTACACTCGTGAAAATCGTTATTTTTTTTTTTGGAATCTCGTTTTTTTAAGCAAAGAAAATGTAATTTTATATTTTCGGAAAATACACTTACGTGGAACATAAGAGACTCTGTAGCCCCTTTTAGTAGCTTCTTACAACATCGTGGGTGTTATTCTACCGCCCCCATACACAGGGGATCAAAATCTCAGAAGTCTGTACAGTTAATGTTGTTTGTAAAAATAAAATTTAAGACTAAAAAATCTATGCTGTTTATAATTACACTTCTGATCATCACATGACGTATATTGTGAACGATTTCTACGTTTAGGAGCAAATGCGAAGCAAATGCAAATAGGCCTATGTGAAATTTTCGTCAAACCGTCAACGAAGTTTAACGAATATATACTGCAAAAATACATTAATTGGACTGCAAACAATGATTAGCAATAACGTTAATTTTAAAACTATATTGAGTAACATTCTTTTCCTGTGGCTGTAGGTTAGTAATCACTATCGAATGAGTTTCTCTTTGAAAGGGCATGAATTCCAACTCGTAAATTATTTATTATTATTATTATTATTATTATTATTATTATTATTATTATTATTATTATTATTATTATTATTATGTTATTGAATTTACGTCCCACTAAATACTTTAACGGTTTTCGGAGACGCTGAGGTGTTGGAATTTAGTCCCTCAGCAGTTCGCTTACGTTCCAGTAAGTCTACCGACCCGAGGCTGACTTATTTGAGCACCTTCAGATCCCACCGGACTGTGCCAGGATCGAACCTGCCATGTTGGCGTTAGAAGGGCAGCGTCTCAACAGTCTGTGCCACTCAACCCTGCAACCAGAAACTTTTCTGATGATTGAGAAGAACTGGTTCTTTTACGACTGAGTGCAATTATCATACAAACGATTAAGTTCAGTTATCTTGAATTCTTCTTCTACTTAATCTATTTACCCTCCATGATTGGCTTTCCCTCGGACTCGGCGAGGGATCCCACCTCTACCGCCTCAAGGGCAATATCCTGGAGCGTGAGACATTGGCTCAGGGGATACAACTGGGGAAGATGACCAGTGCCTCGCCCAGGCGGCCTCACCTGCTATGCTGAACAGGGGCCTTGCTGGGGTATGGGAAGAGTGGAAGGGATGGACAAGGAAGAGGGAAGGAAACGGGGTTCGAATCCCGGCCGGGTAGGGATTTTAATCACGTCTGACTAATTCTTCTGATATGAGGACTGGGTGCTTTTGTTTGTCCCAACACTTTTCTCTTCATATTCAGATAACACACTACACTACTTCTTTTTGCTATTGGCTTTACGTCGCACCGAGCTCGGTGGTGCATGTTTTCTTTTTCTTTTTTCTTTTTTGCTTTACGTATGGCGACGATGGGACAGGAAAGGCCTAGGACTGGGAAGGAAGCGGCCGTTGCCTTAATTAAGGTACAGCCCCAGCATTTACCTGGTATGAAAATGGGAAACCACGGAAAACCATTTTCAGGGCTGCCGACAATGGGGTTCGAAGCCACTATCTCCCGAATACTGGATACTGGCCGCACTTAAGCGACTGCAGCTATCGAGCTCGGTTACTACACTACCAACCATCACAAAAGCACGAAATAGTTATTACATTCCCGGATGCAAGGTCCCAGCTGCACGCCCCTAACCGCACGGCCAACTCGCCCGGTAAATATATACCTCCACATAGGTTTGGCGTCAGGAAGGGCATGCGTCAGTTAAACAGGGCTATATCCATATGTGTGACGCACCCGCGACAGCACAGATGTGGGAAATGTGGTAGAAGGAGAAGGAGAATTAAACCAATTCAGATTTTTACATGGAACTTAGTAATGTAAGAGCATGACCGGAGAGAAGATATGTTAGAGATTACGGGTGTTCTAAGGTCATTGAGGATAAAAAGCAATGGATAAGAATGATCAAAACGCCGAAGTACAGACAATAAGCACAAGGTCCTTTAGTCATGTTCACTTCGAAGAGAAGTCTCTGACTGGGTTGGTATTTTAGCGAATGATGCAAAGTGCTCTGATGTCACGTAATTTCGCACCTTGGAGAAATTCTTCACCTTTGATTATTTTATACCTACTTTGCCTTGTGAATGAAGTTCCCTTGCTGGCGGTTTGGTCGCCTGATAACTCTGGAGTGCTAGTTGAATACTGTATACTATTAAACTGCTAATGGTTTTGTAACCCTTGACATAACCACTAAGATTCTTCTTTTTCTTCTCCTTGACCGTGTCCCTAATAGTTGGGTTCAACCCTAGATATGGATTTAGCCCGGTTTTACGGCCGGATGCTCTTCCTTACGCCAAACCTATGTGGAGGTATATATTTAACGGGCGAGTTGGCCGTGCGGTTAGGGGCGTGCAGCTGTGACTTTGCATCTGGGTGATAGTGGGTTCGAACCCCGCTGCCCCCACTGTCATCAGCACTGAAGATGGTTTTCCATGTTTTCCCATTTTTTTTACGTCAGGCAGATGCGTGAATCCATGAGTTGATTACGTACAGTATCCGCGGATAATCATCCGCGGATGCAGATGCGGGTGCGGATCAAGGAAGTGCGGATGTGCATCCTTGCAGGTATCTATCTATCTTGGTCCTCCTCCTATTCAGAATTGAATTTTGCTTTACGTTGCACCGGCACAGATAGGTCTTATGGCGACGATCGGATAGGAAAGGGCTAGGAGTGGGAAGGAAGCGGCCGTGGCCTTAATTAAGTTACAGTCGCAGAATGTTCCTAGTGTTAAAATGGTAAACCACAGAAAACAATCTTCAGGGCTGCTGACAGCGGAGCTCGAACTCACTATCTCCCTGATTTAAGCTCAGAGCAGCGCGTCCTTAACCGCACGGCCGACTCGCCCGATTTCATGTTCAGACAATGCATTACATTACCAACCACCAGAGAAACGCGCAATACTTACACCCTCTATTACGGATTGGTATCAGGAAGGGCATCCGTCCGTAAAATAGGGCCAAATCGACAGGTGCAACGCAGTTCGCACCGCCACAAGTATGGGAAAAGTGGTAGAAGGAGAAGAAGAAAAAAATTATTTTTACTTCTATTTAAAATAACGTTCAAGAAGCCATCAACAGTATTTACTATTTAGTAATCATGCAGTTTTTTTCGGTTTCGTATCTTCTTTCGAAGTTTGTTTCGTTACGTCACATAGGCTAGTGACCACTGCAGTGCGTCATATGTCATTGAGACTCCTTGACCAGATTATGTCACCAAACATTCCGGTTGCCTAGTATTTGATTACTCTGTTAAGAACTGCGTGTGGTGGTAAATAGTTTTAAACCTTATCTTATTATGGGCTCGTTGCACGTTTGCAGTCACGGCGATGACACACATTATCTTTATTAGCATGTAGTGTGTTAACTAATGACAACCCATACGTACAATTAAATCATATCGTATCGGCTAACCCTATGATAGCCTTCAGTATAATGATAACGACCTTTCTGACTCTCAGTGTACTCTTAACCCAATAAAAGAACTGAAACAGTTTTTTCTGCTGTCTTGACTTGAACAGTTTAAATAATCTCAGTTTATCAGACAGCCTTCCATTTTAGGACTACTTGAAATACCCCGCGTATAATTTTAGTCCGCCTCTGTGGTGTAGTGGTTAGTGTGATTAGCTGCCACCACCAGAGGCCCGGATTCGATTCCCGGCTCTGCCATTAAATTTGAAAAGCGGTACGAGGGCTGTAACTGGATCCACTCAGCCTCGGGAGGTCAACTGAGTAGAGGGGGAGGGGTTCGATTCCCATCTCAGCCATCCTTGAAGTTGTTTTCCGTGGTTTCCCACTTATTCTCCAGGCAAATGCCGAGATGGTACCTGACGTAAGGCCACGGCCGCTTCCTTACCTCTTCCTTATTTATCTCTTCCTATCTTCCTATCTTCCACAGGGCCTCTCTTTAGCATAGAAGGTGACGCCGCCTGGGTGAGGTACTGGTCCTCCACAACAACCAAATGGCTCACCTCCAGGACACTGCCCTTGAGGCGGTAGAGTGGGATCCCTCACTGAGTTCAGGGGAAAAACAACCCTGGAGGGAAACTGATTAAACAATAATGATAATAATGATAATAATAATAATAATAATAATAATAATAATAATAATAATAATAATAATAATAATAATAATAATAATAATAATAATAGTCCGCCTCTGTGGTGTAGTGGTTAGCGTGATTAGCTGCCACCCCCGGAGACCCGGGTTCGATTCCCGGCTCTGCCACGAAATTTGAAAAGTGGTACGAGGGCTGGAACGGGGTCCACTCAGCCTCGGGAGGTCAACTGAGTAGAGGTGGGTTCGATTCCCACCTCAGCCATCCTGGAAGTGGTTTTCCGTGGTTTCCCACTTCTCCTCCAGGCGAATGCCGGGATGGTACCTAACTTAAGGCCACGGCCGCTTCCTTCCCTCTTCCTTGCCTATCCCTTCCAATCTTCCCATCCCTCCACAAGGCCCCTGTTCAGCATAGCAGGAGAGGCCGCCTGGGCGAGGTACTGGTCATACTCCCCAGTTGTATCCCCCGACCAAGAGTCTGAAGCTCCAGGACACTGCCCTTGAGGCGGTAGAGGTGGGATCCCTCGCTAAGTCCGAGGGAAAAACCGACCCTGGAGGGTAAACAGATGATGATGATGATGATAATAATAATAATAATAATAATGAAGATGAAAATCCACAGCCTGTTTCCAGTCATTCGACTGGGTCAGGAATGGAATAAATCAAGCCTGATATAGCGGCGAGGATAGGAACTGTGCCATCTGCAGATGTAAGTATCGCCAAATAAAAGATTCAATTTCATTCATTTCCTTTCACCCTCCCCCCCTTAAGTGAATTTTCCGAAAACAAATAATGTGTTTCTTTATTTATACATGAGCTTCCAAATATCAACTATTACGACTGTAACATCACATCTTCAGTTTTTGAGATACATGTATCCTGATAAGCATAATTCACCTCCTTTTTCACCTCCCCCTCCCTATTTGATTTTCTCCCCAAAATGCGTGCTTCTTTATTTCTAAAGGAGATTCCAGATACCTTTCCATTTTCACGTCTGTAACATCTTTAGTTTTTTAGATATAAGTATCTTCCAACAGATAATTCAACTAATTTTTCAATTCTTTCACCCCACCCCTTAAGTGTATTTTCCGAAAACGAAAGAATACATATTTCTTTGCTATTAAAGGTGATTCCGAATACCAATTTTTATGTCTGCAACATCTTTACTTTTTGAGATATTGTGATAGTATATATATCACACCCCAGAATTATATGTAGAAGTTAGAGATATTATTGTCAGTATTCGATTTATTATTATTATTATTATTATTATTATTATTATTATTATTATTATTATTATTATTATTATTATTATTATTATTATTATCAGTATTTCATTTGTATATTTTGCCATTTATATTGGTAAGCTGGAAGATATCCACATATGTAGGTATGAGTAATTTGTTTTGCACGAGTGGGAAAACATTGCTTTAATAACTCTGGTAATTTGAATGAGTCATATGGCTACCCCAGTGTTTGTTGTGATGTACTTGTGTCGGGAAATTCATGAGTCATGTATATATCCCAGCCTGATGAGATGAGCTTGTTGTTGTATTAGGAAAATTTGGTGACTCATGGAATATACCCCAGAGTTTGTTATTGTCTTGGGAGGAAGAAGTAGTTCAGGGCTTGGGCTTGAGAAGAGGACCACCCATGATTGGCTGGCAAGCACCAATCCAGACGTATCATCTGAGAGGAGGGGGATGTTGATGTCTATAAAGGTTGATCATACGGCGGCAACAGGGGACATGGTAAGGGTGATTGTAGAGGTGATTGTAAAGGAACGAGAAGGAAGATAACTACAACCAGTGGCATTGTATAAGAGAACTACAACTGACGCACTGTACGGGAAGGGAGTAGTGCTGATACACGGTACTGGAGTGACACGGCAGCAATGGACTGGACTTCAAACGTTCGTGGAGCGTAGTCTTGTTATGTTCGTGGAAAGTGGATGATCAACAAATTGTGGAGGGCGTATGCATTAAGTATTGTAGTACTTGTGGCGGCCTAGCATTATGTGTTGGTGAAAGCTATCTCAGACTTTCCATAATTTATGTTGAGGATCGACAGACGTGTGTATATATCTTTATAACAAGTGTTAAAATATGTGAACACAGTAGTACAAGGTACAGTATCTGTGTGATGTGATAACTGCCGATTATGAGAATCGGTAAGTCGAATTGATATAGATACAGTGAAGGGTATTTATCTTCATACATGTACATTGTTCATCGGACTATCTACAAATGGTAACTTAGTTCTCACTTTCGTTTTCCCACGGTTTTCATTATTGTTGTTGTTGTAAATATGGAGTCTTCCAGCAATATTTTATGTGTGTATTATATGTATAATGTTGTATGTTGATGAGGTGCTCATGCACGGAATTTGTTCAGAATATAGTTAGCTATTTTAGAATCAGTGTTATTGATGAACCTAGGTGCAGTTCCTACCTAATTAGTCGTTTTCAGGAGGTTAGGTAAGGCCTGCAGCAGATGTACCAGTACGCAGCATTATGTACACGCCCTGGGATATAAAGTTTATCATGCTCTTATCTAAATTCGAGGGATCCATTATGGTGAACTCTGGCGCCCATACTACGGACATTTCGGTTAATTATGCTTATTAATTTGATTAAGTTTTTGAGTAATTTTATTTATATATTTTTATTCATATTTATATTTATCAGTAAGTCATCAAAAAAGTTACAATATAAGTATCCTCATACAAAGAATTCAACTAATTTTTCAGTTCCTTTACCCCCCCCCCTTAAGTGGATTTTCTGAATACAAAGAAATACGTATACCTTATTTTTTCAAGGAGACATCAAATACCAATTTTCACCTTTGTAACATCTTCAGTTTTTTAGATATCACTATCCTAATAAAAGGAATTCAATCCCATTTTCAGTCCTTCAGTCCATGATCATTGCAGAGCGTAAAGCGACGTGGCATCGACTGTCTTACACGGTCGTTGTTTTTTTGCAAAGAAAAAATTCGTATTTCATTGTTTTTAAAAGTGGTTAAAAATACCAATTTTCACGTCTGTAACAATTTACGTTTCTGAGATAATTATACTATAGATACAGTATAATCTTTTCAAAAATTCTCCCCCTTTGTCATTCCTTTTCTCCCCCATTAATTGTATTTCCAAAAACAAACAAATATGTGTTTCATTATATGTGAAGAAGATTCCAAATACCAATTTTCATGTCTGTAACACCTTCAGTTTTTTTAGATATAAGTATCCTCATAAAACGTATTCAACCCCTTTTCCCACTTTAATCACTCCCCTTAAGGGGATTTTCCAAAAAACAAAAGAAATACGTGTGTCTTTATTTTTAATGGAGATTCTAAATACCAACTTTTTCGTCTTTAAACTTTAAAGTTTTTGAGATATGCACATGCTCATTGAAACAATTTACCCCCTTTTCACTCCCTTAGCGACGGAATATCCAAAAATCCTCTCTTAGTGAGAACCTACACTCTAATATAAATGTATCCCCAAAATTTAATTTCGTTCCGTCCAGTATTTTTGGCTCAAGGATGATGAATGAGTCAGTCAGTCAGTCAGTCAGTCAGTCAGTCAGTGGGTCAGTCAGGACTTGTTATTTTATAGATATACAGGAATGATACTTTGTATACAGGATGATTCCTAACTACACCGACAAACGTTCGGAGGTTGTTCACTGATACCTTCTGAGTATATTGGTATAAGGGACCCGTTATACCGGTGGCTCGTTACAAAGTAATAATGTAATTATCATTCGGTTTGTTACTCTAATCATCCTTGTTTCTGTGAAAATACCTTTACAACAGTGAAAAAGCAGTAACCAAAACGTATAACACAAAACACATTGTAATGCAACAATTCTCATACGAAACTCGTACATTTGTATCACAGTTTGCTCAATCCGTTCTATCAGTATACTGTACAATACAGTACATAACAAATGTAGAACTGTTCTATTACAAGTATTGTTCAAAATGTCGATCACCATGATCATCGCAGAGCGTAATGCGACGCGGCATCGACTGTCTATACACGCTCAAGAATCTCAGGAGTTTGACGTACCACTTCCGCGGCTGCGACAACCCTAGCAACCAGGTCCGTGCGAGTATCGGTTGGAGTCTCGTAAACTAGGCTCCCCACATGCCCCCAGAAGAAGAAGAAAGAAGAAATCCATTGGTGTCATGTCTGGTGACCGAACTGGCCATGAAACAAGACCACCGCGACCAATCCATTCTTGTCCAAACTGTACATCAGGTTGGTTACTACCATCGAGTGCGAAGTGTACCGGCGCACGGTCATCTTGAAACCATATAAGCTGACGAATTTTCAGCGGGACATATTCCAGCATCTGTGAGAGACCATGTTGAAGGAACATTTTGTACGCGACTCGGTTCAGTTAATCGGGAAGTTCGTAAGGTCTATCAGGATATCATTGACAATAGCAGCTCATACATTCACAGCGAACTTCTGTCGACAGGGTCGACACACTAGTGTGGGTGAGTTTTCGTCAACCCCAACATGGCTATTCCTTCTGTTGAACATGCCCTCTCTGGTAAACATGGCCTTGTCTGTAAACAACACGTAAGCAGGAAAAGTGTCGTTTTCTGCACATTGCTGTAGGAACCAATTTGCAAACTTCGCTCGAAATGGGAAGTCTGCTGGCTGAAATGATTGCACCTTCTGTGGATGATCCGAGTGCAATTGCTGTTCATGTAAGATTCTCAAGACAGTTGCTTGGCTTGTGTTCAGAGCTCGTGCAACACGCCGACTGCTGGAGGCAGCATTATCACCAAAATCCAGATCGGGTGTTTTCGCATACCTGGCACAGGCAGTATCTTCCAACCTAACACGGAAGGATCCGGTTTCTCGTTGGCGCCTACTTGGAGGAGCATAAGTACTGTAATGCGGTTACCGTTGCTTGCGGGAGCAGTTCAGCATAGCGTCGTTGTGCCTCTCTTCTATTGCATTCAGTGAAACATACACGAGGTGCATATCGGCCAATTCTTCATCAGTAAACCTATTGATGCTGCTGTGTATCACTGGCAACGTATAACTAACACTGCCGGAAGAACACAACCCGAGACAGAGCCTAACAGTACTGAATGCAAGCTTGAGGGCGAAGAGTTAGAGGGTATTACTGTTGTCAAAAGCAAGTACCATGAGTGAATGTGAACATTTTGTTTACCTACAGGACACGCAGCGTATACCGTCCACATTTACACTGTTTATTTTCATTTCAAGAACAAGTGAGTGGCTCAAGTTGGTTAGTCGTTGTCTTTCTCAGCCTATGTTCGCGGTTTCAAGTCTGGTTCAGGTCGGTGGCCTTTGAAGGGCCTTTTAAAGGTAACAACTCAGTTTCGTTTGCTTCCGGCACGTTCAAAAATTCCTGCGGGACAAAATTCCCACAGCTCGGCGTCTGTCATGATATAGAAATTAGGTTGCATGTAAAACAATTATTATTATTATTATTATTATTATTATTATTATTATTATTATTATTATTATTATTATTATTATTATTATGCTAGTAGCTTTACATCGCACCGACACAGATATGTCTTATGGCGACGATGATATAGGAAAAACCTAGGAGTTGGAAGGAAGCGGCCGTGGCCTTAATTAAGGTACAGCCCCAGCATTTGCCTGTTGTGAAAATGGGAAACCACGGAAAACCATCCTCAGGGTTGTCGACGGTGGGATCCGAACCCACTATCTCCCGGATACAAGCTTACAGCCACGCGCCCCTAACCGCACGGCGAACTCGCCCGGCATTTTATTATTATTATTATTATTATTATTATTATTATTATTATTATTATTATTATTATTATTATTAAATCCGTTTATATTCCAAGGTTGGTTTTACTCCCGGACTTAGCGGGGGATCCCACCTCTACCGCCTCAAGGGCAGTGTCCTGAAGCGTGAGACATTTGGTCAGGGATATAACCGGTTAGGAGCACCAGTGCCTTGCCCAGGCGGCTTCACCTGCTATGCTGAACAGAGGCCTAGTGGGGGATGGGAAGATTGGAATGGATATGGAAGGAAGCGGGAAGGAAACGGCCGTGGTTATAAGTTAGGTACGATCCCGGCATTTGCCTGGAGAAGTGGAAAACCACTTCGAGGATGGCTGAGGTGGTAACAAAACCCACCCCCTTCCTCTACTCAGTTGACCTCCCGAGGCTGAGTAGACCCTGTTTCAGTCCTCGTGACAAGTTTCAAATTTCGTGGCTAAGCCAAGAATCGAACCCGGGCCTCCGTAGGTGGCAGTTAATCACACTAACCACTACACCATGAGGTGGATAGTATTATTATTATTATTATTATTATTATTATTATTATTATTATTATTATTATTATTATTATTATTATTATTATCAGTGCAATACAGATACAAAGCTAATTGGGGCAACACACCAAACGAAAATAAATTACTCCGTAACGAGTAACCGGAGACCATGGGTCCCTTATACCAGTATACTCAGAAGGTATTGCTGAACAACCTCCGAAAGTTTGCCGCTGGTTTTCGGGTGCATACTGTATTTGTTTCAATCTGATCTTTGACTTGGTGTATATGAACGTGGCTGAGATATCACCGACCTTGTATAGCCAGTTACCGGAATGAATAGATGTGGAAATACGGCACATTAGTAACGCCCGGTCTACGGTGAAGCTGTATGGGATTCAATCAACCTTAAGGGTGAGGGTTCTGTGTGTAATAATTTCGTGTGGCTATTGCTAGGCTGGTAGTCCAACTGAATGGTCAGAGTAGTGCTCTTCTTTTCAGGGCATCCCCAGTTCGAATTCCGGCCGGGTAGGAGATTTTAATCGCTTCTGATTAATTCTCCTGGCTCGGGGACTCACTACCAACCACCATCGAAACACGCAATAGTGATTATGATTACATCTCTCCATATAGGGTTGTCGTCAACGAAGTTCATCCGGTCGTAAAACGGGGCTAAATTCTCATGTGCGACGCAGTTCGCACCCGCGACCACACAGGTGTGGGAAAAGTGGTGGTAGTAGTAGTAGCAGAGTATTAGAAGTAGTAGTAGTAGTAATAGTAGTAGTAGTAGTAGTAGTAGTAGTAGAAGAAAAAGAATATTGCTAGCATGGTGTAGCCCTTCGATGAGGGTGATCTATGTCTGCTATATTTTAAATGATCTGCCTTACGTCACACCGACACAGATAAGTCTTATGGTCGATGGGATAGGAAAGGGATAGTAGTGGGAAGGAAGCAACCGTGGTCTTAATTAATATACAGCCTCACCATTTGCTTGGTGAGAAAATGGGAAATCACGGAAAACCATCTTCAGGGCTGCTGACAATGGGGTTTTAACCTATTATCTCCCGACTGCAAGCTCACAGCTGCGCGCCCCTAACCGCATGGCCAACTCCCTCGGTGTTTGCGTGTTAGTGTGTTGGATGGGCGTGTTTTGCAGCCTACACAATTTTTGGGAACAGCACAAATATCCAATCCCCGAGAGAAGTGAACTAACTGTTAAATTCCCATGACACAGCTGGGTATTGAACCCAAGTCTCCGAGGCCAAAGTCACAGACGCTGACCAGGCAGCTACGGAGCCTGAGAGAACTCATCATTCGTCACGACAATGCAAGGCAAGCATAATACCCCGTAGCTGCCTTCGTTCAAGATATCGCTCCACGTAAACAAACTGATGCATTCCATGGCCTGAGAAAGGTACAATCCACTCCACTGAACAAATTCGAGGTTACTCCTTGAAAAACAGTTCATCCTCAGTATGTCGCTGCACAAGGAGTTGTGGTATGGTACACTTTCATTTGATTCACAGGATAACAGTGCTCAGAACCTCTGGGTGTAAAAAAATACAGGATAAGTATTGCCGTGTACATAGCTTTAATTTCTATTTTGCCGGGCTGAGTAGCTCAGACTGTAGAGCGCTGGCCTTCTAACTCCAACTTGGCAGGTTCGAACCTGGTTCAGTTCGGTGGTATTTGAAGGTGCTCAAATACGTTAGCCTCGTGTCGGTAGATTTACTGGCACCTAAAACAACTCATGCGGGACAAACTTCCGGTACTTCGGCTTCTCCGAAAACGGTCAAAATTAGTTGGCGGGACGAGAAACCAAAAACATTATTATTCTAAATGAGAATAAAAAAACTGAGCCATTCAACATACGCTCTGCATGGACTCAGTGGTTCTTCATGAAACAATGTCTAGAATCAATTAATACGCTCGCACCATTAATATTTTTTAACCTGGACCTCCGTGTCGAATGCTTCCCCTGTTAGATTTAAATACGACATATGCTTAGTGGGTTTCAAACCACCGAGCCGACAGGCGTAAAAGTCACGCTAACTTCACACGAAGTCCGCCCCAATAATTTATTGTAGCAGTGGGAGGGCAGAAATCGGTCACGACAGATTTCAACCTCATCTAGATATTACCGCCCCGGGAGTGTCTCGTTGCTATGGACGCAGAACAAACGAAGCAGAAACTAACAACAGAGAATCGAGATGGTAGATCTGTGGCTTCTCATTACCAACCAGAACTGAATGTCTTGACAACGCACGATATGAAATAGTACGCCCCAATAAGGTCCTTCTGGACGTGGGCGAGATATTGTATATACCGCACAAGGTGGCCCTGAATCGCCGTTAAATTCTCCGGGTAGGCAATGTACAGCACACTGCAAGCAGCACCTGATTTTACAAGTTGCTTTACGCCGCACCGACACAGATAGGTTTTATGGCGACGGTGGGACAGGAAAGGGATAGGAGTGGGAGGGAAGTGGCTTTAATTAAGCCCCAGCATTTGCTTAGTGTTAAAATGGGAAACCACGGAAAGCCATATTCAGGGCTGCCGACAATGGGGTTCGAACCCACTATCTCCCGGATGGAAGCTCACAGCTGCGCGCCCCAGTCCATAGACTGGTTTGATGCAGCTCTCTATGCCACCCTATCCTGTGCTAATATTTTCATTTCTACGTAACTACTACATGCTACACTACTCCAATATATTTGTCATTTTCATACCTTGGTCTACCCTTGCCGTTCTTACCGCCTACACTTCCCTCAAAAACTAACTGAACAAGACCTGGGTCTCTTATGATGGTAGATCTGTGGCTTCTCATTCTTACCAACCAGAACTGAATGTTGTCTTGACAACGCACGATATGAAATAGTACGCCCCAATAAGGTCCTTCTGGACGTGGGCGAGATATTGTATATACCGCACAAGGTGGCCCTGAATCGCCGTTAATCATTCTTTCTTCTTCTGATCAATTTTCGCCAAATCGTTCTCCTCTCACCAAATTCTCAGTATCTCTTCATTTGTGATTCGATCTTCCCATCTCACCTTTAGCATTATTCTGTAGCATCACATTTCAAAAGCTTCTATTCTCCTTCTTTCTGAGCTAGTTTTCGTCCATGTTTCAATTCCATACAACGCCACGCTCAAGAAGAAAGTCTTTTAAAATGCCTTTCTAATTCCTATATCAGTGTTCGAAGTGAGTACAATTTTTTTTTTAAAGAAAGACTTCCTTCCTTGTGCTAGTCTGCACTTTATGTCCTTACTTCCGCCATTGACATTTTATTATTCTACGTATTCTTTATAGTTTAAAGCAGGGCCTCTCAGGGTGCATGCACTGTGCACGGTGCAAAAGACGACTTCGCTTGGTTGACCAGAGTGCAGGCCCCCACTACTCGATTTGGAGCAATAGCGCTGTCTCTCTCTTTCCCCACGCCTGTCTCACTCGCTCCCCCTGTCTCCCTCTATCTCACTTGCTCCGTAGCGCTCCAAATCCGAGCTGAGTTGAGCCGAGCTTAGCCGTAGCCCAGAGACGAAGCGTTGGTCCGAGCCGAGCCGAGCGGAACCGATGCACTGTGCACAGGAACTCTGCACCGCTGTTTGCGCGCGTGCGATTTTTGCGTTTGAGAGGCCCTGGTTTAATGAGTGCACTCCAGTTATTTTTCAGATAATAGGACTACCACACCTTGTCCACGCGAGCAATAGAAGGAACAGTTCCGTATGTCGGATTTTGCTCCTTGATAAACGTGTACAGAACAGCTTCATAAGCAGGTGCCAATGAGTTTAACTGGATATATATGAGAGTTCACGTTATATATTTATGCAAGATGTCTCCTTCATTTCGGACTCGCAGGCCACACGACGACCTTCAAGAATGTCGGAATGTTTGCTCCCCTATTTGAAAAGCATTCCTTTGTGCGGGGGCGCAGGTGTGACGTACTCCTGGTGACGGAACGAACAGTAGAGCCATTGTGTTCGAGCCATTTAGTTAACACCTCCTGTGCTCGGCAACATGACCAAGCTATGTGCAAAAATGCACTTTTCACTTCTGACATTTTTCAGTTATATTGTGGTCCAAATATCTCATGGCAAATTGTCGAATATGTGGCTGTTAGTGAAGGGCTACAATCAATGCCGTACCTCTTTTCCTGAAGGGGTTAGAATTAGGGAGTGAGGGGGGGAAGGCGCTTCTGAAAACAAAAAATATATTGTTACATTTTTTTAAAAACATTCAAATAGGCTTTACAGAAAGAAAAGTTTGAAATACTTTTAGAGCAGTGCCTTTTATATCTCAACGGGTGAAATAGAAAGGTAAATTCATAGCGGCCTGGCGGGCAGAACACGCTTTAACACGTGCGTGCAGTGCGACACTAAGATGTCTGTAATTTGTTTAAATATGGAGGTAACAATATGTTTCAGGCGTGAAAAGGGTGAAAAAGGGGTTGAATGCCTTTGATGAAAATACTTATATCTCAGAAACTGAAGATATTACGGACCTGAAAATTTGTATTTGGGATCTCCTTTAAAAATAAAGAAACACGTATTTTTTTGTTTTTGAAAACTCTAATTAATGGGGGTGAAAAGGGGGGTGACTTTTTAAATGAGTGTATCTATATCTCAAAACTTTAAAAGTTTACAGATGTAAAAATTGGTATTTTATCTCCTTTAAAAATGAAGAAATGTGTATTTTTTTTGTTTTCGGAAAATCCCAATAGGAGGGGTGAAAATGGTTAAAAAGAGGTTGAATGCCCTTAATGAGGATACTTATATCTCAGTAACTGAATATATTACACACCTGAAAATTGGTATTTGGGATCTCATTTAAAAATAAAGAAACACGTATTTTTTGTTTTTGGAAAAGGGGTTTAACTGGAAGTGACAAATTGGGGTAAACAGTATATCTCACAAACGTAAAATGTTACAGACGTAAAAACTGGTATTTCGAATCTCCTATAAAAGTAAAGAAACATAGGTGATTTATTTTTGGAAACTCCACTTAAGGAGAACTAAGAAGGGGTGAAATTCTAAAATGAGCATTTCTACAGTATATCTCAAAAACGTAATGGTATTTTTTATCTCTATTACAAAAAAGAAACATGTATTTTTTGTTTTCTGAAAAACCACTTGGGTGCGGGGTAAAAGTAACTGAAAATTCTTTTGATTAGGATACCGATATCTCAAAAACTGAAGATGTTACAGGCGTGAAATTTGGTATTTGAAATCTCCTTTCAAAATAAAGAAATACGTAGTTTTTGTTTTCGGAAATCCACTTAAATGGGGGAGGGAAATTGAAAAATTAGTTGAAATATTTGTATGAAGATACTATTATCTCAAGAACGAAAGATTTTGCAGACGTGAAAATTGGTATTTGGAATCTGTTTTAATGTAAAAAAACATAGGTGATTTGTTTTTGGAAACTCCATTTAAGGGGAACTAAAAAGAATGAGCATCTCTTCAGTATATCTCAAAAAGTTTACATGTTACCCAAGTGAAAAATAATATTTTTATCTCTATTAAAAATAAATAAATTGTATTTTTCTAAAAAAAGCACTTGGGTGGAGTGGTAAAAGTGACTGAAAATGGGGTTGAATTATTTTAATTAGGATACTGATATCTCAAAAATTGAAGATATTACAGGCTTGAAATTTGCTTTTTGGAATCGCCTTTACAAATAAAAAATACGTATTTTTTGTTTTCGGAAATCTATTTAAAGGGGGAATGAGTTTAAAAAATTAATTGAATTATTTGTATTTGTATCTCATAAACGAAAGATTTTGCAGACGTGAAAATTGATATTTGGAATATGCTTTAAAAGTAAAGAAACACGCATTCTCTGAAAATCCAGTGAAGGGGGGAGGTGAAAGATTTGAAAAATTAATTGGATTAATTGTATTAATTGTATGTGGATACTTACATCTAATAAAATCTAAAGTTGTTTCAGACGTGAAATTGGTATTTGGATCACCTTTAAAAACAAAGTAAAACGCGTTTGGGTGAGGGGAAATCATCTTCGGTTGCGGGAGTGAAAAGGAGTTGAATTCCTTTTATGAGAACACATATCTCAAAAACTGAAGATCCGTGCTTTCCCATTTTCACACCAGGCAAATGCTGGGGCTGTACCTTAATTAAGGCCACGGCCGCTTCCTTCCAACTCCTAGGCCTTTCCTATCCCATCGTCGCCATAAGACCTATCTGTGTCGGTGCGACGTAAAGCCCCTAGCAAAAAAAAAACTGAAGATGTTAGAGTCGTTATAATTGGTATTTAGAAGATTCTTTACTATTAAAGAAACAAGTATTTTTGCCGGAAAATTCACTTTAGGAGGGGGGACTGTGAAAGGAAGTGAAAAAAGTCATTTTTATGGGGATACTTATATCTCAGAACTGAAGGTAGCAGACGTGAATACTGGTATTTGGAATCTCCTTTAAACATAAAGAAACACGCCTTCTTTTGGGGGGGGGGGGCGAGTAAATCAACTTAACGGCGGTGGGGTAAAAAAGAGTTGAGACCAATTGATTTTACTGTTCATAATGTACTTAATCTGATCATAAACTGATCATTTTTAACCTTTCCTGGGTTCATTTTCAAGAGCCATCTTTATCTTTGGAGAACATGAAGTTAGATTACAATAGATTCTCCTGGCATATAAATAAAAATTTAAACACGTTTGAAATAAAAGATAGGAATGACATTGACCGTGCAATTGTTCACCTCTATAATAAGGTCAATAATGCACGGAAGTATATCATTCGTGTTGCCGGAAATCCCGCGCACTTGCCTGCCGGCGACGATGGTGTTGGTCACATTGTCAGCAATGACAATGGCAGCAGATGGGATTTACCGCCAAGTAGCGGTGTTGCATCTTGCTGTGTGGTACAGAACATCAATAATAATAACAATAATAATAATAATAATAATAATAATAATAATAATAATAATAATAATAATAATGAAAACCTACAACCTGTTTTCCAGTCTTTGACCGGGTCAGGGATGTAATGAATGAACCATATATAGGCTATTAGTACGATGGGGTCGCCACTCCCAAAGTTATATATTAATGAGTGATAGATGCTATGAAATGAGAATGGCGAGTGTTGCTGGAATGAAAGAATACTGGGAAAACCGGAGTACCCGGAGAAAATCCTGTCCCGCCTCCGCTTTGTCCAGCACAAATCTCACATGGAATGACCGGGATTTGAACCACGTTATCCAGCGGTGAGAGGCCGACGCGCTGCCGTCTGAGCCACGGAGGCTCTAGTAATATTATAAATCACCTAAATTCAACTAATATCACCCACCCTAATCGTAATAATAATAATAATAATAATAATAATAATAATAATAATAATAATAATAATATTAATAGTAATAATGTTCTGGACCGTCATCAAAATGTAAAAACTGCGCTGGAAACGGGTCCTGGCCGGGTAATGACTACGATTGCAGTCCGGCCGAGGGTTCAGTACCGCCAAGGCACCCAAGACGACACCACGCCGGATCTCCTCAAGGATTTGATTCATATTCAAAATGCTTATAGGAAAAGATTTAGGGACCCAACTGACCGTGTGGAATACCTGGATCTATCCCGGGAAGTACGAAATCGATTGCTGGAATGAAAGTTTGAAAAATGGGAGGAACTTTGTCGTAATCTCTCAGAAAACAAGTCAGATCACGAATTTTGGCGGAATCTCTGAGAAAACGTGTCAGATCGCGAATTTCGGTGGATTATATATATAACACGTTAAGCATTCAATTATAAATTTCATTATAATACCGTAGCGAAGCACGGGTATCTTGCTAGTAGTACATATATCTGTACTATTATTAACTCTTGTTCAACAAGAAATTGTATCAAGATTGAACTGTATGCCCCCAGGTGTACTTTCAGAATTCCTGCTTGACGCAATGAAATAGGGGCAATAGTCTAATACTGGGCAAGTTTATTTTGTAACTATGTTTATTTCTAATTACATTGCAGTACCTTTAAAGTATTTTTCCCATATTTAACAGTAATAGAATAGATCTTTATTGTGTAGGTATTTAAATACTAAATGTTAGTCCAGTGTGTGATAGCTTCTTAATAACGCAAAAGAAGTGTTGTTTTTATTCCTATTTTTTAGTGTATAAGCACCTGTCGACGTTGAACACGAAGTTATTATTCTTTAAGTGTTCGTAATTATAATGAATGTTCTGCATTGCATAGCTACGATAATGTACTGTTCATTATTTCGTGAAGGGACGTAGGCACATCAAAACTTCAGTGTCGCCCTATTGTACCGTTCTAGTGCATTTCAAATAAAATATTCAATTAAATCCTGTTGTAAATCTAAATAATAGAAATTTCCTTCACTGATCAGTGACACAATTTTCGGGAAAAACGACATATGTCAAAACAATAAATTTAATTTTTTGTGTATCAAAGCATTGATAATATCCCAACAGGAATTAACAGTATGGACTTCATGTGTTGATATGACTCTAAGTCGTCTGTAAAATTTGGAAATACTGCTATGTTTGGTGTGAAAGTTATACGAACATTGTAATTTGTCAAAATCTTATTTCTGCTCTCCTGAAAAATTGCTTATTTTGACTTGTGTCACTTTTTTTTCTCCAAGTGTCGATATGTTTAAAGCGATAAAAGATATTGAATATTTCTTGAAATATCCAAGCTAACATATTAGTCTTCCGAACAGCATAGTAGTAATGTAATCTCCGATTGCCCTACATGTTACCGAGCGAGTTGACTACGCGGATAGGCACGTAGCTGTGGACTTGCTTTCGGTAGATAGTGGGTTCGAACCCCACTTTCGGCAGCACTGAAGATGGTTTTCCGTGGTTTCCGATTTTCACACCAGACAAATTTTGGGGTTGGGCGAGGGCTGCTTCTATCCCACTCCTAGCCCTTTCGTGTCACATCGTCGCCATAAGACCTATCTGTGTTGGTGTGTCGTATAGCGAATTGTAAAATGTTATATTTTTGCTTTTGTTACAGAATATAATCTATTTTT
Source organism: Anabrus simplex (assembly GCF_040414725.1). Taxonomy (NCBI): domain Eukaryota; kingdom Metazoa; phylum Arthropoda; class Insecta; order Orthoptera; family Tettigoniidae; genus Anabrus; species Anabrus simplex. Next base: position 124,377,539 of record NC_090266.1, read on the forward strand.
ATATAAGTATATAGCGTTTTAAATAACTTCAATTTATATTAGCAGTCGTTGAATAAAATAAGCAATTATTTGAATGTGATTCAAAATGGGGCAAAGGGAAAATACTTCCTACCAGATTATTGGGGTACTAACAGTAAAAAGTGTGTTTCAAAATACTTGTTATTTACTTTCCCATTAACAATCCAGAAGATATACAGTGGCGGTCAAAATAATAGAACCACCTCTATTGAGGGGATTAAGAACTAGGATATCTATTAGTTCGCAAAATCTCCACGAGTGCCCTGTTTTCAGTCCCTTGTAGACATCATCAGGGAAGACGTCGCTGCTATCTGTAGTCGTGCGAAAGGGAGCGTTTGAGCTAGACGTGCGAAAAGAGGCATAAAGGTAAGCATCTTATGGGTCAAAATAATAGAGCCGTTTTACAGAAGTCCCGTTCAAATTGATTTTTTGCAGTTGTTTTGGAGGCTAGCGATATTATTTGTCAACAAATCTCCACTCAATATTATTTTGTATGTAAATTGACGTTTGGTTTTATTACATTCTTCTAGATGGGCAGAGCAAAGCATACAAGTGATGATGAGCGTATAGTAATGTTCGGGATGTTCAAAAGTGGGATGTCCTTGAATCAAATAGCCAAAGATTTACACGTTTCGTGAAAACGAGTCCAGAACGCCATTAGACTGGCAAAACAAACAAAGCCGCAGGTGGATAACAGGGGTTGACCTCGTGTACATTCTCCTCGCGTAGACAGACTCATCACTAGGGAAGTAAAGAAAGACCCATTTTTGTCAACACCACGACTGAAAGCCATTTTGTTTAGCGACAAAAATTATGTTCAACCATCAATCTCAACGATTCAAAGACGACTGAGATCCGCAAAATTGAATGGGCGCATTGCGAGACAGAAGCCACATGTTTCAAAAGCTAATGTTCGGAAAAGGTTGGCCTTCGCCCGGAGAATTGAACAAACATCTAATATTTGGTGGAGGAACATCCTTTGGTCCGATGAATCCAAGCATAATAGGTTTGCCTCAGACCGAAAAGTCTATGCGCGCCGCCCACCAAAGCAGGAATTTAATCCCAAGTACACTTTAAAAACTGTGAAATACGGTGGCGGAAGTGTTACGGTATGGGAATGTTTTTCATGGTACGGCATTGTTCCAATACACCGTATCAATGGTATAACGAACGCAGAAATGTACAAAGACATCTTGGCAAGTCTTATGCTGCCTTATGCTGAAGAGGAAATGCCGCTGAAATGGAAATTTCAGCACTATAACGATCCAAAGCATACTGCAAGGATCATAAGGCAGTTTTTTCAAGACCACCATATCGAAGTATTAGAGTGGCCACCTCAGTCCCCTGACGCACCACCCATTGAGAACTCATGGGAGATCGTAGACAAGAAAATTGACCGCTCAAAAGCTACATCTTTAGATAAACTTTGGGAAGAAATCCAGAGAGCCCGGTATGCGATCAGCAGTGACGAATGCAGACGTTTAGCCGACTCTGTGGGTACGAGGTGCAGGGCAATCGTCAAAAGTACGGGTTACCCCACGGAGTACTAATTCACTCCTATGCAAAAACAACTTTTCCTGTAAATTTCGTAAGACTGCGATCAAGTACAAAATATTTGTGTCAATTGGCTCTATTTTTTTGACCCTGTGGTCTGGTATTCTTTTGAATATTATTGATTAGTTTGAGTTGTGTTATCTATATAACTGACTGTGGTACAATGTGACTCTGTTGTAATGGTTCCTGTACAACGTAAAATTTTGTTTACATCATAGTACAAACATGTCTAGTAATAAATTTGTACTTTATTCCAAACCTTTGCCAGGTGGCTCTATTATTTTGACCGCCACTGTATTTAAAAATCTGTTACACTACACCAAAAAAATTGGCCTGTGAAAGGGTAACTAAATGCATCCGGGAACATTATTTATGTTTATTTTAACCTTGCTTAGTAAAATTTGAGGGAAGGGATTTTTTCGTTTGACAAATATTGCACCAAGTCTAACTGAGTGAACAGTAATATTCAATTACGAATAGCGTCGTTGTGTAGAGATAGCGGAAGTTGTGAAAAATGGATCTGTGATGCCTCTGCAAGGTGGTGAGAAACAGCTTTAAACGTCTTCCACAAGTTTTGTGAAAAGTATCCGAAATTAGCGGAGAAAGAAATCGATTCGTTAATGGCAAAATTTATCGGAGTGTCATTTAATAGTGTTCAACGGACACAACACAACTTTTAGGTTAAGGGACTTGCATGCCTTAGTTAACGAAGGACTTTCTCATGTAACAGCTGAAAATGGGCAAGCGTGTATCGACCATTCGGTGAAGGAACAGAGACAACTCTGGGAGTTAGGCGGGATAAAGGTGTCTCTGGTTGACCAGTTCATAATTAGTGTAAATATTTCATGGTCGTCAAGTGAAGGCGAGGACTGGGACACGGATATGGAGGGAATCGAGCCTCTGCTAGAAGACGGCTAACGGGATAACGTAAGTACAAAGTGCATTGTTCTTTTATGAGTCTATTCGTGTGTTATTTATTCTGATTTTTATTGGCAATAAAAGCTGCGGTTTCCTTTTCCGAATGCAATATTGTAGATTAGATCTCGAAGTAACTGTCGCCTTAACGAAGTTAGCTATCCCCCTTGGTCCTTGTAAGCGTACTGTCGAATGAATATCATTCTTCTGACACTCCGTAGTCTGTACTTCAGATAGAGAACATTTAATACTTTAGGAGGCTCATTTTAGATTTAACACTAAATTAGGTGCGTGTCCGGCCCCACGGTGTAGGGGACAACGCGTCCGCCTGTCACCCGGCGAGCCCGGCTTCGATTCCCGGCCGGGTCAGGGTTCTTAATTGTAATTTTTAAATTGTAATTGACCGGGCGAGTTGGCCGTGCGTGTAGAGGCGCGCGGCTGTGAGCTTGCATCCGGGAGATAGTAGGTTCGAGTCCCACTATCGGCAGCCCTGAAAATGGTTTTCCGTGGTTTCCCATTTTCACACCAGGCAAATGCTGGGGCTGTACCTTAATTAAGGCCACGGACGCTTCCTTCCAACTCCTAGGCCTTTCCTATCCCATCGTCGCCATAAGATCTATCTGTTTCGGTGCCACGTAAAGCAACTAGCAAAATAAATTGTAATTGATTAATATCCCTGGCTTGGGGACTGGGTGTTCATGTCCTTAACATTCTTTGCCTCACATTCAACACTCTACACTTCCGCAATTCCACTTACACGCAGGTTCCTCTCAAATGGTGAAAGCAATTGCATTAAAAAAATAGGCGCGTCCTAAAAGTAGCATCAGTGCTCAGGTTGTAGCTGAGAGATACATATATTCAGCCCATCTACAGAACCCCTATATAATTTTTGGAAGATAGAGACCAACATAAAATGGACTTATAGGTTTAATTACAACATATATATTGAAATATTGAAAAAGGACAGTAGCATATTTGAAACAATGACGTTAATTATCTGATTGTTCTTTTCACAGTCTTCAGGATCCTGAAATCGTAATGTTACTGATTAGTCAAACAACTCATTGAACATAATAAAGCTTTACAAATAATCTTAATTTTCAGTTTCAAATCATCTCTAGCTACAATCAATAATGAGCACAAACAATAATCAGCTAATTCACAGCAAATCAAACGCATTTTAGGGATAAACATGAATACTTACACATTTTCTCGCGTCGTATCTGTGAGATATAGCTGGATACAGCTCGTGACATATTTATTGCATGAAGGTCACAACGCTACTGGATTTCACCACTTCCGAGACAGGAAGTTAGGAGGAGCTACAGCAAATAATCACCACAGTGTATCTCTCAGATAACACGCGACTAATGCAGTGTTAAATATACTGTACAGCTCTCCACGTGGTGAGTCAGACTAACCAGATAGTTTTCTCTGCGGTGCTATACTTCGTTTTTGTTTACACTGAGCAGCAATTTACACCGAACAGACCATAGAAGTCGTAGAGCTGGACCGGAATATCGTGGCACGAAAACGCTAGGCTAGCAGGGAAGGAGAAGAGTTGGGGGGGGGGGGGGGGAGGAGGGAGCTGCACTAGAGTGCTGACGGAGAGTGTGAGACAGCAAACTGGACATTCGACATTGAAGTTACCAGCTAGACAGCTTGGTACGGACTGAACTGGCACACCTCGGGGGAGGGCCTTGTCCTCCACCGTCGGCTGTCTTCAGAATGGCTTTCCGTGGCTTTTCATTCAGTGATGGGACATATCAGTTTATAGGCCACGGCCGCTACCCTTTCACATTCTCCGCACCACAAATCACTGTTTCAAATCTCCTTGGCCTGAGAGAAGGCGTAACCTTCTAGGAGGCCCGCCGCACTCCTTCAGGCTATAGAATGAATGTCTTTTCACGAGAGTTTAATCCTGATGTAAACATGGTATGTCCACTCCTCCGCCAAAGAAAGAGTTGTGATTCGCTGAGCGTGGAGTACCGACCTCCACCCCGTCAACATCTCATGTTCAGACGTACAGAGCTGCGCATCACATACGACAACAGTGCGAAGATCTGAACTTCTGAATAAACGACTAAACTTGGATTCTGTTCACTTAGTTTATTGAACACATACACATTGCACTGCCTATAGTCACTTCTGAGCGATAGTCCTACCTCTTGCTCCATTTCTCTCACTGACACTGACTGCTTTTGCAAGATGCAACAGCTTATCTCCACGCTGTACAGTTTGGGACTTTCCCCCACTACGAGAAGACTTCCTATATTACACCACGTCTTGTGCCTTCATTTCTCGTTATTTAATCATTATTTTATTAAAACAAAACCATATATATACCGGTATACAGTGTATGACAACCATATTTTAATCTGATTACGTACTCCTCCAAACTCTCTAAATGTAATAAAAATAAAATAAAAGAAATGCGAAGTACTACTTTTCTTCGAGCTCACATACAGTCGAGTGAGTGCGACGGTTGCTTCTCCAATCAACTACGTCCATGTTGACGTGCATAGGCAAGGTGCTCCGCCTATTTGTTTACATCAGGATTAAACTCTCGTGAAAAGCGGTAAAGTAGTGCCACGACTTCCAGACTGAGCTTTCCGGTTATAAATGTGTTAGGTTACCCGAAAAACTGGAAATGAGGTTTTCTATAATTTTTGTTCCTGTTTTGAATACCTGAGACGGAAGGGCACTGGCCTTTTAATGTTAACTTGGCGGGTTCGATCACAGCTCAGTATGATGGTATACGAAGGTGCTCAAATACACTAGTGTCGTGTTGATACATATACTGGCACATAAAAGAAATCTTGCGGGACGAAATTCCAGCACCTAAACGTCTCCGAAAACCGTAAAAGAAATTCGTGGAACGTTATCATAATTTTGAATTATACATTTCAGGGATCCATTCAGATCCGTGATAAAAACACACAACTCAGGACGAAACGATTATATGTGCTTTGTAGCTGTAAATAATTGCAAGGATACTGTATAATATCTTATTAAACATTTGCAAATGTATTGCAGATAAGTGAATAAGCAAATAGGTAAGAAATAAATCATTATTATTGAAGCCTCTGTGTCTCACGCGACAGCACGCCTGCCTATCACCACCGGGCTCCGTGGTTCAAATCTCGATCACTCCATGTGAGATTTGTGCTGATGCTTGTTATTTAAAGGGGCCTAACGTTTAAGGTCATCGGCCCTGTGAGATTTGTGCTGGAAAAAGCGAAGGCGAACAGGTTTTATCTGAGTATTCCCTGTCATCATTTATTCCAGCAACACTCTCCACATACAATTTCATTTCATCTGTCAGTCACTAATAATTCCGACAGACTTTGACAGCCGGCACAAGTCCTATCCTCGCCGCCAGATGGAGTCTTCATGCATTTATGCCATTCCTGCGTATGACTGGAAACAGGCTGAGGATTTTCACTTTAATTTCATTATATATACATACATACATACATACATACATACATACATACATACATACATACATACATACATACATACATACATTATCATTATAGACTTAGACTGTTATGCCTTTCAGCGTTCAGTCTGCAAGCCTCTGTGAATTCACTAAACGTCGCCACAATCCTCGATTTGCAACTAGTGTTGTGGCCTCATTTAGTTATATACCTCTTATCTTTAAATCGTTAGAAACCGAGTCTAACCATCGTCGTCTTGGTGACCCTCTACTTCTCTTACCCTCCATAGCAGAGTCCATTATTCTCCTAGGTAACCTATCCTCCTCCATTCGCCTCACATGACACCACCACCGAAGCCGGTTTATGCGTACAGCTTCATCCATCGAGTTCATTCCTAATTTAGCCTTTATCTCCTCATTCCGAGTACCTTCCTGCCACTGTTCCCACCTGCTTGTACCAGCAATCATTCTTGCTACTTTCATGTCTGTTACTTCTAATGAATAATATATCCTGAGTCACCCAGCTTTCGCTCCCTAAAGCAAAGTTGGTCTGAAAACAGACCGATGTAAAGATAGTTTCGTCTGGGAGCTGACCTCCTTTTCACAGAATACTGCTGATCGCACCTGCGAGCTCACTGCATTAGCTTTACTACACTTTGATTCAATCTCACTTACTATATTACCATCCTGGGAGAACACACAACCTAAATACTTGAAATTATCGACCTGTTCTAGCTTTGTATCACCAATATGTCATTCAGTTAACTTGAATTTCTTACCTACTGACATCAATTTAGTCTTCGAGAGGCTAATTTTCATACCATACTCATTGCACCTATTTTCAAGTTCCAAGATATTAGACTGCAGGCTTTCGGCACAGTCTGCCATTAAGACCAAGTCGTCAGCATAGGCCAAACTGCTTACTACATGTCCACCTAACTGAATCCCACCCTGCCATTTTATACATTTCAGCAGATGGTCCATGTAAACTACGAACAGCAAAGGTGAAAGATTACAGCCTTGTCTAACCCCTGTAAGTACCCTGAACCAAGAACTGATTCTACCATCAATTCTCACTGAAGCCCAATTGTCAACATAAATGCCTTAGATTGATTTTAATAATCTACCTTTAATTCCATTGTCCCCCAGTATAGTGAACATCTTTTCCCTCGATACCCTGTCATATGCTTTCTCTAGGTCTACGAAACATAAACGCAACAGCCTATTCCTCTCGTAGCATTTTTCAGTTACCTGGCGCATACTGAAAATCTGATCCTGACAGCCTCTCTGTGGTCTGAAACCACACTGGTTTTCATCCAACTTCCTCTCAACGACTGATCGCACCCTCCCTTCTAAGATGCCAGTGAATACTTTGCCTGGTGTACTAATCAATGTGATTCCTCGATAGTTGTTGCAATCCTTCCTGTTCCCTTGCTTATAGATAGGTGCAATTACTGCTTTTGTCCAATCTGAAGGTACCTTACTAACACTCCATGCTAATTTTACTACTCTATGAAACCATTTCATCCCTGCCTTCCCACTATACTTCACCATTTCAGGTCTACTTTCATCTATTCCTGCTGCCTTATGACAATGGCGTTTATTTACAATCCTTTTCACTTCCTCAAGCATAATTTCACCAACATCATTTTCCTCCTCCCCATGAGCTTGGCTGATTGCAACACCACCATGATGATTTCCTTTTACATTGAGAAGATCTTCAAAATATTCCCTCCACCTCTCCAGTGATTCCCTGGGATCTGTTATGAGTTCACCTGAATTACTCAAAACACTGTTCATTTCCTTTTTCCCTCCCTTCCTAAGAAAGGTTTCCCTGCTGCTTGAACTAGCCTTTCCAGGCTATTACCAAACTCTTCCCATGACATCTTTTTGGATTCAACAACTATTTGTTTCGCTCTGTTTCTTTCATCTACGTACAAATCCCTGCCCGCCTCGGTCCTTGTTTGGAGCCATTTCTGATAAGCCTTCTTTTTACGTTTACAGGCTGCTATCACTTCATCATTCCACCAAGATGTTCGCCTTTTCCCATCTTTACACACAGTTGTTCCTAGGCATTCCCTTGCTGTTTCTACTACAGCATCCCTGTATGCCACCCATTCACTTTCTATATCCTGGACTTGCTTACTGTCTACTGTTCGAAACTGCTCACTAATCATATCCATGTACTTCTGTCTAATTTCCCCGTCCTGGAGATTTTCCACCCTTATTCGTTTGCAAACAGATTTCACTTTCTCTACCCTAGGCCTAGAGATACTTAGTTCACTAGAGATCAGATAGTGGTCTGTATCATCGAAAAATCCGCGAATAACTTGTACATTCCTAACAGATTTCCTGAATTTAAAGTCTGTTAAGATATAGTCTATTATGGATCTGGTACCCCTAGCATCCCATGTGTAGCGGTTAATAGCCTTATGCTTGAAGAATGTATTCATAACAGCTAAACCCATACTAGCACAGAAGTCCAGCAAACGCTTCCCATTCCCATTAGCTTCCATATCTTCCCCACATTTACCAATCACCCTTTCGTATCCTTCAGTTCTATTCCCAACTCTCTCATTGAAATCACCCATTAGCACTATTCTATCCTTGCTGTTGACCCTGACCACGATGTCACGTCACTCAATGCTTCATAAAACTTGTCAACTTCATCCTCATCTGCACCCTCACATGGTGAATACACGGACACAATTCTTGTCCTAATTTCTCCAACTGACAAATCTACCCACATCATTTACTCATTTACGTGCTTAACATAAACTATGTTGCGTGCAATAGTATTCCAGATAATAAGCCCTACCCCAGACTCTGCCTTTCCCTTTCTAACACCCGTCAAGTACACTTTATAATCTCCTATCTCTTCCTCGTTATCCCCCCTTACCCGAATATCCAGATGCTGACTCAGCCAATTCTACCTTCTTTCTTCCATAAGCCCCATTAATATTGATAGCTCCCCATCGAATTCCATTTCGTTCGCCAAGTTGTTTCCAAGGAGTCCATCGCCTGTCAAATGGGAGTGGGACTCCATTACTGCCATAGGTCCGACGCTTGCTTAAAATGTTCTGAGCTCGGTAAATTCATGAAGCAGGATGCTACTCTACTTGCACATAGTCCAAGTGAGGATCTCTCCTCTAACGGGTTATGGACCATCGGTGAATTGTATAGTCCTAGCCGCCTGAGCACAAGTTGGGCCATGACTCAGAATATGTCCGAGATGCCCACTCCCATACCATAGCAACTGGTATCCCGACTCTCAGGACCACTTACTGGGCCACTCAGCCGTTGCCCATGGTTCACGAACTGGAACGTGACTACAGTAACCCACAAAATTGTTATTATTATTACTATTCCTATATATCATTTTTAGATAGAACTAATATTTTCGGAGATATCTGGAGGTTCTTGAAAAATATAATAATTGCGAATATCTCCGTCATTATTCCCCGTCTGATAACAGCTCATGAAACGCGAAATGTAGAGAATTATATTTTACACAACGCTTATTATATACAATGTTTCGATGGAGCTAATATTAATGTTGACATTTCCTGTTTTGACACACTTAATATAGCTACGCCTAGGTATTCTAATCAAATAATATTTAAGTTAAAGCCTGGTGCATAACTTGGCTGACTTTGAACTTAAATACAGAATTTCGAGAAATTATTTTAAGCCGCTTGCCCGTGGTGTCCTAAGAAACAAAGTGGCAAATACTAAGCTGAATCTACTTTCCAATTTTGTATACCTAAACCGCGATAAAGATTAAGTAAGATGTAAAAGTTTTAAGCGTACAGACAAAAGTGTAATACAGGAGGTGTTCCTAGCGTAGACTCTCAGTTTATTCAAAGCCAAAAATCAAACAAAGACAGGTTTGTGAAGGTGTGACATTTGTTCTGGCCCTGAAAACATTCTAGATATCACCAGAGATGACGCTGGACTGTTTGGAGGACAATCAGAAGTAATAAAATAATTTTACTAATGATTCTTCCTCCTGGGAAAAAATACTGTCTCTGTATTTCCTCTTGTTTATTTCGCTCACCTCTGACCCTTCCGTCAGCGTGGCGCCACTTGAGAATTTCTCATCGTAATCAGCGGATATTCAAATAGGAATTTATAGCTAGCAGACATATCACATCGACGTCAACATTATGGCGAATAATTATTTAGTTATGTTTCTCTGTTATCGCGGTTGTCGCAATTGCAGCAATGCCAACAAACAAAATGAGTATGGATAAACATTACATTGCATTCCTCCCAGGCTCGTAAGCAAACAGAGTCATTACAGTTATGAGATAACCTTACCATAGAGTTCGCAAGTATCAAGCTAATTCCAGCCGCACACACGATACTGCAATATTGGGACCGACCCTGATAAGAAGGACTTGACTAATTCTTCAAATAGTTTTGTAATGATGGTAGAAAACAAATATGTTAATTAGGCTGGCTGTGCCTGGAGAATGGTCTTGATAGTCGACTCCAGACGGAGGGAGGTCTCCAACAAAGTTGAATAACCTCTCACAAATATGAATAGGCATGAGAATGGAATTCAAACTGTCCTGCCAGATCACACTCTCTCACACTCTCTCGCCCTCTCTCTCTCGCTCATCAATTAATGAAGACTTTAGAAGATACAAAATTTAACATTCCCAAGACTGAAGTGATGCTAATTGAGAAAAGAACATAAGACGATTAAATGCCAGCTTATAATCGCAAAATTAGAACATACATTATGCATATAAATTATATGAGTATAGAACTGTAATCAGAGACAAAGCTTTAACAGGATTGTGAGCGATTTCAAAATGTTGTGTTGTGATATGGACAATAGTATGATGGTAAACGGGGTGAAATGTCAGGTCGTGAACTTCACGATTAGAAGAAGTTCCCTCAGTTGTAATCCCTGTGTTGATAGTGTGAAAGTACCTAATAGGGATCACTGTAAGTACCCAGGTGTTAATATAAAGACAGATCTTCACTGGGGTAATCACATAAACTGGATTGAAAATGAAAGTTCCAGATCTCATGAAGTTATAGTAATATTTACTGGTTGGAATAAAGATGTGAAGGAGAGTGCATATGTCACTGGTAGGACCACAATTAGAGTATTGTTGCAGTATATGGGATCGTCACCAGAATTACTTGAGTCGAGAACTGGAAAATATCCAGAGAAAAGCAGCACGTTTTGGTATGAGAGATTTCTGACAAAAGATTACCATTACGAAAATGTTCAAACTTCAGGCTACGAAGACTTAGGAGTAAGGAGACGAGCTACTCGACTAAGCGGTATGTTCCAAGAGATAGCGTGAGGTGATATTGAGTGGCAATTTTAAAAATAGAAAAGATCACAACGTGAAGATAAAGTTGGAATTCAAGAGGACAAACTGGAACGAATATTCGTATATAGGAAGGAGAGTTAAAGATTGGAATAATTTATCAAGGGAGAAGTCCGACAAATTTCCAACATCTTTGAAATTATTTTAAGAATAGATTAGGTAAACAACTGCAAGGGAATCTGCCAGCTGGGCGACTTCCTTAAATGCAGTTGATTGATTGATTGATTGATTGATTGATTGATTGATTGATTGATTGATTGATTGATTGATTGATTGATTGATTGATTGATTGATTGATTGATTGATTGATTGATTGATTGATTGATTGATTTTCAAGCATTTATGGTTTGAGTATTCTCGCAAAATAAAGGTACTGCGAAGCTAATGCAGTTAGTTCACAACTGCCATGAACAGTATTTTTTTGAGATCAAGGTGAGAGCCCACAAAAGAGTGTCCGGACATCTCTTTGTTTACGTACAATGTTCGCAGCTATGAGCTTGCATTCGAAAGATAGTTTGTTCGAACCCCACTGTCGGCATCCTTGAAGATGGTTTACCATGGTTACCATTGTCAGACCAGGCAAATGTTGGTTCTGTACATTAATTAAGGCCACGGCCACTTCCTTCCCACTCCTAGCCCTTTCCTATACCATCGTACCCATAAGACCTAGCTGTGTCAGTGCCACCTAAAGCAGTTTGTAAAACTGTTTTCATACCGGCTTTGCTGTAAAAGAATGAAAGCGGGGTATTTTCAAGATACCCTATTCATGAGCTAAAGATAACAAATATGAATGCTGCGAAACTGATTTATGCTATAAGCGACGGGGAAAAATAGCACGAAGACACTTGCAATGAAGAGGTAAAGCCAAGTTGGCAATAATATTTTCCCCTTGTGCCATCGTCCCCGAAGGGCTTTTGGACTACCAAGCGACCGCTGCTCAGCTTGAAGACCTGCATATTATAAGGTGAGGCGTGATCAGCTCGACGAATGCTCTCGGTCAGTATTCTTGCCTTTCTAGACATGGACCGCAATCTCAGCGTCAGATAGCTCCTCAATTGTTATCACGTAAGGCTGAGTGGACCTCGAACCAGCCCTCAGGTCCAGTTAAAATCCCTGACCTGGTGAGGAATCGAACCCGGGGTCTAAGGGTAAGAGGCAAGCGCACTACCCGTACACCACGGGGCTGGATTAATAATAATAATAATAATAATAATAATAATAATAATAATAATAATGGCGTGTGGCCTCCGAAGAGGCCTGGTGCAGGTCTTTTAAGTTGACTCCGTATGGGCGACCTGCGCGTCTGTGAGGTTGGGGCCCTACCTATGATGAATTCTAGTGATGAAGACAGAACACACACCCAGCCCCCAAGCCATCGCAGTTAACCAATGAAGGTTAAAATCCCCGATTTGAACCTGACTTTGCACACATTCAAGATGAAATGCTTCGTTTAGCCTTCGGTGCACTCGACGACGTGCGTCATTAGAATGCGGGCATAAAACGTGATTCGTCTGACCACATTACGTCCGCCAGTCTTCTACTGTCAACGTTCGAAGATTTCTAGCCCATCGAAGACGCTCAGATTTGTGTGCCTGTTTGAACAATGACCTCTTGCGAGATGTCTGACTCAAAATGTTCATTGCTTGCAGTTCCCGTCGCATTGTTCTTCACTGACAGCTTGGGATGGACCTTCATTCAATGATTGCAACAATTCCTGTCGGGTATGGAAGCGATTTTGGTTCCCAAGCCGTGAGACGCGTCTCTGGTCCCTTCTAGTCAGGATCTTTTTCCGACCACAAATTTGACGACGTATTTCATGGCCACGTGTAGTACACCACTGCTTGTAGACTCCGCTGCGAAACACCAACAAATCCAGCAACTTCACGCACCGTATGGCCATGAGCACGACCCTTTTTTCCACCCTGTCACTTCCTATGTGGACGTACTCGTACACCGTCCGCTTGAAACATCAATGTCTCGCCTTATGCTCACGTAGAGGCAGTGCGCGTGCGGTTGAGCACGGGACTCGTTCGCTACGCCATCTGTACAGGGTTAAACGACCCATCTGTGCGTGCGCACAAGGTTAACTCATTTTTTGTCCGGTGAGCTGACTTTCCTCTTACAAACACGTCAACCTGTTTGGTTATTAAAAAGCATTTAATTATAGTTCTCCTTAAGTTACAGTAGGGCCCGGATTCATATGCACTGAAAACTCCAAAAATATGCTTGCACATATGCACTAAAATATTGAAAATATGCACTAAAAATAAAACAAAATGCAGATACCAAACGCATTATTTAATTTTAACTCAGTTTCAAATTGATAAACAGGTTTCATTCCTAGTAAAATGCTGCATACAGTAGATTATTAACAGTTTTTTAACGTTTTCAGGGGTCAATGACTTTCTGTTGTCAGACAGAATTAATTTATACGCTGAAAATTATCATTCTACGTCGACGGACGTAACTGGGTAACACTTGTACACTGGCACTGATTGCTTGGAACATTCTTCTGGCAAAGACTGCCTGATTCTGCTTATGTAGTTGCTTATGTATTGAAATGTCAGAAAAAAGGAAATAGCTGTTGTTAAAAGGATCATTCGTCTGCGACACCGAAAGCACTGTTCTTGATCAGGGAAGGCTTGTCGTGTTGCCAAGGGATGTAAGACATATATACAGTTCATTATGTTTTTATTTCGTTCAGAATTATTAGATAATCGATCACACGTAAAAGAACAATATATCTATATATGCACTAACGTTCAATATATGCATTTGCATATGCGCATTATTCAGATATAAATAATCTTAACATCTAGATTTTCTTTTCTTTTTATAATTTTCTTTGCGTCTCACCGACACAGATAGGTCTTATGACGACGGTGGGACACGAAAAGGCCAGGAGTGGAAGGAAGCTGCCATTGCCTTAATTAAGTTACAGCCCCAGAATTTGCCTGGTGTGAAAATGGGAAACCATGGAAAATCATCTTCAGAGTTGTCCTCAGTGGGATTCAAACGTAATATCTCCCGAATGCAAGCTGATAGCTACGTGACCCAAACCACACAGACAGTGATTCTGTATTTTTGGGTTTATGCTGAGTGAAAAGAGACAAACTGCAGCAAAGCTGCGTTAAGCGAAGACTTTTCTTCCGCTTCCTCAGAAGTGAACCACGGCGGGACCGCAATTGTTCTGGTAATCGTAGTAAATGTCAGTTCCATTTACCGCTGTTATATTGATTGTGTTACCTCGTTCGTCACCACGTGGTTATGCGGAGTTATATACTGATTGGCCAAATGTCATGGGAAGACACTGAATGTGATGTTAAGAACGAGTTGTTCCTTCGCAGGCCCTCAAAACGACAGCATTACAGCGAGGCATCGAGTCTACATGGTGTTGGAATCATTCTGGAGGAATCTGGACCGACGCATCTTTCACTGCTACCCACAATAATTGGTCTGCTGTAGTTAGTACGGGGTTCATGGAGCGTACACCAGCATCGACGGCATCCCATAAATGCTCGACTAGATTAAGATCATGGGATCTGGAGGGCCAATCCGTAGTCGTAAATTCACTGCAGTGCCCCTCCAACCACGTGCATGCCACCACAGAACGGTGACATGGCGCGTTTTCCTGTTGAAACATGGCACCTTCATCAGGGTACTCTAGGGCCAGAAAGGGATGCAGATGGTCTGAAAGAATGTCCACGTAACGTGGACCTGTCAACACTCCCTGCGGCAGGCCAATGGGACCTAATTGCGACCATGCGAACGCCGCCCAGACCAGAACTGAGCCACATCCCGCCTGGACACAACCTTGTTGACACGCAGGACCCATAGCTTCATGGAGCATACGGCACACTCTCACGCGCCCATCAGCTCAATACAACTGGAACCGGGAATCACCGGTCCATACCACACGTCCATTGCCGATGTTCGCGGGCCATACACGTCGATGAGCTCTGTGTCGAGTTGTCAGCAAAGGGACACGATTTGGTCGTCGGCTGGTGAAGCCTATGCAATGCAGCTGCCTCTTTTTAGTCCTGGCAGAAATGGGTTCCTGACTCCCAACATTCAACTGGGCGGTGATCTGACTCACAGTAGCCCGTCGGGCACCCAGTATAGTTCTGCGGAGGCGACGTGATGTCCGTTTGTTAAATACCTGTGGTCTTTCCGTGCGGCGGTTTACGCGGGTGGTAAGATCCACTCGGCAATATTGAAGATCAACCCTCGACAGTGTTGACCTTGGAAACCCGAATTCGCGGGTAATCTTCGCAATGCTATGACCCATGCGCCGTGCGCCGATGATCATCCCACGTTCAAAGTCGCAACTCGCAACGTGTTGCGATCTTCACGACACTCGTGTCTTTGACAGACTGCAGAGCTACGCCGCAGCTAGCCGCAAGCCTCAGGTGTTATACACGAATCATTTTCTAGTGGGACACCCCTTCCCCTGACTTTTGGCCATTCAGTGTACTGTATATCATTACGCTGTTGAAGTCACCATATTTGCACACACGACTAGTATTTTTCTGACTATGAGATAGGAAATACGAAATAACAAGGTCACCAGACAAACAAAAAAAAGGAATTAATGAAAATTCAAAATCAAGAGCAATGACAAGGTTAATAAGTACAAAACAACACGAACGTTGATTTCATAATCATTGCCACGGGACCTCGAGCATTACGTGGCATATCAGAGCCCGTTATTTCCCATATAAAAATCTAACGTGTATTAGCGGGGTTTCGAACTACAGTCGCCTTGGTGAGAGGCCAGTGACTGTCGTACCACTCGGCTATCAGGAAGACAAGGAAGAACAGAATCGAGATGGAATGAAGAGAGAACCATATACTGTATTTTCTTACTATTAGTCTTCTCCCTTCCGGGCTGAGTATCAGACGGTAGAGCGCTCGCATTATGAGCCCAAGTTGGCAGGTTCGATCCTGGCCCAGTCCGGCAGTATATGAAAGTGCTCAAATACGTCAGCCTCGTGTCTGTAGATCCACTGGCACTTTAAAGAACTCCTGCGGGACAAAATCCCGGTACCTAGGCGTCTCCAAAAACCGTAAATGTAGCTAGTGGGAAGTAAAATTATTATTATTATTATTATTATTATTTTATGATTATTATTCCTGTCATCATTCCGAATTTATTGAGGACCGCACTTGTATGGATTTTACCCAGTTTAAGGCCGGATGCCCTTCCTGATGCCAACCCTTTATGTTTTATTGTTTTACAATTTGCGTTACGTCGCACCGACACTCATAGGTCTTATGGCGACGATGGGATAGGAAAGGCCTAGGAGTGGGAAGGAAGCGGCCGTGGGCGTAATTAAGGAGCAGCCCCACCATTTGCCTGTTGTGAAAATGGTAAAAACCACGGAAAACCATCTTCAGGGCTGCCGACAGATTCAAACCCACTATCTCCCGGATGCAAGCTCACAGCTGCGCGCCCCTAACCGCACGGCCAATTCGCCCGGTCAACCCCTTATGTAGGGATGTAGTGGTGGGGTAGCGTGTTGTCTTGCATGTGTCTGAAGAGAAATGTATTAAGACGAACAGTCCCCGAGCCAGAGGAATTAACCGTACAGAGTTAAAATACTCGGTCCGGCCAGGAATCGAAAGATTGAACGTACCTTCTTCACTTGATCGTGAAGTGGGGTGAATATGAAAAGAGGGTAGCTGTAATTGCCTTGCTCAAGGTAGGAAAAGTCACCAACTAAGTTTCTCCAAACTTTGAAACAGTTGAAAATCAGCAAGAAGTTCGTATTCCGGACATTCCAGCGCCATACTGAGACAGGCAGTGTAAATGATCGCACGAGGGTTGATCGTTCTTGCAGTGTGAAAACAGTGGTGGCTGTTAAAGCAGTGCTGCCAGTACCCGGCGAAATCCCGGCCGGAAGAAGAAGTTAATGTCACGGGAACACAACATTTCATCACGATAATATCCAGTGTACTTTCTGAAGACCTTGGAGTTGGTGCTTAACGGTGAGCACCGGAAATTTCGTGACTCCGCATCTGAAGCGGTAGAGGAAAATCAAGACAGCTCCTGCAGCGGTACGCCAACTTTGGGCTTCGGGCAATTCTCTTCACCGACGAGAAAGTCGTCTTCGCCACTGAATAGAGCTTTAACGGCCAGTACGCAATAGTAGCCTATATAGTTTGCGATTTCGGGAAGCTCATGAGGGAATTTTTAAGGTGCAAGGTGATTGGTGCAAACTGTGAATAATATATGTGTATGTAACGAATTAATAGGAAATTGAAAATCTCAAACCATATTTCACTTATTCACAAAAGAGTTTGTGACGGTAATTATTACTATGTACGTTATTGGGTCTCAAAATGTACTAAATTATTTCAAATTGAGCAGAATTACTTATCACTGTTATAAGAGATGCTAAAAATGTCGTCCCCCACTGCTGAATGCTGAGTTGGACACTTTAGCACTTGTTTTGCCTCGTTTACAATTTTAGGCCTACCTCTTCTCGAAGCGTCGTGTACAGGTCTGGTTTCACGAAATTTATTAAGTACATATCTCACTCTATCACAATTCGAAAATTTGGAATTTGTAAACCTTTCACGAAATTTAAATTTTACATTTTCCTTCACGGAAGACGTACTCCACTAAAATCACCTTCATTTCAATATTGACACCAAAGTACAACCACTTGTTTAATGCAGAAAGAACTTTGACACTAAGCTGGAATTATATTCAGTTCAAAGATAGTTCCTGCTCGATATGCAAAGGCAATGCTCCGTTGCCTCAGTGTTTTCAACTTAAGCGCACGCACCGCAGCTCTGAGCTCACTGCGGAGAAAGTTTTTCCACACTCTGTACTTCACCTTGCTGAGAGCGGAGACTAGAGTCGCTGTATCAAATGGCGTTGACTCGCACAAAATGTTTCCTTGTGATCCCAGCCACACAACTGTTTCTCTACAGTTATACCCGTTGCGGCGGGATTCAAGCGAACTAACAGTAGTGTGTGGCGCAGTGGATTGAATCAGAGCGCACGGTACAGTCTATAGACGTGTATCGTTGTGCCGCTAGCACTAAGCTCGGTGGGAAGTTGGATGCAGTGTTGCTATTCCGTATTAGAAAGCTTGTAAACATTCGAGGTAATTATATAGAATCTGACATGTCATTGCTTTCTTTTTAAAATGCAAACGCCTCGAAAGAAATCGCGCGAAGAGCTCCGATCTCAGAGCAGGAAGTTAATGCTAATTATAACGTTCTACAGTTTTGTGGCGGGGAAAATAGGAGATGTCTCGTACTCCCTCGCCAGAAAGCTGCGGAAAGTACTGCTAAAGCTTTCGGAAGAAGAGAAAAGACTGTGCGTAACATTGCTAGGGAGTATGAAAGAGATGCAGAACACTGTGTTTCGCGTCGGAAGAAAACAAAGCTTGACGAATTCGATAAGAGTTGTGTTCACCGAAAATTTCTGGAATGTTATAAAGTTCACAAAGAAATCTCCGTAAACTTCTTGATACTGTCAATAGAAAAATGCCGCTCACAATGGGGAATCACACATTCTGGAGACACATAAAAAGTATGGGGCTTAAATTAAATGGTCTAACATTATGAGACATATGTAGATGAAGCGTAGTGATATTGTTACATGGCGTGCAGCATTTCTGTATCCATTGAGGCAGGTTGAAAATGGACCTATCGTGTGCGCTGATGAGACATGGGTTCATACCCACTACGTAGTAATGAGGTGCTGGTTGCAGGAAGACGTTCTAGGGGTTATGGTGAACCGAAGTGCAGGACAAAGGTCTTTTTTTTTTGCTAGTTGCTTTACGTCGCACCGACTCAGATAGGTCTTATGGCGACGATGGGACAGGATAGGGCAAGGAGTTGGAAGGAATCGGCCGTGGCCTTAATTAAGGTACAGCCCCAGCATTTGCCTGGTGTGAAAATGGGAAACCACGGAAAACCATTTTCAGGGCTGCCGATAGTGGGGTTCGAACCTACTATCTCCCGAATACTGGATACTGGCCGCAATTAAGCGACTGCAGCTATCGAGCTCGGTGGACAAAGGTCTAGTGTGGTTAATGCGGGTTGTGAAATGGAGTTCATTCAAGGTGCACAGTTGATTTACGCTTCGTAGTCGCAATCACGGGATTAGCATGGCGAAATGAGCAGCATTGGCTTCATTGTAGTCCTTGACAATGCACTGTGTTATATTGTTCAGGAAAACTTTTTTTTTTTTTTTTTTTTTTGCTATTTGTTTTACGTCGCACCGACACAGATAGGTCTTATGGCGACGATGGGATAGGAAAGGTCTAGGAATGGGAAGGAAGCGGCCGTGGCCTTAAGTAAGGCACAGCCCCAGCATTTTCCTGGTGTGAAAATGGGAAATCACGGAAAACCATCCTCAGGGCTGCCGACAGTGGGGTTCGAACCCACTATCTCCCGGATGCAAGCTCATAGCTGCGCGCTCCTAACCGCACGGCCAACTCGCCCGGTTCAGGAAAACAATCCTCCCACACGTACTGCTTCTCAAAGACATGTTAGTGTCGTGGTTGAAACACAACATTGCTGTGACTGATAACATGAGCTCCATGGCTAAATGGATTGCGTGATGGCCTTTGGTCACTGGGGTCCCGGGTTTGATTTCCGGCAGGGTCGGGAATTTTAACCATCATTGGTTAATTTCGCTGGCACAGGGACTGGGTGTATGTGTCGTCTTCATCATCATTTCATTCTCATCACGACGCGCAGGTCGCCTACGGACGTCAAATCAAAAGACCTGCACCTGGCGAGACGAACTTGTCCTCGGACACTCCCGGCACTAAAATCCATACGCCATTTCATTTTCTTTTTACCAAGAGTGAGCTGTAGTAACTTTTAAAAGCAAATAAACCGGAATCTGTGTACACGGTAGACAGGATTTTGAAAGACTGTAGGCTTCCTGTTCTGAGATTACCTCCATACCACTGTGACCTCAATCCAGTGGAATTGATTAGCGAAACTTAAAAAATAGTCGTAAATAATGACTCCAGTTTGTGACTTTAGACTTTGAAAGAACTAACACAGTGTTGCCAGGTCTCCCAAAATTTCAGGAGATCTCCTGATTTTTTTGCAACACGCCAGAAAACCCGAAAAAACTAACAATCTCCCGAATTTTTTCTAATCCAAATTTAAGGAAAATGAATAATAATAATAATAATAATAATAATAATAATAATAATAATAATAATAATTAATGGTGCATAGTAAATGTGCGCCGAAAAGCTCTCCTTGTCTCACTAAGTGACGTTTTATCGATAATGTCACTCGTTAGGTACTTCCCCGCATTCATTTTAGGCTCGAGTTACGTAATCTCTCCCCTCTTATTAAACTCAAAACTCACGCTTGACTACATCATTCGAAGGGAATACGGGGAATATAGAATACAAAATCTGCATCCTGCTACGATTTAAAAATTGGCACACAGTGTCTACGCCTGAGGAATAAATACATGAACAGGAAATTGTGGAAGAAGAGAAGAAGAAGTAGAAGAAGGAGAAGAACAAGATAATTCATAGAGTGACCAGATGGTACGGGTGAGTGAAATTGTATATTTTTCTCATAATTTCAAACGACTATTGCATTTTTTTAAAATTTTAGATATATTTTAACATTTCATTGCTCAAGAAACTACCGAAATTTTCATTAAGACTCCCGAAATTCGTACGTACAATCTACCGACTTTTTAAATGTAGACCTGGCAACACTGAACTAACAAGCCTCTGCATGCGAGAAGTAACCGAAGGATATTGGATGAAAGAGTTTGCACAAATTAAAGATATCGAGAAAGATTACGGACGCAGTTCCATGGCTAAATAGTTAGCGTGCTGGCCTTTGGCCACAGGGGTCCCGGCTTCGATACCCGGCAGGGTCGGGAATTTTAACGATCAATGGTTAATTTCGCTGGCACGGGGGCTTGGTGTATGTGTCGTCTGCATAATCATTTCATCTTCATCACGACGCGCAGGTCGCCTACGGGAGTCAGATCAAAGACCTGCACCTGGCGAGCCGAACATGTCCTCGGACACTCCCGGCACTAAAAGCCATACGCCATTATTATTACTTGTGCCGTGACGCACTAATGGAACTAGAGATTGAAAGAATAGTGATAAAATTGGTTTGATGAAGACTGTGACCAGGAACCCAATACCACCACATCCTGAGAATCGGAGGGTAGCTCGACGGATACGGCTGGAGAGACAACTGATACAGCTGTTGAAATTACAACTTCAGATGCCAGTCAGTAATGAATTAATGCAAAATCTATGTACAGGCCATTTAATTCCCTTTAAATTAGTTTAATTGACTTTGAACTACGATTCGATGAAAGCACTGCTTTCCACACTCGCTAGTTTGTGCGTTTTTGACCGAGTGAGATTTATATACAGATAAGAAATGTATTCTTAAGATTCAGCGAATATCAGTCAAGCACCATTGATCTGCATTTAGGACCGGCGCCCCGGTGGCAGATTCTCCATCAATTTTTTACCTAATCTTAAATGATTTCAAAGTAGTTGGAAATTTGTCAAAAATCTCCCTTGATAATTTATTCCAATCCCTTATTACTCTGCTATAAACGTGTATTATGCCCAATTTGTTCTGTTGAATTCCAACTTTTATCTTCATTTTATGATTTTCCCTACTTTTAAGAAATCCACTGAAGCTTATTCGTCTACTAATGTCATCCCAATCCATGTTTCCACTGAAGACCAAGTCTTGCTACTATCCTTTGAAACTTTTCGAGTTCTTGTATCAAGTACTCCTCGTTCGGGTTCCATACACTAGAACCATACTCTAATTGGGTTCTTATAAGTGACTATACGCCCCGTCCTTTACGTCTTTACTTCAACCCCTAAATACTCTCATTTAAAGGATATCAGTAAAGAAAAAGAATCAACAATAAGGATATTTGCGGTTGACAATATACTGTATAGGGTAGGGAATGCGTTGCGGGATTGTGAGGGACTGCAGGGGGACTTAATATTGTGAGATGGACAGCAGACAATGGTATGAATGTAAATGGGACGAAAAGTCAAGTTGCAAGCTTCACCAAGAGGGAAAGTCCTCTCAGTTGTAATTATTGTCTTGATAGGGTGATAGTACCTCATTGGGAACACAGTAAGTACCTAGGTATTCATATAAATAATTACATTTTTTGTGGTCATCATATTAACAAGGTTGATAAGAAAGGTTACAGATCCCTTTGTCCACCTTTGTGGTGTAGTGGTTAGTGTGATTAGCTGCCACCCCCGGAGGCCCGGGTTCGATTCCCGGCTTTGCCACGAAATTTGAAAATTGGTACGAGGGCTGGAACGGGGCCCACTCAGCCTCGGGAGGTCAACTGAGTAGAGGTGGGCTCGATTCCCACCTCAGCCATCCTAGAAGTGCTTTTCCGAGGTTTCCCACTTCTCCTCCAGGCAAATGCCGGTATGGTACCTAACTTCAGGCCACGGCTGCTTCCTTCCCTCTTCCTTGTCTATCCCTTCCAATCCTCCCATCCCCCACAAGGCCCCTGTTCAGCATAGCAGGTGAGGCCACCTGGGCGAGGTACTGGTCATACTCCCCAGTTTTATCCTCGACCCAGAGTATGAAGCTCCAGGACACTGCCCTTGAGGCGATAGAGGTGGGTTACCTCGCTGAGTCGCAAGGAAAAACCGACCCTGGAGGGCAAACAGATAAAGTAGTAGAAGTAGTACAGATCTCTTCAGATGGTAAGACCGCAGTTAGAGTATGGTTCCAGTGTATGGGATCCTCACCAGGACTACATGATACGAGAACTGGAAAAAATTCAAAGGAAAGCAACACGATTATCTTTCTTTTTTCTTTCTTTCTTTCTTTCTTAATCCGTTTACCTTCCAGGGTTGGTTTTTCTCTCGGACTCAGCGAGAGATCACATCTCTACCGCCTCAAGGGCAGTGTCCTGGACAGTGAGACTTTGGGTTAGGGGATACAACTGGGAGGACATCTACCTCGCCCAGGTGGCCTCACCTGCTACGTTGAACAGGGACCTTGTGGTGGAATAGGAAGATTGGAAGGAATAGACAAGGAAGAGGGAATGAAGCGCCCGTGTCTTTAAGTTAGGTACCATCCCGGCATTTGCCTGGAGGAAAAGTGGAAAACCACGGAAAACCACTTCGAGGACGGCTGAGGAAGGAATAGAACGCCCTCTACTCAGTTGACCTCCCGAAGGTGAGTGGACTCCGTTCTAGCCCCCGTACAAATTTCGTGGCAGATCCGGGAATTGAACCCGGGCTTCCGGGGGTGGCAGCTAATCACACTAACCACTACACCACAGAGGCGGGTGATTTCCGAGGAAGGAGTAATGTTATGTAAATATTGCAAACTTTGGTCTGGGAAGACTTGGGAGTAAGGAGACGAACTGCTTGATTGACTATGTGCTATGATCCAGCTGTCAGTGGAGAGTTTGCATGGAATAACACACGCAGACGTATAAGCTTGAGCCGAAGCTTCTAGAAGTAGGAAAGATCGTAATATGAAGATAAAATTGGAATTCAAGAGACCAGGCGAGTTGGCCGTGCGTTTAGGGCAGCGCAGCTGTGAGCTTGCATCCTGGAGATAGTGGGTTCGAACCCCACTGTCGGCAGCCCTGAAGATGGTTTCCCGTGGTTTCCCATTTTTACAGCAGGAAAATGCTGGGGATGTACCTTAATTAAGGCCACGTCCGCTTCCTTCCCACTCCTACGCATTTCCTAACCCATCGTCGCTATAAGACCTGTCTGCGTCGATGAGACCTAAAACAATTTGCAAGAAAAAGAATTCAAGAGGATAAATTGGGGCAAATATTAATTTATAGGACAAGGAATAAGGGATTAGATTAAATTATCAACAGAAATGTTCAGAAAATATCCAAGATATTTGAAAATGTTTTTAAGAAAAATCTAGGTAAACAAATTATACTGAATGTGCCACCCGGGCGACGGCCCTAAATGCAGAACATCGATGATTGACTGATGATTGATTGATTCTGTGATTACACTAATGATGATCTTTCCTTCTATTTACACGTGGGTACTAACAGCGACCCCCCATGATCTGGCCAGAGAGAAGGCGTTACCTGTAACTTATTTATCACTCCATGCAGTGTAATGTCATCCGCAAAATATCCTTGACCATGATTCCAGTTCATTAATCATGACATTTATACACAGGTTAACCCGAACTCAATCGGCAAACTTTCGGAGGTTGCTCAAGGGTCCCTTCTGAGTATATTCGTATCAGGGACACGTGGCCTCCAGTGGCTAGTTACAGTACAATAATGTAGTTATAATTTATTGGGTTTGTTACCGCAGTCGTCCTTGCTTCTTTTCGCAGCATTGAAAAAGCCTGCAATATTCAATAAACAAAACGTACAACACAAAAATCTGAGAAATGAGACAACCCTCGGACGAAACACGTACACGTTTACCACAGGGGATTCAATCTGTTCTGGCATTGTACTCTACAGTATACTGTGCCTACGTACCAAATGCAGAAATGTTCCCTTGAAGGTAACAAATCCGTATCGTTGGCTTCCGGCGCGTTAAAGAACTCCTCCGGGACTAAATTCCCACTCCCCGGTGTCTATCAAGAACCAATATTTAGGACGGACGTAAAACAAAATCTGGATTATTATTATTATTATTATTATTATTATTATTATTATTATTATTATTATTATTATTATTATTATTATTTATTTCTTTCTTAATCTGTTTACCCTCCAGGGTCGGATTTTCCTTCGGACTCAGCGAGGGATCCCACCTCTACCACCTCAAGCGCAGTGCCCTGGAGCGTGAGACTTTGGGTTGGTGGAT
Source organism: Anabrus simplex (assembly GCF_040414725.1). NCBI lineage: Eukaryota > Metazoa > Arthropoda > Insecta > Orthoptera > Tettigoniidae > Anabrus > Anabrus simplex. Next base: position 124,402,642 of record NC_090266.1, read on the forward strand.
ACAACTGGGAAGGAGGACCAGTACCTCGCCCAGGCGGCCTCACCTGCTATGCTGAATAGGGGCCTTGTGGAGGAATGGGAAGATCGGAAGGGAGTGGCAAGGAAGAAAGAAGAAAGCGTCCGTGGCCTTAAGTTAGGTACCATCTCGGCATTTTCCCTGAGGAGAAGTGGCAAACCACGGAAAACACGTCCAGGAGGGTGAGGTGGGAATCAAACCCACCTCTACTCAGTTCACCTCCCGAGGCTGAACGGACCCAGTTCGAGTCCTCGTACCACTTTTCAAATTTCGAAGCAGAGCCAGGAATCGAACCCAGGCCTCTGGGGGTAGCAGCTAATCACGCTAACCATTACACCACATAGGCGGACATTATTATCATTATTATTATTATTATTGCCGCCTCTGTGGTGTAGTGGTTAGCGTGATTAGCTGCCACCCCCGGAGGTCCGGGTTCGATTCCCGGCTCTGCCACGAAATTTGAAAAGTGGTACGAGGGCTGGAACGGGGTCCACTCAGCCTCGGGAGGTCAACTGAGTAGAGGTGGGTTCGATTCCCACCTCAGCCATCCTCGAAGTGGTTTTCCGTGGTTTCCCACTTCCCCTCCAGGCGAATGCCGGGATGGTACCTAACTTAAGGCCACGGCCGCTTCCTTCCCTCATCCTTGCCTATCCCTTCCAATCTTCCCATCCCCCTACAAGGCCCCTGTTCACCATAGCACGTGAGGCCGCCTGGGCGATGTACTGGTCATACTCCCCAGTTGTATCCCCCGACCAAGAGTCTGAAGCTCCAGGACACTGCCCTTGAGGCGGTAGAGGTGGGATCCCTCGCTGAGTCTGAGGGAAAAGCCGAACCTGGAGGGTAAACAGATGATGATGATGATGATGATTATTATTATTATTATTATTATTATTATTATTATTATTATTATTATTATTATTATTATTATTATTAGTGAGGGGCAGCCTGGCCGAGGTGGTAAAGGCATGCTCGGTTCGCCCGGAAAGATGTGGGTTCGAATCCCTGTCAGGAAGTCGTAAAATTTAAGAAACGAGATTTCTACTTCCGGGGGTGCATATGGCCCTGAGGTTTACTCAGCCTACACCAAAATGAATCCCTTGTTAATTCTTGGGGGCAAAGGCGGCCGGGCGTAGAGCTAACCACTCTACCCCATCACGTGCCGTGGTTACGAATAGTGGAAGCCTTTACCTTCCAGCCCTCCAAGAGCCTTCATGGCCTGTACGGAGATGGCTTTGCTTGTTGTTGTTGTTATTATTATCTTCACTGCAATACAGTGACAAAGCTAACTGAGGCAACAAGCCAAACGAAATGCAATTACTCTGTTACGAGCCACTGGAGAACGCAGGTCCCTTACAGTATTATAATCAGAAAGTATCCCTGAACAACCACCGAATTTTTTTGTGTTCACCCCGTATATAAGAAATCGCAGAGGTCCAATAACACTGCCTTGTGGAACACTCCCCCTACTCTAATTTTCTGAGTTTTATTTTCTAGAAATTTAGCCACTCATTCAGTCTCAATTTTGTCTATTCCATTAGCCCTAATTTTCGTCAGTAATCTTCCATGATCTACCCCGTCAAAAGCCTTGGATAGGTCAATAGCGATACAGTCCATTTGAGCTCCTGAATCTAAAATATCTGTTGTATCTAGCTGGAATCCTACAAGTTGAACCTCACAGGAATAACCTTTCCTGAACGCAAATTGTCTTTTATCAAACCAATGAGTTATTTCTCAAACGTGTATAATATAATCGGAAACAATACATTCCCATGGCTTGCATTTAAGACCTGTCAAACTGACTGACCTGTAATTATCCGTTTTATATGTTTATCATCCTTTCATTTGCGCACTGTTATATTCAACAAAGATCAAGGTAATGCAAAGGTTCTATTGTGAACGAATAGGAAGGGCAGTTTCACATTATCTTATGACGCATTTTTCCTTGTACAATGGAAGCTACTCACCACAGCATCCCAAGTTTGGAGAGTAATGTAACCACAAGGCCAAAAAAGTCTAAAATTTTCCACTCAGTAAGAAGACGAAGTCACTTAAGACGTTTCTAACCTGAAGAAATTAGGGCCCAATAATCGCATGCGGTGTAACCTGGATATTCCAACCAGAGAAAAAATCTCTGCATTATTTCAACACGAAGATCTTATTTGCATATGGGTATCAAAATAATTTCCTCAGTACGCTAGCAGTCAAACGTTGCTTTCCATCCTCACAGAACTGGAGAAGCAAGCGCAGTGTACGTTTAGTTCTGTTTCATTGTCCGGCTCCATAGCTTGGAGGCTTTTGGTCACGGAGGTCCCGGATTCGATTCCCTCAGGGTCGGGAGTTTTAAGCATAATTGGTTAGTTTCGCTGGCAAGGGGCTGGGTGTATGACTCGTCGTCATATTTATTTCATCCTCATCACGACACGTAGGTCGCCTACGGCCGTCAAATCAAAAGACCTGCATCTGGCGGTCCGAACTTGTCCTCGGACACTCCCGGCACTAAAAGCCATACGCCATTTAATTTTGCTTCTATGTTTCGTTCACGTTCATGGGTGATACTTTACTAGACAACAATTTACTTCACGTTACACTGACACAGATAGGTGTTACGTCGACGACGGTATAGGAAATATCCAGGAGTGGGAAGGAAGCGGCCATGGCCTTAATTAAAGTACAGCCCCGGCATATGCCTGGTGTGAAAGTGGAAAACCACGGAACACCATCTGGGGGAAGGCTGCCGATAGTGGGGTTCGAACCCGCTATCTCGAGAAAACAAGCTCACATCTACGTGACCCAAACCACACGGCAACTTGCTCGGTAGCTTTACAAGAATTTGCAAGAGAATATTTTGAAACAGCGATCTGTAATGCTGGGGAAACGTGCATACCGCAGTGGAATTATTCACTCAGGGAAACTTGTAAATGAAAGAAAGAGATCCGAAATAACTGTACGGTTTGAGTTACTTTTGCAATTTCCTGCCTTCTCTTCTTTTTCTTCCCCTAAAATCCAGCGAACTTTCAAAATGAACACGAAGTTATTCGTATTATATGCCCCACCCCCACCCACCTTCCTCGGATATTCTTTAACAGCCAGTCGTTAAAATATTTACTGCCTTCGTAGTAATTTCTAGTATGCCTATAATTTTAAATTTTGATGGCATTCCTTTGGAAACCAACGCTTCTCTGTTTATAAAACAATGGGCTGGATTCATGTTAGAAGCCAATTCCTTGACCTTAGAAACTGTCCTGCTGTGCCTGCCCAGTGAGATCACGTGCTCCATCCGAAGAGAAACCAGCGTATATTCCACCACCACTCTTGTTCCCTCAACTCATAGCGTCTTAAACATGTATTCCGACTGACGAAGTTTTACGCAATGAAATATCATCAAACTCGAACATAGTTGTAGGGCCTGCGTATTTGCTGTAACTATTTAATAATTTTAGCCACGCGAAATGTACCAATCGTGTATTCTTCCTGTATGGCTTTTAGTGCCTGAGATGAGTACTGTAGTGTTAGGGTTAAATGTACAAGCTGAGAGGTCTTCTATTAAATTTAAAAGGCCTACTGTACAGTATTACATGTTCACGTACTTGAATTTTGCACTAATGTCAGGCTTAAAAGAGATATTGTTCAAACTAAAATAAGCCTAATTAAATATTGCTCTACAGGGTTTATCCTAGATGATGTCACAAACTTTCATGGACAGTAGCGGCGACTAAGAGGGGCGAGGGGTGGGCAGGACCTTTGAATTTCACTCATGTGTTACCGGAGATGGTACTAGTTAGGGTTGCTCGTATTAACGCTAGCATTATTATTATTATTATTATTATTATTATTATTATTATTATTATTATTATTATTATTATTATTATTATTATTCCCCTAGTTCTTCTCCACCGAGCGAATTGGCTGCATGATATGGACTGCGTTGCTGTGAGCTTGCATTCGGGAGATAGTGGTCTCGTACCAACAACATCGGTACCGAGCTCGATAGCTGCAGACGCTTAAGTGCGGCCAGTATCCTGTATTCGGGAGATAGTGGGTTCGAACCCCACTGTCGGCAGCCTTGAAGATCGTTTTCCATGGTTTCCCATTTTCACACCAGGCAAATGCTGGCGCTATGCCTCAATTAATGCCATGGACGCTTCCTTCCCGATCCTAGCCCTTTCCAATCCCATTGTCGCCCTAAGACCTATCTGTGTCGGTGCGACGTTAAGCAGGTTGCAGGAAAAAATGTATATCGGCAGCCTTAAGGATAGTTTTCCTTGGTTTCTCATTTGCAAACCAGGCAAATACTTAAGGTTACGGTCGATTCCTTCTCTGGCCTAGCCCATTTTCTATTCGATCGTCAGCGAATACATTTCTGAGTTGATGTGATGTTAAACCACAATAATAAGAATTGCCCTTCGTTAGAGATGAGATCAAAACATACAAAATTAAACGTACAGACTCATTCTCCTGTCTCTCATAAACTCTTCATTTCAGTGTTCAAAAAATCTTTAATCTTCAGTTGTATGGCTGATAACACACATGTTTTGCTCTCGGCAGAAAACATACTGTATTGACAAATTGTAGCTCCTCCGAATCCCTTTAGAGCGAAAGGAGAACAAATCGCCTGAGAACTGACTACTAATTTTAAGTTTACCGGACGAGTTCGCCGTGCGGTTAGGGACGCGCAGCTCGAACTTGCATCCGGGAGATAGTAGGTTCGAACCCCACTGTCGGCAGCCCTGACGATAGTTTCCTATTTTCACACCAGGCAAATGCTGGGGCTGTACCTTAATTAAGGCCACGGCTGCTTTCTTCCCACTCCTAGCCCTTTCCTGTCCCATCGTCGCCATAAGACCTGTCTGTGTCGGTGTGACATAAAGCAAATTTTAAAAAAAGATACATTCTCGCCCGTCAGAGGCTATCAGCAGCCATCTACATCATGTAAGAAGGTCGCAGAGCTAATAGTGCTGCCCAATTTTGAAGGATGTGGGCTAAAATGTTAGAATTTTCTATGATTCTTCTCTCTTTGTAGTTATTCCGGACACTGATTCCGGAACGTGTAACATTGTAGTTGAACAAGAGAATCGTAAAATTTCATTTCCACGACTCTGCCTGAACAAGTTGCAAGGTATTCGTCAAACTCCTTGATAATACATAATGAATGAAAGAATATTTCGCAAGCAATAATAATAATAATAATAATAATAATAATAATAATAATAATAATAATAATAATAATAATAATAATAATAATAATAATAATAATAATAATAATAATAATCATAGTTTTATACATCACCGAGCTCGATAGATGCATAGATGCATACGCTTACATGTGGCCAGTACCTCGTATTCGTCGGATAGTGGCTTCGAACTCCACTGTCGGCACCCCTGAAGATGGTTTTCCGTGGTTTCCCATTGCCACACCAGGCAAATGGTGGGGCTGTACCTAAATTAATGCTACTGGCGCTTCCTTCCCACTCCTAGCCCTTTCCTATCCTCCCGTCGCCATGTAAAGCGACGTAAAGCAAATTGTAAAAAACAGTTTTATATCTTACTAGCTACATTTACGAGCATTCTGAGGTGCTGGATATCTGTTCCTCAGGAGTTACTTCACATATGGGTAATGAAATGAAATGTCGTATGGCTTTTAGTGCCGGGATATCCCTGGACGGGTTCGGCTCGCCAGGTGCAGGTCTTTCTATTTGACACCCGTGGGTGACCTGCGCGTCGTGATGAGGATGAAATGATGATGAAGACAACGTATACACCCAACCCCCGTGCCATTGGAATTAACCAATTAAGGTTAAAATCGCCGACCCGGCCGGGAATCGAACCCGGGACCCTCTGAACCGAAGGCCAGTACGCTGACCAATCAGCCATCGAGTCGGACTTCACATATGGGTAAGTCTACCGAGACGAGCTGGTATACCGGAACATTTTTAATACACGCGAACTCAGCCGGGGTCGAACGCACCACCTTGGGCACAGAAAGCCTGCGCTCTAAAACCTGAGCTACTCAGCGTGGCGTTCTGTATGGAATTCTTTATGTACAGTGTGCATCATAACTTTAACAACAAATAATCAGGGATTAATTTTAATTTAATTTCGTGTGGCTATTTCTAGCCGAGTGCAGCCCTTGTAGGGCAGACCCTCCGATGAGGGTGAGCGGCATCTGCCATGTGTAGGTAACTGCGTGTTATTGTGGTGGAGGATAGTGTTATGTGTGGTGTGTGAGTTGCAGGGATGTTGGGGACAGCACTAACACCCAGCCCCTGGGCCATTGAAATTAACCAATGAAGGTTAAAATCCCCGACCCGGCCGGGAATCGAACCCGGGACAAAATCAGGGATGATCTTCGTGTTATATTAAATACGGTGGTGCAATCTGATTGGCAGGAGAAACCATTTGTTTTCGAGAAAATGAGGTTACTTCGTTACTTCCGGGCGAGCAATTCAAATTGACGAACTCACCGTATTTGCTATGCCAGAGCACAAGCCGATGCCGGGCTTCTGGGAAGAGAAGGGGAGGAGGCGAAGTGGGGTGTATGATGGAAACAGAGATAATGCTCCGCGCGTTCGACTCGCACTTGTCGCTCACAGGCAACATTCATAGTTCGTTTATTAAACAGCCGTAACTGCAGTCACAGTCCGCCTCTGTGGTGTAGTGGTTAGCGTGATTAGCTGCCACCCCCGGAGGTCCGGGTTCGATTCCCGGGTCTGCCACGAAAATTTGAAAAGTGGTACGAGGGCTGGAACGGGGTCCACTCAGCCTCGGGAGGTCAACTGAGTAGAGGTGGGTTCGATTCCCACCTCAGCCATCCTCGAAGTGGTTTTCCGTGGTTTCCCACTTCTCCTCCAGGCGAATGCCGAGATGGTACCTAACTTAAAGCCACGGCCGCTTCCTTCCCTCTTCCTTGTCTATCCCTTCCAATCTTTCCATCCCTCCACAAGGCCCCTGTTCAGCATAGCAGGTGAGGCCGCCTGGGCGAGGTACTGGTCATTCTCCCCAGTTATATTCCCGACCAAGAGTCTGAAGCTCCAGGACACTGCCCTTGAGGCGGTAGAGGTGGGAACCCTCGCTGAGTCCGAGGGAAAAGCCGAACCTGGAGGGTAAACAGATGATGATGATGATGATGAACTGCAGTCACAGTACACTTGTCAGTCAAGGAATGCACTTTCTCCTCTCGTCTGTTGGTCGCAGTAACCTTCTTTATTATTTAACATGCTCGAAGATGCAACGCTACCGCCCCACGATGGTGTATTCCTTCAGTCACAACATTGTAAACGGATGTAAGTACTGAACGAAGGAAACAATACGCCCAAAGGTTTGATAACAAGAGATGTTTGCACTTTGTTCAGGATGTGTGCTGTATCGCGCATTACCTCTGTCCCCCAATTCCCGTCCCTTCCCTTCCTTCCTCTGACGCACAGCAACAGTCAGCGACTGGCTCTCTGACATAGCAAATAAGGCAAGTTCATCAATTTGAAACGCGAGGCCAGAACTAACAAAATAACATTATCTCGAAAAGAGACATTTTCTCCGACAATCAGATTGCACCATCATTCTTAACACAACACGAAGAGCATCCCTGATTTTTTGTCGGTATACCTAGGTAGGTAGTTATCATACACCGCCTCTGTGTTGTAGTGGTTGGTGTGATTAGCTGCCACCCCCGGAGGACCGGGTTCGATTCCCGGCTCTGCCACGAAAGTTGAAAAATGGTACGAGGGCTGGAACGGGGTCCACTCAGCCTTGGGGGCTCAACGGAGTAGAGGTGGGTTCGATTCTCAACTCTGCCATCCTCGAAGTTGATTTCCGTGGTTTCCCACTTCTCCTTCAGGCAAATGCCGGGATGGCACGTAACTTAAGACCAGGGCCGCTTCCTCCCCGCTTCCTTATCTATCCCTTCCAATCATTCCATCCCCCCTCCCAAAGTCGCTATTCAGCAAAGCAGATGAGGCCACTTGGGCGAGGTACTGGTCCTCCTCCACAGTTCTATCCCCCGACCATAAAATCTCACGCTGCTGTACACTGCCCTTCAGACGGTAGAGTTCGGATCGCTCGCTGAGTCCGAGAGAAAAGCCAACCCTGGAGGGTAAACAGATTAAGGAGGAAAGAAAGAAAGATAGTTATGGTAAACTCTGTAGCCAACATGTGTTTTTATGTTATTGATTTTACGTCCCACTAACGACTTTTACAGTTTTTGGAAACGCCGATGTGCCAGAATTTTGTACCGCAGGGGTTCGTTTACCTGCCAGTAAATTCCACCGGCCTCCATCAGGATCGAACCTGCCAACATGGGCTCAGAAAGCCAGCGCCTTAACCGTCTGAGCCACCCAGCAAGGCTATGGAATTAGTTAAACGACTTCGTTTGGTATGTAAAATAATAATAATAATAATCCAGCTCCTTAGACAACAAAATAGCATCGCGTTCTTCGGTTCAGAGGGTATTGGGTTCGATTTCCGTCAGGGTCGGGAATTTTGCTACTTCTGGTCAACTCCTCTGACTCGGAGATCGGGTATTTATAATTGTCTCAATCCTCACCACACTACCAACTTTCACAGATACACGCAATAATGAGTACATCCCTTCATATACTGTAGGACTGGCGTCAGGAAGGGCATTCGGCCGTTAACAAGGACCGAATCCGCGTATGCTACGTAGTTCGCACCCGTGAATCAAACGGTACCTGGCAATAATAATAATAATAATAATAATAATAATAATAATAATAATAATAATAATAATTATTATTATTATTATTATTATTATTATAATAATTATTATTATTATTAATATTATTATTATTATTATTATTATTATTATTATTATTATTATTATTATTATCCTCTGCGAACCATGTGACCTTGCCGCGGTGGGGAGGCTTGCGTGTCCCAATGATGCAGATAGCCGAGCCGCAGGTGCAACCATATCGGATGGGTATCTGTTGAGAGACCAGAATAACGAATGGTTCATCGAAAGGGGGTGTAACCGTACAAAAGGGTTACAGATTCCATTCAGTATTTATTATTATTATTATTATTATTATTATTATTATTATTATTATTATTATTATTATTATTATTATTATTAACCCGATTCATTAGATTTTATATTCTGTTTCTCATCATTTAAACTGTAATAATTAGGTATCACGTATATTATTGTATTTAATCATAGGTTAAGTGAAATTTGTTTGTAATTATTCTGTATTGTAGTAAGTGAGATTTGTTGGTTTCATATAGTCAGGCTGTGGCTTGTAACTCTGGCTAGATGAGCTGGCATAGTATTTTGCAATCAAGGCTATGTTTAACTGAGAATGTTATGTGCAAGTAGATTTCCCGGTGACGCATTCAGCACAGTCATCCTCAATCCGCTTGGGCACGCGTAGACATGGGCACGTGATTGCGACCAAGTGTCAGTATTCGCCAGCTACTGTATGTTGAAGTGGAAGGGATGAACAGAGAGTAGGGAGATGAGTCGTCATCGCGAGGTTATAAAGTCGATGCAACGGTGGTGAGAGGTATTGAGATCATAACGTGCAGATCATATGTAACAGTCAGATGTATCAAATGGAAGAAGTGGTCTTAGTGTGATGCTCAGAGCTAAGAGTTGTGTTTTCAAGAGGTCTTGTAATAATCGAGGAGGTCTACAAGTGGTGGTTGTATCCGAGCAGAGACGGGTACTATGCTGATAAAGAAACATCATCTTCTTGTGAGGATGGACTTCACAAGATGTTTCAATAATATTTTCAAATTTCTGATAATATAATGAGTGGACGTAATTACATTGGAGCTCCCTACACGCGTACATGGTATGTAGGCCAACTCCTTGTTATATAAGAAGATAACAGCAGACGGCTCCCGACTTCAGCTCATAGGTTTTCCCAAGAATTTCAAGTTCAACAGCGGTGTATGCAGACATCAGGTAATTAAAGCATCAGACATGTTATGCATTCATAACATGAAGAAGAATGTAATCAGCGGCGATATCACATCTCACTTCAAGTTCATGCCAATAGCTTTTTTAGTTTAGATTAAATTTTCCTTTTATTAGTACCGCAAATCTCACTATATACATTTTTTTGTTAAATTAAAAGACATCAATGATTGTTCATTGTGACGTAAATTATAGTCATAAACTCAGTTTTATTTTAACTATAATAAGTGATTCCAGCTCCATGTACAATCCTCAATTGTGGAAATGCAACAGTAATTTAATATTGTCCTGATCCATATCCCTGTATATTGCCAAATATGTGAGTTTATCACCTCATGCCTTGAGATAATTGATATAAGAGGTATGCTCTACCAAATTTTGTTGTTTTTTATTTAACAAGCAACTGGCACTCAAACAAATGTTATGTATATTGTGTGAAGGAGATGAAGGTATAAGAGAAGTGGTTGGAGAAGCCACAGGGGGTAGCAGCCTTTCGGTAGTTGCAAAGGCGGCAGTCTAGATGATTGACTGATACGGCCTTGTAATAATACTCAACATGGCCTGGCTGTGTTGATACTGCTACGCGGCTGAAAGCAACGGGAAACTACAGCCGTAACTAACTCCCGAGGACATGCAGCTCTCTCTGTATGAATGATGTACTGATGATGGCTTCCTCCCGGGTAAAATATTCCGGAGGTAAACTAGTCCCCCATTCGGATCTCCGGGTGGGGACTACAAGAGAGGGGGCGATCATCAGGAAGATGGATACTGACATTCTGCAAGTCGGAGCGTGGAATGTTAGAAGTTTGAATCGTTGTGGTAGGTTAGAGAATCTGAAAAGGATAGGCTAGAGTTAGATGTAGTTGGTATAAGTGAAGTACGTTGGCAGGAAGAACAGGATTTTTGGTCAGCCGACTACCGAATTATCAACACAAAATCACACAGGGAAAATGCAGGAGTTGGTTTAATAATGAATAAGAAAATAGGGCAGCGGGTAAGCTACTACGACCAGCATAGTGAAAGAATTATTGTCGTCAAGATAGACACCAAACCAATGCCCACCACAATAGTGCAGGTCTATATGCCTACTAGTTCAGCGGATGATGAAGAAATCGAAAGAATATATGAGGAGATAGAAGATTTAATACAATATGTAAAAGGTGACGAGAATCTAATTGTGATGGGAGACTGGAATGAAGTGGTAGGCCAAGGAAGAGAAGGTAGTACAGTAGGAGAATTTGGATTGGGACAAAGGAACGAAAGAGGAAGTCGGCTGGTTGAATTCCGCACTGTTCATAATTTAGTGCTTGCCAATACTTGGTTCAAACACCACAAACGACGGCTGTATACGTGGACAAGACCTGGAGACACTGGAAGGTATCACATAGACTTCATTATGATTAGGCAGAGATTCAGAAACCAGGTGTTGGATTGCAAAACTTTCCTAGGAGCAGACGTGGACTCTGACCACAACTTGTTGGTCATGAAATGCCATCTGAAGTTGAAGAAATTGAAGAAAGGAAAGAATGCAAAAAGATGGGATCTAGACAAGTTGAAAGAAAAGAGTGTGAGGGATTGCTTCAAGGAACATATTGCAAAAGGACTAAATGAAAAGGCTGAAGGAAACACTATAGAGGAAGAGTGGAGTGTCATGTAAAATGAAGTCAGTAGGGCTGCTGAAGAAATGTTAGGAAGGAAGAAAAGATCAACTAAGAATCAGTGGATAACTCAGGAGATACTAGACCTGATTTATGAACAACGAAAATACAAGAATGCTAGAAATGAAGAGGGCAGAAAAGAATACAGGCGATTAAAGAATCAAGTGGATAGAAAGTGCAAGGTAGCTAAGGAAGAATGGCTGAATATGAAGTGCAAGGATGTTGAAGGCTGTATGGTCCTGGGAAAGGTAGATGCTGCATACAGGAAAATCAAGGAAACCTTTAGAGAAAGGAAATCTAGGTGTATGAATATTAAGAGCTCAGATGGAAAGCCACTTCTAGGGAAAGAAGACAAAGCAGAAAGATGGCAGGAGCATATCCAACAGTTGTATGAAGGTAAAGATGTAGATAATTTGGTTCTGGAACATGAAGAGGCTGTTAATGCAGATGAAATGGGAGACCCAATTTTGAGGTCAGAGTTTGACAGAGCTGTGAGTGACCTCAATAGGAACAAGGCACCTGGAATTGATGACATTCCCTCTGAATTACTGACTGCCTTAGGAGAAACCAGCATGGCAAGGTTATTTCATTTAGTGTGTAAGATGTATGAGACAGGAGAAGTCCCATCCGATTTTCTGAAGAATGTTGTACCTATTCCCAAGAAAGCCGGTGCTGACAGGTGTGAAAACTACCGCACCATTAGTTTAGTATCTCATGCCTGCAAAATTTTAACACGTATTATTTACTGAAGAATGGAAAAACAAGTTGAAGCTGAGTTGGGAGAAGATCGATTTGGCTTCAGTAAAAATGTAGGAACACGTGAAGCAATCCTGACTTTACGTCTGATCTTAGAGGATCGAATCAAGAAGGACAAGCCCACGTACATGGCATTCGTAGATCTAGAAAAGGCATTCGATAATGTTGATTGGACCAAGCTATTTATGATTCTGAAGACGATAGGGATCAGATACCGAGAACGAAGAATTATCTACAATCTGTATAAAAGTCAGTCTGCAGTAATAAGAATCGAGGGCTTTGAAAAAGAAGCAGCAATCCAGAAAGGATTTTCAAGGTTTTACATAGAACAGGCAGTAAAGGAAATCAAAGAGAAATTTGGAAAGGGAATCACAGTCCAAGGAGAGGAAATCAAAACCTTGAGATTTGCCGATGATATTGTTATTTTATCTGAGACTGCAGAAGATCTCGAGAAGTTGCTGAATGGTATGGATGAAGTCTTGGGTAAGGAGTACAAGATGAAAATAAATAAGTCCATAACAAAAGTAATGGAGTGCAGTCGAACGAAGGCAGGTGATGCAGGAAATATTAGATTAGGAAATTAAGTCTTAAAGGAAGTAGATGAATATTGTTACTTAGGTAGTAAAATAAGTAACGATGGCAGAAGTAAGGAGGACATAAAATGCAGACTAGCACAAGCAAGGAAGAGCTTTCTTAAGAAAAGAAATTTGCTCACTTCAAACATTGATATCGGAATTAGAAAGATGTTTTTGAAAACTTTTGGGTGGAGCGTGGCATTGTATGGAAGTGAAACATGGATGATAACTAGCTCAGAAAGAAAGAGAATAGAAGCTTTTGAAATGTGGTGTTAGAGAAGAATGCTGAGGGTGAGATGGATAGATCGAATCACGAATGAAGAGATACTGAATCGAATTGGTGAGAGGAGATCGATTTGGCTAAATTTGACGAGAAGAAGATATAGAATGTTAGGGCACATCTTAAGACACCCAGGACTTGTTCAGCTGGTTTTTGAAGGAAGTGTAGGGGGGTAAGAACGGTAGGGGTAGGCCAAGGTATGAATATGACAAGCAGATTAGAGCAGATGTAGGATGCAATAATTACGTAGAAATGAAAAGGTTAGCAAAGGATAGGGTGGCATGGAGAGCTGCATCAAACCAGTCTATGGACTGATGACTCAAACAATAATAATAATAATAATAATAATAATAATAATAATAATAATAATAATAACATATGTATCGTCAAATCAATTGCTGGGTATATTCGAAGAGACGCTAGGAATCGGAAATTTGCCCCTCAGGAGTACTTCAATGTGCTGGAAAACAAAGGCACGGAGATGTCAGATTTAAATACATCCCACCGGGCGAGTTGGCCGTGCGGTCACGGATACGCAGCTATGAGCTTGCATCCGGAAGATAGTGGGTTCGTATCCCACTGTCGGCAGCCCCGAAGATGGTTTTCCCTGGTTTCTCATTTTCACAGCAGGCAAATGCTAGGACTGTACATTAATGGAGGCCACGGCCGCTTCCTTTCCACTCCTAGCCTTTTACTGTCCCATCGTCGCCATAAGACCTGTCTGTGTCGGTGCGACGTAAAAGCCACTAGCAGAAAAAAGTAAATAAATCCCTATGCCACTGACGTTAACTGGAAACGAACCTGGCTATCTTGGCAACAGAAGGACAGCAACTAATTGACTACGCCACAGAGGTTGGCAGCATTTCAAGTAATTGTTTCTCGATTTACAGGTAGGAAGTCATTAGATTGTTTGTTCTGCAGTATACTCACTAAGGAGTTTATATAGATAGTGTGTGTGTAACCCCACTGTCGGCAGCCCTGAGAATGGTTTTCCGTGGTTTCCTATTTTCACACCAGGCAAATGCTGGGGCTGTACCTCAATTAAGGCCACGGTCGCTTCCTTCCCACTCCTAGCTCTTTCCTTTCCCATGTCGCCATAAGACCTATCTGTGTCGGTGTGATGTAAAACAACTAGCAAAAAAATATAGATATACAGTGTGTTAACATTAAAAATTGCCGGGCTGAGTGGCTCAGACGGTTGAGGCGCTGGCCCTCTGACCCCAACTTGGCAGGTTCGATCTTGGCTCAGTCCGGTGGTATTTGAAGGTGCTCAAATACGTCAGCCTCGTGTCGGTAGATTTACTGGCAAGTAAAAGAACTCCTGCGGGACTAAATACCGGCACCTCAGCGTCTCCGAAAACCGTAAAAGAGTAGTTAGTAGGACGTAAAGCCAATAACATTGTTAACATTAAAAATTAGATAGTCTGTAACAAGGATGCGGATTTCGAATCTAATGGACTTGCAGTCAAGTTCATAACAGGGCTACTGCATTATAGCGGGAAGGGCATCCTGTCTTGTATCCCAAATCAAGTCCCAGACTGACGCCGGATTATAAGATATATTGGAGAAAATAAACACATAACAAGGGTCAGTTTTATTTATAATAGGTACACCTGTATAGCCAGGCTGTGCATGCGTGCGCGTGTGTGTATGCGTGTGACCATGAACATGTGTGAAGCAATCCACTACCGTTGTGTAATTATGTAAATAAGTCACCATCGACTCTCTACGTGATATCAGGCTATGTTGTTCATAAAAACAGTGCAAGGTATATTAGTGGCAATACGATCTACATATCGTTTGACCGCCTGGTGGCCATGATCTTTAAGGCGTGAAGTCTATGTGGTCGGATACATAGGTTAGCCGGTTCGAGACTCGCTGGTAAAAAAAAATTCCATCAGAATTTTGGACGGTGGTGGTATACAATTTATCATTAGCGGCTGGTGGTATCTGAAGCTGGGTGTTGCACCAAAATGTTCAGTGTCACATTTTCATAGCTTCCAGAAATAACAAGAAACTCTATTATCTTTAAGTACATTCTTACTAAAACTGAAATATATCTGGCAATTCAACCCAGGAAATAAGAGTGCAATTATACACTATAACTAGAGTCACTCTTCTTAATAATGTTATTGGTTTTTACTAATGACTTTTTACGGTTTTCGGAGACGCTGAGGTGCCGGAATTTAGTCCCGCAGGAGTTCTTTTACATACCGGTAAATCTACTGACACGAAGCTGACCACCGGACTGAGCCAGGATCGAACCTGCCACATTGCGGTCAGAAGGCCAGCGCCTCAACCGTCTAAGCCACTCAGCCTGACACAGTTACTGTTGCCTCACATGAATTTAAAATTGAAAATTTACCCTCCTGTTTTTCATTGAAGCATGTTGGTAATATTGTGGGTGGTCAGATATAGCATGGAAAAGAAATTACCCTGCACGTTGGTCACGCGTTAGGGTCGCGTAGCTGTGAACTTGTATTCGGGGGATAGTGGGTTCGAACGCTAATGTCGGAAGCCCTGAAGATGGTTTTCCGCGGTTTCCCATTTACACACCAGGCAAATGCTGTATCTGTGCCTTAATTAAAGCCACGGCCGCTTCCTTCCAACTCCTAGCTCTTTCCTATTCCATCGTCGCCATAAGATTTATCTGCGTCAGTGCAAGGTAAATGAAATTTTTAAAATTTTAATAATGGAAATGAATTACCTCTGCGAGAGGAGAGAAAGTAGGAATTAAGTAATCTCCGTAGAGTGGCACAATCTAACGGAGACATTAGGAACTGTTTCTTGAAGGGGACTTGCTAGTCTCGTACAACTCCCTGAGAACGATACCTGATGCTATGCAGGCTTGGGCTCGTTCCTGCTGAGGTGCATTGCGCCGCGCTGTCCGCTAGGGAGTTGCCATAAGAAAGCAAACCACCTGAGTTTGATTCGAAGCCAGCAGCGTTTATTCGTCCGTTACGAAGCATTACTTCAGCGAACGATCAAAGATGGTAGATTTTAACATGCTCTCGAATATATGTTAGGTTTATTAAACTAAAACATCAGAAGAAAAGTCCGACTCGTTGGCTGAATGGTCAGCGTCCTGGCCTTCGGTTCAGAGGGTCCCGGGTTCGATTCCCGGCCGGGTCGGGGATTTTAACCTTAATTGGTTAATTCCAGTGGCCCGGGGGCTGGGTGTTTGTGCTGTCCCCAACATCCCTACAACTCACACACCACACATAACACTATCCTGTACCACAATAACACGCAGTTACCTACAAATGGCAGATGCCGCCCAACCTCATCGGAGGGTCTGCCTTACAAGGGCTGCACTCGGCTAGAAATAGCCACAGGATATTATTATTATTATCAGAAGAAAATACGACAAATGAAGAGTAAAATTTTTGGGAGTTGTGCAACACTGCAACAATACCACGCACCGCCCCTGCAATTTATAATCACTAGATTCTGTTCCAAAAGCCTGGTTTAAATTCCAAACTTCTCTGCAGTGCTCATATGGAGTGAGGGCATATGAAGCTGTTGATTGTGATTCGTCCGTCAGATGGATACGTAAAGCCAGGAGCAGAGCCCTTCGTGCTATTCGACAGGAGGAGACTATGTGTTTGCACCTGGCTTCACCCTCTCCCTTCCTGCTACCTTATATTACGTCATTATTACGTCATTCATTTTATCTCATTAACTTCTCTTGATGTCCGCCTCTGTGGTGTAATTACGTGTGATTAGCTGCCACCCCCAGAGGCCCGGGTTCGATTCCCGGCTCTGCCACGAAAATTTGAAAAGTGGTACGAGGGCTGGAACGGGGTCCACTCAGCTTCGGGAGGTCAACTAAGTAGAGGTGGATTCGATTCCCACCTCCGCCATCCTGGAAGTGGTTTTCCGTGGTTTCCCACTTCTCCAGGAAAATGCCGGGATGGTACCTTACTTAAGGCCACGGCCACTGCCTTCCCACTTCCTTGTCTATCCCTTCCAATCTTCCCATCCTCCTACAAAGCCCTTGTTCAGCATAGCAGGTGAGGCCGCCTGTGCGAGGTACTGGTCGTTCTCCCCAGTTGTATACCCCAACCGAATGTCTCACGCTCCGGGACACTGTCGTTGAGGCGGTAGAGGTGGGATCCCTCGCTGAGGGATAAACCAAACCTGGAAGGTAAGCAGATTAAGAAAGAAAGAAGAACTTCTCTTGATGAGGTTGACGTCAGGAAGAACATCCGGTCGTAAAATCTCGTTGCGAAGATTCATTTCAGTTCATACTCGACCGCGTAATAAAATGGGACAAGGGATGACATACACATAGACAGCCTACTGTATATAACGTAGGAGTATACCGCTCAATTAAAATTTGTCGGACTAAGTTATTTCTTCTTATTCTGCTACTAGGTGAACATAGACGCCAAGTAGAATCGAACACTGTACTCGATGTCGTTAAATTCAACATGTGATTAGAACAGTAATTGATGTGCAGATCACTAAATAAGTAACCAAGACTAGAATCGAACACTGTACTCGATACAACATGTGTTTAGAACATTTCAGGGGTTATTTTTGTTCTAAGAAGATCAGATTACAAAAGAAGTGATTAAGATTAGAATCGAACCCTGTACTCGATACAACATATGGTCAGAACATTGACTGATGTGTTTAAAACACGATACACGATACGACATGTCTGGGGGATAGCTTTGTTCTAAGAGAAAAAATAATAAGACTAGAATTCTGAACAGCTTGCGCAAGATAGCGACTGTTATAACCTCCTTTTCCTCCTCCTGCTCTGTTAAGGCATAGCTTTATCGAACATACAACGCGATCTTATGCAGATCACGTAGCCAACTCGCTTAGTAAACGATATAGCAAAAGTACAAATTCAATGATTTGCCTAGTACGAAAATCAAAAATACTGTGCACATATCGTGTAGCTAACTCGCCCAGTAAACGATATAGCGAAAGTACGACTTCAATGATTTGCGTAGTGCGAAAATCAAAAACTATAGAAACACACTGTGCGCATGCTGCGTAGCTAACTTGCTCAGTAAACGATATAGCAACACTTCAATCATTTGCCTAGTGCGAAAATCAAAAACTACTAAAAATCCTCACCGCGTAGCCAACTCGCTCGGTTACACATACCGCGCAGCTAACACGCTCAGTAATTGCAAATACACGGGTAATCGACTACAACACTAATACACGCTATGTAAAAATAAAAATTCATACTGCGTAACCAACTCGCTCAGTTACACAGCTAACACGCTTAGTAATTGCAAATACATCACAACACGACTAGAACACTGATATACGCATACACGTCACACTTTTTCGAAACACACGGACAAGAATGTTGCGAGATACTACACCTATGATACTTACATGTTAAAAAAAGGGGGGAGGAAACATAATAAATCATAAATTTTTTGTATGCATGTTGTCTCCTCCAAGTTGTAAAACCAAATGGGAGCAGTACATTTCACAGGTATGTAGCTACAGAGGGCAGCACGATGCTCCGTTGATTAAAGATGGCCACTGTAAGCTGTCAAAAAAGCACGTGGGTTTGTTTCCAAACAAGAGCACGTGGAAATTGCCGCCACCACATTTCAAAGGTAGTGCCATAAAGAGGCAGCACTGATGTTAGCGATGCAAGATAACAGCTGTCAAGAAAGCACGTGCATAAGGTAGCAACAGTGAGGTTTAGCCCCGTCAAGATAGCAGCACTGATGTTAGCGATGCGTTGTTGTTTAAAGATAGCCGCTTGACAGCTGTCAAAAAGCATGTGGCTGTCAAAAAAGCACGTGGCTTCGTTTACCAATTCAAATCTCGCGCCAGTGGGGTTTAGTGCCGTAAAGATGGCAGCAATGAGGTTTAGGTCCGTCAAGATGGCAGCACTGAGGTTAGCGATGCGTTGTTGTTTAAAGATGGCGGATGACAGGTGTCAAAAAGCACGTGGCTTTGTTTACAAATTGAAATCTCGCACCAAAATTCAAATTTCCCGCCAAAATTCCAATTTCTCGCGGGAGGAGGAGGCACCCGAACCATCCACTTATACTACTCCTATTGTTTAAAGAAGTCCATCGTGATCTTTAAAAATGTGTAGTCAGGTAAGAAGGTGCAGGGAATGGAGAAGTATTCAGGATGAAAAGTAGGTACGGTCGTAATCTTTAAAAATGTCGAGTCAGGTAAGAAGATGCAGGGAATGGAGAAGTATTCAGGATGAAAAGTAGGCACGGAGGTGTCGAATCTGTCCGAAAGGATACCAAAGAGACGGAGCAGGGTATTCTCGCAGAAAGAACGAGCAAGGGAGAGCCAGATAATGAAGGAACAATGGCGAAAGAGTAAAAATTTCACAGCGCAAGTGGCTGTGCGGTCTCGGTCACGTGATTATCAGCTTGCATTCGGGAGATAGTGGGTTCTAACCCCACTGTCGACGGCCCTGAAAATGGTTTTCCGTGGTTTCCCATTTTCAAAACAGACAAATGCTGGGTCTGTACCTTAATTAAGGCTGTTACGGGGATACCCGTTGAATGCAGAGGTGAAAGAACGTGCGGGCTGGATGGGTCTATCCACAATATGAAACTAAACTTAAAATTTTTCTCAAGGTTATGTTTTCAATAGATAACACGATTTAACAAATTTTCACTAGGTGAAATAACAATGAAAGATCAGGTACAAGGTATAATTTTACAAAAAAGAGCACGAAAGCACAAGTTTAGGGGTCTTTACAAGTTCTGGGCTTCGAGCCCCAATTTTTACAATCCTTGAGCTACTTGCCCAACTTTACCAAGGCACATTTTTGTCCAAAGGGCAGAAAACCCCTTCATTCAAGGAGCATTTGCTCCAAAAACCATATTAGGCCTCCTAGTGGCACTTTTACCACATATAAAGGAGCTGGCCCGCTCTCAGTTTTTCACGCCTATTACCAGGCCATACCAGATTTAACACTTAATTACCCTCAAGGCACAACTTGCATCAAATGAAGCGGGGGTATCACGTATCCAACCTACTGGGCCTTAGTAGAAAAAGAATAGGTTAAGTAAATGGCCCAAAATACAAAAAAGAATGGAGGCGTGTACTTGCACTCCTAAATTAAACTTCATAAAACCTAAGAGGCACAAGGCCGATGGAACGGAGGCTATTCCCAAACTATGGAGGTGACTCGTATAAGGAAAAGAAGAAAACCAATTACAAAACGTAGTCACCTCAAACCAATATGAAGGGGTGCTCGAGAGGGTAAATCACTCCCTATCCCCGATTTACAGTTAAAGATATATGAAGTTTTACAAAAGCGACGGAAAATTACATGTTTGAAGATAGGTTACATAGTAAAGGTTTCGGACCTTCCCCGCGGGTTAAACTGCTGAGCTAGCAAGAAATAAAGATGTTAAGTGGCCATTACCTTACTGAAGAACTGCTACCTGAAGAAAGAGGCGCTTCCCACCTCCTGCTACACGTCCATACACTAAGTTAAAAATGTTGATGATGTGGCCGAGAGACAAGAAAATGAGCAGTTTTTATACCCTCGGAGAAAGTTCGAGACCTTTCATGAATAAAACAGCCACACCCACTCAATTTTATTGGTCAGTGTAGATGGTACACTCAAAACCGAAGAAGAAAGACACGATTCAAAACTGGCGGAAATAAAAGATTAATACTGTATTGCCAACCCACAAATGAATGAACGAAATTTAGTAAAGAGCAAAACTTATGAATATAAAATTTCTTCAAAAACGTTCCTTCACTTCGCACCAGGGTGCATGATCATAGTTTTTTAGTAGAAACATCTATAAGAGAACGTCCACACTTCTTGATCAAATCGAAAACAAAACAAGTTGAAATCCACACAGTATTGACAACTTCGTAATCACAAATTTTTCGGTAGTGACATCTTCTGAGAAACTTATGAGTTGATCCGGTTTTTAAAGTTCAGAGTTTCTCCTGTACAGAAGGATTTATTGGCACAAGATTTAAAACTGCGGCGTAGGGGTGTACCGCCCGGCACAAAGGCCACGGTCGCTTCCTTCCCACGCCTAGCCCTTTCTTATCCCATCGTCGCCGGAAAACATGTCTGTGTCGGTGCGACATAAAGAAAAATTGTAAAAAGAAAAAAACGAATTACCCTAAACACTCGTTTCGTTTTTCTCTCTCTTTCTAAGATTATTCAATACTGTCCAGCGAGGTTCCCCGCCGCTTGACCTAGCATTTACCAGTTATTACCGAAACTTTGCCATGACTTCTTCTTGAATTCAACAAAGTGGGCGCTATCTTCGAAAATTCTCCGGAATACCCGCACATTCCTAACAGATTTCCTGAATTCAAAGTCGGTTGAGATGTGGTATATTATGGATCTAGTGCCCCTACCCTCCCATGTGTAGCAGTGAATAGCCTTATGCTTGAATAAAGTATTTGCTACTCCCATACTAGCACAGAGGTCCAGTAAGGTCATCCCATTCCAATGAGCTTCCATATCTTCTCTACATTGACCACCACCTTCTCATAGCCTTCAATTCTATTTCCAACTCTCACATTGAAATAGCCAATAAGCACTATCCTATTCTTGCCATTGACCCTGACTACTATATAACTCGGTATTCCATAAAAGTTTTCAACTTTATTCTCATCTGCACCCTCACATTATTATTATTATTATTATTATTATTCTTATTATTATTATTATTATTATTATTATTATTATTATTATTATTATTATTATTATTATTATTATTATTATTTTCTTTTGCTTCTTAGTTTGTTTTTTGTTAGGGATTTTCCCGGCTCCTTGGCTGAATTGCCAGCGTCAGAGCCTTAGGTTCAGAGTGATCCCAGGTTCGATTTTCTGACGGGTCGGGAATTTGAATCGGGTTTGTTTAATTCCTCCGTCTCGGGGACTGAGTGTTGGTGCTGTCCGTGACCTCACGAGGTAAGTAAACTGGTGTCCTCATCCTGAGGTGGTGCGGCTCTTTTCAGGCACACCCTCAATGGAGGTGAGCACCTCAGCAGCTGTGGAACAAGCTGTAAAAGCAGAAGAAGAAGAAGAAGAGGAAGAAGAAGAAAAACAAGATATTTGCTACGGATTTAGCATCAAGCGAACACGCACATTTCCATAGGTTTAAAGAACAACCCCCCCACCGATGGCGAGGGGCGCTGGAATTCACTAGTACTGGTGCGCAATTGCGCTCCTCTGCCAGTCGTGCAGGGTTTGTTCCCCGTTATTGGTTAATAATTGGTTCAGCGAGTGATGCAGAAATTGTGGGTTGAACGTGACATGAGAAAATTGAAGAAAGAAAAGACTTAAAAAGTATTGAGGAGAAGAATACCTGAGTAGTTAACATGACGTGGTGCGGCTCTAGGGCTGTGTGGCCTTTGATCACGGGGGTCCAGGGTTCGATTCGCGGAAGGGTCGGAAATTTTAACCATAATATATTGGTTAATTTCGCTGGCACGGGGGCTGGGTGTTTTTGTCGTTTTCAACGTCATTTCATCCTCATCACGACGTGCAGATCACCTATGGGCGTCAAATCAAAGACCTGCATATGGCGAGATGAACTTGTCCCCGGACACTCCCGGCACTAGAAGCCCTACGCCATTTCATTTCATTTCATTTCAACATGACGTGAGGAAATAGAAGAAGGAAAGAGTTAAATAGTTGTAAGAGCAGAGTACTTGAGTGTCTAGAGAATTTCGTAGGTTGGTAACGCTATTTATTGATTATTGATGGAAGATAAGCACTTCAGTGGATAGCACTACGGTTTGGACAGTCGTGACAGACGCAGTTAAGAATTTTGCGGCCTGCGGTGATGTGGTAGACATGTTGGTCATTCATCCATGTACTGACCACACCCAAAGTAGCTGCGAATAGTTCAAATGGGCTCCTCATCACCGGTTGTCGCTATGTAGATATTCGCGAGTGTGAGGTGTTAGTACACACTTTTAGTTTCAAAATTTGGAAAAGCTGATGTAAATTTGGCATTTCGCGAGTGCGCCGCCTCGGCTGATCCTAACTAACTTCTAGCACGTCGGGGTATATGGCTGGAAAGGCTGCTAATAGAAGTGAGTGGGCGGGTGGTGGGGGTTTACTTGGCAGTTGTCTGGTAGGGTCGTGGAAGCTCGTGGGGCGTGGGGGGAGGGGGCGTACCAGAATTGCGACGACAGAGGGGTAAGCTCAGGGTAGGACTGAGTTGGGAGCGGCTTTGTCGTTAATTAGAGGTACGGTTCTGATATTTGCCTCAGGTGAAAGTAGTACACCACAGAAATCCTTCTTCAGGTTTACTGATAGTGGGATTCGAACCCATCATTATCCGACTGCCTACCGTCGTGCATGGTCAGCTCTCTCTGTTTTATTGTTACTGGCTTTACTTCCCACTAACTGATTTTACGGTTTGCGGAGACACCGAAGTGCCAGAATTTCGTTCCGCAGGATTCTTTTACGTGGCGATAAATCTACCACACTGAGGCTCGCTATAATAGCTTCATTATTTATTTATTTACTTATTTATTTATTTATTTATTTATTTATTTATTTATTTATTTATTTATTTATTTATTTATTTATTTATTTATATTGGTTAACGTGTACTGTGAAGCATTACTGTCGTGATCCTAAGGATTGCACACGTTTAGGATTTGGGTTCGGTCCTAGGCTAGGATTCTTAAAATCTGATTAAACTGAACAATTAACTGAAACAATGAAATTCGTAAATCTATTTAAAAGCAAAACAAACCCCACGGTGCAAGAGCTCCGAAGGGCTATGGACTACCAAGCTATTACTGCTCAGCCCAAAGGCCTGCAGATTACGGCCCTTATTCATGGCTTTCTAGACCGCGGCCACTATCTCTCCGTCAGATAGCTCCTCCATTGTAATCACGTAGGCTGAATGGGCCTCAAACCAGCTCTGAGATCCAGGTAAAAGTCCCGGATTTGGCCTAGAATCGAACCCGGGGCCTCCGGGTAAGAGGCAGGCATGGTATCCCTACGCCGCGGGTCCGGCCTTACTATTATTTACCAAAACTATAATAATAAATCATAACATAAAATAATGGCCAATAACGCAGAATATATGATGAACTCTTCTCTTAGTACTTAACTGGAAACATTCAGTATATAGTCTTTCTGTTTCCTTGTAATTCTTGAAGCACAAGTAAGAACCTTTTAAGTCCATGAAATATATTTAATACTTTGGTATTAGTTGAGGCTTCCTTCGTGTTGCGTCCTTCTTCCTTCTTTTTTCTTGAACCCTGAACTCCAATTGACTTCCCGGGAAATAAATGCTGAACCACAGGTTCGAATCCTGATATCCTTCTGACGTGTCCTAATATTCGAATTTTAAGACTGGGACTCGTCTCTGTATTGAAACAGGAACGCCCGTACTTCAGTTTATCGGAGAGCATGAGAAACGACAAGGCGTGTACGGCCCATGCTAAGAGAGTGAGAGAGAATGGTTAAGAATGATTAAGTGGATCCTTCTGTTTATTCAATAGATATGCAAATGATTATGTCACCTTTACAGCTGAATCGTGGGGTTGTCCTTGAAGGCGTGGAGGGGACGTCGTCCTGCGGCGTCTGCGTCGTCTTGCGGTCGGCGTCGGCGTTGTCTTCCGTCGTTGGTGTTTTCTCTGTATTAATGTTGATGGCGACTCGAACCTGAGGTAGGAACGGGGAAATGTGGAGCTTCCGCATCGGACGTCATGGGACTCTGGTGTGACACCTCTATGGCGAAGCACACCGAAAAAGTTCCCACAGTCAATGATGTTGAACGCACTTTAGCAGCAAGGATAAAGTCAGAGTCACAGTTCCATGAGAATAAGATGGAAGGAATTATCGTATTTGGAATAATAAACAAACGAAAGCAATCTAGGACCTTCCGAGGTGCAGTGATTAAGCACTTCACAAAGAAAATTAAATTCACCGGGTACAGTCTCTGCACTGTACACCATGAGCACAATGTTCACACACTTGTTGAAATAAACGACAGTCCAAGTTCTGTTACGTCGTAATTTTCAGAAGATTATCACTGGCACTTAAGATCTTACGTGATTCTGAACAGGTTATGATGGGAATTGGCATGGTCCCTCGGAAAGAAATTACGATACCGTATTCCACAAGGTAATACTGTCTTTAAGAGGGAATGTTGGCACAGTTTATTACGAACACAGTTCAACGGATAGATACAGTCTTTAAATGAAATGAAGGTCGGCACAGTTTATGTTAGAAACGTTATCGCTGTTTTCACACAGTCTTTAAATGAAATCAAGGTTGGCACAGTTTATGCTAGAAACACAGTCTTTAAATGAAATCAAGGTTGGCACAGTTTATGCTAGAAACATTCATAGTCCACAAACGAAATATAATCGCCCAGTCGTACAGACTGATAAAAACGAAATTACGTTTTTGTTCATGCACAAAGTTCAAGCCCACGGAGAAGGCTTCGAACACTAACGTTTCCGAACTCAAGTACACAGCCGGAGTGAGTGACGAATTATATCGCGACGTGCTTACTTGCACACACACACTGAACTCACGGCTTATTGCCGACTCCTCTCACTCTCTCTGCCTACGCACACTGCAGCTGCACACTGCCCACACTGCACACTCTCTGCTTTACCCCAGGCTGGCGATTCCCTTATATTGCCGAAGGTCGGTGGGCGTGGCTACACCTGTGGGCCCCAAGAAAATGTTATATCTTGGCCATCTTTACACTGATTGACATGAAATTTCGGCTAGCAGCGTTCAATATTCCTGCCTGCAAGGTGACGTTATTGAAATATTGATATCACATTTCGTTCATGCTGCAATGCTATGGAACACGAAAGAACCTTTTGCGTGACGTCGCTTGACCTTGGCCGGTGTTCTGGAACAGCGCGAGCTTGCTTGCAGTTCCCACAATGCCTGTGCGCTCGGCGCAAGTTTTAAATGCTTACGGCCGGGTGTTAGTGAGTTCCTCTTAATAAATGAATGAAACGTGAATGCTCGTAGGGCGTTCCCGTTTCAGCATTAAGTCCGATTATTCACTGATTCTACTCTTGTTCTCTAAATCAACACTCCTTTGAAGTTCAGTTTCTGTTTAGGAACTAGTCTTCTAACACCATTTCCAAGTCCCAGTTTAAAGGTACACGGTAGGCTTTCGTATACTGACCGCTCACAGACTCCCGCGAACCGAACTATTGGCAAGTTATTGTAGACTCCTTCTCGACTCTCGATCACGCCTCCGTTAAATATTATAGAGTACTTTCTCGCGTACCAAGCTGCTTCAAAGAATATGACGGACTCTCTCGACACGACTCCCGTTCGCTCTTATTTCGACAGTTATTACGGAGTACTCTCTCGCGTACCAAGCTGCTTCAGAGTATTTGACAGATTCTCTCGGCGCGCCCAAAAACTGGTACATTTATGTTTCTGTTCTGCCCTTCTGGAAGCTGCAATCTTACTCCACTCCTGCACTTTACAGATGTGTATCTTCCTGACTGGTTCTCATGATCCTCCCAACAGCTAAGGGTGCGGCTCAATGCATTGCTTCCCGAAGGATTTGGAAATAATTATTTTTCTACATCGTCATAATGCTAAGTTTTCACTAGTCGGTCTATGTGATATTTCCTCTGTTATTCTCGGTAACTTCCCTAATGGGCTTCATGTTGCGATATATGTTTGTAGACTACGTGACAATTTCGGCCCTGGTTACGTCTCAAAACTCACGAGTCTCAAAACGCACGGGCTAAAATTAGTAGCAAATAATATCAAAACTCACGACTACAAACTAGTAGCTAAATTACCATTCTAATGAGTCTCAAAATTCACGACTCCGGACAGCAACTGCCTGCGATGACCGCAGGAGGGAAGAGGTGCGCAGTGACTCGTGCATCAGGCCACACGCCATTATTATAAATTTATGTAATACACATGAGCTTTAAGACTACAGCAAAATATTTTAATAATAATAACAATAATAATAATAATAATAATAATAATAATAATAATAATAATAATACACCTCTGTCTCCTTCATTCACCAACCATTATTTTCCCCTGTGGGTTGGGGTGGCAGAATAATATCCACAGTATCCTCTGCCACCTTGGTGACTGCCCTAAATGCTTATCGGTGATTGATTGATTGATTGATTGATTGATTGATTGATTGATTGATTGATTGATTGATTGATTGATTGATTGATTGATTGATTGATTGATTGATTGATTGATTGAGAGCTTGGGTTGGCGACTGCGGGGCACTTAGCTGAGTCCAAGAATTGCTTCCACTCACTTCTGGCAGGCTCTTTGCTTTCATTTATCCTAACAGACTTTCCTTAGTCAACTCTTGTTTTTTTGCGACCCCGGAGGTATTACGTTTCCAAGGCTTAGGGAGTCTTCCATTTTCACACCCTTCGTGGCCCTTGTCTTTCACTGCCCGATTCCTTCATTTTTCAAAGTATGGAACACCTTCCATTTTTTTCCCTCTGATTAGTATTAATAGAGGATGGCTGCCCAGTTGTACTCCCTCTTAAAACAGAAATCACCACCACCACCATATTTGCCTTCTTTGTTCTCAACCCTTATTCATTTGAACTGACTATTAATACATTTTCTTCTCTGGAGAAAGAACTGCTATCACAAAATATTATCATCTTCATCATTATCATGCATCTGGAGTCTTTCTGAAGTCATTTTCCGACGGAATTTCAAAGATAGTGAGTGACTAGCGACCTCGCCATATTTTAGATAAAATTCTGACGAATTTTATTATATGACTTGATCAATAGGGTGAGCCAAGTAGTCAGTACTGTATAGCAATGCGCTTCGTGCAACCGCGTGGGCGCATGATGCAATATATTAATCTATGCATTTTAAGTAAAGGCATCTCAGAGTGCATGACTCATTCATACGTATGGAGCATGAGTTCATATTATTTTCGGAAAGATTATCAGAGACCGTACGTCGTACCCGCTCACTTCCTGTAAGGGAATAGAGGTAGGTAATTTTAATTTCCCTGTGATGAGACTGATGACAACATTAGGATTACCTTCCATTCGATTATTTCGAAAGCATTCACTATTCAACTGCCCCAGTCATTCTAATGGAGTTTCACATAAATAGTCGAAAAAATAATCGAATGGAAAAATAATCGAATAACCGAAAAATAATCAAATGGAAAAATAATCGAATAATCGAAAAATGAAATAATCCAGTAAGCTATTATTTTGTATTTGATTATCACATCAAATAGTCCGGCCCCGCGGTGAAGGGAGAAACGCATCCGCCTGTCACCCGGCGGCTCCGGGTTCGATTCCCGGCCGGGTCAGGGGTTTTTAATTGTAAATTATTAGTATCATTGGCCTGGGGACTGGGTGTTTGTGTCGTCCTTAACGTTCCTTTCCTCACATTCAACACTCAACACTTCAGCAATTCCAATTACACGCAGGTTCATATCATATGGTGCAAGTTGGGGCAAAAGATGTCTATAGGTCGATGCCCCGAACAAATAGCAATAAAAAAATCTCATCAAATAAATCTCTAAATGTTGAAATTAAACGAGTGAATTAACAGTCTTAATCTTTCATATCTATAAAATAAAGTTCCTTATTTATGTAAATACCGTCTTCTGGCCGCATAAGGAACTAAGCCCCAGTACTACCAATTGACAATTTCTTTTAACCAGCAGCAGGCAATATCTGCTTTAATTTTATGCCGTCCGGCTCGATGGATACATAGTTAGCATACTGGCCTTTGGTCCAAGGGGTCCAGGGTGTCCCGGGTTCGATTCCCGACCGGGATTTTAACTTTAATTTCTTAATTTCTATGGCTCGGAGACTGGGTGTTTGTGCCATCTTCAACATTAGGTTTCATGGATTGGAAAAGAGGCGTATTTCTATTTTTGTAAGTTTCATCTATTTGATTATTCCAATCGATTATCAGCCCGACACACTTAAACCAAGAAATGTATTCATGATGCATCCGATTATTCGACGTGATATAACTGAATGATATTTGAAACTCATTCCATTACTGTATATTATTTGATTATTTATTTGATTACTTAAATAACCGGATGTATGTTATTCTATTATTAATAATATTCGATTATCCCATCACTAGTAGAAGAACTGGTTCTGCTCGTGAGTTTTGAACCTGGCCCAGGTAGAGAAAATTACTCGTACTAATCTTCTTCTTGGATTCGTGAATTGTGGTACTCGTGAGTTCTGAGACACATCGGCCCTACCTACAAGTTGGCGTCACCAAGACACTGTCACAATATTACACCATGTTACACACGACTTTGAACTTCTTGGCTTGCTTTTAGTACGGCTTTGTTTTATACTAATTTTCTGCATTTCAGAATGATCTATCTGCATGTAAATACCACTGCCACGCACTTGATCACTACACCATCAATTGTTTTCTCTGTTTCTTGACGTTGCTGAAGTACACTTTCCTTAAGTTTAATTACATTTCCCAGGATCTCATCCTTGGAGGTCCTGGGTTCGAGACTCCCTCGAGCCTGTTCGCTCCAATAATGGACGGGAGGGCGCGTTACTACCCTCCGGTCGTGACATTACTGAAGTTATCTGAACTCTAGTTCATGGTAATCGAGATGTGTCAGAATCATATTATGTGTGAGCCCTATCCTTTTTTTCTTTTTTGAAGTCACCATGGATTGAAAATGTCATTTCGACGCAGGAAAGGATATGTGCAAAAAAATTTATTTTACTCTTCTGTTGCATATTCTCACAGAAGGTGATTCTATTATTTAAAAACTCTGTTTTCTTCCGTTCTTGTGTTTGGTGCTGTTTAAATGATTAAGTTATTGTCTTTCAGAATGTTTGTAACAGTTGTGTGGCTAATATCAGTGGTTGCAGTTTACCCGAGGGAGTTAATCTTATTTTCCACGACTTTAAGTATTACATTCTCTACAGGTTCATTGCCCCACTTAGTGACTGGCTTCTTATATCTACATGGTTCATTTAACACTTCCACTTTCATCAAAAGCTTTCATTATGTCACTGATAGTGTATTTTCATGGCACATGGCCCCCAAGAATCTTAACTGAGAAGATACCTCCTGTGTTATAGAATTCCAACCATGTCATTTCGCAAACATAACCATTTTCCACACTGTAATAACTCATTTAAGCCCCCCTCTTTGGTGTAGTAAGTGTGATTAGCTGCGACAACACCTACCCCTGAGGCCCGGGCTCCTCGATTCCCGGCTCTGCAACGGAATTTGAAAAGAGCCACGAGTACTGGAACGGGGTCCACTCAGGCTCGGGAGGTCAACTGAGTTGAGGGGGGTTCGATTCCCACCTCAGCCATCCTCGAAGTGGTTTTCCATGGTTTTCTACATCTTCTCCAAGCAAATGCCGGGATGGTACCTAACTTCAGGCCACGGCCGCTTCCTTCCCTCTTCCTTTTCTACCCCTTTCAATCTTCCCATCCCCCTCAAGGGCCCTGTTGAGCATAGAAAGTGAAGCCGCCTGGGCAAGGCACTGGTCCTCCTCGCCAGTTGTTTTCGCCACCAAATGTCTTACCCTCCAGGATACGGCCGTTGAGGCGGTACAAGTGGGATCTCTCACTGAATCTGAGGGAAAAACCAACCCTGAAAGTTAAACGGATAATTAAATGAATTGAAAGTAACTCATTTAATTGCTGTTGTTAACCAAACGCGTTAATAGCAGAAAAAACTAATAATCAGTTTTTCATCTCATTGACTTCATTTTTTATGTAGCATTGCTATGTATCATTGCTGATATAAATATTTTATTCTAAAGTTTCTATTTTTCTCAAGTACGAAATTAATAATACATTTGTTATTATTGCATTCTCTGTAGCCTCCGTGGCTCAGGCGGCAGCGCATCGGCCTCTCACCGCTGGGTTCCGTGGTTCAAATACCGGTCACTCGATGTGAGGTTTGTGCTGGACAAAGCAGAGGCGAGACAGGCTTTTCTCCGGGTACTCCGGGTTTCCCTGTCATGTTTCATTCCAGCAATACTCTCCAATATCATTTCATCTGTCATTCATTAATCATTGCCCCAGAGGAGTGCGACAGACTTCGGCAGCCGGCACAATTCCTATCCTCGCCGCTAGATGGGGCTTCATTCATTCCATTCCTGACCCGGTCGAAAGACTGCAAACAGGCTGTGCATTTTCATTATTGCATTCTCCATCGTTTTAACACTTAAAATAATGGACATGCAAAGGTTTTGAAATGAACTGGAAGAGAGTATTTGATTAAAGCTGATTTCGCAAGTTAAATTTCTGTCCAGCATTTTGATTTTCACGCTGCATATAGCTACTGGTCTCATTACTCATTTCAGGGGCTGCATATCATTATCAGCACTGTAAAAGAGATGGTGGTGATTAGTGCTGTCTTGAGAACATTATAAGCAATGGACAAACGGTCACTCTTAGAATGTAAAAGGCATATCAAATACAATTCTGTACACGATTATTGTTGGAAAATTATATTCTTGTCATTCACGTTATACTGACATTTTCACCAATGCCACTGGCCGGCTCCGTGGCTAAATGCTTAGCGAGCTGGCCTTTGATCCAAGCGGTCACGGGTTCGATTCCTGGCTGTGTCGAGGATTTTAACTTTCATTAGTTAATTCCTATGGCTCGGGGGTTGGGTATTTGTCTCGTCGTCAGCATTAGATTTCTTCTTAGCCAGAGCCCCATCCTCACAGACACGCAGGTCGCCTACACGGCGTCAAATCAAATGACCTGCGGGAGGCCTGTCCGGAGGCCACACGCCATTATAATAATAATAATAATAATAATAATAATAATTATTATATTATTATTATATAATTATATTATATTATATTATATTATAATTATTATATTATATATTATATATTATATATATATATATATATATTATATATATTATATTATTATATTATAATTATTATATTATTATTATTATTATTATTATTATTATTATTATTATTATTATTATTATTATTATTATTATTATTATTATTATTACAGTTTCACTTGATTGAAATCTACAGTATAAAGTAGAACAGTTTTAACTTTGCCTCCAGTAGGCCTATACTGATGGCGCCAATGAAGTTGAGGTTAAATAGCAGGGAAATATTGTATTCGATCCCCAGCGTTGCAATAATTTCTCGGTATGGTCCGAAAAGGCGTTCAATCAATCAATCAATCAATCAATCAATCAATCAATCAATCAATCAATCAATCAATCAATCAGGCAATCAATCAATCAATCAATCAATCAATCCTGATCTGCATTTAGGGCAGTGGCAGATTCCATATCTGTTGTTTTCCTAGCCTTTTCTTAAATGATAGCAAAAAAACTGGAAATTTATTGAACATCTCCATTGGTAAGTTATTCCAACCCTTAACTCCCCTTTCCTATAAACGAATATTTGCCCCAATTTGTCCTCTTGAATTTCAGCTTTATCTTCATATTGTGTTCTTTCCAACTTTTAAAGACATCACTCAAACTTATTCGTCTACTAATGTCATTCCACGTCATCCCTCCACTGACAGCTCGGAACATACCACTTAGTCGAGCAGCTCGTCTCCTTTCTCTCAAGTCTTCCCAGCTCAAACTTTGCAACATTTTTGTAACGCTACTCTTTTGTCGGAAGTCACCCAGAACAAATCGATCTGTTTTTCTTTGGATTTTTTTTCCAGTTCTTGAATTTAGTAATCCTGGTGAGAGTCCCATACACTGGAGTATACTCTAGTTGTGGTCTTACCAAAGACTTATATGCTCTCTCCTTTACATCCTTACTACAACCCCTAAATACCCTCATAACCATGTGCAGAGATCTGTAACCTTTATTTACAATCCCATCTATGTGATTACCCCAATGAAGATCTTTCCTTATATTGAGACTTATGTACCTATTTACAATGATCCCCAAAGGGAACATTCACCCCATCAACGCAGTAATTAAAAATTAGAGGACTTTTCCTATTTGTGAAACTCACAACCTGACTTTTAACCCCGTTTATCATCATACCATTGCCTACTGCCCATCTCACAACATTGCCCAACCTTTTTAAAGCAATTAGGAAATGGTGGCAGATTAATAATCTCATTATTAGTAGTCAGCTGTATCAGAAAGGAGTTGCCCCGTCAGGAAGTCGAAAAATTTCAGAAACGAAATTTTCACTTCTCGAGCGGCACATGGCCGTGAGGTTCAGTGAACTTCACCAAAACTTACGACTAGTACAGTGCCAGGGTAATTCCTGGAGTTGGTCGCGGCCGGGCTAACCACTCTATCCCTAGTGTTGACGTTACGGATGTTACCTCCTACTGCTCCAAGGGCCTTCATGGCCACTATGGAGATGACTTACTATAACTGAACCGGCCGAGTTGGCCGTGCGGTTAGGGGCGCGCAGCTATGAGCTTGTATTCGCGGGATGGTGGGTTCAAACTCCCCTCGGCAGTCCTGAAGATGGTTTCCATTGTTTCCCATTTTCACACCAGGCAAATGTTGATGCTGTATGTTAATTAATGACACAGCCACTTCCTTCACACTCCTAGGACTTTCCTGTCCCATCGTCGCCACAAGACCTATATGTGTCGGTGAGATGTACAGCCACTAGCAAAAAAAAAAAAAAAATCCTGCATTTTAATGAATGAATTGTAAGTTTCTCGACTTGTAGCCATCCTACTGTAGTTGTTGCCTGTACTTGTCTTCACACAGCCGCTTTTCACATTTCTTGACAATGACGCAGCGCGTGTTAATGCTCACTTTCCGTTCGCCTTTTATGATGTCACAAATGACCGGGGATTGCATTAGCATGACCTTGAAATGTTCTGCATCATAGAAAATGCGAGAATTGCTGCGCATCCTGGTAGTCCAGTATGTTATAACATAAGGCACTATGTTAATACTGGCGAATAGGAACTGCTTAAAATTTAACCCGAAGACAGGCTGTCACCGAGAACAATGTCCTATAATCACTTTCTTTTGAACGACCTGCATAAGCAGAAACGTATCAGGAAGAAGAAGAGGAAGAATTACTTTCTTTGATCTTAAAAAAAGACTCGTTATCATAATAAGAGAAAATTCCAACCATAAGCTTTTGCTGGCAAGACCTAGTGTTTAGAGTGCATTGTCACTGTCAATCACTACTAATGTGCATTTAGGGCAGTCGCCCAGGTGGCGGATTCCCTGTCTGTTGTTTCCGTAGCGTTTTCTTAAATGATTGCAAAGAAGTCTTCCGGTGTATGCTACAACAATTTTATGACATTCATTGATCTGTCTCAGTCTTATCCTTGGCTTTGACAAAATGAAAGTGACTGAGGTGTCAGTGATGTTGTAATGCCATTCCTAATCAATCAATTAACATTGATCTGCATTTAGGGCAGTCGCCCAGGTGGCAGACTTCCTATCTGTTGTTTTCCTAACCTTTCCTTTAATGATTGCAAAGAATTTAGAAATTTATTGAAGGATCTTTTGCCCCTGACTCCCCTGGTAAATTATTCCAATCCTTAACTCCCCTACCTATAAACGAATATTTGCCCCAATTTGTTCTCTTGAATTTCAACTTATTATTGTGATCTTTCTAACTTTTAAAATCACCCTCCCCCATAGCACTACAGCCCTTGAATGGCCTTGGTCTACCAAGCGACCGCTGCTCAGCCCGAAGGCCTGCAGATTACGAGGTATCGTGTGGTCAGCACGACGAATCTTCTCGGCCGTTATTCTTGGCTTTCTAGACCGGGGCCGCTATCTCGCCGTCAGATACCTCCTCAATTCTAATCACGTAGTCTGAGTGGACCTCGAACCAGCCCTCAGGTCCAGGTAAAAATCCCTGACCTTTCCGGGAATCGTACCCGGGGCCTCCGGGTAAGAGGTAGGCACGCTACCCCTACATCACGGGGCCGGCTTTCAAAATCACCACTCAAACTTATTCGTCTACTAATGTCATCCCACGCCATCTCTCCACTAACAATTCGAAACAAACCACTTAGTCGAGCAGCTCGTCTCCTTTCCCCCATGTCTTCTCAGCCCAAACTTTGCGACATTTTCGTAACGCTACTCTTTCATCGGAAATCACTCGGAACAAATCGAACTGCTTTTCTTTGGAATTTTTCCAGTTCTCGAATCAAGTAATCCCGGTGAGGGTCCCATAAACTGGAACCATATGATCCCTGTTATGAATGGTGTGAAAATGTCACTCATAGGGTCGGTAGGTGCATGCATTCCAGTGGGCTTGGCAGAATGATATGTAAAAGCAACTTCTGGCTCAGTGAGGAAAGCAACGGAAAACTATCTCACTCCTCATTTCCATAGTACGCCTCTTCAGTTATGCCTGCGACATCTATGACGGCTAGTGGCGGAGCTGCTGAGATACAAACCAGCCTCCGGGCTGAGCACATAACATACACAAGCTCCTTAGATTTCACCTACATCACTACTGTCTTATAACAATAAATGAACTACTTCGCTGAAGCGCTTTCAACCACTTTCTACGAGGTCATCCTCAGCAAATGACTTCTGGAACACGAAAATCAAAGACTAACAAGGAACATTCCAAAAGTACCTCGCAGTTACTGGTATAATATTGAATAACACGGAAAGTTGATCTGTAAGCAGTGTTGTTTATACTAATTTTAGCTCTCAATTGCGATAATAATCCGTGTTTATGTGTCTTGAAAAAAATACAGTACTGTAAGTATGAAAAGCACACCACAATACCCACACCGGTTGAAAGATCAATTTGTTTTGAGCAACTCAGATCTGCACTCTTCCAGATAACGTAGGCCTATTACACGTTCAGAGTTGGGCAAATTGGGAATAATCGTCTTCAACAGCGGTATTGCCTCTCTCCCGGAGTTGGAACAAAGTAGCGTCTCGTTAATCTGTTTTAAATCCCGGATAAACACGGAAATAACTATTCCACCACTCGGTGCAACTCTTCTGGTTCAACATTTAGATACATATATTTTCACGTCAATTGAAAAAGTTTGCCATACGCCTTTGTGAGAGTATTGCTCGACTACATTGATCTCGACCTCCAGTTCCGTAATAACTTATTATCATCAAATTTCATAAACTTATCTGTAATCAGTTCAGCGTTCCAGATGTCAATAAAATTATTAAACACGGATGGAAGAAAGTTAAGATTTGCATTTGATATTTTTGAAGTTCGCGACATTGCTGTCCGGAAGCCTGTACACTTTGTTTTACGGTGCACCGACACAGATAGGTCTTAAGGTGACGATAGGATAGGAATGGACTAGGAGTGGGAAGGAAGTGACCGTGGCCTTAATTAAGGCACATTTACCCGGTGTGAAAATGGGAAACCACGGAAAAACATATTCAGGGCTGCCGACAGTGGGGTTTGAACCCGCTATCTACCGAATGCAAGCTGTTAGCTACGTGACGCAAACCGCGCAGCTACTGGCTCTGTCTGGAAGACTGAAGTTTCGACTTGCTCGACTGTCAAGTGTACAAATGAATAATTCATCCAGTGCACTTAATGTTGTATAGTTTTTTTGCTTACAACATCATTTTAAAATCAAGAATCATTTATGTAATTACCGCTATGGACAGCAAAAAATAATCCAGTAAGTAGCTGAACTTTCCGTCCTGCGTATAATAGCAATATATGACAGGCAGTTTGCGAACGTTTCTTATGACTTGAGCTTCATCAGTTTGGTATTTAAATTTCCAGGAGCACACTCTTACACAGTATTTAAGTATCATTTCATATCCACTGCGTAACTGAAGCACTGGGAACTGTGGCAAGAATAACAGGCACTAAGTCATCTTTTTGTTTGTATTCTTCTTCAGTAGGTAAAAGCAAAGCAAAGTCATCTCCGTACAGGCCATGAAGGCCCTTGGAGGGGTGGAAGGTAAAGGCTTCCACTATCCGTAACCTCGGCACTCGCTGGGGTAGAGTAGTTAGCTCTACGCCCGGCCGCCTTTGCCCCCAGGAATTACCCTGGTACTAATTTTTGGTGTAGGC
Organism: Anabrus simplex; assembly: GCF_040414725.1. Taxonomy (NCBI): domain Eukaryota; kingdom Metazoa; phylum Arthropoda; class Insecta; order Orthoptera; family Tettigoniidae; genus Anabrus; species Anabrus simplex. The sequence goes on from NC_090266.1 coordinate 124,439,791, forward strand.
TGAGTGAACCTCAGGGCCATGTGCACCTCCGGAATTGGAAATCTCGTTTCTCAAATTTTACGACTTCCTGACGGTTACGTGCCAGATGCGACCGTGCCGGATGCGACCCGGCCGTTATCGTGCCAATAGCGACCGAGCGGAAAAGCATCGTGCCGCATGCGACCCATCAATCACTTTTTTTTTTTTTTTTTTTTTTGCTAGTTGCTTTACGTCGCACCGACACAGACAAGTCTTATGGCGACGATGCATCTTCAGGGCTGCCGACAGTGGGATTCGACCTACTATCTCCCGAATACTGGATACTGACCGCACTTAAGCGACTGCAGCTATCGAGCTCGGTCCATCAATCACTTACAGTTGATCTGCATTAAGGGCTGTCGCCAAGTGGCAGATTGCTTATAAGTAGCTAACTTGGTCTTTTCTAAAATAAATGTCTGACACCGTTGTTAGCAGGTTCGAGTGCCGTTGGTTGAAAGAAAAATATAATAATGTTGCTGGCTTTACGTCTTAGTAACTACCTTTATGGTTTAAGGAGACGCCGAGGTGCCAGAATTTAGTCCCGCAGGTCTTATTTTACGTGTCAGTAAATCCACCGACACAAAGCTGGCGTGTTTGAGCACGTTCAAATACCACCGGACTGAGCCAGGAACGAACCTGCCAAGTTGGAGTCGGAAGACCAGCATCTCAACCGTCTGAACGGTATGAGCCACTTAGCCTGGACGAAAAAAAGATTCACCATCAGAATGTTGGCCGGCAGGGTAAGAAATTTGGTGGTAGACAGTTTCTAATCACTAGATTGCATGCCAAAAGCCGGGATTCAAATCCAAACCTTTTCGCAGTGTTCAAATGGAGTGAGGGGATATGATGCTGTTGATGGTGATTCGGCCGTCGGATGGCGACGTAAAGCATTGAGCAGACCCCTTGGTATTATTCGAGAGGAGTAGGCTACGTGCCGAAACCGAGTTTCATCTCTCCCTACTTCATTATCACAAACCCACATCCAGACGCGCAGGCCGCCCAAGGGAGTCAGATAGAAAGACCTGAACTAGGCAAGCCGAACACGTCCTCAGACACTCCTGGTACTAATAGGACACGATAAGTAAGTAGGCCTAAGTCGTAAATAATTTTAGAGAATTAGGATCTTTTTTTTTGCTAGTGGCATTACGACGCGCCGACACAGACATGTCTTAAGGCGACGATGGGATAGGAAAGGGCTAGGAATGGGAAGGAAGCGGCCCTAGTCTTAATTAAAGTACAGCCCCAGCATTTGCCTGTTGTAAAAATGGTAAACCACGGAAAGCCATCTTCAGGGCTGCCGACAGTGGGATTCGAACCCACTATCCCCCGGATGCAAGCTCAGGGCCGCGCGCCTGTAACCGCATGACCAACTCACCCGGTGGGAAAAGACGTAAACGCATCACCATGTTTAGTGTTGTAAAACGAGTTTCCCCCGGAAGTGTTATGTAAAGTAGGGGCAGTAGCTGCTTATAGGACTTATTGAAATGGCATTGCACTTCGTTTAGCTTACCTTATCTTGGGTGATGACACAACTTAATCAAATGACAATGTGCTTGTCAACGTCGGTCGCATCCGGCACGGTCGCATCTGGCACGCCACCTTCCTGACGGGGATTCGAACCCACGTCCTTCCAGGCGGACCGAACACGCCTTTACCGCCTCGGCCAGGCAGCCCCTCTTCTTCAATAGGTGATTCTTCCTAATCATAAATTTTACACTGTCTTCATTAAAGTATAAGTTCTCTTATTCTCTCTCTCCCTCTCGTTCTCTACCCCTTCCCCAACTCCCCTCCCACAATTCCCTCAGTAGGTATCTACCAGAATTGCAGTTCACTATTTGAAATGATTTCATTCCCTACTCTGATGGTCTGAGGCGGATAGCTGTCTCTGATTACGACAACATCAGTAACTCACAGATCTCTCATAAGACTTTCCTTATCAGCATGAGGTGTGGACCTCTAAGATTTCAATCTCATTATTTGTTTATGTTATTTACAGCAAGTGGGAGCATGATATAATGGTGCTGGCATCACCAACCGGTTGTAGACTTTCTGAAGTGATGCCGTATAGGCAGCTAGCCTGGCAATTTCGGCATTCCCACCTTGGTGCTATCTGGCAATGAAAGCGGAATTCTTCTGGACCGATACTCTGGCTGAGATAGTTTCATTTTGTCGGGTGACACTGCCTGAGGTATTTACCATGCCAACAACAATAACAGAGTGTGCCAACACTTTTGACCGTCCTTCAGAAATGGACTACTTCTCCCGGGATCCAACACATGAACTTGAGGTCGTAAGTCGGACATTCTACCACTGATCCAATGAGACAGCTGAAATTCAAGTGGGTGCGACCTATGAACTCCGTATCTAACGTAGATGTCGGGGTATAATATAAATCCAGTTTACATCTAGAAATATACCACAGAGGTCTTGAAAGGGATAAATATGCAAATGTTACCGGCATAAATCATACGAATTTACGGGTAAAGATTTACGAGAGAAGATGGTCTCACCTTTGCACCACGCTGGACGTTTAGTACTAGACATGTCGAAGTGCCTCAAGGATATACGCACTTATGTCTGAAGATGTACCATCTCAACACTATACGCCAAACAAATAAAAAGTGAACGTAAGATTAACATCTCCAGATTATTATATATTTTCCAGTTGTACAACGTCGCACCTACTCAGATAGTTTCTCGGCGACGTAAGGACAGGGAAGGGCTAGGACTGGGAAGCAATTGGCTGTGACGTTAACTAAAGTAGCTATAGCCCCATCATCCGCCTGGTGTAAAATTGGAAACCACAGAAAACCATCCTGAGGGCTGCCAATTCTGAGATTCGAACCCCACCTACTTCTGAATGCAAGCTTACAACTACGCGGCACGTATCACGCGGCCAACGGGCTCGATTTCCTCCTTATTTAGGATTTTGTAAAAAAAACTCTTGTTATGGGTGGTGATTTAGTTTAGCGTTTTGAAATCAGCAATTCATCCGCCTCTGTGGTGTAGTGGTTAGTGTGATTAACTGCCACCCCCGGAGGCCCGGGTTCGATTCCCGGCTCTGTCACGAAATTTGAAAAGTGGCACGAGGGCTGGAACGAGGTCCACTGAGCCTCGGGAGGTCAACTGAGTAGAGGTGGGTTCGATTCCCACCTCAGCCATCCTGGAAGTGGTTTTCCGTGGTTTCCCACTTCTCCTCCAGGCAAATGCCGGGATGGTACCTAACTTAAGGCCACGGCCACTTCCTTCCCTCTCCCTTGTGAATCCTTTCCAATCTTCCCATCCCCCCGCAAGGCCCCTGTTTAGCATAACAGGTTAGGCCGCCTGGGCGAGGTACTGGTCATCTTCCCCAGTTGTATCCCCGACCCAGAGTCTGAAGCTCCAGGAAACTGCCCTTGAGGCAGTAGAGGTGAGATCCATGAGTGTCTAAGGGATAAACCAACCCTGGAGGGTAAACAGATAAATAATAATAAGAAGAAATCAAATACAGCAGTTCGATTTGAACATTTGGCATTTTTTACCGTTTGTAGGCCTATATTTGTAATTCAGTATTTTATATTTTAATGAAAAACATTGAATTTGATTTTTCATTTTAAAAAGATCTAGGTGATGTCTCTTAATAGTGTTAATGTGAAACAAAATCGTATTTGTTTCGAGTTCATGTTAAAATGAATATACATTAAGTGTAATCAAATTGTACATTTATTTATTTATTTATTTATTTATTTATGTATTTATTTATTTATTTATTTATTTGGGAAACCAAAACAGCGAGAAGCCGAATTACAGAGTTCCGCAATGAAATACATATTTAGAATAGAGTAGCACAAGGCAACCATAAAGAAAAGTGGGAGAATAATGACGAAAAAACATCTAACGATAAAAATAGAGGAACAAATTAAAAACTAACAAAATTAGAGACACAACATATAAAAACAAAAAATAAAGGCTAAAGAAACAACGAGAAAAATTGTTGGACGTAAAACGAAGACAAGAACTTACAGCTAGGCACAGTAAGATAAATACAGATATAACACTTAAGTAATTGTATAGTACAGTAAAAAATAAATAAATTTTATATTATGTACAAAAGAGAGGACAGCAATGAGAAGAGAAAAAAGGAATATGAAGAAAATGAAATAGGTTAAGTTAAGGAAGAATCGATTAAAGGAGGCATACGAAGAAAAAACGTCCAAGTTCCTGTCAGAAGATAAAGAGTTAAGGAGGGTTGGTATGCGGATAAATAAACTTCTTTGAACGAGAGAGAGGCGGGAATACGGAATATGAAGGGGCGGAGTAATCCTGGTTTTGCGAGTTGGAACATGTAAGGAAAAGAAGGATGCAGGTTAAGGAGAACGAAATAAACCGTTAACAGCGTTATATAGGAATCTAAGGTCGGCTACATTCCTGCGACTAGATAACGGGTGAAGGTTTAACTTGTCTAGTATCTGATTACTACTCAAGTTTCGACAATCAGATACTCTTGGCTCTAACAATGGCACAGAAGAATGACTGCACGCGGTCAATATGATTCAGATTAGTGGGTGAAGAGGTAGACCAAATGGGAGACGCGAATTCAATAATCGGTAGGATGCAAGATACATAGTAGGCTCGGAGGGCGCGGATATCGGTGATGTCAGAAAATCTATACAACAAACCGAGAAGTGACATTGCTCGCGCGGTTATCTTTTGTATGTGGGGGACAAATAACAATTTACTGTCGAACATCACTCCTAAGTCATTTTGTTCTGTTAGAGTTGGGAACGGGTTACCGAGGAGGGAGTATTTACTGAGAATAGGGGATTTACGAAGCGGGATCGAAATAGAGGAACACTTGGCAGGATTAGGCTTAAGACGCCATGGCCTAGGCCAAAACACAACAGTGAAAAGAACAACAAATTGATGAAAATCCACAGCCTGTTTCTAGTCATTTGACCGGGCCAGGAATGCAATGAATGAAGCCCCATCTAGCGGCGAGGATACGAATTGTGCCGGCTGCCGAAGTTTGTCGCACTCCTCTGGGACAAGGATTAATGAATGACAGATGAAATGAAATAATATTGGACAGTGTTGCTGGAATGGAATATGACAGGGAAAACCGGAGTACCCGGAGAAAAAACCGTCCCGCCTTCGCTTTGTCCAGCACAAATCCCACACGGAGTAACCGGGATTTGAACCACGGAACCCGGCGGTGAGAGGCCGGCGCGCTACCACCTGAGCCACGGAGGCTCCCAATAAGTGCATTATGAACATTAAAATCAATTGGCCTCAACTCCTTTTTCACCCCACCGCAGTTACGTCGATTTACCTCCCATCCCCAGAAAAATAAGGCGTGTTTCTTTATGTTTAAAGGAGATTCCAAATACCAATGTTCACATCTGTTACCTTCAGTTTTGTGATGTAAGTATCTCCCCCAAAAAATTCACTTTTTTCACTTCTTTTCACAATCTCCCCCACCCCCCGAGTGAATTTTCCGGCATAAAGTACTTGTTTCTTTAATAGTAAGGGATTTTCTAAATACCAGTTATTACGACTCGAGCATCTTCACCTCCTTCACCGAATTGATATCGATGGAAAATCATAAAATAAAAACAAAATATGTAAAATTAACTTACCGGTACGACATGTTCAGCAATCAGTGGCAGTGTTGTCCAACTCGTTGGCTGAATGGTCAGCGTACTAGCCTTCGGTTCAGAGGGTCCCGGGTTCGATTCCCGGGTTCGATTCCCGGCCGGGTCGGGGATTTTAACCTTCATTAGTTAGTTCCAGTAGCCCGGGGACTGGGTGTTTGTGCTGTCCCCAACATTCCTGCAACTCACACACACCACACATAACACTATCCTCCACCACAATAATACGCAGTTTCCTACACATGGCAGATGCCGCCCACCCTCATCGGAGGGTCTGCCTTACAAGGGCTACACTCGGCTAGAAATAGCCACACGAAATTATTATTATTATTAGTGACAGTGTTAAAGAAAATCAGAACACACTTCGAGAGTTTGGTCTGTCATTCATCTTCTCTTACCACTTACAATGAAGTTTTATTTATTGAAATATATAGTTCAACATCTACAATCTTGGTGACACTTCAGTACATTGCAGAACTGCTTCGACAAACTCTGGATATTTGAGCGTATCAGCCAACAGCATTTGCAGCCAGTCCGACTTGCACAAACTCTGCAAAGTTATCTTCGAAACGTTCAGAATTTCACCTTATTTTCTAACACGGCGGAAGTCCAAAAGCTTATTATCATGTCTACAATATGGGTCGGGAAAGTAGCAGTCTAAACTTTAAAAGTGGTTTACAGGTCTCGAAAAGTGAAAATATAAAAGCACAAGCCTTTAGGGCCTATAAGCATTTCGCGTAATATCACTTTTCTGAAAAATCACCTCCTTTCCTATTCTTCTTCTTCTTCTTCTTCTCTTCTTCTTCTTCTTCTTCTTCTTCTTCTTCTTCTTCTTCTTATTATTATTATTATTATTATTATTATTATTATTATTATTATTATTATTATTATTATTATTACGTCCGCTTCCGTAGCGTAACGGTTAGTGTTATTAGCTGCCGTCCTCGGAGTCCCGGGTTCGATTCCCGGTACTGCCAGAAATTTAAGAATGGCAGGAGGGCTAATATGTGGTTGAAAGGGTACATGCAGCTCACCTCCAACCGTCAAGGTTTGGATTTTCCCTCGGATTCAGGGAGGGACCCAACCTCTACCGCCTCGAGGGTAGTGTCCCGGAAAATGAGACATTTGGACCGGGATAAAGCAGGGCAGGAGGACCATAACCTCGCCCATACGTCCTCATCTGCTATGCTGAACAGGGGCCTTGTGGGTGATAGGCGGGTGGGCTGGGATAGGGAAGGAAGCGCCTGTGGCCTTAAGTAAGGTACCATCCCGGCATTTGCTTTGAGAAGAAGTGGGAAACTACGTAAAACCACTTCGAGGATGGCGGAGGCTGAAATCGAACCCCCTGTACTCAGCTAACCTCCTGAGGCTTAGTGAACCCCGTTCCAGGAATAACAGAATTGAAAGTGGCGAGAATGATTGCTGGTGGGGACTATGGTCATAGGTTAGGCCTACTCGAAATGAAGGGACAAAGGCTATGTTAACCGAGCGAGTTGGATACGGGTTCAGGTCACGAAGATGCGAGTTTGTATTCGGGAGATAGTTGGTTCGAATTCCAGCGTCAGCAACTCTGAAGGGGCTAAAATCTTAATCAAAACCACGACCGGTTACTTCCCATTTTTAGTTCTTTCCTATCCTATCGTTGGGAAAATACATAAGTGACTCGTTGTGAGGTTAAAATACTTGCAAATGAAGGTGAAGTTAGGAATAATATGGGTGGATGAAGCTGTACCCATAAACTGGGTTCAGCGATGGGGCCATGTGAGACGAACTGGGGGAGATGGGTTACCTAGAAGAGCAATGAATTCCGCCTTGGAGGGTAAGAAAAATATAGAGATATCAAGGCGTTGATTATTATACTCAGAAAGGGTATCCAGGCAAAGGATGTACTCACTAACTCGTGTTTCTCTGGTGGTTGGTAGTGTGTTGTGTTGTGTGTATTTGAAGAGGTGTCAATGAAATTAATCAATCAGTCACCAGTGAACAGCTGTGAAAGTCTCACAAGTAGTTTCTGGTGACGAATGGGAGTGTTATGTCAAGAGAGCTGTCTCTCGAACTGTATGCACATGTGACGAAGCCGGCACTTGAAAACAGATTATCTCACGCATGCAAAACAAACGTCGAAGGATAGAAACATGCTCGTTGAAATAGTACCGCCAGCAAAGTGGCTCAGTCTTGCAGTTAATCGTAGACATGAGCAACTTTCTGTTCCCTTCGCAAACATTAGAAATATTAAAAAATATTTTATCTTGGCTGATATCATTATTTGGTGCCCTCTTATACATTTTTAACAAGTTCTGGTGTTGATCGATGCCATTTTCAATGTGTTTGGCTTAGGAATATCTACTGTAAAACCTCGTGAAATTTCTAGGAATTTTTCGTTCAATGTTTGTGCTTTAATCTCAATATTGTGACGTACTATTCGCTTCTTATCGATCTGCTGGATTTTTCAGGTTGTTTGGTCTTCCGCTAGTCCATTTAATATAAGTGCTGACTTTAAGATCCTAATGTGATCCCCTGAATTCAAAAGCCGAGTGGGTCGGTATTTACGCTTGTTCGGAATCCTTGAAATGGTTTTTATGAAGTCCAATTTGAACTGCAGGCAAATGTTTGGGAAATTCATTATTCCTAGACGCAGTCACTCCCTTCCTGACCCTCGCTAGTGACTGAGTGATCAACTGATCCTCTCCAGTGGAATCAATAATAATAATGTTGTTTGCTTTACGTCCCACTAACTACTTTTACGGTTTTCGGAGACGCCGAGGTGCCGGAATTTAGTCCCGCAGGAGTTCTTCTACGTGTCAGTAAATCTACCGACACGAGGCTGACGTATTTGAGCACCTTCAAATACCACCGGACTGAGCCAGGATCGGACCTGCCAAGTTGGGGTCAGAAGGCCAGCGCCTCAACCGTCTGAGCCACTCAGCCCGGCTTCCAGTAGAATCACTGAGCAAATGTGTCACCTTCAAGAAACTTTCTTCAGGAAATGATATTATAGAGGATGGATGTATCGAGGTAGGATAATAAAAGAAATATTTTAAACTCTGTGATACTTAACGCCCTTTAAGAGCATTGGACTTCCAGGATGACTACTGCCCATTCAGATGGCCTGCAGATATTGGAGTGTCACCTAGTCAATGTGACAACATTAGGTACCTATTTTTCTTTACCGATCAGACAGTTACGGTGCTGGGTTTATGAGCTCACCTTGGCAGGTTCGATCCTGGCTCAGTCCGGTGGTTGGCCTATTTGAAGGTGCTCAAATACGTCAGCCTCGTGTCGTTATATTTACTGGCACGTAAAATAACTTATGTCCGCCTCTGTGGTGTAGTGGTTAGTGTGATTAGCTGCCACCCCCGGAGGCCCGGGTTCGATTCCTGGCTCTGCCACGAAATTTGAAAAGTGGTACGAGGGCTGGAACGGGGTCCACTCAGCCTCGGGAGTTCAAGTGAGCAGAGGTGGGTTCGATTCCCACCTCAGCCATTCTCAAAGTGGTTTTCCATGGTTTCCCACTTCTCCTCCAGGCAAATGCCGGGATGGTACCTAACTTAAGGCCACGGCCACTTCCTTCCCTCCTCCTTGTCTATCCGTTTCAATCTTCCCATTCCCCCCGCAAGGCCCCTGCTCAGCATAGTAGGTGAGGCCACCTGGGCGAGGTAATGGTCATCCTCCGCAGTTGTATCACCCGACCCAGAGTCTGACGCTCCAGGACACTGCCCTTGAGGCGGTAGAGGTGGGATCCCTCGCTGAGTCAGAGGGAAAAACCGGCCCTGGAAGGTAAACATATAAAGAAGAAGAAGAAAATAACTTCTGTGAGACAAAAACTTCAGTCATCTCAACGTCTCTGAAACCCGTAGAATTAGTTAGTGGGACGTAAAAATAATAATATTATTATAATCTTTCTTTACCTGTTGCGGTGCCTCTCCTGTCAACATCTCTTCCTTTGCACTCACGAAGCGGAGTGAAACTACAGTAACTCCATCCCTCATTTCAGGATTGAAAACTTTTGACTAACTAAGAGTCCGCCCTATGATTTAGGAATAGCGATTTTGTCTCATACCGGAAGGCCCTGGTTCGATTTCCGGCCATGTCAAGGATATTTTCCTGCATCCGAGAGCTGGTTCGAGGTTCACTCAGCCTACGTTAGAACAATATTGGGGAGCTATCGGTGAGATGGCAGCCCTGGTCTAGAAAACCAAGAATAACGGCCGAGAGGATTCGTTCCGCTGACCGTGTGCAACCTCGTAATCTGCATGCCTTCGAGTTGAGCTGTGTTCGCTTAATAGATCAAGGGAATCAGTGTGGTACTGCCATTGGGTTTTTTCTTGGGCTGTGTAATAGACAGACACGCTACCATAACTTGCTTTACGTCGCAGCGACACAGATAGATCTAATGACGACAATAGGACAGGAAAGGCATTTGAGTGGGATTTAAGGAGCCGTGGCCTTAATTAAGGCACAGCCCCAGCATTTTCCTGGTGTGGAAATAGGAAATCACAGAAAACCATCTTAAGAGTTGCCGACAGTGGGGTTCGAACCCTCTATCTCCCGAATACTGGATACTGGCCTCACTTAAGCTACTGCAGCTATCGAGCTCGGTAAGGAACTTAAACTGGACTCTCGTATATGTTCATTGAAAGTAGACACTATCCATGCTTTGCAATCACCGATAGGAGTTTTATTTAAATTCTTCTGATAAAATTGTTGTAAGAACCCAGTGCTATTTTCTCCACACTAATATAATATTTGGGTGTACTTTCATAATATAAAACATTCAGATCTTCGTACTCCTGGTTTATCCAAAGACTGTTAAGCGTTAGTGCGTCAGTTAATCTGAGTGACCTTGTAACTCTTAAGATGAACGTGTGGCCTTTCATGAACTTGGGAAAGGACACTTGCAGTCCCATGTGGATTGTAAGACTGAAGCACAACAAAGCCTTGTCACCGTCCTTGAAGTGTATGAATAGAACGGTGACCATTATGTGACGCCCTGTGAAGAGTCAAGACGTAAGATAGCTCCATAAGGTGAACTTGCGAACGCATCCTGAATGAAAACTATGATAATTAAACGAACGGATAGCTTCAATTTCATTCATAATATTCTTGTCTAGTTAAGCATCTCGTCTAACATCGAGTTCATACGAGATCTTCTTTCCCTCCAGCTACTCAGTGATGTTGGTTATAATGGTAGCATATCATCATTATGAGCCCGTTTCTATAATGATGGAAAGTAGAAATCTTGCTCTAGGTTAGTTTTTTTCGTTTGAAATAGTACACTTGGCAACACAGTGAGGCCTGTAGGAAGGTTAGTAGGCCGCCATCTTGTGTTTCCCCTCTCCTGATCAACTCCAAGCTCCAAGCTTGCTTGCATACCGTACCTTCAGAGAAGTTGCCTCGCCTCTCCGCTTCACTCCACCTCTCTCCGTAGAGCGCCAGGGCCTACCAGTTGTAAACAGGTGGCTAGCTTGGCTGGCCGCGGTCTACCAGTGATTGTTCTTGCCGCCTTCACACTTCGGTTATTTCTTTTTGCCGCTCGTGCTCGCGACTTGCTCAGTTGTTCGGCGTTATTCTCTCCTACAGCTCAGCTGCGAATTGAAAAGGATCGTTTACCACTTTCAGTTTTCATTTTTGGAAAATCTGATGGTGAAGGAATGCGAAGAACAAGTTGACGACTGCAGCGCTTTGTGTGAGCAGTGGTAGAAGTGCCAGCAACAAGTGGTTTTGCTTTCTCGGTGCCATCTTGAAGTGAGGTGTTGTATTCTCCGGTTGCTATGCAACCACTTGTAAGATTTGTGAAGTTTGCTTTTGTATAAGTGTCGCGTTCCGGTTGTGAGTCTGAATGAAGTTTGGTTTCTGTTGTCACTGTTGTTGACATGTGCATACCTCTGTACAGTGTAGTGGTGTTCGGAGGATTTTGAATTTTGGAGCGCGATGGAACGTGAGTCCCGCATGGTGGAGGCAGCAGCAGCCGATCAGGTGAGTGAATTTTGACGTTAGCGCCTAGCTGAATTCCCAAAATAGTACAGTCGTTTAGATCGTGGGTAATGGAGGTATATCTTCGAATTGTAAATATATGCAGCCTCTTATTCTTCTGCTATCTGTTAAAAATGGTGTACCGAGGTTTCCTCTGTGCATAGAACTGTCTGGTGTGATTGAATTCAATTAGACAAGTTATTTGACATTCCTAGTTATTGACAGGTAATTTCGTGTAGTTATACGGCTATCATTTTGTGGGAAGTTTGGCATAGGATTCCTTTATCTCGAGAACCTTGTTTTGTTGTCGTCACTGACCAGGACAGCTCAGTGCTTTGAAGTCCTAACCACTTTCGTTATGTTCATAGACTCGGAAGACAGTTGGTTTGAATCCCACTGTCGGCTATTCTTGAAATATACTGTATATAAATTCTACTGCCGGGCTGAATAGTTCATACGGTTGAGGCGCTGGTCTTCTGACCCCAATTTGGAAGATTCGATCTTGGCCCAGTCCGGTGCTTAAATACTTTATCTTCGTGTCGGTAGATTTACTAACACTTAAACGAAATCACGTGGGACAGATTTTCGGCACCTCGGCATCTTCGAAAACCGTCAAAAGTAGTTACAGGGACGTAAAGACAATAACATTATTATTATTATTATTATTATTATTATTATTATTATTATTATTATTTCTAGTCTCAGTTTGTTACTACTACGTCATTGCATTTACCATTAATAACTGCACGATATGTAATTGATCATCTTTAATGTGCCGTACATATTTATTTATTACGTGTTACAATAGATTCCGTATAATTGCAGTCGTATCTTTTCCCGTTCCCTCACCCCCGAAGGATGATGGAAAGAACTATGTAGAGATTTTACCTCAGTAATACGCTCTGTGAATTGTGATTCTAAGCGTTTGCGCAGTAATACTGTTAAAGACTTTTTTTTTTTTTTTTTTGCTATTTTGCTTTACGTCGCACCGACACAGATAGGTCTTATGGCGACGATGGGATAGGAGAGGCCTAGGATTGGGAAGGAAGCGGCCGTGGCCTTAATTAAGGTACAGCCCCAGCATTTGCCTAGTGTGAAAATGGGAAACCACGGAAAACCATCTTCAGGGCTGCCGACAGTGGGGCTCGAACCCACGATCTCCCGAATACTGGATACTGGCCGCACTTAAGCGACTGCAGCTATCGAGCTCGGTGTTAAAGACATTAGCCAAGTGGAGAACTGCTAGTGGCATCATAATACCTCAAGCGGATTTATTTTCATTATTACTAGATTTTGTTTCGGAAAATAGGGTGACCAGTTTCTCTCATGTTGGATTAGTCACGTGATTACCCACATTAAATTTTTTCCTTGAATGCTGAAATCAAAGCCACGACATACGGTACTGTCGGCAAGTACTTGTTAGCCCCTTCTGCAGAGTTGGCTACCATAGCTCGTAGTTCATGATACCAAATTGCACTTTTCCTATGCGAGTGAGGTACCGAAAGGAATTTGAAAAGGACGTAGAATTCGAGTTGATAAAAAAATTCAGTATACATATTTGATTGACGCTGTTTTAATTAATTTCAATAAATATTTCTTAAAATTTAGATGATATTGGAGCAACTTTCCTTACTTAAACTTACCTTCTTTCCGATTTTCGTTTACTTTTTGTTTTCTAATGACTTTTAAGGGATTCTTGTTTATTTACGTTTGTTATAAATGATCATATTTTGGCTAAATTAGACTAGAAGAAGAGAGAGAATGGTAGGACATATCTTAGACACCCAGGACTTGTGTAGTTGGTTTCTGAGGGAAGTGTAGGCGGTAAGAACGGTAAGGGTAGACGAAGGTATGAGAAGCGGATTAGAGCAGGTGTAGGCTGAAGCAATTACGGAGAAATGAAAAGGTTAGCGCAGGATAGGGTGGCGTGTAGAGCTGTATCAAACCAGTCTGTGGACTGATTACTCAACATAAATGATCAAGTTTAAACCACTTAGATTACAAAATACAGACTACGATATTTTGAATGCTCTCGGTGTTTTATGTGCAGTAATAATAGTATTATTGGTTTTACGTCCCACTAACTATATACTTTGACGGTTTTCGGAGACGCCGAGGTGCCAGAATTTTTCTCGCAAGAGTTATTTAACGTGCCAGTAAATCTAACGACACGAGCGGAATACCACCGGATTGAGCCGGGATCGAACCCACCAACTTGAGCTCAGAAGGCCAGCACTTTACCGCCTGAACTAGCCAGCCCGACTGCTTAAGGTGTTGTCTCTCGATCTTCCTGATACTCTTCTTAATATAACTAGGTTTTGAGTTCAATATAATCAATAATTTTTAATGTGACACTGTGCTTGAAGCCTGTGTTGGACAGTTTCTGAAAGAAATCTTCAGGATATCATATTTGAACCTGAAATGGATTGTGGATTGTGTAGAAATTATGTTTAATCACTTAAGGGTAATTCAGAATATTATATGGTCATAAGTGTATTTAGGGGTTGTAGTAAGGATGTTAAGGGGAGGGGATATAAGTCACTGGTAAGACCCCAATTAGAGTATGGTTGCAGTATATCGGACCCACGTCAAGATTATTTGATTCGAGAACCGTTTTAATAATGGCTTTATTTCACTTACCTAGAAACTATAACTTTCCTTTTAATGTATGCGGTATAATAATTTATTTTATAAAGAAAGTAAGGAGGTCTGCTTCCCCAATTAATGCCTGCAAGTCTTCACTCAATAGTTGGGAATCCGTTCTGTAAGGAAAACAGATGTACAGTATGTAGCCAAGGTGTCTAGTGCTGTATCTCGTGAAAAATTGGTTGTACACGTACATCAGACCTGACACCTTGAAGAAACGTGCCCAATCATACTTTGTCATACGTGAGTATTCCCAAAGAGCGTATTTGTATTAAAGGGTTAGGAGTTTATTAATAATTCAGTTTATCTTATTGATTATACTCGAGAGGGTAGCTTGTGTATTAATTTCAATACAGTACTCTTGTTGGATTGAAAATTATACAGAATACGAAGGTACCTGCTCAGGCCTAAATTCGTTACTTTAATTTTTAGGCCCTTGTCAAGAAACTTTATTTATTACGAACGTAGTAATCTATTATCCACGACTCATTATAGTACTCATAGTCTTACGGCTTTAAAATTGCAAACCTAAACACAACAATTCTCTGTTAAGTGAAATGCTATACAGTCTTTCTTCCATGTTCTCAGTATCAGTTTCCTGTTGAATCAGTGATGTCCGGTAGTTGAAATGGAGTGCTTGAGAAAGTTACTTTCGTTATACGTCCGTGTAACTAGTGTTGTTAATGTAATAAGGTTGTCGAGACAGTTCTGAGTGTTTCCTTCAGAGGAAATATAACATATTTCACATACTTAGAATATCCAGAATATCTATAGCCATAAGCTTTTCGTTATGATTGGTTTATTTTATAATGAAAGTTTACATTTGTTAATTAGTCTGTTGACAGTGCAAGTGAAATTTGCTCAGTGTAGCTGTATCTTATGCTTCGTGAATGAGTAGGCAATATGTATCGAAGGTCCGTTCCCCTAGAACTGAGCTGACCTGGAAGCGAAGTTAGACAAATGCATTTTGACAGCGTTAACCTACTGGTACCGATTCACGGATCAGTTCCTTGGTGACTTCAACCCCTCGGCCAAACCACGGTTCCAGTTCGCGACGTAACTTTGTGCTGTTGAAAAAACTTCTGCGGTACAAAATTCTGGCACCTCAGCATCTCCGGAAACCGAAAAGGTTTGACGTGGATCGAACCTGCCAAGTTGGGATAATAATAATAATAATAATAATAATAATAATAATAATAATAATAATAATAATAATAATAATGTTATAGAATAACCCAAGGAGAGAAAATCAAAACACTGGGATTTCCCGATGATATTGTGATTTTATCTGAGTCTGCAGGAGATCTAGAGAAATTGTGGAGATCACGCAAGTGGTGGCGTGGATTGAATCACTTAGCTATCGTCTTACATTCGGGAGAGAGTGGGTTCGAACCCCAGCGTTGGCAGCCCTGAAGATGTATTTCCGTGGTTTCCCATTTTCACGCCATTAGTGCAGTCAAACGAATTCAGGTGATGCTGGAAATATTAGATTAGGAAATGAATTCTTAAAAGAAGTAAGTGAATGTCGTTCTCTGGGTAAGGAGGACATAAAATGCAGACCAGCACAAGAAGGGAAGACCTTTCTCCCAAGAAAGAAATTTGTTCACATCAAATATTGGTGTGGGAATTTCAATTGGAAATATATTTTTGAAGAGGTTCGTCTGGAGTGTGGCATTGTATGGAAGTGAAACATGGACAGTAACTAGCGAAGAAAGAGAAAAAGATGTTGAGAAATATGGTGTCGCAGAAAATGCTGAAATTGAAGTGGGTAGATCGAATCACGGATAAAGGAATACTGGATCGAATTGGTGATAGGAGAACGATTTGGGGAAATATGACGAGAGGAGGGATATAATAATAGGCTACATCTTAAGACACTCAGGTCTTGTTCAGTTAGTTTTAGAGGAAAGTGTAAGCGGTAAGAACGGTAGGGGTAAACAAAGGCACGAATATGACAAAGAGGTTAGAGTCGATGTATGATGGCCGAGCATTTTGGGTCACGTAGCTGTGAGCTTGTATTCGAGAAATATAGGTTCGAACCCCACTTTTGGCAGCCCTGAAGATGGTTTTCCGTGGTTTCCCACGTTCACACCAGACAAATGCCGGGTATGTATCTTAATTAAGGCCACGGCCGCTTCCCTCGCATCGTCGCCATAAGACCTATCTGTGTCGTCGGAGTGACGTAAAGCCAATTGTAAAATGTATGTATGATGTAGTAATTACGTAGGAATGAAAAGTTTAGCAGAGGATAGGGTGGCATGGAGTCATGTATCTAACCAGTCTATGAACTGGTGACCTAAACAAGGGAAGGCGCCATAAATACATCACTGTCCACCGACAGGTGCATAGCGCAGGTTCTAATGGAACTTCTTTGTGCCTTCCTCAGTTAGTAATTCTACCACGTTCTGGTGATACTACTAAGTACAATATATCGATATAACGTGGGGCACGAAATTGCACAATGGAACGTTGATTATTATCGAGAGGTGGTTGTTAAGTACGATACTAGGTAGACCATACACGTAGAGTAGAGCAAAGTAGAGAGATAAAGTGTCGCTTCACTGTCTTTCCCCTCGTAAGCCATCACAGGATTGGAAATATGATTTACAGTGACATTTATAAAAGCTTAAACACTTCTGGTTAACATTTAAAGCTGAAGATTCTGCCTTTATTCTGTTGTTTTGTTGACTCATCATCTAGACAACTGTATCTTCGGACAAGTGTCCCAACAGAACGAAGTTTTTTCAACAGCATTACTGTAGTTAAACATAGCAGGTTAGAAGGTCAATTGCTTAAAGTGACTATGAGTCTTCTTTTTTCGTTATGTACTTGGCTACTTATTACGAGGTGATTTTACTACTCTGAGACGTAATGTAGTAATTTTTCTACCTCTGTAAAGTGAACTAGGTGATAACAGCTGTCAGACAAGACCTCGACCAAAACTCAGTCTAAGATGCAAGCTGGATTGCATGTGCAGTATAGGGTATACTAACAAAGATGAGCGAGGTACTAAATCACTTCCAAGGAAATGTAGATACATATTAGTATTGATTAATTGTGTACGGCTAGGCCCATATCTTTTATAAATGTGTAAACGATTCATTTCATCTTCACACCGAATTTACTTTACTGTTAATTAATGTCCCTGAAAGTATCACTGATGATATTCCCTTATGAAGGCTCTCTAGGCAGCTTTTTTGACCCCTTGATTTAGTCTTAAGTTTTCTTCTTGATGTTGATTATTGTCCAGCATAGGTGTACTGTGTCCGCCTCGGTGGTGTAGTGGTTAGCGTGATTAGCTGCCACCCCCGGAGGTCCGGGTTCGATTCCCGGCTCTGCCACGAAAGTTTGAAAAGTGGTACGAGGGCTGGAACGGGGTCCACTCAGCCTCGGGAGGTCAGCTGAGTAGAGGTGGGTTCGATTCCCACCTCAGCCATCCTGGAAGTGGTTTTCCGTGGTTTCCCACTTCTCCTCCAGGCGAATGCCGGGATGGTACCTAACATAAGGCCACGGCCGCTTCCTTTCCTCTTCCTTGCCTATCCCTTCCAATCTTCCCATCCCTCCACAAGGCCCCTGTTCAGCATAGCAGGTGAGGCCGCCTGGGCGAGGTACTGGTCATTCTCCCCAGTTATATCCCCGACCAAGAGTCTGAAGCTCCAGGACACTGCCCTTGAGGCGGTGGAGGTGGGATCTCTCGCTGTGTCCGAGGGAAAAGCCGACCCTGGAGGGTAAACAGATGATGATGATGATGATGATGATAGGTGTACTGTACATATTTACTGGAGACAATGAATTAATTTAAAACGGGATATATTATTGGACTGCAGTAAACTGTGAAACTAGCCGTGACTTTCTCCGCTTTGGGCGAGATAAGATGTTCGAAGCAGTCGATATAGGCCTATAAATTAGATTTATTTATCACCTACTAGATATACTACCAGATAGAGGTGATGAAACAGAGCTCGATAGCTGCAGTCGTTTAAGTGCGGACAGTATCCAGTATCTGGATATAGTGGGTTCGAACCCCACTGTCGGCAGCCCCCGAGATGGTGCTCCGTGGTTTCCCATTTTGACACCAGGCTGTACGTTAATTAAGGCCACGACCGCTTCCTTCCCACGTTTAGCCCTTTCCCGTCCCATCGTCGCCATCAGACCTATCTGTGTTGTTGCGACGTAAAGCAACTTGTTAAAAAGAAAAAAAAGAGGTGACGAAATGAAGTAAAGGCAGGAATCCTAAGTATATCAACTACCTACATTAAATACTAGTAAAAATACGGAAAGCTATACATATAAAAAGGAAAAAAAAAATTACATATACATAACCGTCCGACTCCTTGACCGAAAGTTCAGCGTTGAGGCCTTCGGTTCATTGGGTCCCGGATTCGATTCTCGGCTGGGCCGGGGATTTTAATCGCATCTGATTAATTCTTCTGGCTCAGGGACTGGGAGTTTGTGTTTGTCCCAACACTCTCCTCTTCATATTCAGACAACAAACAACACTACCAACCGCCACAGAAACACACAATAGTAATTATATCCCTCGAGATAGGATTGGCGTCAGGAAGGGCATCCAGTCGTAAATCAGGGCCAAGTCCATATGTGCGATACAGATGTGGAAAAAGTTACAGAAGGAGAAGAAAAATAAGATTTACACATGCATAACTACCGTTACCGAGTGGAGTGGCCGCATGTGTTAATGCGCTGCGGGTACGGAGCCAAGGTCTGCGTTCGGGAGACGCGTGGGTTCGAACCTCACCGTCGGCTGTCGTGAGAATGGTTCTCCCTTCCAAGTAAATGCCGGGACAGTTCCAGTGCATAGGCTACAGTCAGTTCTTTCCACCTCCTAACCCAATTTTCATTCACCAACATTCATTTCATCTTCATTAGCTCTTCAGCTGAGGTTGACGTCAGGAGGGGCATTCGACCGAAAAACATGCCGAATAAACTCATCTCATTTCTTTCCAGACCCCGTATCGAGAATCGGGAGTAAGGGATAGGCAGACAAGCAACATGTACTGTACATAACTTTCACTATCAGCAACTGACCGCTTCGCCGCTACACGTACAAATCGCAGTGAGTTTTAACAAAACGTTCAACGATAAATGGATATTACCAATGAAAATGTGTTATATAACAGACCTAATATTCACGGCTGGACAAATCAGGAAAAATCTAGGATCCAGTAACATTTCTTAGGAGCCAGGCATAAAAGTAATACATTTGTTTACCGCGATAGTACTAACTATAGTCTGAGTTAAATGGGAAGCTTTTTCAATCCCATCACCTTCAGCTGTCACGACTACTTCCCTCTCGTTCGCTCTTCCTAGCATGTCTTTATCCCTGTGTTTGAAATGTCGGTTCAGCCATTCATTATCAGATGATCCATGAATATTGTTTGCAGTGAAGATCTCAACTAATTTTTTAATGGATTCATAGCACTCGGCTCACACGAAATCCCCAACTTTTACCTGCTCAACACCCGACCGCCACAACTTGCACAGAACTGCCCTTACCGCCAGTACACGAACTGCGCAATTAGCAGCGGACCTGTGATTTTCTCTTAACCACTGCCTGCAACACATCAGTAAGCCATATAATGACGAGCTTCAATTACAAGTACTTTTATTCAGAATATATTTTTAACCTAACCGTAACATTCAACATTTGTATGAAACGTAGAAGTACTTTTGTTCAAGAGATATTTTTCAGCTAGCGATAACATCTAAACTTTGTACGAAACACATCTGAAAAAAGCAATCTGTCCATTTCACCATTTCGCCATTGCACAATTTTCTTCTGGATGTTGATCTTTGGATTTTTTGTCAGTTTTTGGTCCGAAACCAGGGCCGACACTATTTAGGCGAATGTAAGAGTCTGTTTGTACTCTTCTCCAGATAGATCAAGAGTGTGATTTCCCACGCGCCTAGACAGACATGATCACTCACCAGTATTAAAAGTTTGGCATTACAGTTCTTCTTCGAGTATCTCCAACCCTGATTACCAGTAGATTTCACTTCCCTATAATTTACACTGTTCTCCATCTTCAGTATCATTAACCTAAACGTCTTCAATACCTTACTTTCTCGGCGATAGATTCATCTTTACTATGCTCTTCTTTGCCGCCAGGTACAAGCTAGCAGGACGCACCTGTTTTTCTACCTGAAGGGCAAGTTGCGGAATTCGGGTAGGGAGATTAGTGGACACTTCCATAACCTTTTCGGAACTGCGGAGTTCGTGTTCGTCCATAGTACTTCACGTGAAGTTGTAGGCAGTATTGCAATAATGCTGATGAGTTTCCTGAGAAAAGGAAATACTTCATTCGTTCATAAATCTTAGGAGCCCATAAAAGAATTCGTCGCCATGGCGACCGGTCCCTGGTATTTCTGCGGCCCTATTGTTTATTACTTAAAATTTGAACCGAATCCTTGGACCTTTTCAAATCAAAAGTCAAAAATACATGAAGTATTCGCTAATCCAGCAACCAGATTGACGATGGTTTACAGTGTACTGTATTTGTGGCAGGCACCAACACCTACTGCCAACAAATAGGATCACTTCTGTTGTGCATCCTTCATTGAACAATTATGTATCCTTATCTCCTTAACGCCTTGAAAATATCCCTAAACACTTTCTCGAGATTTCATGTTAAAAAATAATTTGGATTCTCACGAAATCTTTAAATCCCCTTTAAATCTCCCAGCTTCCCCCCCCCCCCTCAAATTCTTGGAATTTCCGACATATTTATTGTAGCGATTTGGTGGGGGTTATCAGATTATCTGATATCAAGTTTCTAGGGTACCTGGAAGTACTTCATTACACCATCTCTGTTTTCATTTTTGTATCTACCTTCATATATCGCCACATTTCGAATTCCACATTTTAGTATAGATTTACGTGGTTCGTGGTGTGGGTTGCCGTTGTCATGTCCTAGTTCCCGAACCATGGGCAACGGCCGAGTGGCCTAGTAAGTGGTCTTGAGAATCAGGATACCAGTTGCTGTGGAATAGGAATGGGCATCGCGGACATACTGTGAGTCGTGGCCCCCCTTGCCCTTGTTCAGACGGCTAGGACAGTACAATCCACCAGTGATCCTTAACCCGTTAGAGGAGAGATTCTTACTGGGAGTGTGTATAAGTAGGGTAGCATCGTGTTTCACAGACATTTTTTTACAAATTGCTTTACGTCGCAACGGCTCAGATAGGTCTTATGGCGACGATGGGAGAGGAAGGGGATAGGAGTGGGAAGGAAGCGGCCATGACCTTAATTAAGGAACAGCCCCAGTATTTGCGTGGTGTAAAAATAGGAAACCACGGAAAACCATCTTCAGGGCTGCCGACAGTGGGGTTCGAACCCACTATCTCCCGGATGAGAGCTAACAGCTGCGCGACTCTAACAGCACGGCCAACTCGCCCGCTGATCTCTAATTCAACAGGATAATTTGTATTTGTAATTTGTGTAGGACTTAATTTATTATTATTATTATTATTATTATTATTATTATTATTATTATTATTATTATTATTATTATTATTATGTACTGCTCCGTAGCTAAATGGTTAGCGTGCTGGCCTTTGGTCACAGGGGTCCCGGGTTCGATTCCCGGCAGGGTCGGGAATTCTAACCATCATTGGTTAATTTCATTGGCACGGGGGCTGGGTGTTTGCACCTTCATCATAATTTCATCCTCATCACGACGCGCAGGTCACCTACGGGAATCAAATCAAAAGACTGGCACCTGGCGAGCCGAACTTGTCCTCGGACAATCCCAACGCTAAAAACCACACGCCATTTCATTTAGTATTATTATTATTATTATTATTATTATTATTATTATTATTATTATTATTATTATTATTATTATTATTATTATTATTGGGATAACAATCATAAGCACAATTGTGGACTGTTTTCAACAAATGAATGGCTATTAAAACTAGTACGTGTGGTCTAAATTCCTTTCCTGTTTTGTACCATGCCTCGTGCCACATTTACTGATTTCTATAATTAATCGAACCTATGTCATACAGATTCTCATGCACCTGCACCAATTCAATTAACATTTCTTCCATATCCTAAAAGAAACTGCTTCTATTCGCACTTCACGTCGCCAGATATGTGCAAGAGCAGAAAATTGTGCTCCGCGTGAAGAGCGCTGTCACCAGGTTCTACGTCACAATGACGTCATACGACGTCAACAGCCGTAACATGAGTGCAGTGTGATCATTCTACATTTCATACAGTGTGGAAAAGGCATAGCACATCTTTCTTGACAGGTTCGATTGCGTCACGATACGCGCGAACTCACGTGAAGTGACAGTAATGTGTTTCGCCTGAGTAGAAAATCTCCAGGAGGAGAAAATTAGACCGAAGTACATGGATAAGTTAAAAGCTCCAAACAATAGACAGAATTCAGGCTCAGGATATAGAAAGAGAAAGTGTGGCATACAGGGATGCTGTAGTAGGAACAGCAATTGAATGCCCAGAATCAATACGTGTAAAGAACTTGGCGGAATAATGAAGTGAGGGCCTGCAGTTGATTCATATCATGGGCTTTAGTCGCAGAATCTCTAGATTCTTCATTTATGTTCGTCGGGATGTTTGAGATCGGGCCAGTGATGAAAATTTGGCCGGGAGATAAATTCATATGCCCATTTGTCCACATAGTTGTTTTAATTTCTGTGCATTATCCAGAAATGTTGTTTCATCTGCATGCACAGAAAGAAAGGAAACTCGTAAGTGTTGGCGTTGACCCAGCGGGTTAAATTCTCCTTCAAAACACTATTTATACGATTAAGTTGTCATTCCAGGGTACATTTTGTCACACCGTCGGGAGATAATTTATTTTTAGCTTCACCGCCCCTCCTATACAAACACTGGGTATTTTGGGGCTGGTTTTAGTAGCAGACAATCCATCGCCTCAACGATAAGTTAGCTACGTTTAAAATGAACATCTCTACAGTGCTGAAAAATCAGCTATTGAAATTGATTAGTCCCTCTAATACTTGGAGCTCCTGACATAGACTTCCGGGTGTCGGAAACTTGACCCGAAAGAGTTCTTTGACGTTTTGGAAGCCAGTGGCACTGAGTTGTCGTACTTCGTAAATGATCCCGGTCACTACTGGAACCAAACCTGCTATCCTGGAAATAAAAGGTTCATCACCGTGCCTCTTAATTCACTTACCAAAAATGAAAAGGACTTTTAGTGAAGAATAAACTTATAAATTTCCTGACACTCATGGATTCATTCTAAATTTTAACTCTCTAAGCCACATGCAGATTTAGCACCACATCGCAAAGCCCATTTGAATTCGCCCGCGTAGCGATCAGATAGGCTGACTTCAGCAGCTGATAAAATGACAACGGCGCGAGATATCTACGAGGGCAAGTCAATAAGTATCTGCAATTTTGCTCTAATTGTCTTTAGGTTGGCTCTATGGCGTTGTGTGCTCACCAGCCGCTAGATGGCACCGTTGTCTACGTCTGTGGTAGGCTTCAGCGTTATCAGAATAGTACAGCTTGCGCTGTTGCGACGCAAAGATGGCCGCACCACTCTCCGTTTGCACCAAGGAAGAACGGCGTTCCGTAATCCGTTTTTGTGGTCTGAGGGGGTACAAGGAGCGGAAATTCATAGAAGACTAACCATAACTATCATTGGTCCCAACCAGTATCGAATCCGCAGCCTTGTGTTCTCAAGGCTAGCAAAAGCACCGCTAAGCACGAAAAAGTCCTCTCAATTTTAATTACTGCGTTTATGAGGTGAACGTTCCTCATGGGGATCACTGTAAGTACCTAGATGTTAATATAAGGAAAGCTCTTTATTGGAGTAATCACATAAACGAGATTTTAAATGAAGGGTAAAGATCTCTGTACATGATTATCAGGAAATTTAGGGGTTATAGTAAGGATGTAGCCCGCCTTTGTGGTGTAGTGGTTAGTGTGATTAGCTGCCACCTCCGGGGCCCCGGTACGATTCCCGGCTCCGCCACGAAATTTTAAAATGGTACGAGGGCTGGAACGAGTCCACTGAGCCTCGGGAGGTCAACTGAATAGAGGGGGTTCGATTTCCACCTCAGACATCCTGGAAGTGGTCTTCCGTGGTTTCCCACGTCTCCAAGAAAATGTCGAAATGGTACCTAATTTAAGGCTACGGCCGCAACCTTCCATCTTCCTTATCTAGCCCTTCCGATCTTCCCATCCTCGCACAAGGCCCCTGTTAGCGTAGCAGGTGAGGCCGCCTGCACGCAGTACTTTTCCTCTTCCCCAGTTGTATCCCCTGATCGAATATCTCACGCTCCAGGACACTGCCCTTGACGCGGTAGAGGTGAGATCCCACGCTGACTCTGAGGGAGAAACGAAACCTGGAGGATAAATGGATTTTAAAAAAAAGAAAGAAAATAAAGATATAAAGGAGTGGGCATATAAGTCTGTAGTAAGACGCCAACTAGAGTGTGGTTCCATTGTATGGGACCCTCACCAGGATTACTTGATTCGAGAACTGGACAAAATCCAAAAGAAAAGCAGCTCGATTTGTTCTGGGTGATTTCTGCCGAAAGATTAGTGTTACAAAAATGTTGCAGTTTGGTCTGGGAAAAATTGTCAGAAAGCAGACGAGCTACTTGACTAAGTACAGTAGTACGTTCCGAGGTATCAGTGGGGAGCTGTCCGGCTCCATGGCTAAATGGCTAGTGTGCTGGTCTTTGGTCACAGGGGTCCCGGATTCGATTCCTTGCATGATCGGGAATTTATAACCATAATTGGCTAATTCCGCTGCCACGGGGCTGGGTGTATACAGTTTATTTTCTTCATCACCATTTCATCCACATCACGACGCGCAGGTCGCCTACGGGAGTCAATTCATAACACCTTCCCGCCTGGCAAGGCGAACATGTTCTCGGACACTCCCGGCACTAAAAGCCATTGAATGGCGTTGAATGAATTTAGTAGGCGACTAAATTTGAGTGGTCTTTTTAAAAGTAGGAAAGATCACAAAATGAAGATAAAGTTGGAATTCAAGAGGACAAATCGGGGCCAAAAACGGAAGAGGAGTTAGGGTTTGGAATAATTTACCCAGGGAGACGTTCAATGAAAATCCACATTCTGTTTCCAGTCATTCGACCGGGTCAGGAATGGAATGAACGAATGAAGCCCCCATCTTGCGGCGAGGATAGGAATTGTGCTGGCTGCCGAATCCTGTCGCATTCCCCTGAGGCAATGATTAATGAATGGTAGATGAAATGAAATTATATTGGAGAGTGTTGCTGGAATGAAGTGCGACAGGGAAAACCGGAGTTTCCGGAGGAAAACCTGTCCCGCCTCCGCTTTGTCCAGTACAAATCTGACAAGGAGTGACCGGGATTTGAACCACGGAACCCAGTGGTGAGAGGCCGGTGCGCTACCGCCTGAGCCACGGAGGCTCTAGGGAGACGTTCAATAAATTTCCAAATTCTTTGCAGTTATTTAAGAAATGACTAGGTAAACAACTCATAGAGAATCGGCCACCCGGTCGGCTACCCTAAATGCAGATCAGTGGTGATTGATTGATTGATTGATTGATTGATTGATTGATTGATTGATTGATTGATTGATTGATTGAATTCGATCATTTTAGTAGGTTATGTAGAGTGATCTGTTGTGATGGAAACTATTGAACTCTATGAACATGCGCTATGGAAATTTAGTTTCGAAAGAGGAGGGGCGGGTATAAGTCGCGCGCTCTCTGCGACTAAGGACTTTGTCATCATTGTAGATGAATCGGTAAGGTACAGTTAAGGTCTTTGAGTTCTGAAAATGAATCCACGGTCCGAATTCTGTTCTATGCAAATATTTTTGAAGATATTCACAGCTTCATTGTACCTGTGTACGATAGTGTCTCCTTACGTTAAACATGTATTGTGCCTGAATTCCAATGCTATTTGAGAAAATCACAACTCAAAGTTTCTTCCGTCACTCGTGTAGTGGGATCGAATATAACGTTTGACTAATCTACGCTCGCAACGTATTCCATTGACGGATACGTCGATATGTCGCTGAACTATGGAGATACGTGACAGAAATCTTTACAGTTGCAATACAACCAATACATTCCGGAGCCTTGAAAGAAGTTCGTGTATCTGGGGGTAGTTTGAAGTAATCATTCTGTAGGAGATACCCGTAAAACGTCTGGTAGTGGTATTTTTACAATTTGCTTTACGTCGCACCGATACAGATAGGTCTTATGGAGTCGATGAGGTAGGAAAGAATTAGGAGTGGGAAGGAAGCGACGGTGGCCTTAATTAAGGTAGAGCCCCAGAATTTGCTTTGTGTGGAAATGGGAAAGTACGGAAAACCATTTTCAGGGCTGCTAACATTGGGGTTCGAACCCGCTATTTCCTGAATGCAAGCTGTTAGCTACATGGCCTAAACAGCGCAACACTTGCTTGGTCGTCTGGTCGTAATGAAGAGGTTCTGTTAGACGCCGTGCAGAATGTCCCTCATATTTATTGGTATACAGGCACATGTACGAGAGACTAACATCAGCCGGCCATCTGTTATGCAAGTATTACCCAACAATAAATTTCATCCGCACCTTCTACGATTATATTAGAAGTTCTGCGATCTGACGTTGATGCTTGGGGCTTGCTTTGTCAAAAGATATTACTGGAAATGGACAGTGATGTAACCTTGTTTTTAAATCAATAATAATCTTTTCGGATGAATCACCCTTATTAAAAACAGCCCGTTTTAGAACTAAATAAAATGTATTCTTTGGAAATGAGTATGTACAGTATGTGCGGATACCATATCCAGAGTAATAGACAGTAGAAAAAGAAACAAACGTATTCTCGGTGACTTGAACTAGTCTGCGTAGCCTGGTTTCTTTATCACGCAGCTGCGTGTTTTTACCGCCTTAGCTCTAACAAGACTTAACTTAGTATTCAGTAGGAATTTCGCATTCTATATGGCATCTGTTTCGCAGGCTTACTGTGCGCTTTCTGTTTTAACGTGTTATTAGCAGCTGTGGTCGTTACATGCTTTCATTACAGTTTTTGTCAGTGAATTACCATTGGTGTTAATGATTCCGTGTGTATTGTTGAGCTGAAACCCAGGCATATCGTTGTACTAATTCTGTATAGGAATAGGGACCGGAATTTAGTCCCGCAGGAGTTCTTTTACATATCAGGACTGCCATTTCCTTGAGCTGATGGACATCTCGACGATGGATAAAACCTTTATAAACACCCACTTTAGACTGGAATGATCAATAAGACAACCTGGTCCAAAAAAGTGCCAGCTTTTATACCCGAGAGGAAGATTCCAGAACACTCTGGGCTAAGCGCCGATACACCCACAATTTTTATTGGTTAATTAAGTAAATACCAGACAATGTCAATTGGCTGAAAAATAAATATACAAAATATTTCATTGGCCAACATCTTAAGTTGGCGGGAAGAGATAGAAGTGTTGTAAACGTTAACACACAAAAAACAAAGAGTAATCAATTCAGTTTAGGAAACCTTAGAATAAAAAATTACTCTACAATATTAATAGTCAATCTTCGCACCAGAGGGCGCAACATAAGTTTATAGTAAAGACATCTGTAGAGAAATGTCCAAATGTCTTGTATTAGTTGTTGCGGGTTTTAGATTGTTGATGTCATTCTCCAAGGCACTTCATTTAAATGAACGGGGCGGGTGTACCATCCGATACAATTATTATTATTATTATTATTATTATTATTATTATTATTATTATTATTATTATTATTATTATTATTATTATTATTATTATTATTATGTTGCTATTTGTTTAACGTCGCAGTATCATATCGAAGGCTTCCAGCGACGTTAGGATGGGAAAGGGGTAGGACTGGGAAGGTAGCGGCCGTAACCTTAATTAAGCTAGAGCCCTAGCATAAGCCTGGTGTGAAAATGAAAAAGCACGGAAACACCATCTTCACAGGGCTGCCGACTGTGGGGTTTGAACCGACCATCTCCCGAATGCAACTTCACAGCTGCGCTCGCTCGGTTGGCGTTTATTAAAGGTTAATATAATAATAATAATAATAATAATAATAATAATAATAATAATAATAATAATAATAATAATAATCAGAAGAAGAAGAAAGCTATTTCTACCGGGCGAGTTGGCCATGCGGTTAGCGGCGCGCAACTATGAGCTTGCATTCGGGAGATAGTGAGTTCGAATCCCACTGTCGAAAACCCTGAAGATGGTTTTCCGTGTTTTCCCATTTTCACACTAGTTAAATGCTGGGGCTGTACCATAATAGGGATGTAGGCAGAGAAAGTTCGCGCCAGATAGCGCTCGTGTACTACTGGGTAAGTGCAAGGCGATCGTCTTATGTTTCTCCCTGTCAGCTGCGAATAATGTATAGGCCTACAATGTGACCGAGTTTTCTGAGCTAAAGCCGATTGTATCTTCTCTAATTTTACTCCAAGACTATATTAATTAATTGTATAGGTATATCCCCTAGTATATTACGGACGATTTTCAGCGTTTAAGCTTTAAATAGCTGCAATACGAGCTACGGAACAGAAACGCTAAAACTAGCGGGAGGAAGGAAGAATTAGTACAGCGGCAATTAGAAAATTCTAACGCGCTTTATTATCCAAATAATGAATAGGAGTCAGCATGCCTTTGAGTACTGGGAATTGATAAATATATGTACATCCACAAGACTTAAATCATAAATAGATATTTAAACACGCACTCGCTCCCCTTACTTATAAACTTTGATTCATGTATTTCTTTTAAGGTTGATGGCTTACATGAAACTGCAGATACAGCCTTTGTCCACCACCAAAAGCATGTGAATATTCTTGAGTTTCTCAGTGCCGGTTCCTTTGAATATTTGACCATCAGCCATAAGATCACTATCACAAATTTCCATCTGATGGATTATTTCGTATTTAGAAAATCGGAAATAGATGGAGCACCTGTTTCCAACTACAAATCATTGTGTTATGCTGAATACAGACTTTTCAGTGAAAAGTTTGTTTTGTTTATAAAAGGTTAATTTCAGTCGGGTGAAATTCTAAAATGCAGTGCTGTGAAATCCGAGTACACAAAACATAAGACCTATAATTTGAAGCTTATTTTAGGAGTACCTGGTGACATTATAGGAAGGAATGTGAACGTTTTGCTGGAGCAGGCCCCAAGGCATGTTACAAGCACATTGCTGCTGTAAGCTACGCATTAGAGCACTTCCCCAAGACTGGTATTATTCAGTGTTCAAAAACATGCAACCAAAATTTATAAACTTTTCAGCATCCCCCTACCAAACGGTTGAGGCCAGTTAGCCCTATGAAAGTGGAATGTTTGCCCTTGGAACAAGTTTTGCTATTATAATCTCAGTTGCACCAGTTATAACTCTAGTAGAGGGGTACTTCTGTCTGAAAGCAAGGGGGCTATTTTCAAGGGCATTTTCTCTATCAGGCCAAATGTTCAATTCTTTAAAATGGCAGTACATGAAATTGATCCAAACATTAACTATTCTCCCAACAGTACTATTATGGATTCCGATGTCAAGGCCTAGTTCTTTGTCAGATTTGTTGGTCCTTAGCTTCATAACTGTCAAGAAGAAACACAGTCTGGGTTCAAGAGGGAATATCTGTAAATTGTATCTGTTTTCTCCCAGAACAGCAAACATCAAATTACAATGTTGGACGTCTACAAATCCTGTATAAAGCAATATGACATCAGGATTACGCATTTTTTGCTGAACAACCAAATTACCTGTAATATTTTTTGAGTGCTCATGTCTTTGAAAATGAGAGTCACAAAAATGTAACATTCACTTCTTCCGGTATATTCACGATTTCTTCCCGTACTTGAAAGGAGGTTATTTCTGCGTATTCCGATATTGTAGGCTTATCGTGGTGATCCAGCAATTTTCTGGTGTATGGCCTCTTCCTTGATTTTCTTCAGTTCGTGGTCCACGGAAAAAGCGGTGGAACAGCGCCCGGTTTTAATCTTGATCTCTCACCTTTAAATACAAACGCATAAATTCTATGATTGTTATCAAAATGCCTAATCAGTTTGTAGGTAGAAAATAGGAATTATTTCCCTTTGTAAATCGCACTTACCCAACAAAGTTTTCGTGAAGTCACCGGGTTGAAAATAATGGGAACACACTTTAATATTTTCGGTCAGATTCTTCTCACCGAATTTTTTCCTTCTAATAGCATGCAACCATTTCTTCCTCATTTCTTTATTTTGTGGAAACTGGTGAAACGAAAATGAGCTTCCCTGATTTTTTCAAAGAGGAACACTGCAATAGCTCGGCATAGTCACAAAAATAACAATTTAAGCAACTTAAATTCGTGGATATTTAGCGGCACGAGTACACAGAAGACAAATGAAGAGAGCATTGCGCTTAACCAGTACAACAGCAGTGCGCTCTATCGGTGCTAGTTCTATACATCCCTATTAAGGCCACGGCCGCTTCCTTCCCATTCCTAGGCCTTTGCTATCCTATCGTCGCCATAAGACCTATCTGTGTCGGTGCGACGTAAAGCAAATAGCTACAGAAAAATGCGATTTCTCTTAGGACAAAACTACGACACTATCAGGCAGTAATCTAATCAGAGTGCCTGTATGCTTCAGAATGCCTAAGATTAACAACCAGAAGAGACATTGAAGAAGTCGAGAATAAGGAAAGAAAGAGTTTAAGAAAAATTCTCCGACCAAAAGGATGAGCTGACACATACCGATTACGTAGTAACGAAGAAATATATAAAACATGTAGCAGGATTTCTGATACAATACGCGAACGAAGGGTTAAATTCCTTAGACATATTTCAAGAATGCTCGACGACAGACTCACTAAAAAATCTATAACCATTTTAACCATCCCAATAAGAAAAGGAACTCTTATGACAAATGGTTTGTTAACACCAAGAAGGATCTACAAGAAATGAACATCACGATTTAAGACATCCACAACAGAACTACTTTCAGGAACAAGATACACACATTTGAGGAGTTGCTGGAGTCAAAAACAGCAACTAAGAAGAAACAACATTGGACGGTTGAAAAGAAAGAAGCTGTTAGTGATGATGATGATGATGATGATGATGATGATGATGTTGCTTGTTGTTTAAAGGGGCCTAACATCTAAAGTCATCGGCCCGAAGCTGTTAGCAAGAGAATGAAGGATTTCTGGCGCCAAAGAAAACTAAAGTAATGAAGTGTTATTTGCGTGGACCATAGTTGGCCAAAATCTATTATTATTAATAATAATAATAATAATAATAGTAATAATCATAATGTCCACCTCTGTGGTGTAGTGGTTAGTGTGATTAGCTGCCACCCCCGGAGGCCCGGGTTCAATTCCCGGGTCTGCCACGAAATTTGAAAAGTGGTACGAGGGCTGGAACGGGGTCCTCTCAGCCTCGGAATGTCAACTGAGTAGAGGGGGTTCGATTCCCTCCTCAGTCACCCTCGAAGTGGTTTTCCGTAGTTTCGCACTTCTCCTCCAGGCAAATGCCGGGATGGTACCTAACTTAAGGCCAAGGCCGCTTCCTTCCCTCTTTCTTGTCTATCCCTTCCACTTTTCCCATCCGCCGCAAGGCCCCTGTTCAGCATAGCAGATGTGGCCGTCTGGCAGAGCTACTGGTCACTCTACCTCATTGAATTCCACGACCCAAAGACTCACGCTCCAGGACACTGCCCTTGAGGTGGCAGAGGTGGGATCCCTCGCTGAGTTCGAGGGAAAAACCAAACCTGGAAGGTAAACTGAATAAGAAATAATAATAATAATAATAATAATAATAATAATAATAATAATAATAATAATAATAATAGTAATAATAATAATAATCTTACGTCCCACTTAGCTACTTTACGATTTTCGGAGACGGAATTTCGTCCCACTGGAATTCTTCAAGTTGCCAGTAAAACTGTCGACACAGACCAGCGTGTTTGAGCACGCGGACTGAACCGTGATCGAACCCACCTACTAACCTGAGAAATCCAGCGCTTTACCATCTGAGCCACACAGCACTACAAATACAAAAGGTAATATCAAGCTCCCTAAGTCTATGAAAAAGCATTATTTCCGAGTGTTGACAATTAAAACACAAAAGAAGTATGATTTCACATTATCACCTGTGTGAATCTCATTAAAATGTGTCTTCTTCATAACTCTATGTCACTCTCACTTTACACGCTCAGTTTAAAGAGTTTCTCCCGCAAAGAGAGCGTGTATAACGTGATGGTGCTCACTCACTGGCACGTTGGGTAATTACAGCAGCAATAATAGCTTGCAGTGAAACCTACAAGTCTTACACCACAGTAGCGAAAGGAGGCTATAATTCTTTATTTGATAACAACAACCGCAGCATTAGCTAGAGAGCGAAATTGTTGCAGCACAACGCGTCTACGGCGAAACATGAGAATCCATTCATTTATGAAATTGGTGACCACGTTCGGTAAACAACACAATGATCGTTCATATATTTATTCGCTGGGCCAAGTGGCTGAGATTATATAGTTTTTTTTCTGAACTCAGGCTGGCGGGTTCGATCCTGGCTAAGTCCAATATTGTTTGAAGGTGCTCAAATACTTCAGTGTCGTGTCGGTAGATCTACCACCAGTAAGAGAACACTTGAGGGCCAAACTTTTCGGCACCTCGACCTTCGAAAACCGTAACAGTATGTAGTAAGACGTAATAAGAATAGCATCATTAAACATGCAAGTTTGTAGTTATACGTGATTTGTGATTTCGTGCTCATAGCCACAATAAATTCAGTTTTACTTGGAATCCGAACCACAAGAAGGTGATACTACATTTTTTTTAAGTCCCACATATGTTGGCCGAAAAATGAACTGTAGTCGCGTTGTTGAGAAGCTAGTCATGTCACAAATCGATCACATCCTATTATTATTATTATTATTATTATTATTATTATTATTATTATTATTATTATTATTATTATTATTATTATTATTATTATTATTACAAGGTTTTTGGACTAATCTCATTAGGATGTCCCAATCAATACACACAATGACACTTGAAAATTAATGACAACAGTTCACTAATGGGTGGCTATTAACAAATCTCTAGTCTCACAGCAGGTCTCCAGCTTGCTGGTATTTATTTGGAACGGGTGTCCCTTCCGTAATTTGAATGGAAGCTCTCACTTTTCACTTGGTATGCACCACCGTCGCCTTATATAACACCTACATGCGCACAGGTTCGAACACATTTCTATTGACTATTACAATACACGACTGCTATACACTCGGCTCGACTCCAGACAAGACCGATAACTCGCACAAACAACTCACTTAACTGCGCCATATACTCAGCACATATCACTCGGCAATACATTAACACAATATAAATCAAGACCAATTACTAACCAACAACTCTTCAAAGATCAACACTACTTCCGTTTGTTATATCCCTAGTAATGAAGTACTAGAAATATTGGGTTTGCGACCGGAATGCGAACATTCTAGTTTAGCCTTCAAGGAAATACGGAAGTGAGCTACGACAGGGTTGACAGTCGTATTACCACGTGAAAGTTATTATAATTATTTCCTTCATTTACAGTTAAGGAATTTCGGAAACAAGGGCACATTACCATTTTACAAACGGCTGCTTCAGTTAATTGGTGGGAAAATGTGCCAATCCTGAGATAGAATGTTTCAGTACTAGTTAAAACAAACAAATGAAATGGAAAGATGTTTCATTATTATTTAATATTCCCCAATGAGACTCATAAGATTGTGTTTTATGGTAGATTTAAGATCACCGAGCTCGATAGCTGCAGTCGCTTAAGTGCGACCAGTATCCAGTATTCGGGAGATAGTAGGTTCGAACCCCACTGTCGGCAGCCCTGAAAATGGTTTTCCATGGTTTCCCATTTTCACACCAGGCAAATGCTGGGGCTGTACCTTAATTAAGGCCACGGCCGCTTCCTTCCCACTCCTAGCCCCATCCTGTCCCATCGTTGCCATAAGACCTATCTGTGTCGGTGCGACGTAAAGCAACTTGCAAGATTTAGAGAATCTTCAAACACCCCTTCTCCATGTAACTACATTGTTGGACATTTTAATAGGTATTTCACTTCAAAGTATAGTTTATAATAAAGTTTAATCGTGCGCAAAGCTGCAAAATTCTGAATTCATAGCATGTAACTGTTACTGAACGTATCTTTTTTTTTTTTTGCTAGTTGCTTTACGTCGCATCGACACAGATAGGTCTTATGGCGACGATGGGACAGGAAAGGGCTAGGAGTGGGAAGGAAGCGGCCGTGGCCTTAATTAAGGTACAGCCCCAGCATTTGCCTGGTGTGAAAATGGGAAACCACGGAAAACCATTTTCAGGGCTGCCGACAGTGGGGTTCGAACCTACTATCTCCCGAATACTGGATATTGGTCGCACTTAAGCGACTGCAGCTATCGAGCTCGGTCTGAACGTATCTACAAGTTGAGGCTGTGTTATCTCATAGAATATGGTAGTTGTAGTTCGTAAGCTTT
The DNA here is from genome assembly GCF_040414725.1 of Anabrus simplex. Lineage (NCBI taxonomy): Eukaryota > Metazoa > Arthropoda > Insecta > Orthoptera > Tettigoniidae > Anabrus > Anabrus simplex. The sequence continues at coordinate 124,474,546 of NC_090266.1, forward strand.
TCTAACTATGGTTACTTTGGCGAAATGTTCACACTGTACAACGGGATTTTTCAAAACTCAACTTTGCTACATCATCAAAGTTTTAAGTCTTACTTCTGTAAAATGACACACGTTATCCTCCTTCCGTCAAATCCCTCAGTTATAGACTGCCATGTCCTTCAAAGCGTAGTAAACCTTACGATCGTCCTAACTGCCACAACAACTCCCAATTAGTAGCCTACTCTGATAATTATAAAATTCTTCATTTCTTACCTTGAAATCGTTCAATACGAAGTTGAGGCTGTGTTATCTCATAGAATATGGTAGTTGTAGTTCGTAAGCTTTTCTAACTATGGTTACTTTGGCGAAATGTTCACACTGTACAACGGGATTTGTCTTGTAGATCTACTTCAGTTTCTCCAACCTCCCACAGTTGGTTTTATTTGTCTGTCAGAGAAGCTATCTTCATTCATTTGTTTGGCCCATAATCAAACACGTAAGCAGATTCATACAGGCAGCTTCTTCTTAAGTTAGCCTACAAAAGTGCTGCGTGATGGTTTGATAAATTTCTGCTTTTCACTTTTCACCTCTTGTATTCTTGTACTTCCGCTCTTATTTCGACAGTTCCGCCATATCTTTGAGTACAGTAGTTCTTGCAAATTTCATTTCTGTTGTGCTTAGTTTAGTGACATACGGTACGGTACCGGTATCGTAATTAGGATACGTCTGAAAGTAGTTTAAAATTACTGTAGTGTACTGTAGTATACGAGTAATATCCTATTAGAATTTAGTGTGATTATTTTATTATTGTAAAATATTTGTGTAGTACTGGTGTATTAGTGGTATCCGTAGAAACTCTTACTAAAATACTGTTGTTGTAATTAGAATAGGCTTAATTGCAGTTTGGAATTGTGTAGTTCTTGTATAGGCTATTACTTTCGATATTCAGTAATTAACAGCAGTTTTTATCCTGTCAGGGGTTGTAGGATAAAAAAATAGAGCACGACTAAGTAGTATTGTAGTGTAGTCGTATATTAATTACCTTATTTTTGTGTACTATCCCAGACAATATATCCCTCCGTTCATTTATTTTTTGCAAATAAGCTATTTTATTTTTAATTTAATCCCCCCCCCCGTAAAGAATGGCTAAGGAGCGCGAGTGTACTTACTGTGGGTGTGGCGAGGCATTGAGGGGTATGAGGGAGGAGTTGGAAAGTTTGAGGGAGATAATTAGGATTCTCACAGAAGACAGGAAGGAAGATAGGACTCCCTCAAACAATGTACGGGTTACTGTTCAAGAGGGAGGGGAAGGAAAGGGAGGAGTTTTAGAAGACAGGTGGTCTAATGTTCTAAGGGGAAGGAGATTGCAGGCTAAGGGCTCTATTCAGGATCAGAATTCAGGACAGGTGTTTGTGCGAAGTCGGTACGAGTCACTCCAGGTAGAACAACAGAGGGAAGATGAGGGACAGGGAACTGTTGCTGAGATGTGTGGAAGTAGGAGGAAGGGAAAAGGTAGGAAAGGAAAATGTAGAGTAGAGGATAGGGTTTTTTCGGGGGGGGGGGGGCGAAGCCCGCTCTCCCCGCGTGACCATCGACTCAATCTACATGGCCTCAGACATGCTATTATTTCTAAGAAGAAAAAAGAGATAGCAGGGAGGAGTGGGAAGTGATACAAGGAGTATCTGCCTGTTTCCATGTCAGACACTCTACCAGGCGATATTGTGTTAGGTACAGTATGTGGTGTTGAAGTATGGTATTGAAGGGTCAGGGAAAAACCACATAGGCAGAAAGAAGAAAGAGCCTACATGTAAAACCTGACATCTTTTGATAGCACATGCAAGGATGTGGGCTGGAGAAAGACCAGAGTTTGTGTTAGTTAGGAACAGGTAACATGCACAAAACATAAACCAATTCCTTGCCATTACATCGCCTGGGGATCAGTCCGTCTGGGCACTGCTGTGACTAGCGCGGTCCTTGCCGGCTGCGGAGCCATGCGTCGAGTACCACTAGGGCCTGTCGCACGACTCCACCTCCTTGGGGTACCTCGTACCCAGTCTCCGATCCCGGAGAATGAGGCCAAGCCCGCCGAGGCAGGGGCCTCCTGGAAGGGGGTGGGTCATGGCGCCGGGCCTCCCTCCTCTCTGCCCGCGCCATGGCCCGGTAGACAGGGCAACTGCGATGGGAGGCCGGGTGGCCCCCCGAGCAGTTGGCGCACACCGGCGCCTCCCTAAGTGCTGCACAGGCCATGTAGTGGTGATCACCACCACAGCGGTTGCACCTCACCTCGAGCCCACAGCTGACCTGACGGTGGCCCCACCTCAGACAGCGGAAACACTGCAAGAGCTGCTGAGGGGGACGTTTTACTCTCACCTGACTGCCGCTTCCCGCTGAGGTCCTCTCCTGATTGGCTCCTCGGTTGACTGCTGCCCTGGGGGCAGTCTTGGGTTGCGGCAGGGCGGCCCTCTCCTGGTGGGCTGGCGTCGCCTTCTGCTTCCTAGTGCGGCGTCGTCGTCTTCTTCCCTGGGGGTGCTTCTCGGCTGGGGAAGAGGCCTCGTCCTGATGGCCCTCCTCCCGTCCTGGTGACCTCGGGGTGGCTGGTGGTACCGCTGCGTTGCCATCTGCTTCTTCTCCCTGACTGGCGGCGGCGGCGTCGGTCAGCGCTAGCGCTCGGCTGCGTTCCCTGTCCTGTGGGGCGCACATCGAGGTCTGCATCTCGACAGACATGCAGGCAGGCTGTGCCTGGGCAGCAGCATCAGAGCACCAAGGGGCGTCCTCCACTGCTGTGCTGCTTTCCACCATCACGAGCGCTTTCCTGGTTTGCGCCCGGGTAACAGGCCCTTCCTGGTAGGCCTGCGTCTGCGTCCACTTCATCTTGGTTGGGGGTCGACGATCCTGGTTGGCGGCCTTGTTGGTCTGCGTATACTTCGTAAAGTACAGTTTTCCAACTGGGGTCGCGCCGTCGCGGCGCTCGGGAGCGCCGCCGTCGTCCTCGTTCCTCGGCTCCGTCTGTGTGGCAGTCTCCTGGCTGCCGTTGCAACCTGAAAGTAAGCAGAGAAGCTCCTCTCGTAGCGGCTGATCTGGCCTGGGTCCGTGGGGCGAATAATTATCGCCCAGGTCTCGATGTTCTCGACGGCGTCGGCGGAGAGCTCCTTCACTGTGGCCCCCTCGAGCCTCGTGAGGAGCTCGAGGATGAGATAGGCCTCCCTGTAGGTGTCCTCCCCAGGTCGGTACTGCACCAGCAGCGCAGGGGCGGCGTGGTTCAGTAGGAAGGTCCTGTGGTCGACCCGGAGAACAATCTCCCCTACTGCATCCTTGAAGTTCTCTGGTAGGTCGTCTCGAAGTTCTATCGTACCTGTCGCTTCCTGAAATAAAAATCTGAAAGAGAATAGCACTAAAAAGTGCTTCCTGACAATGTTCGTACTGCGTACTTAAAAGTACAGACAGTAGACAATACTCTTTCAGAGATGTACTAACAAGTACAGCTGCCTGACTAGTACTGGGAAAGTACAGAGCGCCTGGCGAGGAGAGAGAGAGCGAGCGGGAGGAACACGTCCTTCCACTACGGCTGTCGAACTCGTCCTCTTAGGGTCGTATTCATGAACGTGACTTTGACTTCGACTTACGTAAGTTCACTTAGTTGAGTTTCGTGGAAGTCTGTTTCATAGACGCAACTTTTACAAAGTAGACTCAGGCGTAAGTAGACTTTCGTAAGTTACGATGTGAAGAATTAGATATGAAGTTGGCAATGAGAACAAAGGAAGAGCAGTGTAGCATCTCCCGTCATTCAATGTCTTTTCTTAATAAAGTGGTAGAAGAAGAAGAAATTCAGCTGTTTCCTGCGTTATAGATCGCATTGGATTCTAAACTCAATCCAATCCAGTTAATACAGTTAATTTTTATTTCTCGACGATGGATGGAACGAAAAAATTGCCTTCAACAACTATGAAAGTGAGGTGTTACTAGAACTAGTGAAAGAGAAGAAAGATATAGCTGAAAACGAAATCAATAAACTTCATCTCGTGGTTGGCTATGTCCTGATAATTGAAAATAAAAATCCCTTTCCTATTACGGAAAACCTCAGCATGGTTGCCACCTGGACTTATTATTGGTACATGGGTGCAATTAATAGCTCCAACCACTCCAGGAAATCGGGATCTTTCATACACACGTCGCGGATGATTTCGATATTCAGCTTCATTTGGGAACGAAACAAACTGTGGTCTCTTTCGGGCAGTCAGGATCGATATTCTTTTGATTATTCTACATATTGAGGGCTAGCTTACTCCTCGTAAATCAGGGGAATCAATTTAGAAGTTACCTGAAAACCACGGAACTGTGAAAGACTATTGTATTTACCATGAGAATGCATTAATCTGTGCTGATTATCCCTTAACATAAATAGATAACACGACGAGTAGAAAGTGCAAAAACTTTGCGCTATAGTAACAATAATTTTACTCCTACCTGTAGCATAGTTTCTTAACAACCGGGCGAGTTGTCCATGCGGTTAGGGCGCGCGGCTATGAGCTTGCATCCGGGAGATAGTGGATTCGAACCACACTGTCGTCAGCCCTGCAGATGGTTTTCCGTGGTTTCACATTTTCATACCAGGCAAATGATTGGGCTGTACCTTAATTAAGGTCACGGCTGCATCCTTCCCATTCCTTGGTCTTTCCTATCCCATCGTCGCCATAAGACCTATCTGTGTCGATGTGACGTAAAGCAAGTAGCGAAAAAGAAAAAAAAAAGCTTAACGAAATTAGCAGCTGTATTATTGGAGGTATGGGTGATCCTCGATTATTAATATATTGCTGGAATTCGTTTTCAAACATCGTTAGTACATCTAATACTGTAGGATTGTCGAATCTATATGTCGTTTTCTGAACTCATTTTCTGTATAAAAATCAACTGGGTTCCGTGCATCTCTTATAATACGCCGAGGATTAGGCATAACGTACTGAATAATTTCCTGGATCTCTTTAATTTGATCTACAAAATTAAGTACACCAGCAATATCTGCCATTTTATTATTTTTCTGATCTCAGAGTCTACTTAATTACGGAACATCGGCGACTTGGAAGTAAAGTCGCCATCTAAGTTTACTTACCTCCAAGTAGCGATTATGAAATGGAAATGGCGACTTACCGCCTTCTAAGTCTAAGTCAAAGTCTCGTTCATGAATACGAGCCTTAGAGGATTGGAAAAGACAGGTGGAACAGGTTCATGGGAAGGAGAAAAGGGAGGAGGAAGTAGCTTCTGCAGCTATCAGGAAAGATAGCTCTGACCAGGAGGGGAGGGGATCAAATGAGGTGGGTAGGGTTGAGGCTCTGGTCATGGGGGATTCCATCGTTAGACACGTGGGGAAAGTGTGTGGAGGAAAGGGTACCAGGGTAGAGTGTTATCCAGGAATTAGGTTGAGGCAGAAGTTGAGGAAAGTAGAAGAGAGGGAGGAGGGGAAGGAGAAGGTGGTAGTGTTTCACGTTGGTACCAACAACGTAAGGCAAGCTGATATAAGTACCAACATAGTTGGAGATGTGTGGGATCTGGTAAATGCAGCACGGGTAAAGTTTAAGAAAGCGGAGATTGTTATTGGTGGATTACTGTGTAGAAGGGATACTGACTGGAGGGTGATAGGGGATTTAAATGAGACTATGGAGTGGGTATGTGGGAAACTGGGAATGAAATTTCTAGATCCTAATGGGTGGGTAGGAGATAGGGATCTGCGCTCAGATGGCCTTCATTTAAACCGCAGTGGTACGTATAAGTTAGGAAATTTGTACATTCAGGGAAACGGGATGGCCTAGGGAGCGGTGATAAGGCAACAAAGAACTGGAAATCAAGTAGGGATGACATAAAATTGTTAGTGTTGAACTGTAGAAGTATTGTAAGGAAAGGAATAGAATTAAGTAATTTAATAGATATATATTTACCAGATATTTTAATAGGAGTTGAATCATGGCTGAGAAAAGATATAATAGATGCAGAAATTTTCTCACGGCACTGGAGTGTGTATCGTAGAGATAGGATAGGAAGGGTGGGAGGGGGAGTGTTCATTCTGGTGAAAGAAGAATTTGTAAGCTACGAAAAAGTTAAAGATGAGACACATGAAATTCTAGGTGTAAGGCTCATTTCTAAAGATAATAGGCAACTTGATATATTTTGAGTGTACAGATCGGGAAAGGGTAGCACTGACGCGGATTCGGAATTATTTGATAGGATAGTCAGCTATGTGGGAAACGACATGGAAAGAAATGTGATTGTAGCGGGAGATCTGAATTTGCCAGATGTCAAATGGCAAATAAGTTAATTTGGAAAGGATAGCTGATTCAGAAAGTGATGGAACCAACCAGAGGGAAAAATATCCTGGATGTCGTGCTGAATAAACCAGATGAGCTCTATAGGGAAACTGAAGTAATAGATGGTATTAGTGATCATGAAGCTGTTTTTGTGGTAGTTAAAAATAAATGTGATAGAAAGGAAGGTCGTAAAAGTTGGACTGTTAGGCAGTACCATATGGCTGATAAAGCAGGCATGAGGCAGTTTCTAAAAAGTAACTATGATCGGTGGAAAATGGTAAATAAAAATATAAACAGACTCTGGGATGGGTTTAAAGAAATTGTTGAGGAATGCGAAAACAGGTTTGTACCATTTAGGGTGGTAAGGAATGGTAAAGATCCACCTTATTATAATAGAGAAATAAATAGACTAAGAAGGAGGTGCAGACTGGAAAGAAATAGAGTTATAAATGGCTGCGGAAGTAAGGAGAAATTGAAGGAACTTACTAGAAAATTGAATCTAGCAAAGAAGGCAGCTAAGGATAACATGATGGCAAGCATAATTGGTAGTCATACGAATTTTAGTGAAAAATGGAAGGGTATATATAGGTATTTTAAGGCAGAAACAGGTTCCAAGAAGGACATACCAGGAATAATTAATGAACAAGGGGAGTGTGTATGTGAGGATCTTCAAAAGGCAGAAGTATTCAGTCAGCAGTATGTAAAGATTGTTGGTTACAAGGATAATGTCGAGATAGAGGAAGAGACTAAGGCCAAAGAAGTAATAAAATTTACATCTGATAACAATGACATTTACAATAAGATACAAAAGTTGAAAACTAGAAAAGAGGCTGGAATTGATCAGATTTCTTGGGATATACTAAAGACAATGGGTTGGGATATAGTACCATATCTGAAGTACTTATGTGATTATTGTTTGGTCGGAGGAGCTATACCAGATGAATGGAGAGTTGCTATAGTAGCTCCTGTGTATAAAGGAAAGGGTGATAGGCATAAAGCTGAAAATTACAGGCCAGTAAGTTTGACATGCATTGTATGTAAGCTTTGGGAAGGCATTCTTTCTGATTATATTAGACATGCTTGTGAAATTAATAACTGGTTCGATAGAAGGCAATTCGGTTTTAGGAAAGGTTATTCAACTGAAGCTCAACTTGTAGGATTCCAGCAAGATATAGCAGATATCTTGGATTCTGGAGGTCAAATGGACTGTATCGCGATTGACCTGTCTAAAGCATTTGATAGGGTGGATCATGGGAGACTACTGGCAAAAATGAGTTCAATTGGACTAGACAAAAGAGTGACTGAATGGGTTGCTATATTTCTAGAAAATAGATCTCAGAGAATTAGAGTAGGTGAAGCTTTATCTGACCCTGTAATAATTAAGAGGGGAATTCCTCAAGGCAGTATTATCGCACCTTTATGTTTTCTTATATATATAAATGATATGAGTAAAGGAGTGGAATCGGAGGTAAGGCTTTTTGCGGATGATGTTATTCTCTATAGAGTGATAAATAAGTTACAAGATTGTGAGCAACTGCAACGTGACCTCGAAAATGTTGTGAGATGGACAGCAGGCAATGGTATGTTGATAAACGGGGTTAAAAGTCAGGTTGTGAGTTTCACAAATAGGAAAAGTCCTCTCAGTTTTAATTACTGCGTTGATGGGGTGAAAGTTCCTTTTGGGGATCATTGCAAGTATCTAGGTGTTAATATAAGGGAAGATCTTCATTGGGGTAATCACATAAATGGAATTGTAAATAGAGTGTACAGATCTCTGCACATGGTTATGTGGGTGTTTAGGGGTTGTAGTAAGGATGTAAAGGAGAGTGCATATAAGTCTCTGGTAAGACCCCAACTAGAGTATGGTTCCAGTGTATGGGACCCTCACCAGGATTACCTGATTCAAGAACTGGAAAAAATCCAAAGAAAAGCAGCTCGATTTGTTCTGGGTGATTTCCGACAAAAGAGTAGCGTTACAAAAATGTTGCAATGTTTGGGTTGGGAAGAATTGAGAGAAAGAAGAAGAGATGCTCGACTAAGTGGTATGTTCCGAGCTGTCAGCGGAGAGATGGCGTGGAATGACATTAGTAGACGAATAAATTTGAATGGCGTTTATAAAAGTAGGAAAGATCACAATATGAAGATAAAGTTGGAATACAAGAGGACAAACTGGGGCAAATATTCGTTTATATGAAGGGGAGTTAGGGATTGGAATAACTTACCAAGGGAAATGTTCAATAAATTTCCAATTTCTTTGAAATCATTTAGGAAAAGGCTAGGAAAACAACAGATAGGGAATCTGCCACCTGGGCGACTGCCCTAAATGCAGATCAGTATTGATTGATTGATATCCTGGACTAGCCAAATATCTCTCCTCTATAATACCATAAGATTTCCTCTGCAGCTTTAGTTACGCCACTCCTCAAAAGTTTCCATTGGAGGATCTTTCCTGGCCTTCTATTAATGATCATTTGAGGCATTTAGATTTTTGTTCCTACTGTCTTTCCACTTCCCATCTCTTTGGCCCTGACACTTGAGCTCTAGTCTCATTTCGTTAATCCCCGTGTTATGATCGGCTACTCAAGGAAAAGTTATGCAATAGTCATGTGACTTCTGAATCCCTGACAATGAAGTAATCAATCTGGTACTTTTCTTTATCATTCGATTCGAAATTTACTGTGGAAAATATGGAAAGTATACGTCCATGATGAACATGAAGAGTATTACGCACACTCATTGACCAAAAAAAAAGCACATAGAAGGATATCAAGAAATGAAATTAAACGGAACGAAAAATTCATTTCGGAAGAAAGTAGCACAGCCGTTGTACCCTCATCTGAGGCAAGTGGACCTCCAGCTGTTGTAAGACGCAGTGGATATCCTCTAGATTGTCAGTGAGGGTCAGAGTTGATGTCCGAGTTGGTCCCGAACATGCTTCATCGGGCACAGATCAGGAGACCTTGGTGGCCACGACTGTGGTTCAGCATAATGTAGACAGTTCGTATACACATGTGACGTGTGCAGACGAGCCTCGTCCTGTACCAATGTCTGCAACTCATGAGGACGCAGGGTGTCACTTTCTCTTTTAAGCACTGTTAAATGCCAGCCGATTACACTGATAGGCCTATTCTGTCCTGCAGTTTTGAATCTAGGAGTTGAATGGCTCAAACATCTACGCCTCGCAGCTGGACTGAAACATAAATGTACACTATGTTACACATAGTAAATTGCTACGAATTTTTGTGTGTGTCAGTAAATTAATAAATTTTAAATTTGTGTTGTAGTGATCAGACTGTCTAACACCTTAACTGAATGGTCGGAGTCTTCGGTTTATAGGGTTCCGAGTACGATAAACGGCCGGGTCGAGGAATAGGTATTTGTGCTTGTCTCAGTACACATCTCGTCATATAGGTTTACACACAACACATCACAGAACAAACAACCATGGAAATACATAATAGTGAATACACATAAGGTTGGCACAGGTGGACGTGCGGCCGCAAAACAGGGACAATTCGACATGTGTGACACAGTTCTTCACCCGTAAACCCACCAGGGTATGGGAAAGAAGAATTGTTCAAGTGATGTACTTAACCAACTCTCCGAGTTACTTGGAATTTAAGTGTCTGGTCTGGACCTTATGATAAGAGGCGGAAGATGAAGAGAACAAGGCTCTGTACTGTCTTGGTCTCCAGTACAAGAAATCAAGTATAATCGGTACGGGATCTCGGTCACCTTCTGTGGTATTCCCCGCTTGATTGAATTCCTCTGGAAGGCAGTTGAGTCGACCAAGAGGCGTTTTTATTATTTCGGTATTATTTAAATCATTGACTCTCGGTCTTTCCAGCTGGGAGGCTAACTGCTTGTCCAACCAGCCACGTCTCAATATAGTAGCCTACTGTATGATAAAATAAATAATACAACACTACAACTTAAATACGACATGAGACAGAAGACAAAATAAAAAATGTCAAGACTAGCCGCCAGACGGAGCGTTAATAATAATAATAATAATAATCATAATAATAATAATAATAGTAATAATAATCTAAATTATAGTGTATATTAAACTCTGAAGAGCCTCCGTGGCTCAGACGGCAGCGCGTCGGCCTCTCACCGCTGGATGCCGTGGTTCAAATCCCGGTCACTCCATGTGAGATTTGTGCTGGACAAAGCGGAGGCTGGACAGGTTTTTCTCCGGGTACTCCGGTTTTCCCTGTCGTCTTTCATTCCAGCAACACTCTCCATTCTCATTCCATAGCATCTATCATTCATTAATAAATCACTTTGGGAGTGGCGACCCCATCGTACTAACAGGCTATATCTGCTTCATTCGTTACATCCCTGACCCGGTCAATGACTGGAAAACAGGTTGTAGGTTTCCATTAAACTCTGAAAATACGTCAAGAGTGGAGTCGAGACAAGTTCACACTATGTAAACACTTCAGTCAAGGGATGAAGTTCAACAGCGGTAGTTTTCCAGCTTTAGAAGGTAATTATTAACAATGTTGCGATCGGATACGTTCGATAGAGGTGCACATGTTTTTTCAATCAATGTTGAGAAATATATCGGAATTTTCATGGAGCAACTTCTAGCTAATTTATTTATACATCCATTGCCTCGGTTGTAATTAACGTACTTTGAAGATTCATGTGCCATCATATCTTGAGGGTCCATTTGCCAGCATGTAGGGGAAAGCATATTTCCTCAAATAACATAGACACATAGTGTAGGCCTATATAAATACGCACAAATGAACAATATATTATAAAAACAAAAAACCGGGCGAGTTGGCCGTGCGGTTAGGGGCGCGCGGCTGTGAGCTAGCATCCGGGAGATAGTGGGTTCGAATCCCACTGTCGGTAGCCCTGCAGATGGTTTTCCGTGGTTACCCATTTTCACATCAGGTAATTGCTGGGACTGTACTTTAATTAAGGCCACGGGCGCTTCCTTCCCACTCCTAGCCGTTTCTTATCCCATCGTCCTCCTAATATCTATCTGCGTCGGTGTGACGTAAAGCAAATTGTAAACAGAATAAAAAGGAAACAGTAAAGAGAAAAAAAAAATTAAAAAGAAAAATGATCGATAAAGGGAGAATAGAAAACTTAATACATTTTTCTTATTTTCGCTTTCTTACTTCCGATATTAATTTGTAGCAAGGCTCTGTGATAAGATCTTCCCCCAAGAGTGATAGCAGTTAAAGAGAGGTTAAACACGTAAGATCTTTGTTGAGCAGCTTGTAGGAACGTTGAGTCGTTTGTCTGAGTCCTGGAGATAAATGCCCGTAATTCAGCTTCAACATGAACAGTGCAGTATAATGTTACTCTCGAGGTACCTGTGTGCCAGCCATAAACAGTCATTCTGACCACGAGATAAGACCGAACTTCTGTCTGCAGTGGAGCTTGACTTCTCCCATCTTTGTGGGAGGAAAGAAAAATGACAAGAGAACTTCCTAAGGTAGTGTTCAGCATGTACAATTCCAATTTATTTGCAGTCATTTAAGAAAAGGCTAGGAAAACAACAGATAGGGAATCTGCCACCTGGGCAACTGCCCTAAATGCAGATCAGTAGTTATTTATAAAGTAGTATTAAGTCGTCATTGTTGATAATTCACATTAGACCGAGCGAGTTGGCCGTGCGGTTAAGGTCGCGTAGCTGTAAGCTTTCATTCGGAAGACGGCGGGTTCGAATCCCACAGCCGGTAGCCCTACATATGTCTTTCCGCGGTTTCCCATTTTCACACCAGGCAAATGGTAGGGCTGTCTTAATTAAATCCCGGAAATCTTTGATGTGTTAATGGGACGTTAAACCACTAGCAGAAAAATACATTATGTTATTTGCCTTACGTCCCACTAAATAATTTTACGGTTTTCGGACACCCGAGGTGCCGGAAGTTGGTCCCGCAGGAGTTCCTTTACGTGCCAGTAAATCTACTGACACGAGGCTGACATATTTGAGCACCTTCAAAGACCGCCGGACTGAGCCAGGATCGAAACTGCCGAGTTGGGGTCAGAAGGCCAGCGTTCCAGCCGTCTGAACCAATCAGCCCAGCAAAAACAAAAAATATATTAGGATCTTTAGGAATCTGTTGTCGTTAGGCCTCGAGCACGTATGTTCCAGGTGATCTGGGTTTTTATGTGATTTCCAATACGCAAGTTGTTACGATAATTTTAATACATACATACATACATACATACATACATACATACATACATACATACCTTTCTCATAGTGTCACAGCTGAAGAATATTGCTCCTATGACCTACTTGCATCTCCTAACTCTGCCTCTCCATTTTAGCAGATCTTCTGCTTCTCTGAAGGAAATCTGTAAGTTTAGAGTTTTCTGGTGAAACATTTAATCTGGTTCATCTGATCAGCTTTCCTTCTATCTTTCTTTTGATAACTAGTTTCTCAAGACTAGTTCCATCACCGGGCGAGTTGGTCGTGTGGTTAGGAGCGCGCGGCTGTGAGCTTGCATCCGGGAGATAGTGGGTTCGAACCCCACTGTCGGCAGCCCTGAGGATGGTTTTCCGTGATTTCCCATTTCCACACCAGGCAAATGTTGGGGCTGTACCTTAATTAAGGCCACGGCCGCTTCCTTCCCATTCCTAGGCCTTTCCTGACCCATCGTCGCCATAAGACCTATCTGTTTCGGTGCGACGTTAAGCAACTAGCAAAAAAAAAGCTAGTTCCATCACGGCGAGTCACATGCACAGAGTATTGTAAAATGCGATGTCGGCAAATTTTGGATAGTCTATGCTGAACATCTAAAATGGGGATGTTATCATTTCCGTGGATGTTATCATTTCCGTGCACGTTAGAGCGAATACCTATCTATCAGAAGAAAATGAGTGGTCACTGTATGTACAGGTACAGGATTTATATGTAACGCGTGCTTTGGCCTCCTGGTTAGTGATTCACTCGAACAGGGCTGTCCACGGTTGACGAGTGAAGCATGTTTGAAGAGATTCTATTCTCTTGAGAGCTACTTGTCGTATTTCGAAAATATTCACATCCCTGAATTTATAATGTCAATGACTCTAAGGGTAGGTTTTCAGTTTCAAAATAATAAATTACTGTACCGTTTTATTATTCTTCTTCTTCTTTATCTGTTTACCCTCCAGGGTCGCTTTTTCTCTCGGACTTAGTGAGGGATTCCACCTCTACCGCCTCAAAGGCAGTGTCCTGGAGCTTCAGACTCTGGGTCGGGGATACAACTGGGGAGGATGACCTGTACCTCGCGCAGGCGGCCTCACCTGCTATGCTGAACAGGGGCCTTGCGGGAGCGATGGGAAGATTGGAAGGGATAGATAAGGAAGAGGGAAGGAAGCGGCCGTGGCTTTAAGTTAGGTACCACCCCGGCATTTGCCTGGAGAAGTTGGAAACCACAGAAAACCGCTTCCAGGATGGCTGAGGTAGGAATCGAACCCACCTCTACTCAATTGACCTCTCCAGGCTGAGTGGACCCAGTTCCAGCCCTCGTATAACTTTTCAAATTTCGTGGCAGATCCGGGAATCGAACCCCGGCCTCCGAGGGTGGCAGCTGATCACACGAACCTCTACAGCACAGAGGCGGACCTATACCGTTATCTCGAAGGGAATTAACGCCCTGGAAAAGCACTGCAGATTTCATTTCGAGCTCCTTGGTGGCGTTACTAAAAATTACCAAAAACAGATTTTCTATATCTTTAACGGTTTATGAGTTATTTAATGTGAACTTTTAACTGACTCATCCTGTATATATTTTATAACAGAAACTGAACCTCAATAGGCTGGTTATAATGCGCAGTACATTCAAATATAGACGGTTTCTCAGGTGGACTGATCCTCTTATCACCGCCTCCGGCAATCGTTGGTAGGAATCTCTCCTATAATTGAAATTTCCTCCAGATCTTATTATAAACAGAAACAAAAAAATACTTTCATTGAAATTGCCTCCAGATCTTATAATAATCAGAAATACAGCATTTTTCTTTCAACCATATATGCCCACTTTTCTAGATTTTTAACATTCCAATCACCGTCTTTGATGTTTTAAAACTTTGTTTTCTACTGTAAAGTTCCCTTGTGATTTATAGCCCTGATGTAAGTGAAGTTGTAACTTTTGGATTTGTTTATTAACTATCTATTGTCTGTCTGTTAGGTCATCAGCCCAGAGGCTGGTTGGATCCTCAAATAGCATCACTAAAGGTTATGCGGTTATAAGGAAACCCCAAAAACCAATGGCAGCACCAAAATGAGGCGTACTAGGCAAGAAGAGGAGTGAGGTAGTTTGCCATTGCTTTCCTCACTGGGTCAGAAAGTACTATTGCAGCACGACTGACCCTATGAGCAGCACCGTTCATAACACTCAGATGCACTACTCGTGCTCTGAATGCCATTACTCAGCACTACCCATACCCCAGCAGCTTCCATATTGTCACAGCTATGGATGTTGACTGGGACTTTGGTGGAAGCTACACTTTACTCTGGCCTGTGCCAAAAATTATCGTTGGGTTAATTTTGAAATTCTAAAATAAATTATTTTGATAGCGGCCTTAAAAAGAGATTTTTAAAAATAACTATATGCTAGGGTTTTTCAACACCGCTACAAAGCCCACAATTTCGTGTTGTTTCTTTTTCAATTTTTCTGTCACGATTCGTATGCTCAAAACAGAGCAGAGTAAAGTTAAATCTCCCTCTTAGTGTCAAACCGAAGTGCTTATGAAGCACACTTAAATAGGGAATGTGGAATATCTTGGACAAAAATTTGTCACCCGAAATTTCCTCCAGATTTCCTCCTTTATTTCAAAATTTCATCCAGATTTCATAATAAACAAAAATTAAAAAGATAGAATCAACGGAAGGTGCGTTGGCACATTGAACTTGGCAGGTTCTGTCCTGGCTCAGTCCGGTGGTATTTGAAGGTACTCAAGTACGTCAGCCTCGTGTCGTTGGATTTACCGGCACGTGAAGGAACTCCCGCGGGGCAAAATTCCGGCACGTAGGCGTTTCCGACAACCGTAAAAAATTAGTGAGTGGGACGTAAAACCAATAACATTATTTATTATTATGAATCAAATTAGCTTGGAATTGGCATTTGATACTTTCTTGTAAACAATATACTGTTGAAGGTTATCCCATATTGTCTACAGTACATCTCTGATTTAATAGCCAGGCTGGGTAGCTCAGGCGGTAGAGCGGTGGCTTCTGAGCTCAACTGGGTAGGTTCGATCCCGGCCCATTTCGGTGGTATTTGAAGGTGCTCAAATACGTCAGCCATGTGTCGAAAGATTTGCTGGCGCGTTAAAAAACTCCTATGGGACAAAATTTCTGCACTTCGGCGTGTCCGAAAACTGCAAAACTTAGTTAGGTGGACATAAAACCTATAGCATTATTATTATTATTATTATTATTATTATTATTATTATTATTATTATTATTATTATTATCTGATTTCAATCTCCTAGTTGTTCTTTTCTTTCTTATCTCCACATTCTAGTGTTAATTTTCTCGTCTTCTGTTTGAATGCAGTTTTTATGTTACCTGAAAATTAACCATTCTGTTTCTCTTCTTAGAATTTCTTTTGCATACTGTGTTTTGTACATTTCGTACTCTCTCTTCTAACACTTTTTTTTTGCTAGTTGCTTTACGTCGCACCGACACAGACAGGTCTTTTGGCGACGATGGGATAGGAAAGGCCAAGGAATAGGAAGAAAGCGGCCGTGGCCTTAATGAACGTACAGCCCCAGCATTTGCCTGGTGTGAAAATGGGAAACCACGGAAAACCATCTTCAGGGCTGCCGACAGTGGGGTTCGAACCCACTATCTCCCGATTACTGGATACTGGGCGCACTTAAGCGACTGCAGCTATCGAGCTCGGTCTTATAATTTAGCTTCATAAATAAATGTATTACGTTGTATTATGTAGCACTATAATTATAATTAATTTTAGTAGCATATTTTGTATTGTACTAACAACTTTCTCTTGTTCTGAATTCCAAGGTCTAAATTGCACATAGTCCACTGTATTCATCACTTTAATTAATGAATTCTGTTTGCATTTTTATAATTGAATTAACGTTAATAGTGAAATCTTATTTGTATATTGTGAACATTGTAATTATGTTCATAATTCAATAAATAAATACATAAGTAAATAAATAAATAAATAAAAGAACGTGGCAACGTGAATTTTGAAGAAAAAGAAGAAATACGATATTTAAGAGAAAAATGAAAAATGATGTGTGTTTACGTTCAGTCAGTTACTAGCTATTTTAAGAAGTGCTAGGATTTGAGAAGTTTGTCCCACATGAGATTTCTTAACGTGCTGGAGGCCAGTGACGTAGAGTTGTCGCATTAAAAATACCCTCCAGTACCACCGACCGCAGCCGTGATCAAACCCATTATCTCGGGAACAGAACGGCAACGATTAATAGTCTGTACCACTGAGTCGGAATTAAATTTACGGGTTTGACCTAGATCTCCCAAGCTCCGTAAGTGAAATAACATCCTTGTCCCCTCATAGAAATTTGACCTAGTATGAATAAATGAGGTAGCTTGAAGCTGAAAGCAGACCGTGTTGATGTCGGCTTGTCCCAGGCAGCAAGCGCCATTTAAATAAGTAATAACGTGGGACGTACAAGGTAGGTTACAGGAGGAGAACATTGCAGATGTAGATCGAAGTAGGATACAAGAACGTGGGTTGTGAGATATACTCGCAGAAATGGGTCAGACAGCAACAGGCTGTAACTGATGCAGCCTGCTTCTTATTGACAAGATGTTATTATTTTACCCTGTTTACAAAGAACTAATCTCTGGAATGAAACATTCCTATACCGTACCCAAAGTATATTCGCTTATTGATTGTTGCGGATATGCAAGTGACGCGCAAATTTTTGCTTCGAAGTTTCATGCTTTAATGTTGAAATATAAATTGAACTGCTGCCATGCTCAGTTGTGCAAGGACTGGATTTATATACTGTAGACTAAGCAGCAAAAGATAAAATTCATCAATTCTGTTATCAAAGTCGGTATGGTAAAACTGTATAAGACATAAATGATTTGCGGCCAGTATCCAGTATTCGGGAGAGAGTAGGTTCGAACCCCACTATCGGCAGCCCTGGAGATGGTTTTCCGTGGTTTCCCATTTTCACACCAGGCAAATGCTGGGGCTGTACCTTAAAGCCACGGCCGCTTCCTTCCCACTCCCAGCCCTTTCCTGTCCCATCGTCGCTATAAGACACATGTGTCGGTGCGACGTAAAGCAACTAGCAAAGAAAGAAAAAATGATTGGAACTTTTTCTCTATAACTTTTGTTATGAAATATTTTTCGATAGGACCAATAACATAGGTACCTAAAAAAATTAATTTTAGGCACCTTCACCTAAACTACCATTTCATCCAGCGTGAATAAAAGTTATTTATAGCCTAAACTATAGTACCTCTTTCCCAGGCTTTACATACCACTTTTCACCCATTTTCTCGTGGTTCGTCTATTATTTGGACTTAGCAACAAAAATCGAAATTAATGAACATCTCAATCATAGCCGGTATGGTAAAAATGTATAAGACATAAATGAACAGAAATTGAATTCTATATTACTTTAATTATGTAGTATTTATCGATAGGATCACTAATAACATAAATATTTGAGAATTACTATTTTTTTGCTAGTGGCTTTACGTCGCACGGACACAGATAGGTCTTATGGCGACGATGGGATAGGAAAGGCCTGGGAGTTGGAAGGAAGCGGCTGTGGCCTTAATTAAGGTGCTATATTTGCCTGCTGTGAAATTGGGAAACCCCGGAAAACCATCTTCAGGGCTGCCAACAGTGGGATTCGAACCCACTATCTTCCGGATGCAAGCTCACAGCCACGCGCCTCTAACCGCACGACCAACTCGTCCGGTGAATTAAATTTTACGCCTTCTCCTAAACTACCATTTCACTCACTGTGAATAAAATTATTTTTACCGAGATTGTAGTGCCTCATTCCCCGAATTTACTTACCGATTTTCATCAAATTCTCTTTCGCAATTTTCTCGTGATGCTCGTAGGTACATACATACAGACAGACAGAGATGACGGAAAATTAAGTGCATATCCTTGTTGCTGTGGTCACGACCGATGCAGATATACAATTATTATTTCAATACTGAGCAATGTACAGACAAAACTCTTATTTTATATATATAGATTATTATTAATATAATAGTCTGACTCATTGGCTGTATGGCTGTATGGTCAGCGTACTGGCCTTAGGTTCAGAGGGTCCCGGGTTCGATTTCCGGCTGGGTCGGGGATTTTAATCGCTTCTCATTAATTCTTCTGGCTCGGGGATTGGGTGTTTGTGTCCGTCCCAATACTCTCCTCTTCATATTAACACAACATACTACACTACCAACCACCACAGAAACACGCAATAGTGATTAGGTTACATCCCTCCATACAGGGTTGGCGTCAGGAAAGGCATCTGGCCGTAAAACAGGGCCAAATCCACATGTGCAACGCAGTTCGCAACCGCGACGCCACAGGTGTGGGAAAAGCGGTAGGCAAAGAATATTATTATTATTATTATTATTATTATTATTATTATCATCATCATTGACCGAGCTCGATAGCTGCAGTCGCTTAAGTGCGGCCTGTATCCAGTAATCGGGAGATAGTGGGTTCGAGCCCCACTGTCGGCAGCCCTTTAGATGGTTTTCCGTGGTTTCCCCATTTTCACACCAGGCAAATGCTGGGGCTGTACCTTAATTCCGCTAGTTGCTTTAATTCGCACCGACACAGATAGGTCTTATGCCGACTATGGGACAGGAAATGGCTAGGAGTGGGAAGGAAGCGGCCGTGGCCTTAATTGAGATACAGCCCCAGCATTTGCCTGGTATGAAAATGGGAAACCACGGAAAACCATCTTCAGGGCTGCCGATAGTGGGGTTCGAACCTAATATCTCTCGAATACTGGATACTGGCCGCACTTAAGCGACTGCAGCTATTGAGCTCGGTTGTACCTTAATTAAGGCCACGGCCGCTTCCTTCCACTTCCTAGGCCTCTCCTATCCCATCGTCGCCATAAGACCTATCTGTGTCAGTGCGACGTAAAGCAAATAGCAAAAGATATATATTATCATTGAACAAACACTCAAAAATGTTCATGATATCCAAAATAACGGCATAATGGCTACTAACTACAAGAAATGAAACTTTTTTTTTTTTTCAGAAATCATGCCAGTAGGGTTGAACTACGTATTTAATGGTGATCAGCTGCTAGATATTTTGGCAATATTGGTGGCGAAAGTTACTTCTAACATCGATTTCTTCATCTTACTCCACAGAAATGATGATGACCGGGCGAGTTGGCCGTGTGGTTAGGGGCGCGCAGCTGTGAACTTGCGTCCGGGAGATAGTGAGTTCGAACCCAACTGTCGGCAGCCCTGATGATGGTTTTCCGTGGTTTCCCATTTTCATACCAGGCAAATGCTGGGGCTGTACCTCAATTAAGGCCACGGCCGCTTCCTTCCCACTCCTAGCCATTTCCTGTCCCATAGTCGGCATAAGACCTATCTGTGTCGGTGCGACGTAAAAGCTAGTTGCAAAAAAAGAAAAAAGAAATGATGAACCAAAAAAAGGTTAAAACTCACCGAGCTTCATACTTCTTGCTCTGTAAAGTCCGCTTCGTTGAACTTCTTGTAAAATGCCCACGGTAACTTACTAAATTTCAGGTTCAGACTATTTCAATTTCTTATCCTGTGCCATATTTGAACACGAAATGTTAATGATGCCCGTGAGTGGGACTGAGTGATACAGAGGGCCGCAGTTTGGACATCCCGGCACTGATAATAATAGCGCGTGGCCTCCAGAGAAGCCTGGTACAGTTTTCATGAGTTGACGCCCATGGACGACCTGCTCAACTGCGAGGATGGGGCCATTCCTAGAATGAAAAGTGATGTTGATGGCAGCGCTAATATCCAGTCTCCAAGTTAGAGAAAATGACCAATGAAGATTTAAACCCCGACCTGTGCAGGAACCAATCCCCGGATCCCTTGGACCAAAGGTCAGGATGCCAATCTGTCAGCCATGGAGTCGGACATCCCTGCACTTTACAAATATCATGACGGTGGCCTGCATGGCTGAATATCTTTACGAATAGTGTTTGAGCCGGCATTCTTAGATTCGAACCCAATTTCGTTGATAACGTTTAGAGTGTCTGCCGTGCCAGTATGCACTCCCATACATAAGAAGAAAATCGTATTAAACGAAGTTTCACCAATCCAGCATAGCTGTTATCGGAAAATTTTCGATGCAAATTAACACAAAATGGTGTCATTGCTGAGAGCATTCTCCTACTCATGCGATCTCTTGCATTATGCACGGTTCTTACCAATAAAGAGCTCAACAGTGAAGGATTTAGTGTACTTACATCTCAGTTGGGTAACTTCACCTGCCCATTATAGCTGAAGAATATGTTCTGTGTCAGCCTTCTGACAGCTGGAGAGGAAGTGTACAATTTAAATTTGCATATTACAACGTTGTTCCTATTCTGTGATTTGTAATTCTGATTGCTTAACTCTCTTCATGTGGCAGCAGTGTTGTATAGTTTGTCTCTATCAGTGTTGTCAGCCCTACCATCAGGATATTCAGACACATTTCAAAGAGATTCCAGTAGAATTTTCAGTGTATACATGTATTCAATTTCCATTTAATATGGGTCGTTTGTTCTAGATACGTTGTTATTTCAAGCTACTCGATCGATAATAAATCAGTTCAGAATTTAAACGGGAAACAGTACTTTCTCTACATCTTATTCAAAAACAGAAGTTTCTCGCAATGCCTGTCGACTGTTGGGGAGGTCTGTAACTTGCTCATGAGTAATTTTGTAAGTCTTGTTTCGCTGCAGAAAATAGAAACCGTGGAACACTACTCGCTGTTCTCTCGAGAAGGTCGATGCCGACATGTAATTCATTAAATTGGCTCCAATATTTTTATGTTTACAACCTTTCTTCTACTGTTCGAAAACGGATGTGGGGTGATTCCTGTTCCCTCTGTGGTCCTTGGCTTGACTAGGGCAACGACTTGGCACTAGGTTCTGTTTAATTATTATTATTATTATTATTATTATTATTATTATTATTATTATTATTATTTTGTGAACTTCTGAAGGGTTTATTCGCCATAAGCTATGAAATGGTAATAAGCAAGAAGTCTGTCTTATTTATCTTCAGCAATACCACGTGTTTTTTTTTTTGTTTCAAAATTGTAGTAATTATACTGTAAGTCAATAAGATGTCAATGGCGTAGGGGTGAGACGACGACGCGTACAATTCCAAGATACGCACATATAATTTTATTTGGGCGACGAGATTAGCTTAGTGGCTTAGCTACAGAATTTTCACCACGGCGGCCGAAATTCGATTCCTGACCGATACTAGATTGGAATGTTTACCTGAAGAATCAGAAAGAGCGTATGGCATTGAAATCCCCGACTAAAATCCAAAATGTGCCAGGATGGCTCCAGCGAACCTAGGATACCTGGGATAAGCTGCAGAGAGTCCTTATTTATACTGTATATAACTTAATTTCAAACGCTGGATAACCAGATTTAACTACAAAGGACCCCAACATAAGAAAATGTCATTTTGGAGAGTTCGGTTTTTTCTCTTGTAGCCCCTTCGAAGATAAGTCTCTTGAAACGACAGTTATCACTTATCTTTTCCACTTTATTCATCCCATGTTCCCTTAGTTCGATTGTTGTCTGGGTATCTGGGCGGGTGTACATATTGTCTTCCACATCTGAGTCGAATGTGCCAATTGAGAAGCCTAAAAGTTTTCCCTGGTTTTCACTTCCTTTTAGTCCGGCTACATGGCTAAATGGTTAGCGTATTGGCCTTTGGTCCAGAGCGTTCCGGGTTCGATTCCCGGCCGGGTCGGAGATTTTAACCTTAAATAGTTAATTCCCTTAGCTCGGGGACTGGATGTTTATGCTGTCCCCAGCATCCCTGCAACTCACACACCACACATAACACTAACCTCCGCCACAATAACACGCAGTTACCTACACATGGCAGATACCGCCCACCCTCATCGGAGGGTCTGCCTTACAAGGGCTGCACTCGGCTAGAAACAGCGACAGGAAATTTAAGTTCCTTCAAGAATGGCCGTGTTCATCGCAACAATAAATATACTGGTGCTCTTCTCCATGCTGTCTTATTTTTTGTTGTTGTTCCTGCTTATAAGAATAACAGAGGGAAAAGGTTGCTTACGGCCGTATATTTAACTTACATCTGCCCACCCCACAGAATTCACTCCCTGCCGATTCAGAAGAGTGATGACTGCACGGTTCTGCCTTTTAATTCATATATATATATCGAGCAACTTGGCCGTGCGGTTAGGGGTGCGTAGCTGTGAACTTGTATTCGGAAGGTAGTGGGCTCGAACCCCACTGTTGGCAGCCCTAAAGATGGTTAGCCGTGATTTTCCCATTTTCACATCGGGCAAATGCTGGGGCTGTAAATTAATTAAGGCCACGGCCGCTTTCTTCCCACTCCTAGCCCTTTCCTATCGCATCGTCGCCAAAAGACATATCTGTGTCGGTGCGACGTAAGGCCAATGGTTAGCCTTTATTTCATATATATGTTCTTTCTGTCAGGAATGATGATGATGACGGCGATCTTCTTCTTCATCTTCTACCGTTTCTCCCACACCGTGGTGGGGTCACGGGTGAGAATTATGTGACTGATGTGGATGGGCCCTGTTTTACGACCAGATGCCCTCTGAGGAGAAATGTATACACTATTATGTATTTCTGTGGTAGTTGATAGTGTGGTGTGTTATGTGTATATGAAGAGGACTGTGTTGGGGCAAACAAAAACACTAATTACCCCAGTCAGAGAAATTAACCAGTCTCGAATAAAATCCTTGACCCGGTGGGGAGTCGAACCCGGGACCCTCTGAACCGAGTCCTCAACGCTGACCATTCAGCCAGAGAGCCGGACTGATGATGATAATGACGATACTAATACAAATAAGGTCGGACAATCGGGTTTCTGGTGGTCACTTTAATACTATACAGAGATGGAATTTGCTACTATATTGTAGTGCTGGAGTGTATGCTAATGTAATTTAAATGTTGGTATTTTTAAAATTTACTAATCTGCTTGAAATTATAAGTGGCCACAATGACCTAGAATACAGAAGCAAGTTTATACATTAACTAGCAAGATTCGCGTGCTTCGCTACGTTATTATAATGAAATTTATAATTGAATGCTTAACGTTTTATATATAATCCGCGGAAATTCGCAATCTAACTCGTTTTCTGAGAGAATCCGCCAAAATTTGTGATCTGACTCGTTTTCTGAGAGATTACGGCAAAGTTCCTCCCATTTTTCAATCTTTCTGTCAAGCAATCGACTTCATACTTCCCGGGCTAGGTCCAGTTATTCCACCCGGACATTGGGTCCCTAAATCTTTGCCATCTTTTCCTATAAGCATTTTTAATATGGATGAAATCCTTGAGGAGATCCGGCGTGGTGTCGTCTTGGTTGCCTTGGCGGTACTGAACCCGCAGCCGGACTGCAATCGTAGTCATTACCCGGGAAGGACCCGTTTCCGGCGCGGTCCGCACATTTTGACGACGGTCCAGAACCTTATTATTATTATTATTATTATTATTATTATTGGTCTGGAACCCACAGCAAGATGCAAGAGCGCTAAATTACATCTGCTGCCATTGGCATTATTATTATTATTATTATTATTATTATTATTATTATTATTATTATTATTATTATTATTATTATTATTATACAGGTGAACATTTGCACGATCAATGTCATTACAATCGTTTAATTCAAATGTGTTTTACTGTAATCTAACTTTATGTTCTCCAAAGGAGAAGATGGTTCTTGAAAACGAATCCAGAAAAGATTAATAATGATCAGTCAGATTAAGTACATTATGAACAATAAAATGAATTGGTCTCAACTCCTTTTTCACCCCACGGCCGTTAAGTTGATTTACTCACACCCCCCAAAAAAGAAGGCGTATTTCCTTATGTTTAAAGGAGATTCAAAATACCAATGTTCACGTCTGTTACCTTCAGTTCTGAGATATAAGTATCCCATAAAAAGAATTCACTTTTTTCACTTCCTCCCATTTTTCAATCTTTCTGTCAAGCAATCGACTTCGTACTTCCCGGGCTAGGTCCAGGTATTCCACCCGGACATTTGGGTCCCTAAATCTTTGCCATCTTTTCCTATAAGCATTTTTAATACTTGTATCTTTAATAGTAAAGTATCTTCTAAATACCAATTATCACGACCCTTCAGTTTTTGAGATATGTGTCCTCACAAAAAAAAATTCAACTCCTTTTCACCCCGCCCCCCAAGATGATTTCCACCAAAACGCTTTTTTGTTTGTTTTTGAATTAGATCCAAATACCAATTTTCACGTCTGTAACAACTTTAGTTTTTATTAGATGTAAGTATCCTCATACAATTAATTCAATTAACTTTTCAATTCTTTCACCTCTCCCCCTTTCATTGGATTTTCCAAGAATACGCGTTTCTTTAATTTTAAAGCAGATTCCAAATACCAATTTTCACGTCTGCAAAATCTTTCGTTTTTGAGATAATAGTATCTTCATACAAATAATTCAATTAATTTTTCAATTTCCCTCCCCCCTCTTTAGGGGGATTTTCGAAAACGGAAAATACGTATTTCTTTATTTTTTAAAGGAGATTCCAAACACTAAATTTCACGTCTGTAACACCTTCAGCTTTTGAGATATCAGTATCCTAATTAAAAGAATTCAATCCCATTTTCAGTCACTTTTACCCCTCTACCCAAGTGGTTTTTCAGAAAATAAAAAATAGATGTTTCTCTATTTTAATAGAGATAAGAATACTATTTTCACTTCGGTAACATGTTAAGTTTTTGAGATATGCTGTAGAAATGCTCATTTTTAAATTTCACCCCCTTTTTAGTTTCCCTTAAGTGGAGTTTCCGAAAACAAATCACCGATGTTTCTTAAGTTTTACAGGAGATTCCAAATACCAATTTTTACGTCTGTAACATTTTACGTTTCTGAGGTATACTGTAGATATAGTCTTTCTAAAAATTCACCCCAATTTCTCATACCTGTTTAACCCCCATTAATTGGATTTTCTAAAAACAAAAATTACCTGTTTCTTTACCTTCAAAGGAGATCCCAAATAGCAATTTTCAGGTCTGTAATATCTTCTGTTTCTGAGATATATATATCCTCATGTAAGGTATTCAACCCCTTTTTCACCCTTTTAAATCTCCCATTTGGATTTTCCGAATACAAAAAAATATGTTTTTTAGTTTTATAGGGGATTCTAAATACCATTTTTTACATCTGTACACTTTAAAAGTTTTGAGATATATATACTCATTTTAAAAATTCACCCCCCTTTTCACCCCCCATTAATTGGATTCTCCAAAAACAAAAAGTACGTGTTTCTTTATTTTTTAAGGAGATCCCAAATACCAATTTTCAGGTCTGTAATA
Source organism: Anabrus simplex (assembly GCF_040414725.1). NCBI lineage: Eukaryota > Metazoa > Arthropoda > Insecta > Orthoptera > Tettigoniidae > Anabrus > Anabrus simplex. The sequence continues at coordinate 124,500,335 of NC_090266.1, forward strand.
TCTTCAGTTTCCGAGATGTAAGTATATTCATTAAAGGCATTCAACCACTTTTTCACCCTTCCTATTGGAATTTTCCGAAAACAAAAAAAAAAAAAAAATGTTTCATTATTTTTAAAGGAAATTTAACTACCAATTTTTACATCTGTAAACTTTAAAAGTTTTGAGATATAGATACACTCATTTTAAAAATTCAACCCCTTTACCCCCCCCCCCATTAATTGGATTTTCTAAAAACAAAAAATTCGTATTCCTTTATATTTAAAGGGGATCCCAAATACCAATTTTTAGGTCTGTAATGTCTTCAGTTTCTGAGATATAAGTATTCTCATCAAAGGCATTCAACCTATTTTTCACCCTTTTCACCCCTCCTATTGGGATTTTCCGAAAACAAAAAATGCGTGTTTCTTTATTTTTAAAGGAGATTCTAATTACCAATTTTTACATCTGTAAACTTTAATAGTTTTGAGATATAGATACACTCATTTTAAAAATTCATCCCCTTTTCACCCTCCCATTAATTGGATTTTAAAAAGTATATGTTTCTTTATTCTTAAAGGAGATCACAAATACCAATTTTCAGGTCTGTAATATCTTCAGTTTCTGAGATATAAGTATCCTCATTAAAGGCATTCAACTGCTTTTTCACCCTTTTTCACCCCTCCTACTGGGATTTTCCGAAAACAAAAAAATACGTGTTTCCTTATTTTTAAATAAGATTCTAAATACCAGTTTTTACATCTGTAAACTTTTAAAGTTTTAAGATATAGATACACTCATTTTAAAATTTCACCCCCCCCCCCCTTTTCACCCCCTTAGTGAAGGTATATCCATAAATCCTCTCTTAGCAAGCACCTACATGTTAATATGAATGTATCCCCAAAATTTCATTTCTTTATGTCTATTAGTTTTGGCTGGGCGATGATGAATCAGTCAGTCAGTCAGTCAGTCAGTCAGTCAGTCAGTCAGGACAAGTTATTTTATATATAGATAGCCTACGGCCGTTATGAATGAAGTTGAAAAATAAAACCAAAGCGAGAGATTTCTGATTTGCAGCGCTAGAGTGCGTTAAGATGAGGATACATGTAGATGATGTCTCAAGATCTTGATTGATCCCTTCAGTGTTGTAAGGGCACGTCGTAGTTGATTCTGAGTCTGTTGCAGAACAGCAGAAGTCGACAAGGAAAGATCTAATCGTACCCTTGGTTCCGACCGAAACTTCCAGGTGTTCAAGCTGGCATTTATCAAGATAGTAGGGGATACACAAACTGTAGATATTCTTTTTCTCCTTGTCGACTTCTACTGGCTGTGTCACATCAGTCTCAAATCTGACAGGTCGGTCGATTATATACCCACATTTCATTTTGACGTCGAAGGCGATGTCTATTCGACGAGTGCTGTCATTGCTTGAGATTCTGTGAATTACTTCATAGACGACCATTACCGAGAGAGTTGGTTGCGAGGATTGGTTTAATTAGCTGTGTACTTGCTTTTAGGAGGTGGTGCTTTCGAACTTCTCTGTTGACACACTGAAGGAGCTTTCCGTGGTTTCCAGTTTAGCTTTCCGTGTTTCCAGTTTTCACACCAAGTAAAAGGTGGGGCTGTATCTTAATTAAGGCTACGGTCGCTTCCTTTCCAGTCCTATCCTTTCGTTGCCATAAGACATTTCTATGGCTGTCCAACGTAAGACGGATAGCAAAGTAATACTAGCTATAATAATGAAAATCCACAGCCTGTTTCCAGTCATTCGACCGGGTCAGGAATGGAATGAATCACGCCCCTATCTAGCTGCTAGGATAGGAATGTGCCGGCTGCCGAAGCCTGTCGCCCTCCTCTGGGGCAATAATTAATGACTGACAGATTAAATGAAATGATATTGGACAGTGTTGCTTGAATGAAAGATGACATGTAAAACCGGAGTACCCGGAGAAAAACCTCACCTGCCTCCGCTTTGTCCAGCACGAAACTCAAATGGTGTGACCGGGATTTGAACCTCAGAACCCAGCGGTGAGAGGCCGGCGCGCTGCCGCCTGAGCCACGGAGGCTTACAGTTATAATAATAATAATAATAATAATAATAATAATAATAATAATAATAATAATAATAATAATAATAATAATAATAATAATATAGCCTCACGTGTCGTGTTCAGGTTTACTTTATTTGACGCGATTTAGGATATCTGCCTTTCAGTCGACATGTTGGTCGCTAAGGTTCTGATGTTAAGGAAAAGTCATATTTCAATCGTGAGCCATTTTACACGAAATATGAAAAATACCTCTGAATGATGGGTCCCTGACCCCGTTTAAAGCAATTTGATGTTGCATGTAAGTACATATTTCAGACGTTTTTATTGCCTTGGTCATATTTTGCTCATTTTAGTGATATAAGGTCATATCTGGTTACATTTTAAACATTTTAATTTGATGCGTCGTTTTTAATAAAGTAAATGTTATTTGCTTCGATTTGCAAACCCAACATTTCAAAATACTGTAACAGATGTATTTTTCTTTCTCTTCCCGAAACAGATGGGTACCAGGTTTAGAAGACATGATTCCCAGAATGAGATGCTGTACGAACATACGCCGACAGATAATAAAAAGCATCCTAATACTTCATGTTTGGTCGTTTTTTAGGAAAACATAATGAGAACTGTGACTCAGAACTATGATACTGAATGAATTTAGTAAGTGTTAAACCTACTGTAGCTCTGTCAGTTTGTATGATTAAATGTATATGCTGTATTGACTTATACAAAAATTTATGAAAACTAAAGTCAGTCAGTCCGGCCATTCTATCCGGTCGATTTCCTTCATTTTTTAACTGAAAGGTATTCATGCACAGATTTGTCATCAGGTACTATAAATCACTTAACTTCCGCCTTCCTCAAATTATTTGATTTTTTTGGTCTCTTTGAAGCAATGATATCCTTGGGTCTAATTGAGGTACGGAGTTCGTTTTGGCCTAAGAACCTCAGTGGATCAAGTTCTTTCATTTAAGCTCTTACCTATTCAAATTGGTTGATTCTGAGGAAAGTTATGAGTGTACATTCAATTTCAACATTTTTTCTCATTTAAGCAATCATATATTTCGTTGCAATTGAGGTACGCAGTTCGTTTTGGTCTAAAACACTCAGTGGATCAAGCGACTTATATTGGTAGATTCTGAGAAAAGTTATGAGTTCATTTGTCTCGATGACGAAGATCTTTGACGGACTTCTTTTAACAGTTCGGCGCGCAGTGTTCTTCCAAGGAACGTTTCATTCTATTTCTTTGTGTAATTTATTTTCAAGTGTTTTTTGACATAATATTACATTGTATTATCACAGCAGATCATGTGCTTTATTTCATTAACTCGAAACTTGGTAAATACATCCGTGAGGATAGTAACGAACACCACCATACTTGTATTGCGGGCGGAGCCAGCGGGAAACTGCCAGTTATCACTTATCACGGACGAATCATTATCAACGGTTGCATGCCCTCACTCCAAGTGAACACTACGGAGATATTTGGAATTGAATCCGGGTTTTGTCACGCAATCTATGCGATTGCCCTGCGGGCCAGCGTTCTGATGGTGATTTTTTCCACCGACAGGGCTCGAACTGGCTACTCACTGTGTCAACCATTAAAGACATGATGCCTGAACGATCATAGCCACCAAGTTTGCTTAGTACAAAGGTAAAGAGGAATTATGTTTTAGGATACGACGGCTGCATGTCTATGTGGGGTTGGTTGTTAGGTGTGATAACTAAAGGTTTTGCCTGTTGAGCTTGCCAGCCCCGTAATGTAGGGTTTAGCGTGCCTGCCTTTTATGCAGAGGCCCCGGGTTCTAATCCCGAACAGTTGAGGGATTTTCAGCTCTGGACTGATGAGTGGAACAGTGTTCACTCTGCCTCCTGAGAGCAGGTGATGAGTTGTTTGTTATGAAATGTACACTGACTGACAGAGCAAATGCAACACCAAGAAGGAGTGGTCAGAACTTTATGCCAATTGCAGGGTAGACTGACGTCACTGAGGTATGCTCATGATGTGAAATGCGCCGCTGTGCTGCGCACGTAGCGAACGATAAATGGGACACGGCGTTGGCGAATGGCCCAATTCGTACCGTGATTTCTCAGCCGACAGTCATTGTAGAACGTGTTGTCGTGTGCCACAGGACACGTGTATAGCTAAGAATGCCAGGCCGCCGTCAACGGAGGCATTTCCAGCAGACAGACGACTTTACGAGGGGTATGGTGATCGGGCTGAGAAGGGCAGGTTGGTCGCTTCGTCAAATCGCAGCCGATACCCATAGGGATGTGTCCACGGTGCAGCGCCTGTGGCGAAGATGGTTGGCGCAGGGACATGTGGCACGTGCGAGGGGTCCAGGCGCAGCCCGAGTGACGTCAGCACGCGAGGATCGGCGCATCCGCCGCCAAGCGGTGGCAGCCCCGCACGCCACGTCAACCGCCATTCTTCAGCATGTGCAAGACACCCTGGCTGTTCCAATATCGACCAGAACAATTTCCCGTCGATTGGTTGAAGGAGGCCTGCACTCCCGGCGTCCTCTCAGAAGACTAAGAAGACGAAGACTACCATTGACTCCACAGCATAGACGTGCACGCCTGGCATGGTGCCGGGCTAGAGCGACTTGGATGAGGGAATGGCGGCACGTCGTGTTCTCCGATGAGTCACGCTTCTGTTCTGTCAGTGATAGTCACCGCAGACGAGTGTGGCGTCGGCGTGGAGAAAGGTCAAATCCGGCAGTGACTGTGGAGCGCTCTACCGCTAGACAACGCGGCATCATGGTTTGGGGCGCTATTGCGTATGATTCCACGTCACCTCTAGTGCGTATTCAAGGCACGTTAAATGCCCACCGCTACGTGCAGCATGTGCTGCGGCCGGTGGCACTCTCGTACCTTCAGGGGCTGCCCAGTGCTCTGTTTCAGCAGGATAATGCACGCCCACACACTGCTCGCATCTCCCAACAGGCTCTACGAGGTGTACAGATGCTTCCGTGGCCAGCGTACTCTCCGGATCTCTCACCAATCGAACACGTGTGGGATCTCATTGGACGGCGTTTGCAAACTCTGCCCCAGCCTCGTACGGACGACCAACTGTGGCAAATGGTTGACAGAGAATGGAGAACCATCCCTCAGGACACCATCCGCACTCTTATTGACTCTGTACCTCGACGTGTTTCTGCGTGCATCGCCGCTCGCGGTGGTTCTACATCCTACTGAGTCGATGCCGTGCGCATTGTGTAACCTGCATATCGGTTTGAAATAAACATCAATTATTCGTCCGTGCCGTCTCTGTTTTTTCCCCCAACTTTCATCCCTTTCGAACCACTCCTCCTTGGTGTTGCATTTGCTCTGTCAGTCAGTGTAAATTAGCAGTCCGGCCACGAAAGTTTAACAGTAAGGCTAAGAATGTCGTTGCGCTGCTAACTTGTCGCTCTAATATCTACAGGCAATCTGACCTGGCAAGTCAAGACCCAAAATATGCTGTATGTGCCATACGATTTCGTCCATCCTTTTCTTTTTTCACCGTAGAAGTTTGCAGACACATGTGTTGTAACTGTTACTGTACATAGACGAGCTTTTGGGGAAAATCTCCTGTTATCTGTAGATCATCTTGTTCGAAACAGAGTAATTTAAAACAGTTATAATGTTATATAACTTATTGTTTGGTTAATCAGTCTAGACAGGTTTGATGTATACCTCCCTTTGTCCCTATTCCTGTGCTTAACCTTCTTCATTTCTAGGTAACTGCTGTGTCCTACATTTACTCTAACTGTTTTTCGTATTCATGTCGTGGTCTACCCGTACAGTTCTTACCAACTATACTTACCACCAGATCTAACCGAACAAGTCAGATCCTCCTTCTCTCATCAATTCGATTTAGTATCCCTTAATTCGTGATTCGATTTCTCCATATCACCTTCAGCATTCTTCTGTAACACCACATTTCAAACTTTTCTATTTTATTTATTTCTGAGGTTGCTAATTTCCATATTTTACTTCCGTAAAATGCCACGCTCCAGACGAAAGTCTTAAAAACATCTTCCTAATTTCTGTATCAATGTTTGAAGTTGAATGTTTTGTTAAGGAAAGCCTTGCTTCCTTTTGCTAGTCTGAATGTTATATCCTCCTTACATCTACCATCGTTAGTTATTATACCTAGCGAGTTATCCGTGCGGTTAGGGTCACGTAGCTGCGACCTTGCATTTGGCAGGTGGTGGGTTCGAATCCCACCTTCGGCAGCCCTGAAGGTTGTTTTTTCGTGATTTTTCGTTTTCACAACTGACAATTGCTGGGTCTGTACCTTAATTAAGACCACGGCCACTGCGTCCCCAGTGCTAGCCCTTTCCCATCCTTGCATCGCCGGAAAACTTCGATGTGTTGGTATGACGTTAACCACTAGCAAAAAGAAAGAAAGAAAAGAAAAGAAAAATTGTTAATCTACGCGACTAACAATATTAATCTATTTTAAGACTTCATTTTCTAACCTAATATTTTCTGCATTACCTACTCCGTTCGCCCTGTACTCCATTATATTTGAATTTTATTTATTTACAAATATTCATTTGGGCCGAATACGATGTGAATGGGGACCACTGGTTGGGCCCGTCTGATCTAGCTGACAGGCACATGACATATTATAACAAGGAGAAATGTTAAATTTTGTAGTCGTTTCTGAAGTCAGTATATCACTTACTGCATTTCCTTTTAAATACATTGTTACTAGATATGTTTCTGGTTTTCACCGGAAGGGGATTCCAGGATCGTGTTAATCAAAGTTTGAACGTATTACCGTGACTTCCGTGCAATAAAGTGGAAAGCATAGCAGAGAATCTGTTTCAGACTTTGTAGGGATAGTATTTGAGGAGGACAAGGCAACTTCAAATCCGATCTCTGCAAACTCGGTGTGCTCGTAGGAAGAATGCTGTGGAAAAGTGAGATCAAAGGAGGATTCCCTCTCTTTGCTGAATGTAACATGATAGCTGTCCAAGACAGGGTGATGTATGGCAGTATATAGATGTGGAAGGAACACACGCATATAAGCTCGCTGAAGTTAAGCGGTAAGTGTTATGTTTAGGCTTCTATACATTACAGTAGTTGAAGGTAGGCGGTACAGGCAACTTCCTCATACTTAATAGAAGGAGGGCCTGTAAATTTTTATGGTAATGCAGGGAATGGAAAAGCCCGACGAAGTATTCTGGTGGTGTGTTCTATCCTGGTGAAATGCCCATAAAACACACTGCTGTTATATACCCGCCCAAGGCGATTGTTTTTCATAATAACTACAGTATGTTGATTGACTGAAAATGTAAGTTATTTAGTTCACTATCTAACAAGCAACACTGGGCAAAATGACTTCGGAGGAACTCCTTCATTCATGACTCGCAGACTGCCAAATAAAGTCTATCGAATGTTTTCTTCGTCTTCCTGACCTTTTCCCCAATTCATTGGCGTCGGCACTTGTTGTAGATTTAGCCCAGTTTTACGACCAGATGGCCTTCGTGATGTCAACCGTATGTGGAGGGATGTGCTCATGATTGCGTGTTTATCTGTTGGTTGGTAGTTTGATGTGCTTTGTGCGAAGGACGGTATGTGTAAGAAGAACATACACGTCCAGTCTCTGGGCCAGAATAATTAAGCAGGCGTGCATAAAATCCCTGACCCGACTGGGAATCGAACCGAAGGCCACTACTCTGAACATTCAGTCGAGGAGGCTCCTTGAAGGAGCCGAACAAATTCTCTCGCGTGTAGACTGTCATTAACATTTTGGATGATCTGAGAAAGTTGGTGTGACATCAGTTTCTGATAACCTGCATCTCATTTCACTACGGTGTAGGCCATACAATTGGAACTTCCTTCCGCGGGAAGTCAGAGGGATATCAAACCATGGAAGATTTATAAGCAGGCGCTCAAACTAGCTCCATGAGATAAGCTCATAGTAAGACAGTTTTTAATTCTTCTACTTCTTCCTTTTTTATGATTATAACCACCATATCATTCATCGTTACAGTTATAGTAGTTACAATACTCAGCTGTGGTCCCTTGTGTAGTAATCCTTATCCCGATCCCTATTTTGTAATATTTTTCGCCCACAGTCATAACATGAGAACTGAAACTTTCGTCATTGTGAGAAATTTCTAGAGTTGAACATTAAATTGTAAATAATAGTACGATTATCTCTAGTATTATTGTAATTTTTTGTATTTTAATTCCTGCGTAGGTATTATATTATTGTACTTCTTCTTCTTCTTCTTAATCTCTTTACCCTCCAGGTTTGGTTTTTCCCTCGGACTCAGCGAGGGATCCCACCTCTACCGCCTCAAGGGCAGTGTCCTGGAGCATGAGACATTGGGTCGGGGGATACAACTGGGGAGAATGACCAGTAGCTCGCCCAGGTGGCCTCACCTGCTATGCTGAACAGGGGCCTTGCTGGGGGATGGGAAGATTGGAAGGGATAGACAAGGAAGAGGGAAGGAAGCGGCCGTGGCCTTAAGTAAGGTACCATCCCGGCGTTTGCCTGGAAGAGAAGTGGGAAACCACGGAAAACCACGGAAAACTACAACACGGTTCAACCCTGAAATTAAAATAAATAATTCTTCACACCGTGGAAGCTTCACCTCTAAGACACTTCCAGGACGGCTGAGGTGGAAATCGAACCCACGTCTACTCATTTGATCTCCCGACGCAGAGTGGACCCCGTTCCAGCCCTCGTACCACTTTTCAAATTTCGTGGCAGAGCCGGGAATCGAACCCGGGCCTCCGGGGGTGGCAGCTAATCACACTAACCACTACACCACAGAGACGGACATAACATTACAAGTGATAATAAAGTAAAGTTAAAACATAATTACGCAACAACATCAAGAGTACAACAACCAATTCCATGCAAAGAAAATATAACAAAAATACTACTAGTTTATAATAACATTCTAAATCCAGCATCATCATAATACAAATTTACACACAACTTAAGTGAAATGAAATGGCGTATGGCTTTTAGTGCCGGGAGTGTCCTAGGACATGTTCGGCTCGCCAGGTGCAGGTCTTCTGATTTGACTCCCGTAAGCGACCTGCGCGGCGTGATGAGGATGAAATTATGATGAAGACGACACATACACCCAGCCCCCGTGCCAGCGAAATTAACCAATGATGGTTAAAATTCCCGACCCTGCCGGGAATCGAACCCGGGATCCCTGTGACCAAAGGCCAGCACGCTAACCATTTAGCCATGGAGCCGGACACATCTTAAGTATTTCCAGTGCTTAACACTACGGCGTACAATTCTATAGATTGAGCTTACTAGTAACTTGGGGGCTGCCTGGCCGAGGCGGTAAAGGCGTGCTCGATTCGCCCGGAAGGACGTCGTAAAATTTAAGAAACGAGATTTCCACTTCCGGAGGTAGACATGGTCCTGAGGTTCACTTAGCCTACACCAAAAATGAGTACCAGGTTAATTCCTGGGGGTAAGGGCGGCCGGGCGTAGAGCTAACCACTCCACCCCATCAAGTGCCGAGGTTACGGATAGTGGAAGCCTCTACCTTCCACCCCTCCAAGGGCCTTCATGGCCTGTACGGAGATGACTTTGCTTTTTTTTACTAGTAACTTAACATTACAATTGATAATAAAGTGAAGTTAAAACATAGTTACGCAATAACAGCAACAACATCAAGAGTACAACAAGCAATTCCATATTCCAGTATTACAAGAAACACTACTAGTTTAACATTCTAAATCCAGCATCATGATATACAAATTTACATATAACTTACGTATTTCCACTGCTTAACACTACGGCTTACTTCTTGAGCTTACTTCTAACTTCACATTACAAGTGATAACAAAGTAATGTTAAAACATAATTACCTAACAACAACAACAACAACAACAACAAGAATACAACAAGCAATTCCATGGAAAGAAAATATTACAAGAAATATTAATAGTTTAACATTCTAAATGCAGCATCATATATAATAATTTATTCAGTGTTTAAGTAAAAGTTCTGTCTATCTATCTATCTATCTATCTATCTATCTATCTAAAAGGAATCAGTCCCGTGGCGCGGAATTGCTTTCTGCTTAAACTGATTACTCTCATTAGTAATGAAGTTTTTACTGTAGCACGTAGTGTTGGAGCTTGAAGTCTGAAAGGATCCTTGCGACTCGAACTTTGTATGAGAGATGTTAAAGGCATGTGCTGGTGTAATAACCAAGGAGTGTAACGGGAACTATTGCAACATCTACTCTTGTTCCGGATAATTGCTAGACATTCCTGTGTCACACACCCACGGGGTGAATGTTGTATCTTTCCTCTCTCCTTAAAGTGTGTGTTTCAAAATATCTCCGTCTAGTTTAGTAACATTTATTACCATACACACTGTGACATGAATACTGCTGTTGGACAAAGGGAATTGTGTGAGACACTTCAATGCACGGAGAGCTCGGGGTAGAGTTTGTAATTCACAGCCTGAATCAGAAACCTGCTTGCTACCTTCACTTAGTGCCCTGAGCTCAAGATTTAGATTTGTGTTTTCAACCGTGTAATGTTCGTTATCATATTCTTGACTGTAAGGTGGGTTATTCCGTGGATATTTTATTTTATTTCGAACCTGCAGTAGATTAGATATCGTTTTTATTGGTGGCTCAGTTAGGGCTCTGGGCCCTTTCTCAGACTTGACCACTCTTTCATAATTTGAATAAAATACTAAACAATTATATAATACAGCAGCTAATAATAATAATAAGAATAAGAATAATAAGAAGTCCGTCAGGTGTCGGTAGATTTACTAGCACGTTAATGAACTCCTGCGGGATAAAATTCCAGCACCTTGGCGTCTCCGAAAACTGAAAAAGTTGTTTGTGGGGCCTAAAGCCAATAATAATAATAATAATAATAATAATAATAATAATAATACCGCTTTTCCCACACTTTTGGGGTGACGGGTGCGAACTGTGTCGCACATGTGGATTTGGCCCTGTTTCACGACCGGATATCCTTCCTGACGCTAACCCGATGTTAAGTGATATAATCATTATTGCGTGTTTCTGTGGTGGTTTGTGGTAGTGTTGTGTTGTCTGAATATGAAGAGGATAGTGTTGAGAAAAATACATACACCCTGTCCCCGAGCCCCGACAGGTAGTATACTATAAATATTAGAAATGATGCTACGGGATTTTAAAAATAAGTTATTACTCCAGCACATGACAGGATGGCTCAGAAGAACCCCGGACGAAAGCACACTTGGGAAACGCAGTGTGGCAGAAGGTTGCACTCTCGGATTTCCGACTGGTACAGCCTTCCAGTTCGATGGTGAAGCATAATATTGGCCCGACGATGGATCTAAAAGATCATCGAGCAGAGTAGCGTGGCTTTACAGCTCTGCATTCGGGAGGCGGTAGGCTGGTCCGACCGTTTTCCGAGAGTTTTCAACTCTCCTCATTAGGCGAATGCCGGTAAAGGTCCTTTCATAGGCCACGGCCGCTTCTCTCTCACCTCAAACCACCGCAACACATATCTGACGTAAGATAGGGCGTCATATTGTTGTTGTTGTTGTTGTTGTTATCGTTGTCGTCTGAAAGGTGTCGCATTGTGTTTTAAAAGAGTTCTCATCTCCTGTTTATGACTTCCAAACTCATCGTATTCGCTTACAGTACCTTCAAGCGTCCGAAACATTCATGTAGACCGCAGAAAATAATAATTAGTGAATGGATATGTGAGGTCTGTCGAGTACATGACTTCAATGTTAAGCGGGTGCTTAGAAACAGATATTTAAACAGTATTGTATTTTGTCGCGTGTCTAATGCTGAAAACAGTTCGCAGAATTTAATAATAATTGTTATGGATGGCTCATATAGCACCTGTCGAATATAATTTGTATTCCTGCCACGCTCTCCTGGTAGCGGTGTTGACATGTTTCTCGACTGAATCACTATCACCCACGCTTCAGATATTTTCCGTGGGCTGGAGAACATTCCTCACCTTTCGTATAGATTTAATTGGGATGGAGCCTTAATGCCTGTAGAAACTGTAAGGATGTCAGTCACTTAGTGTTCTTTGAAGTGTGGTAGCACCTGTGACAGTTTACGTTGAATTACCATGCTTGGTATTTACCTTCGCAATGTGACGGTTAGCATTTTTAGCGCCCTTCATTGAAGGTCCAGAGTCGATTCTTGACCCTGTTACAGATTTCAGATTGACATAGAGCCTGGTACGTGTTATAAAATGGTGTTTCGTCTGTGTACAGGACATCTATGTGCCGGTGTGTGACTGGTTTTGAATGACCTCGGAAGAATATGTGTACAGGGGTATGAGTGAGGGTATGAATGACTGAGTCTTTTTACTCTTAAAATGTACAGCATAAATCAAAATAATTATTACTCTAAGAGTGCAGTGATTGGTCTGTAAATATGTAAATTTAAAACTGTGTGTATGTATGTTAGCCCGGAGGCTGGTTTGATCGTCAGCAGTTCCAGCATCAACTGTCATAGGTGGCCTAGGTGTCACTGAATAGGTGTACCAGGGAAACGAGAAGTGAGGTAGTTTCCCATTGCTTTCCTCTCTGAGTCAGAAGTTGCTATTGCATATCAGTGTGCCAAGCCCACTAACATGAACGCAGCAACTGACCCTATGAGCAATATTTTCACACCGTCCATGACAGGGACTGGCTGCATAAGAAATGACGTTACCAGCATCACTCATACCTCGGTCAATTTCATGTAGTCAAAGCTAAGGATGAGACTGAGACAGGTTATTGAAAGTAACGAAATTGTTCTAGTCCAGAAGACAGAGTGACACTGTGGTCTTGCCAGCAAAGGCATATAAAACTATGTATTATTCAGTAGAGAATATGCAAACATAAAAGTGGGGATGGAGGCACTTGTGGGGGCTTGCCCTTTCTCAATCTACCACCCCTAGATTGTACATCTACAATTTAAGGAAAATAAAGAAGAAGAAGAAGAAGAAGAAGAAGAAGAAGAAGAAGAAGAAGAAGAAAGGACCCTTAAAAACTGATAAGGCAGGTTTTGTGATATTTGTATGCATATCTCACATCAGGACCATGGAAACGTGGTACCTGGGCCTACTAAACTACATATGATAGTTTGAAATTTTCTTAGATAAATCCATACTTCAACTTCCTACAGTATTAAATACTCAAGTCTCAATCATGAGGAAACTGTGTGCCGCTCATGACGGCGTGGGAAAGTTCAGCACACTATCAGTGACTACGTGTCATTTCATGAGTCAGGATGAAAAACGGGCCCGTCTGCACATGCCGAGATAGTGAGTATTTTGAGAGCTTGAAAAGGACATAATAGTTGGTACCGAACGGTCGAACATTTCATTGTGAAATTATGCGAACCCTCAACATTTCTCATCTCACACGTGCTCGGCTTACTGTGGATTGCGTAGTAGCCAGCCGTTTGTGCATAATGATGTCTTTTGATAATAATAATAATAATAATAATAATAATAATAATAATAATAATAATAATAATAATAATAATAATAATAATAATTTCGTGTGGCTATTTCTAGCCGAGTGCAGCCCTTGTAAGGGCAGACCCTCCGATGAGGGTGGGCGGCATCTGCCGTGTATAGGTAACTGCGTGTTATTGTGGTGGAGGATAGTGTTATGTGTGGTGTGTGAGTTGCAGGGATGTTGGGGACAGCACAAACACCCAGCCCCCGGGCCATTGGAATTAACCAATGAAGGTTAAAATCCCCGACCCGGCCGGGAATCGAATCCGGGACCCTCTGAACCGAAGGCCAGTACGCTGACTATTCAGCCAACGAGTCGGACATGTCTTTTGATGAAATACCGTTTATCCGCATAAATAACGCTCAAATTGTCCATAGTAACAAGAGAGCGACATTAACTGAAATCGCGTTAAATTGTTATTTTTTCGTACTTTTTAATATGCTTTACGTCGCACCGAAATAGTCTTACGGCGACGATGGGATAGGAAAGGGATGTGAAGGGGAAGGAAGCAACCGTGGCCTTAATTAAGGAACATTTGCCTGGTTTGAAAATACGAAACCACGGACAACCATCTTCAGGACTACTGACAGTAGTGTTCGAACCCACCTTCTCCCGAGTGTAAGCTTATTACGTCAAAATCAGTGAAGTGAGTACCAGACGCATCTTCAGCAGGTCATCGCAGCGAATTTCGACCTCCGTGGGATATAGGATCAGAAAACCCCTCTGAGAGATTATTTTGCTAATACGAAACCCCATGGAGGACCGCTACACGTTGCATGTTTTAATGAATCTGCGAACTAGCTGTTTTGGATTTATTTTTTAGTGTAATTCTAACGCAGACATCATGATAACAATGGACACCAGCTGTCCACAAAGAAATATGGTAATCGGTTGTCGTTTTTTACTGATATGGCGAGTGTACACGTGGCGTAGGTTGAGTCCACTGCCCTTCCCACGCAAGTGATTGAAACAGTGACCGCCACATTAGTCTATTTAATGCCAGTTTTGCAGCCCTTCATGAATTTCATGTGTGACTACTAAGATTGAATGCTCCTGAACAATGTCACGTCGTGCAATGGAGCTGCGGTTGTCAGTAAATGATACGAAGAGCACTTGAAGAAAATTCTGTTGAATGATGTGACCACCACAATTTCTCTTGACGTGAAGTCAATCTAACATACATACATACATACATACATACATACATACATACATACATACATACATACATACATACATACATACATACATACATACATACTTACATACATACATTATCATTAAAGACTGTTATGCCTTTCAGCGTTCAGTCTGCAAGCCTCTGTGAATTTACTAAACGTCGCCACAATCCTCTATTTGCAGCTAGTGCTGTGGCCTCATTTACTTCTATACCTCTTATCTTTAAATCGTTAGAAACTGAGTCCAACCATCGTCGTCTTGGTCTCCCTCTACTTCTCTTACCCTCCATTATTCTCCTAGGTAGCCTATCCTCCTCCATTCGCCTCACATGACCCTACCACCGAAGCCGGTTTATGCGTACAGCTTCATCCATCGAGTTCATTCCTAAATTAGCCTTTATCTCCTCATTCCGAGTACCTCCTGCCATTGTTCCCACCTGTTTGTACCAGGAATCATTCTCGCTACTTTCATGTCTGTTGCTTCCAACTTATGAATAAGATATCCTGAGTCCACCCAACTTTCGCTACCGTAAAGCAAAGTTGGTCTGAAAACAGACCAAAGTAAAGATAGTTTCGTCTGGGAGCTGACTTCCTTCTTACAGAATACTGCTGATCGCAACTGCGAGCTCACTGCATTAGCTTTACTACACCTTGATTCAATCTCACTTACTATATTACCATCCTGAGAGAACACACAACTTAAATTCTTGAAATTATCGACCTGTTCTAGCTTTTTATCACCAATCTAGCATTCAATTCTCTTGGATTTCTTACCTACTGACATCAATTTAGTCTTCGAAAGGCTAATTTTCATACCATACTCATTGCACCTATTTTCATGTTCCAAGATATTAGACAGCAGGCTTTCGGCACAATCTGCCATTAAGACCAAGTCGTCAGCATAGGCCAGACTACTTACTACATTTCCACCTAACTGAATCCCTCCCTGCCATTTTCGTCTAACATTTATAGAATATTTTGAAGAGCTGTGATACATAATCCAGATGGCATTGTTTCATTTTTCTTCAGGGTTCTTCTATTGCTATTAGAAACCAAGCAACGCAGCCAACTCGCTCGGTGATTTGTACTTTGCTGGGACAGAGGTCTACGGAACTTCCAAGTTAACCAATGAAATTAATTTAATGGAATCTAGTATTTAGTTCAGACTGTTGTGCGGTTCGATCTAGAAGTCTCAGTTCTGAAGGAATCTTCTGCACAAACATCGCTGTTAATTTGTTCCACTATAGCAAAAAAGTTTTCTACTACATTGCTTGATTTCTTTTCTGCTGTTGTCTCCATTGTTTGTACATAATTTTGTGATTTTCGTAAGCAGTTCATACTCCCAGTATTTGAACCCTCTCTCCTTTATGACGTTCGTGGTGATCATTCACGGTGGTGTCCGACTCGTTGGCTGAACGGTCAGCGTACTGGCCTTCGGTTCAGAGGGTCCCGGGTTCGATTCCCGATCGGGTTGGGGATTTTAACCTTAATTGGTTAATTCCAATGGCACGGGGGCTGGGTGTGTGTGCTTTGTTCATCATCATTTCCTCCTCATCACGACGCGCAGGTCACTACGGGTGTCAAATAGAAAGACCTGCACCTGGCGAGCCGAACCCGTCCTGGGATATCCCGGCACTAAAAGCCATACGACATTTCATTCACTGTGGTACGTTACATTCCTGCAGCTTTTATGTATGTTTGAGTATGGGTACATTAACTGCTTGTCAGTAGGTAAATGATTACTGTCGGTGCTGTGCTTTTGGGATTGCCCCAGCAGCCTGTGTTGATTAAATGAACGATATCTTGCGACCTAGACCAAGACCTGCTCTGTTTAGCTGTAGCTCAGATAGATTCCTGGGATATAGCGACAATAAGGAGTGTACTATAGGAGTACACTAAAATTATTCTGTTCGTTTAGGGATGGAGAGGTTTTGGGGGTAGATTAAGGAGCCACTCTCGTTAGTATTTAGCCATGTTGGACTAGTGTAGCCTATATTTTCTAATGAAGGCAGTCTGGTACATTCCTTTAAATTCTTTTTAACGAATGCCGTTTAATATCCGGATTGCTTCACTTGTTGGGGCCATAGACTAGATTATTGTAGTTTTATACCACTGTGTCATTGGCTAAATATCTCTTCGTAACTATTACAGCAGCCTCGATATACTTTTGTCTGTTTGTTACGTTCGCATTTTTTCCTTCCTCTGCCCGTGTTGTTTTTTACACTTCTCCGTAAAACTACAGTGTGTGAACATGTCCTGGAAATCACATGATACGTATTTATGTGTTATTCTCGTAAAACCGTTCTCGTCTCGACAGCTTGTGTTGGCATTTAGTAATTTGTAATCCTACATTTAATCTACAGAAAATTTTTTAAATTTCATTGTGCTCCAAACAAATGTAGTAATATTCGATCTTATTATTTAAGAGTATATACCACTGGATTCAGTGCGGAAGTGAACGGCTTCGTTGTATCAGTGCTGAATGTAATATCACTGTTTGAATTATCTTAATAGCTCAGGCCTTAGACAGGAAGTTCAGGTGACCAGGTCGTGAGATGTCTTCGAAAATCACGCGAATTTGTGCTATGTCATGGAAGTGGTGGACTGTCTCGCTTTGAAACTAAGGTTGAGTTGAATAAATATTTTTGTGGCATCTCTACGAGGGCAGCATTGTTACCAATTACAATATCAGTTCGCTGGTCTAAATTTCAGAACATCCATTGTGCTGTGCTTATCATTTTTCTATGAATAATGTTTCTGATAATGAAGTAAGAAATGAGCGCCTTAAGAATACTTTGGTAGAGGTCGCTCTGTTACCCGTTCCGATATCATCCTCGAGCCGGGACGGGTATCACATTTTAATCTTCAGTGTGTTCCATATTTTTAACTTTAGGACGCAAGTAAAATTTGGATTTTAAGAAGAATATGTCTTTATGGGAGGAGATGGTAAGATAACCCAGTAAGATGGCTGTGCGGTACAGGCCGTGTAGCTATTAGTTTGCTTTAGGGAGATAAAGGTTTCGAACCCCACTATCAGTAACCATTAAGATGGTTTACCATTCCTGTACCAGTCACATTCTGGGACTGTCTTAAAGGAAGTAGACGAATATTTTTACTTGGGTGGTAAAATAACTAACGATGGCAGAAGTAAGGAGGAAATAAAATGCAGACTAACGCAAGCAAAGAAGGCCTTTCTTAAGAAAAGAAATTTGCTCACTTCGAATATTGTTATAGGAATTATAAAAATGTTTTTGAAGACTTTCGTCTGGAGCGTGGCATTGTATGGAAGTGAAGCATGGACGATAACTAGCTCGGAAAGAAAGAGGATAGAAGCTTTTGAAATGTGGTGTTACAGAAGAATGCTGACGGTCAGTTGGACAGATCGAATCACTAACGAAAATATACTGAATCGAATAGGTGGGAGGGGATCGATTTGGCTAAATTTGATCAGAAGAAAAGATAGAATGATAGGACACATCTTTAAGACACCCAGGACTTGTACAGTTGGTTTTTCAGGGAAGCGTAGGCGGTAAGAACGGTAGAGGCAGACCAAGGCATGAATATGACAAGCAGATTAGAACAGATGTAGGATACAGCAGTTACATAGAAATGAAACGGTTAGCATAGGATAGGGTGGCGTGGAGAGCTGCATCAAACCAGTCTATGGTCTGATGACTCAAACAAAACAACATTGGGAAGTAGGTAACATAAATTATAGTGCCAAATGAAGGCAAAACCTTATCATTTTTTAACGAACATCAAGCTTGAAAATATACTTTTATTACAATACCTCTTCCTATGCAACGATATGGTGGTTAATTTAGCAAACTGGCTGAAAGCTTAAATTTCTTTGTATCCTTGTCCTTTGCTAGTGGTTTAACGACTCACTAACTCAGGTTTTTCGGCAGTGCTGAGTTGGGAAGGCAGAGACCGTTGCCATAGTTAAGGTACATCCGTGACATTTGCTTGGTGTGAAAATATTAAACAACGGAGGACCGTTATCTTTATTAGAGATCAAAATTAAATTCTCAGTTATTAACACAAACTTTTTTTTTTACAGTTTGCTTTACGTCGCACCGACACAGATAGGAAAGGCCTAGGAATAGGAAGGAAGCGGTTGTTGCCTTAATTAAGGTACAGCCCCTGCATTTTGGGTGTGAAAATGGGAAAGCCCCTAAAACCATCTTCAGGGCTGCCGACAGTGGTGTTCGCACCCACAATCTCCCGGATGCAAGCTAACAACTGCGCGCCCCTAACCGCACGGCCAACTCTCCGGTAACGCAGTTTTAAATGTTGTTCATCTGCTAATAAATACACAGGATGTGACAATACTGTGCGAATGCAAAACGTTTCCTGAATTATGGACACCAGTGTATAGGAATTTGGTCCGTGTACTATAACGTCAGCGTACCTTTACATGGTTTGGTCCACCTGATTGGCATCCCACAACAGTAAAGTTTGTGATATCTGTATCGAGATGAGGAAAAATGTTACTGTGCGACACTTTTCTGATTTACGATGCAATGACCCGCTTGAATTTTTTCAGTCCGTTTTACGTGCGACAGTGGAATGGACATGGCTAGGAATGGAGAGGAAGCGCCCTTTGCCGCATTAATGTATATCCCAAGCATTTGCCTTGTGTAAAAATGAAGAACCATGGAAAACCATGTTTAGGGCTGTTGACAGTGGGGTTCAAACCCACCGTCTCCCAAAACGTGGAGCCAACTCTTTCTGTCCCGCTTAAAAAAACGTAGTTTAATAATCGTCTACTCCAAAATTCCATACTTCAGTATCTAAATGATTCTCTGTCCCAGTCGTATCGTGAAGTGGAATACGAAGGTGTGTTCATTGGGAAGGATGTTTTTGATTTGGAAATCTAGAGAGCTCACGTTTCATGATGTTTTGCATCGAGTTAAGATTTGTACATTATTTTCATTCTTGTTAGCAAATTACCATTGGTGTGTGCCTTAAAATCCGATTATTTTTGATTGGCTGGGCAGTGTAGATGGTTCGGCGCTCCCCGCATTCCGAATTGGATTTCTGACGCAGACAGTTGACTTCAGTACATGAGATCCGTGTCGTTAGATTTTGGCTCGTTAAGAAACTCCATTTCAGGGCAACATTCCAGCACTCCAACGTCTCCAAACATCTATAACAATTGAAGTCAGGTAATACACATAATATTCTTTCTATTTCACTGTTGGAAGTTACTTTTTCTGTTACTTTTCTTTTGTTATTTTTCCTGTAGGACTGATATTAACGGAGATATCTGATAATTAATTTCTGGTCCTTTTTCTAAACCACGCCTGTCCAGTTTGAAGTTAGCCGAGGAAGCGTGCGAACCACATGTGAAAATTAGACCTACCTGCGATTTTTTCGGTAGGTAACTTGAAGAGAAATGTTTTTCCTATTAAGCAATTTCATTTCTGTATCAACGGTCTGGAATTACGTTACATGTACTGAAGAGGAATTTGGGCACTAAAAAGAAATGGAACAGATTGAAAAAGGGCATTTTGACACTAAGCATAAACAGAATATTTTGAAAAGAAACGTTCGGGCTCTAAGCATAGGTAGCATACGTTGAAAACTACATATGAAAACCAGTATAAACGGCAAGCAGTGTAAATATGCACTCTAACTAGGTATAAACAGTATTCACTGAAAAATACATTTAGACACTAAGAATAAACGGCATGCAATGGAAAACTTATTTAGACACTGCATAACAGACAAAATTCAGGGATGCAAATAACGATATTTAATTAATTATTTGCGCAAGGACCATGTAAAAGAACATTGTAATTCCTTACATACTTTTATTTTCCTGGTGTCGGTGTGTAGCCTACTATTCCATTTAAAATTATATACTTCCTGCGAGAAATCCACTTTCTGATCATTGGTGGATGCTTTGTATGGGAAATATTTGTGAACCCCTGTCTCTACGTCTACTCTGAGAAAAGAGCACATAAATCGCAAATTCAGTTTAGGTGATTCACCCGGTACAGATAAAAAAATCGGATGCTACATTCATGATATGTTTCATAGAACTACTCCCTATTTCTTTAGGACTCCATTCTATTTTGCGGTGAAGTACATAGGCCTACCCCTGTACAAAAATCCAGTGGAAATGCAATTACCCACGTTTTCTGTAAATTTCTGTTGGCGAAGGGACTCTAGATACTGACATCGTCTCACAGCTTCTAGAGAGCGTGAACCAGATATATAGAGAACGGTAATGATTCACATACTGATTGTCCCCCGGCCTCAGCATTCCTTTCCTCTTTGTTCTCCCACCCAGCGACAGCGCACATTCCATTTTGTATCATGGTTAACAATGTACGGGTCTGTTTAAAACTCCCTTCCCCAGCTTACGGCGAAGCATACATGGAAACGAGTTTTTTTTCCCATCCCTTTGCATTCAAGTATAGTAATTAAAATGATTATGATACAAGTAGTTTTCATGATTTATTTATTTATGGCACGTGCCCGTAACACAGTTGTACACAAATTGTAACAGACATTACAAAGTATTTATTGTAATAATGTCCGACTCGTTGGCTGAATGGTCAGCGTACTGGCCTTCGGTTCAGAGGGTCCCGGGTTCGATTCCCGGCCGGGCCGGGGATTTTAACCTTCATTGGTTAATTCCAGTGGCCCGGGGACTGGGTGTTTGTGCTGTCACCAACATCCCTGCAAGTCACACACCACACATAACACTATCCTCCACCACAATAACACGCAGTTGCCTACACATGGCAGATGCCGCCCACCCTCATCGGAGGGTCTGCCCTACAAGGGCTGCACTCTGCTAGAAATAGCCACACGAAATTATTATTATAATAATTAAAATTAGAAAGAATATGACAAAAAATTAACAATAAATTTGATACATACATACCAGAATTAGTTTCTACTGATTTTATAAGTGACAAAGAACTGAAATACTGAAAGGTATGTTTCATGATTAGTAGCGTAAGAAAACAATTCCTAAGATGACAGAAAATTGGTGTCCATTTGGACTATTGACAAAAAGGTTGCATAATGAATTCCATTTCCTTCTTTACAAAACTTCTTTTTTGTAAAGATAGGTTATGCATATTCGCTGATAGGGACTGTGAGAGATCTTTGTCTTGGTTTTTGAAAAAGTCATTAAAAGCAGTAAACATCCTTACTGAAGGCGAATTTTTGTGAATTATCTTGCATAAGGGATTGTAGAAGTACATCCGGTACTAAAGTTTGATTCCGGCTGGCAGATCACCCCTATCTACAACGCAGTTTTATATTTTATGCTGAAACAGTTATTGACGTAAATCTCGACAAGCAATTAATGAAATATAGCTAAATGATGGGACAGTTGTTACCAATTGAACTGCACACAATTTTCATAGTGAAGCATTATTATGATCCATCTATTTCATAAAATAATATTTTTTTCTACACTTGAGGGTGTTGCCTTATACTTAGTTTTAATCTCGAATTTGGTGAACAGATGTCGAAAGCACAGTAGGTTCAGTTCAATATTTGTCTGTCTCTGTTACAGCATGGGTAAAACGGTGTATGGGAATTTCTCAAAACTCGGTATTGAACTTCAGGGAACTAGGCTATACAGTGGAACCTCGATATCTCGAATGACTTAGGGAGCTAAATTATATTTCGAGTTATAGAAATGTCGAGATATCGAGAATACCGTTTTTTGAGCATGTTCACTAATAACTCCTCGGATTCAGTTCCTCTCAGAATTCTCTGAACAGCCCTCTTCCCATAAAAATGCTTCAAGTATTTAATCAGCGCTTGGTCCATTGACTATAGTTTGGAGTTAAGTTCCGTGGCAAGACGACCACGCGCACTGCCTTTAACTCTTGAACGAGCACCTTGGGATGAAAAGGAGGATTTTCCTCCCTTCACCTTGCTTCTCGACAATATTACCCAACCAGGATTCGTGAATGGAGCTTGTCATCTACGACTTCCGGGGTTGCTTTCGTACGTGACCGGTAATGAATTCATAATATACCTGAAACGGAACACAGTAATACCAGCCTGACATGTTTCGTAAGTGTCAAGAACGAACTTCAGCATTCATATTTGTCACAATTGTTCACATCACTCATTGTCAGTCATTGGAAAGTTTTCGCATCATAGACAATATTCTATATACACTGAAATGCCAAAATCATGGGATAGGGGTCTAGTATCGTATAGGCTACCCTCTAGCTCCGCCAGTGCAGCAACTCCTCGTGGTATCGATTCTACAAGTGGAAGAAACACCTGTGGAGAGACTCTAAACCTTGCCGTTTGGATAGCTCCCCCAGAGCTTCCTGCTGTTTGTAGGCTCAGGGTATTGGGTGTGAATGGACCTCACCACCACCCATAAATCTTCGATAGGGTTGATATCAGGCGAACGAAATGGCTACAGCAGTCGTTGAAATTCTCCAGAACCCATCTCGAATCAGTTCTAGACAACTTGGACCCGCTGACACGGTACGTTATCCTGCTGGAATATCACTTTTTTTTTCTAGTTGCTTTTACGTCGCACCGACACAGACAGCTCTTATGGCGACGATGGGAGAGGAAAGGCCTGGGAATGGGAAGGAAAAGGCCGTGGCCTTAATTAAGGTACAGCACCAGCATTTGCCTGGTGTGAGAATGGGAAACGACGGAAAACCATCTTCAGGGCTGCCGACAGTGGGGTTCGAACCCACTATCTCCCGGATGCGAGCTTACAATTGCGCGCTCCTAACCGCACGTCCAACTCGCCCGGTTCACATCTTTTTAGGGGTGCGTGAAGTCCATAAAGGGCTCTAAGTGGTCACCAAGCAGTTCATCGTAGCATTCACTGGTCAATGAACTGTTCAGGTGGATCATCGGATCCAGCCCATGGCACGTGGACACACAGCACACCATTATGGAGTTACCACCAGCCTGTACGGTGCTGTGTTGACAACTGGTGTCCATGGCTTCATAGGGCCTACACCATACACAAACCCTACCATCAGTTCGAAACAACTGGAACAGTGACTTATGTCGCCGGTCCTCCGGGGTGTAATTAGCAACGTCACGCTCCCAGGCGAGAGGCTGTGCCCGGTGCCGTGATGTTAACTACGACACTCTGGTAGGTCTTCTGCTCCCATATCCCACTGACGTTATAGAACGCTGCACTGATCTGCTGGATATTGGTCTGGTACCTACTACACTGAATGTGGATGTGGTTTGAGCCAACGTGGCTTGTCTGTTACCAGGAACAATTCTAGCCAGACGCCGCCAATCGCGATCATCAAGTATCCTGCGCTGTTCACTGAGGGTTGTAATGCCTTCCATGTGATATTCCGATACACACGTGACACCGTCGATTGAAAAATTGTGATCCTGTAATAGGCAGTGTTGCTCTGAAGCAACAGAAATTATATCAACATTATTGGTTGTTACTTGTCGGCAGTGTTACTCTCAACCACAATTCCCTAATTTCAGTACCGTGAATGAGTGTGTGAACAGGGGTATGAGTGAGGGTATAAATTACTGGGTATTCTTACTCTAATATGCATAGAATAAAACAAGTTAATTATTATTATAAGAGTACAGTGTTTGGTGTGTAAATATGTACATTTAAAATTGTCTACATATATGTAAATATTCTGTAGAGTTTATGTACACATACATGTGGGGATGAAGGCACTTCCGTGTATGTGCTGGTTGAATGGTCCATGATAGTGGGGGCCAGATGGATGAAACGTTCTATTGTCGAAGTTCTGCGGACATTTAACCCTTTAAATTAACTTGATGTATTCCATACATCTACCACCCCTAAATTGTACATGTACAATTTAAGGAAAATAAATAATAGTAATAAATAAATAAATAAGTAAATAAATAAATGTTTGTCAACACATCAGAGCATTCAGAGAGTCCATTTGGGATAAGAAACATCCTTTAAAACATGTGTCGTTGAAAATTTAAGCGGCTGCCAATTAAAGGGTTAAATATCCGCAGAACTTCGACAGTGGAACGTTCCATCCATCTGGCCCCCACTATCACGGACCATTCAACCAGCACAGACAGTGTTTACATTCACTCTCGAGATGTCAGATCACACCTGATAGAGGTCTGGGCATACTCAAGACGTCACGGTACGGTGGTGTCACCGTCTGTTACCATTATATAATGCTATCCCATGACATTTAGTATGTCAATGTACATGCGCATGTTTAAAAGGTATTTGATAAAATCTGAGGATGTTCTTATAGAACGAAACATATCATTCTGTTAGTAACAGCACTTTTTTGCATGTATTTTATAGGCCTACTGTTCTAAGTGTTATATTTCTTGCTTCGACTGACTGAAAAACGTAAAGGTTATATGTAAACACACGTTAGGTAGAAGCATCCAGGTTCATTTTCACCTTATTCCTCGAGTTCTCATTTCTTCACCTGTTTCTTATCATTTTGATAGTCAATTTTCTTCCCGATTAAAGGGGCCAGATGTACAACAACAACAACAACAACAACAACAATTTCCTTTACGTCACATCGACGCAGATAGGTCTTATGACGACGATGGGATAGGAAAGGGATAGGAGGGGGAAGGAAGTGGTCGTGGCCTTAATTAGGGTCCAGCCCCAGCATTCTCCTGGCGTGAAAATGAGAAACCACGGAAAATCATCTTCAGGGCTACCGACATTAAGGTTCAAACCCACTATCTCCCGAATGTAAGCTCACAGCTGCACGACCCTAACTGCCCTGCCTCCCTCCCAACTCGCTCGGTAAGGCGCAAGTGATCACGCGGTTACGCACATTATAAAGATTACAGCCACCACTATCCCTACGTGACTTAACAATATTCCCAAGTCAGCGAAGCTCGCCGTTGATGGACTTCGCGAAAAGAATTTGAATTATCTAATATCTCCGTTACGATATTCTCTATCAAACAAGCTGTCATGACATTATGAAAAATGGAAATTAAATGAAAACCTGCAACCTTTTTTCCAGTCAGTGACTGGGTCAGGGATGGAATGAATGAAGCCGCCATCTTGCGGCGATGGTAGGAATTGTGCCGGCTGCCGAAGCCTGTCGCACATCTCTGGGGCAATGATTAATGACCGACAGATGAAATGGAATGGTAGTGGAGAGTGTTGCTGGAATGAAAGATGATATAAAAACCCGAGTACCCGGAGAAAAGCCTGTCCCACCTCCGCTTTGTCCAGCACAAGACTCACATGGAGTGACCGGGATTTGAACCACGGAACACAGCGATGTGAGGCCGACGCGCTGCCGCCTGAGCCACGGATGTTCTTGTCATGACATAAAATGTTCCAGATTAAATTTAGAGTAATTTTGTCTCGAACGTTTCAAAATTAAGCTGACTGTTCTCAAAATATATAGAAGAAACCCTTTCATCCGCAATCTTAGCCCCAAACAGCGCAGCTTCTACGGTAACACAATAGTAAAATACATGGCGAGGTTCATAATAGTACTGTGACCACCAAACAAGTGTTTCCGGCAAACTCGAGCGAGGAGCCCCTAATAGTGAGCTGACGGGAAGAACACGCTGTATTCCGCCAGATCTCTACCGGTCCTTCCCGCTGGAGAGAGACGCACATCGGAAGACAATGTTTTACAAAAAATTGTGGGTCCAATTAATCTTCGTCCACTAACCACACAACTAACACCCACTTTCGGATCATGAAGAGGTACCTCGTGTATCCTGTGGGGACTTTCAGTGTCCCAGATTGGAGTGTTCTGTGAATGAATGTACCCAATGAGATTAAAACAAGCTTCGTCAGGCATGATCAGAAAGGAATTACCTGAATCTCTTTCTTGTATGGATTGTAGTTCCCCCTGGTAGAAGTTAACGCGAGCAACAGGATCTGTAACATTTAACTTGTGCTCTAGGGAAATCGTATAGGGCGAAAAAAAATCAGAATTTATGCCCTCTCTGCACTCGCGTCATGAAGAGGTACATCGTGTATCCTGTGGGGACTTTGTGTCCCAGATTCGAGTGTACCTCTTCATATCACTCTCCTGTGCCAAACAGCTAGACGGTTTACGAGAGATAACCTGAAGTCTGGTTCGCATGTCTTAACATTTTTCGTCAGGTAAGATCCTGTTTTTATAATGACTTTTTCTGTGTCCGGTCGCGCGCCACTTTTCGAACGAAGTAACGTCATATGTTTTTGGAAATCGCTTGAAATACGTTTGCCAGATTTTCTTTTTTTAAAAGATATATTTCAACAATAAACACTCGTTGCTCAGTGGTGTCCTTAATCTTGATGGATAATTGTTCATGTGCACTTCATAATCACAGTCACTGAGGGCGTCAAGTAAATCACTCTCTCTTTAGCACACGTGCAGAGTTCTACTAACGTCTGAGGCTTACAGGACAGAGGATGGGACAAAGAAGAGGTTGTCATCTACCAAAAAGCTCCTTGCCCATCCCATGAAATGAAAGTCGACAGCCTGTTTTCAGTCATTCGACCTGAATGAAGCCCCCATCTAGCCGCGAGGATACGAATAGTGCCGGCTGCCGAAGCCTGTCGCACTCCTATCGGGCAATGATTAATGAATGACAGATGAAATGAAATGATACTGCAGAGAGTTGCTGGAATGAAATATGACAGGGAAAACCGGAGTACCCGGAGAAATCCTGTCCCGCCTCAGCTTTGTTGAGCACAAATCTCACATGGAGTGACCGGGATTTGAACCACGAAACCCAGCGGTGAGAGGCCGCCGTGCTTCCGCCTGAGCCACGGAGGCTCTGCCCTTGAATGTGTCGTAAACTCTTGTTTGGTAGTCATTATGTTTATATCCTCCCGGATTTACGTGACACTCGATCATAAATAAACAAATACATACATGTATACAAAAATTGAACTACTGGTTTTTAAGGTCCTTGTTTGGCATGAAAATATTTTTAGTCGAATAATCCACACCTTTATAGAATTTCATCCCATAATAAACCAATTCCCCTCCATAGATTCATAAAACGTACCTAAAAAGACATTTTCGAACTTGTGAATTCTGTAAAACCATATCCTCTCGGAATATCTCGGCTGAGGAAAAATCAACCCTACAGTAGATTGTTTGTGTGATTCCAGCCACTTCCATACCCCGTTTTCACTTTTCAACTAGCTGAATGATTCGAATACCATATACAGACTTGTTCTGAAGTAGGTCGTCTCATTGACCTCCATTGACGAGAATCGTTGCACTTGTCTATGGAAGTTGACGATACACAATTTATGTATAGTGCATATCGGGTTCTCCATACGACACTCCCATAACTCCTCTGCTTTGAAAAACTGTTCGTGTACATAAATAGGCTACAGGTGACGAGCATCGTACCTAGACAAAATAGCAGCTTTCTTCAAAAGAAGCATTTCGAAGTAATCGTAATAGAATAGAATAAAACACTCTCATCCCCTCGCCCCGGAGCACCTGAAAGTGTGGAAAGAGAATTTATTTATTGAAATCCAAATTGTTTTGATATATGCATTTCATTTTGTTATTGGTTCGTCTGTTACTACATTAAACATTATAATTAAACCCAATAAATGCTAAACCAATTTTTCCAGTTATCACTTTTTGTCCTAGATGTTAAAAAGTTTTGTTTCTATAACAGACATGTATCTTACCTTTCATTGGTTGAGTTAGTGCTGATTTCATTTTCCCTAATTTTCTTTTGCCACATCGTGTACTTTTAAAATACAAAGAAATTGTCCTTCTTTCCCGTGCGATCTACTCTTTGTTTAATAATAACACTGTTGTATGGAATTCCTTCTCTCTTTCTACTTTTGCTTTATGTTTACTACCCAGGTAATTGATCCAAAGTGATTCTGTATTCCTACCTATTCTCAAAAGATGTGCCTTTTCATTGTTTCTCTACATAACAAGCAACAATTCTCGTCATGTTCCTCTCTTTGACCATTGTTTTTATAGACATCCATCAACCACCACACTGACCCTTACTTCTCTATTTGTAAGTCTTTCTAGTAATCGTAGGAAGTATAATCACAGGAAGCTTTCACGCCAAAATGACATGAGGCAGCAGGCGAATGGGTGGTGACAACATGACATGAAGATTGCACATTGAATTGGCAGTTGTCATTGACATACAGCAGAGCGTGGTTAAAACCACATTCAAGGAATTGGATAAGTTGATGAAGTGTGTCGTTATAAACGAGTTATGTAGACCAAAGGTATCCACGAAATGACCCTGTAATATTTGTCCCAGATGGAACATAATAATTGCTTTTACACCAATAAAGTGAAAAATCCGCGGTAAATTAAAAATACCGTCGTTACTAGAGAAATATATACACGTACTTACGGGCCGTAGACAGAACTCCTTTATGTTGTATCTCGCTGCTCGTGCCGTCTTTTGTGTCTTTCTTGAGGTCCAGGGCTTGCACTGACGAATGAGAGTGCTATGTCTGTGAATAGCAAAATAGCATGATCCCTGGACCAATAAAATAATATATTACTTGTTTGTTGGAAAATAGCATGATCTCTGCACCAATAAATATATTATATATCATTTAATGAATGAATTA
Organism: Anabrus simplex; assembly: GCF_040414725.1. NCBI lineage: Eukaryota > Metazoa > Arthropoda > Insecta > Orthoptera > Tettigoniidae > Anabrus > Anabrus simplex. Next base: position 124,529,534 of record NC_090266.1, read on the forward strand.
GGGCACAAAACTAATGAGCAACATGAATAAAACGACACCTAATTAATTCAAACAACTTCAGTGACACACAAAAGTGTTAGACAAAACAAAACACATACCTAAGCGCTGCGACGTAGCAGAAAAAATAGTTGTAAGGTAGTAAAATATGTATCCATATTATTCCCTGCAAGTAAAATATTTCGTACTATTTCTTAATTTACGGCAGATTTTACACTTTATTTGAGTAAAACACATTGGAAGTAACCGAGATTTGTGCTATCAGTCGGGTGAGGTGGAAAATGATAAAGAACAAACCTTAATTGGGCTTATTTTAAATTGTGCATATTTACTTTTAAGCCTGGCATAGCTAAAGCTAAAGAGTTTTACCTCTTACATTCATACTTCCAACGTACCTTTGTTCTTTCTAAATTTTCTTGCCTCTTTATAGTATTCTAGCAACAAAATGTTACCAGTTTCCTCTTTGCACATTACGTATCAAGATGTTTTACATTATTTAATGTTATTTGTTTCTGTGCTTACTGATTTTTATGGACATTGTGTTGTAAACCTCTTATGAGTGTGTTGTATTGTGTGACATAGTGTTCGTGGCATTTAAGAAATAACTAGAAACACATTATTTAGCCACATTTTTTTACAAGCACCGACGTAGATATGCCTTTTGGCGACGATGGGATAGAAAAGGTCTAGGAGTGGGAAGGAAGCGAACGTGACCTTAATTAAGATGCAGTCCCAACATTTGCCTGGTGTGAAAATTGGAAACCACGGAAAACCGTCTTCGGGCTGCCGAAAGTGGGACATGAACAGATCATTGCACACGTTGTGGAATGACTTCTTGCATGAACATAAATGTTACATCTGGTCCCAAACCTCGTCTGTGTCTTCTTCTGGATAATCTCTTTTGTTTGGATAAATTGTATGTTCTAAACGGTAAATTGTTATGAAAATCATGGCAGACTGAAGGGGCATATGGCAACCGGGCAACAGTGCCATTTCTACTAGGAAATACGTAGTGAGACATTTGAGAGTGCTTCAAATAGTCTATACTGGAGGTGCAAGGGCGGAAGCTAACGAAGTCATCCTCTTGGTTCACACCATCAAAAGATGTTATTAGGTGTAATTACAATGTTTAATGTAGTAACAGACGAACCAATAACAAAAAACTGAAATGCATAATATATCAAAACAATTTGGATTTCAATAAATAAATTCTCTTTCCACACTTTCAGGTGCTCCCGGGCTACGGCATGAGAGTGTTTTATTCTATTCTATTATGATTACTACTCGTACTACGAAATCCTTCTTTTGAAGAACGCTGCTGTTGTGTCTACGTACGATACTCGTCACCTGTAGCCTATTTATGTTCACGAACAGTTGTTTAAAGCAGAGGAGTTATGGCAGCGTCGTATGGAGAACCCGATATGCAGTATACACAATTTGTGTATCTTCAACTTACCATGTTTTCCTGTTACACTTGCAATAGCCCACATTTTGATAGAAGACATTATTGCCGTTTGTTAATATCCCTCTTCCTGTGAACAGAAGGAGGGTTTGACATACAGTATATACATTACATACATACATACATACATACATACATACATACATACATACATACATACATACATACATACATACATACATACAATCGTGAAGTTCCGTTTTATGAACACTGTATATTCTGGAAGTTAATCTTCCCAGTTGTTGCCAATTCCAGGGTGTTAACATGTTTATATTATTCACTTTCTTCCTTTTCCTTTCTATCAAGACATGACGAATGTCAGCCTCCGTATGGGTATGACCTTTTCGCAAAATCTTGAGTTATGTTCTGCTGAAATACCGATGCGTAATAATTTATTTTATGTTTCCAACCGTAGTAAATATTCACTAGTAAGAGGACTAGAAAACTGTGGCCCATCTATTTAGGCTGCACTATTACTGCCTTGAAGTAACTTCATAATTTTATACCAATGAGAGTTTGGATTCATTCTTTTCTCAACTCCTAACGTACGCACGTTGGGTTTAAATGCGTCAAATCTCATGTAAAACTGACTGGACTGCAAAGGTATTTCCCTTTTTTTCACGAAAAATCCACCACACTGTGCAGAAGTATGCAACACTACATCAGATGGTGCTGTACTCATCTAAGTAAAGGTGGACTTAGTGTTCCTTTACAGAAGCATGTAACTCCTCCAACACACGATGTAGGACATCCTGTTGTATGCCTCTGGTAGAAGACAAGAATCACATATGGGTGTGTCAGTAATTCCATTTTGAAAAAGATGGTGTAGCAATCCAACTGATGAGCCCACATCTACACTGGGGCGAAACGCTGGTAATTTCACGATTAAAAAAGCCTAAGGAGGTGATGTTTTTAACATTTGCAATCGATAAAATTATATTGTGGTTTTCTTTTAGGCACTTTATTTTTGAAATCCCATTTTGGTTAAAAATGGACATAGCGTCCTCTACATCCTAGATAGAGATATGTTTTGCAGTCTGCCGAAACCAGTGCAGGATTAATAAATACTTCAAAAGGAAAACATTTAATGATGCATAAATATATAAATAGTTAACATTAGTTACTGTACCGGTACTATTGTGCATTTAAAATTCTCAAATATGTGTTCCTGAGCAAAATATATTTGTGTTAATATGGGGGCATGAGATTTACAGACGGGGCGCCATCTGGAAAAGTTTCTGAACCGCTGCTTTTTAACGACCCAGTACTGCTTTTTTGTTTCCCCGGATAACATGGTCAATTTCTTACTAATTTGCTATTTCCCTCCAAAGAGGTTTCAGCCCTTATAATCTGAGATTCAGAGTTACAGCTCTTGATGTTATATTAGAAGCGAAACGACTTATCTTTCTACATTTTGTGTATAGGAGTAAAGTATTGAACGTCAAATATACGGTCTGCTCTAAGCTCTAAGCCGGGTGCACAACTGACCACATCGTTCGTTCGCATTGGCGACACCCTGTTCTAATTCCGTGCGTGGTCGCTTGGGTGTCATGTTTCAACCTTCGAAACCAGCGCTGTATGCACCATTAGCTTGTATTCGAACGAGAAATAGCGAAGCACAGTGGATCAGCACTTTCTTTCTGTCCTTCTCTGCGATGTAAATGAGTGTGTTATTTAGACACTCATCTCATTTACGCTGGGTTGTACGGACGAATTATTTTTATTAATAGCTTGTCATTTGCAGTCGGTCAGCGTGTGATACATTCCCAAGTTAATTTAGGTTGGGTAAACAATTTCAACAATGCAAAAACACTCGTTAGTGGAAAATAAAATAAGACATAAATTTGTTACGACGGTTGTAAATAACTAACAAGATACGGAACCGAAAGACATAAAAGAGTTTAAGAGATAGAGTGAATGACACACGGCTGATAAGAGCCTTTCATTAACTACTGCCGGATTGCATTCTTTTTATCTTTTTCTTCCAATCCCTTATCATTTTTATGATACTTTTTTTCATTTTTCACACTTCTTTATATCTTTCAGTTTAGTATATTGCCAGTTATCTAAGCAATAGGCTTTATTAATTCATGTTTTATTTCTGTATAACGAGTGTTCTGATCCTCTTCCCAAATTACGTTCGAAATGTATCGTTTGTTGACGAACCAAATGACTTTTTGCTATTTGCTTTACGTCGCGCCGACACAGATAGGTCTTACGGCGACGAGGGGACAGGAAAGGCCCAGGAATGGGAAGGAAGCGTCCGTGGCCTTAATTAAGGTACAACCCCAGCATTTGCCTGGTGTGAAAATGGAAAACTATCTTTAGGGTTACCGACAGTGGGATTCGAACCCACTGTTTCCCGGATGCGAGCTCACAGTTGCGCGCCCCAGACCGCACGACCAACTTGCCCGGTACCAAATAACTTATCTTATTTACTCCACCAGTTAACATAGTGTAAGTCATGGCTTCTAAAGGTAACGCATGAGTGAATTTCGAAAGTCCTAAACTATAAAATCTGTATTTTTCGAATTTATACCAAAGATGTAATATGATATCAGAAAACTGTTTATAAGTTTTCAATTCAGTAGCTTTAATGGTTCAGAAGATATGGTCAAATTTCTTAATTTTATGGTGTGCCATGGAAAAAGTCCCTCGTATTGTAAATTTAATTTTTTCAACTCCATATTTTGTCAAAATTTTCACCATATATGCATTTTTTAAAAATTGCCCTTGGATTTAATGTGCTAATTATATATAATCCTCTAGAATTTTTTTAATTTATGCACTCATAATATTTTCCTTAAATATCAGCCAAAAAGTAATCTTAAAAAAATAGTATTTTATCCCAGAATAAAACCAAGCGCAATTTCAATTCATCATATATCTCTGAACGAATGCAGCAAGTTTGAACTGTCTATCTCAAAACTGTAACGCAAGGGACATCTTATATACGGGAAGGTACTGAAAATTTGAAGTATGAGAAAACAGCGTTCAAAGATCTGCATGCACTACTCACACTAAAGTCCTCCGGCTACATATGTGGGGCCCTCGCATTTCCTTTTCTCCTGCTCCTGATGCTCTTCTTCTTTCTCTGGTTGTTTCTACTGGTAGAACCTCGCTTCTTGCTATGGTATATCCGACTCTTGTCGCGTTGCACGGAAGAAGTGGGCGCAGTGCTCGCAGAGATTAAATCTCCACGAGACATTTAAATCGCTGTAGAGACTTTAAAAACGGCGGTTGCGGTTCGGCGATGCAATATTTCGATAGATGAAGGCCTGAGGTATTTTATGACATCTAAATCAAAATTTCAAATTTTTCATCGATTTTCACGAAAATTCACTCATGGTTTAACTCAGGTCGAATTATGTTGCATTTCCTGAGACAAACAGTTAATCGGCTGAAAGGGTGCGATAGCAGAGAGACATTGTCATTGGTCAAGGTAACCAGTGTTCAAATCTCAGACAGTGCACATGCGATTTTCAAATGAAAACACACGACGCCGTGGTTCGGATTCCACATAAGACGGCTAGTCCTGTGGTTACGATCACGATAGCAAGAGTTATCTAGAGCCATAAGTTTGCTTACTTGAAAATTTTAAGTCGCAGAGTACAAGCACGACCGTAAGGAATGGGCACAAGTTTAAGGAGATTGCTTGGCTAGAAAATACATGGATTTTATCTACACTTTGCCTTTAGAACGAGATTCCCTGACAGCATTCGCTTCAAATTTCCACAAGTGCTATTTTTAACTTTCCGAATGCAATGCTGTAGATTAATATAACTATGCAAGTTAGTTGGCGAGGTATATATTGGATATATGTACGTTAAAGGGAAAGGCAAGATTTTTTAATTTTTTATTTCGAAAGACCATAGCACGGAACGATGTTTACCAAGTTTGATGCTGACTCTTCTATAGAAGAGTTCGCTTTTCAGTTTATTTTTTTTGCCAGAAAGTGTACAGTCCTTGCCCAGCCTCTTGGCTGAATGATCAGCGTATTGGTCTTCGGTTCAAAGGGCCCTGTGTTCGATCCCACCGTATCGAGGATTGTAACTATGTTTGGTTAATTTCTCTGACTCAGAGAGTGGGAGTTCGTCTTAATATTGGCCTACATCTCCTCGTCTGCACACTACACAACCAACCATCACCGAAAGACGCAATTGTGAATACATTCCTTCGCATAGGGGTGGCGTCAGGAAGGGCACCCGGCCGTAACACCGGGGTAGGTCAATTCCAAGTTCCGATCCCAATAAATTGGAAATAAAGAAAAAACCAGGAATAAGAAGTGTACTGTCTACCTTTTCCCATACCCTTGTGCGGTTGCACATATAGGACCTAGGGAATGTTTTCATTCGGAGGGCCTTCTCTCTGACCAGGAGATGCAGTGGGTTTGGTGGTTTGATGGAGTTGGGAGACGGGGAGGAAGGAGGTTTGATTTGGTGAAGTAGGTGGGAGGGGTTTCGACCTCTTGGCTAAGTGCTTTATTAAACGGTTCAAAATTGTACATTTGGGTTTTTTACATGGTTGCACTATTGTGCTGTACATTCTTTTCTGAGCGGGATTACATTGTTGATTTATATGGTTGCATATGATTACATTTCGGTTATTTCCAGAGTTGCTTACACATGGATGTTAGATTTAAATGTGGGTACCAGGGAGAAGGTGAAGTACAATGTTGTAATAGAAGGAAGAGGTGTTAACCAGGGATGTGAGTAGAAGGCAGAGAAGGTCAGACGTAGGTGGTGGTAATCAATATTTTTTTGGCATGCTGCATTACGTCGCATCGACACAGATAGGTCTTATGACGACGATGGGGTAGGAAAGGGCTAGGAGTGGGAAGGAAGCGCCCGTGGCCTTAATTAAGGTACAGCCCCAGCATTTGCCTGGTGTGAAAATGGGAAACCACGGAAAATTCTCTTCAGGGCTGCCGACAGTGGGGTTCGAATCCACTATCTCCCGAATACTGGATACTGGCCGCACTTAAGCGACTGCAGCTATCGAGCTCGGTGTGATAAAAAGTAGCTGGGTGGGGGTGGATAGGAACGGTTATGTGGACTAGATAGTTGGGGATTGGGGGCAGGCCGGGAACGGCTACGACATGTGGTAGGGCACATATAGCGGTGGTCTAACACATCGTAGGTTTTTTGGCGTGCACATGTAGCCTTGGTCCAGGCTAGATATTCTTCCTGACGCCAACGCTAATGTCGAGGGATGTATCATTTAGCCGAGAAGCCGAACAGGAACTGTGCAATCAATTAGCATTTATGAATGCTAAGTGTGAGAAATCTTTCTCAGAGTATTCTCCTACACGTAAAAAAAGGAACTTTCCAGGGCAAATTGCTATTAAGACCAGCAGCAGTTAAAGGGATTGTTCATTATTAATCTTGCCCCTGGTAGTCTTAATACGGTCCGTGGACTTGCTTGTCAACAAATTGCTATCATCCTAACATCGGTGGACACTGAATTGACCGTATCTAATCCACGATCCGTGTCGGCTGTTTTTGCCTCCTCTTTGTATGTCTGACGTTTCTTAATGACATTACGAATTCGGTCAGCTAAAGCCGAGAGCAAAGCCGTGCGTGGGCAAGACGTGGGAAGGGAAGGAGAACTCAAGCGGAGGAACGGATAGTTGCTGTGGCCTTGTAAACACGACTAATGACCGAGAAGACAAAGCCAGCCCAAACTAGCCTCTGCTGTGATGTTGGCTGTGGTTTTAATGCACTGGCGATTGTTTGGAGGTACACTAATTTATTTACACTAAGCTCTTCTCCCAAACTTGTACCATTCCTCGCCTGGCATATATTTGGCCACAAATGAAAATGGTCGTTAGTAATGGTTGTAAATTAAAACACTGCGTAATGATACATAAACCCCATTAAGCCGCCGGACACCCTAGTTGTTGGCAATTATATCTGAAGTTTAACAGTGAAATCTAACAAAATAGGTACCAAATTTAGTAAAAGAAAAAATTGGCCAGGCTAAAATGAATAGAAGTTCCTGTTAGCGACACTAGAAGAGTTGAACAGTTCTTCATGAAAAATATATATTTATAATTATTTAATTAATTAGCCTTATGTAAGAAACAAATTTACATCCAGAATATGAGATATTTGTTTTATTTTCCAGAGGGAAGTCGTTTTCATTGCTGAACTTGAAGGATGTCATATAGGTGGTTTTTCTATATGACTACAAACCCTGGACTAGGACTAGGAGAAAGGTTTCATTCCCCTCCTCGAAGGGGAGGGGCGGGCCACCCAGAAGGTAACACCTTCTCTCTGGCCAGGTTTAGAGGATTGATGGGGTTCGGTGAAGGAGTTGGGAGGGGGTTTCGACCTCTTGGCTAAGTATTTATTGATTTTTTTAAGTTTATACAGAATAATTACAATTTGCAAATTTTCTGTTTTGACAATTTGTTTTTAGATTGTTAAAGTTGATTATTTTGTTTCTTTTACACTTTGATCTTAGCCAAGAGGCCGAGAAGCGATAGCGTCGCGACTAGGACTAGGGGAAAGTTTTCATTCCCCTAACCGTGTACATTATGCCATTCTATTGTCGCGGCCACCAAATTAGACGGGTGAGGAAAACTGCGCTGGCGTCAGATATGGGAACGGCGAAGCGACAGACGGTCGAGAGTCGCTTACCCCCGGGCACGGATTGGCAACGCTGATCGTGCAGTGCTGTCAAACTGAAGCCCATGCGCTCCAGGCCACCTTACCCGAGTCATTCCCTGTCAAGCAGCTGTTGAGCTCGCACCGTAAGTGCAGTTAAAGATGGATAGTGAATGTGGATTGATTTGGGCTCAAGCCAACAGAGAAGTGGCAGAGAGGAACAAGACATTCAAAATAAAGGGCGTAGAAAAACTCACGTCAGAAGCCATCGACCGTGTGACTGCTGCAGATTGGGAAAAGTGCTTCAATCGCGCGGAAAATGTTCAGACAGACGATTGGGCCAAGCAAACGGTAAGGGACGAAAGAATGGAGCCATTCATCATCAGTGTAAAAGACGACTCGACAGATAGTGAGATGAGTGATGACAGTGACCAAGACTGCCTTGAAGCCAGAAACCGATTCTTACTTCATTGTAAATTAATGTAAACCTATTCTTTAAAGTAGTTCTTTTTCTATATTACTCGGTACAATATACAGTATTCAAATATTTAAAGTTATAAAGTAATAAAACTGATACGGATTAATATGTAATCCGAAAGTATTTACGGGGTCTTGCAGCCTGTGCTGGTGCGCGCGCCCCGAACTGCCTCAGCTTGCGACATTAACATGATCGCTTTCCGGGCCATTTTCCAGGAAAATTACAAGACTCACGGAAATATGTTTCAGATAAAAAATATAAGTCAGGTGATTTTTTACATTTTTCCCGCAGACAAAATTGAATTGGCTGAAGAAATACAAACTTGGCCGCTTACTGAAATTTTCAATACATGATTCTACGGATTTAAACTTACTCGTTCAAGATTTTATTTTTCATAATTATTTAAAGTTGTTTAAATGGAAAATAGTTATACCGCTGAAATCAGCAGTCTTTTCTGAAGCTTGTAGTATAATTTGTTTCGAAACATTGTATGAAGTAACATCAGGAGCTTGAGAGAGAACAACTCGCCTCGCGCTCCGAAATGATGTGTTCAGTTAGACATTTCTTCGCCAGTTGCTACATAACCTTGGCAACAGCGTAATTTCTCTGACCCGCCTAATTTCGTGGCCGCGACAATAGACAAACTTCTGAATGTAAGAGCGGCAGCCTGGTGTCCTTTTCCCCCATCCCCCCTCTCCTCCAGACACTAGTGGTCACTTTAGCCCCCACCTCCCTCGTCAGAACACCGGAATTCGCCGCGTGTGCTTGAGAAAAATTGGCGCTGTAAATGCAACCTCCCTAGGTCTCTATCGGCATCGTGCACGACTATCACTCATCCCCAAACAATAACGGTTTTTATCACTGTAGACCACAAACCTTCATACTTCCTTTCAACCTGCTCGTCCTTGCACCAGTGCAGGTGTGAAAGCAATGACAAAGAGTGAGCAACACTTGTGTTAAAGTGATGAGTGATGGTTCTGCTCCACCGAGAAGACTGGGATTGTTCAAACGGTCGTATTGTACCTTCTGCAGGTAGGGGTCTGACATTGGCCACCCGATCTGTCGTCCTCACAGCCAACTCTCGTGTGGCCGTCTTCGTACTGTTCGTACAGACAACCTGTCTTCCCAAATGTCAGGGATTATTCCATTAAATACTGGTAGTACAGCCGCAGTGGTATTTCTAACGAGTGATAGATAGGTTTCAGCATTACTAATCGCATTAGAAGTGATTGATACAGAACACGTTGGGCTTCTTGTGTTGACGTTGTGGAAAGGTCTGGAACAAGACGAGATTCGGACTTTAGGAAATTAAATGTGTTCGTGGAGAAGACCGTACTTTGGACTGAGATCAGTGTTTATTCAAACCACCTTGAGATAAATAATTCGGTTCATGCTGCTGTACAACTTAACCTAAGCCTATTTTTATGGTTAAAGTAAAATCGTGTTGTCTTTAACTGGTTAAAATTTGTTTATAATTAATTGTATTGTTTTCTACGCCCCACTAACTAATTTCACGGTTTTCGGAGACGCCGAGGCGACGGAATTTTGTTCCGTTGGAGTTCTTTTACGTGGCTGATGTATTTGAGCACCTTCAAATACCACAGGACTGAGCAGAATCGAACCTGCCAACTTGGACTAAACGAAGCCAACGCCTTAACCGCCCGAGACACTCAGCCCGGCAAAATTTGTTTCTAACTAGCTACTTAGTTCTCCTAAATACTAATTCAGTATTCAAAGCCCTAGTTGTTTAGTGTATGCGCGTGCCGTATGCACAAACAGTCACGATTGGCAACCTCATTCATTAACACATCAGGAAAAGGGTTGATAGGTCTGCCAGCCTTTTAGGTGCATGTTTATCATCTACAAGAAATCCAATACCATTGACCAGTGGCGGCCGGTGGACTGGTAGGTTGGGAGTGGGGGGCACCGTATTTTTTCACACACCTCTTTCTTGACAACTTCGACAGAAAAGAGAAGAGCAAATTGAGATCAGCTGTTTTTGTCATTTGGATATACAATGATGATTACATTTAAAAGATTTGCTTTCCCAAAAATGAAGGTAAATAACTTATACCATCACTGAGGATCTTGTTGTAAACAAGGTTGGGTTTACAAAAAACACAACTTCTTTATTTGCTTCACATGTAAAATTACAATATTTACACTAACAAAACTGAAAGTTATCTCGAAGCAAATTGAACTATGAATTTGGAGAAAGAGTCTGTCTTTGTACACTATATACACGTTGGAGTATTCACGTTCACTACTATTTCGGAAAGATAGTCCTTGTGACATGAAAAGTTCTTGATAGTCGAAAACTATCAGAAGCACTGACGTAAATATCTCAGAGAGTCCTTCCTTGTTGAAGTGTCTGAGTTCATTAACGTAAGTTCAATGACTGAAGAGTTCCTACTTAGCGAAACTAAGTTGATAATGGGAGCTTGCATTAGCTAGGGAATGATAGTGGCATATAATGGTAAGACTGGACATGGACAGCGGAACAGGCAAGAGGAGCGGTGACCCGAGGTGAGACCTCTTACTGCCAGAAATTCAGTCCACCTGGCCGAAGCACATTTTCAAGAGGAGTAGCCTCCGTGCTCGACGTAGGGTGTATTCTGGAGCTGGACACCGGGGTCAGTGGGGGTCTGGACAGGCTAGGAGCTCCTTTTTATAGCACACACGACGTTCCAGGCACGCGCACTGAGAGCTGCGCGTCGAGGCTCGAAGAATAACACACTGGCACGCGTGTTGCTGGCTGGCGGATCGAGAAGGGAGCGACGGACATACAACAGATCTGATGTGAAAATTACGTATATACGGATTAAGTCAAGCTTTATTTGCCAACTAGATTAACTGAAGGTAAATAAGACCCCTGGAAAAGTAATAGCTCAGACCTGTTATGGTTCGAATATGATAACCGGGCAACACACAGGTGTACAGGCAAGAAAGGAGGCCGAATACAAAAATGCACACTTTGTTAATTGTTACGCCCATCAACTGAACTTGATTATCGAGCGCTGTGAAACCCGACAAGCAAGTGAAAGGTTTTAAAATAGCAATTTAGAGGGATTTTGCACGTTTTTCTCCAAATCTTCCAAACGTACAGCCGTACTAGATGAGATCGTTTAGAAACGAGTCCCAAAAATGTCCGCAACTAGGTGGAATCTTAGGGCAGGATGCGTAAGAACTGTTTTCGTCTCCAGACATGAACTGAGTAAAGATTTTGGATGACTGTAATGGTTGTTTTGGTTGTCTCAGTGAAATCTCGTCGCATATCAAGTGAAATCATGCGGAATAGATTGAGTCTAAAAGCTCGTTATGTATATTTTTAGATAGTCCCAGAAAAACACGACTGTTAGCTTTTTTCAATATCCCCGTTTAAAGTAGGGTCTAGCTCGACCATTAAATAACCCAACCCACAAAAAATTCCTGGGTTATCGAATGAATTAGTTTCATTGTGTCCTCGCAGTGCGAACTAAGATTTTCCACAAAACTTAATCCAGTCAATCTGTTTACTGCAGGGCTGTCCAACGTTCGTTTCTACGCGAGCACATTCACATGATAATTAAGGGTATGCGGGCGCCAGGTACGATTCTACTAATTCGACTACTTTTATCGGTACTACAACGACTTTATAATAATAATAATAATAATAATAATAAATCTAGAATTAAAAATTATATGAAAATATATTTACTCACATAATTAATGTGAAATCTGGAACTGCATGCTCGCTGCAAGTTGGGGAAAGTCTGGTGTGTAACTGGAACAGGCTGCTCTTAACGCATCTTCCAGGTGTGAGTCTGTCAGCAGGATCGGTATTTGCTTTTTATTATGTTCATAGTCGAAAATGCGACTTCACAAAGATAGGTTGAACCAAAACAACCATTCAGAGCAACACTGCGGGTAATGGGATATTTTTTACCGTCCACCAGAGTCCAGAAATTGCCACATGTTGCGTAGGATGATTTCAAAGAAAGGTCTGACTGAAGGCTTAAAATTTCCATTTCTAATTCTTCAGGATTATGATTTTCGAATATTTCACACACCCTCCCTCCAAGCTCACACACGTCAACAGAAGCGAAGGGATTGTTGACAAACATGATCACTGGTTCAAGCATTGAAAACTGGCTAAATCTGCTACCAAATTCGGACCCAAGAGTTTCAAGATGTTTGGCAAGAGATGACAAATCACGCTTGCCGCCATTTACTGTATCTGCCATAGATTTCAAATTTGGAAAATGTGAAAGGGAATTTCTATTTAAATAGACAATCCATACCTTAAGTTTCTCTTCAAATGCATTGACAATACTTATCATACCTGAAATATTATGATCTTTTCCTTGCAATTCGAGATTTAACTCATTTAATTTTGAGGTGATGTCTGCCAGGAATGCTAATTGGATTAGCCAAGATATATCATCAAGTTCGTGATAATATTTCTCAGGAGATGATTTCATAAAGTCTCGTATCTCATCCAGCAGGCAGCAAAACCGTTCGAGTGTTTTCCCCCTACTAAGCCACCTTGCGTCTGCATGAAGGATGACGTCACCATCTGACATACTTAAAATATTTCTGAACAATCGATGACGAGTAGATGACGATCTTATATAATAAATTCACGACGTGAGTTACAATTTTCATGACATGATCGAACTTTAAAACCTTTGCGCATAAAACTTCTTGGTGAATAATACAATTATAAGAAAGAAATTTTGGAAATGATTCATCCTTAGCGCAAAGAGAAAGAAATCCATTATTTCTACCAGTCATAGACGGTGCCCCATCTGCTGTTATAGCGACAAGCTTTGACAGTGGTAAGTTACTGTCTTTGGTGAATTTAACGAAAGCATTAAATATGTCTTCTCCCCTAGTACGTCCATGAAGTGGCAATAGTTTGACAAATTCTTCCTTTACTGTAAAATCATTAAAAACCATTCTAGCAAATACACACAACTCAGCAGTGTCAGACATATTAGCACTTTCATCAAACTGGAGTGAAAAATGTTCACACGATTTCAAATCCTGATGTAATTGAGATTCCATATTATTAGAAATCTGTTCAACCCGCCTAGCAACAGTTTGGTGAGACAACTGAAGTCCTTTGATTGAAGATATCAATTCAGATTTATCTTTGTGAGATTCGAACAGAGATTCAGCGGCATTTAGCATAGCTTCTTTCACTACTTCCCCATCACTGAAAGCTTTTTTCCTTTTAGCTTTGTAAGAAGCTATTGTCACGTTACGCGTTTGCTGAACTGGATTCTTAAACGCATATTGTTGCAATGCTAATTTAGATTTTAGGTCTTTCACTTTGTGTTTTCTTAGTTCAGAATTAACAGGAAATTCACTGTCAATTTTTTTGTGATTAGTCAAAAAAAGTCGCTGTACATTACTTCTTTAAGGAACAGACACGCTAGCATTACACAATAAACACACAGACTTTCCTTTATTTTCAATAAAGCAATACTGGTCCTCCCATTCACTGTTAAAGTTATAATTTCTTTGCCTTTTAGCTATGGTAAGAAGAGTTATGTTTAATGAAATATAATTGATTATAAACTGAATAATTTACAGTTTAAATAGTAATGAAAAAAAGCACACGAAACATGTTGAATGTACAACTTACCACAACACAAGGCACTCAAAACGTATTCCATAAGCCCTGCATAAGCTCACAACTATGCTAATACTGAATGTTCGCCTGAAAGCTAGGAACTGGGAACATTCCAATTGCAAGACTTTCATAAATCGTTTGTTCATTGTCTACGGCACAGCTTTGTTGGGATTAAAGTTACTTTGTGGGCAAATTGGATGTCCCATTGTCGTCCTGATGAAACTCTGTCATGTTAGGTAGTTTATGGCATTGCAATGAAGTGAATCATAAGGAAGCGGTTCTGTTTGGCAGAATAAATATGCGGCTATATTTGGCTCCGTGAGTAGAGAGGGCCATATACCTGGCACTAGCCCCCCCACAATGAGAGGTTTGTGGAGGATTTCCCTTTGTCGCAACTACTTACATGTCGAATAGCTCTCTTTCTGAAACTTTCTTCTATCGCTTCACTAATTGCGGACACGAGTCAGTTAGGCCTATATCACATTTATGGCTTACTCAAAGCTCTTTGTGTATTTGGAGGTACGGATATAACAAATTTCCTGACTTTGAGGACGGTACTTTTAAGAGAAAAGTAAGAATATTTATTGAAATGCAAAAGTATTGTTTTCAAATATTAAGTAAAATTTAATTTGGAAATTAATTGCGAAGGGCGCCATGAAAGGGCACCTCGGGCGCCGCGTTGGACAAGTCTGGTTTACTGAGTATGAAACGGTTTTTCGATATGTTCTCATTGAACTGTTTAATTTTCAACCTGTACTCACTATCTAACTGGCACCTGATGTCTACCTTACCAAGCATCGCGAACTGAATACTATTGTTTATATGCTTTTCAGTAGATTTATGTTACTTTTTAAAAATCATTCAAGAGTTTTAGGTCCGTAAACCCAGTAAATTTCCACGCCAGATCACGAGAATTCATAGCCGAACCCGTGTAGCAACACAACCAGTCTGCATGCTTGTACGATGTGCGATTTACTTTTGCAAGGATTCTGAACCTGTGTAATATTTAAATCGGGTCTTGGAGGTCCTAGCTTTTTCAGTTCTAATTTATTGTCAAAAGAAAGATGTTTGCTCTTGAAAGTAGCGTCCACAGAATTAATTTTCAATCTCAATTTTTAATCACCCTAAGATGTAAGCATTGTTAGAATAAGTATGAAAATTAAAAAAGGAAAGACATTTAAGATTAAAGCACTGTGAATACAACCAGTGTTGCCAACTTACATTTTCAAGATCCGCTAAATACTACTAAAATCCGCTAAAATTCCGCCAAGAAATCCGATCTCAAATAATGAGCAAAAAATGATCAATAATGATAAATAATAATAATAATAATAATAATAATAATAATAATAATAATAATAATAATAATAAACATCTGCACTCACCTGATGTGTGAGTTTCACTGGAATTACCTTGCGAGCCGGCGAGCTAAAACTTGTGGGCGTTTTAGTGCCGGGTGCAAGTTAGGTGAATCCCCTACCTCAAAGGCCACACACAGAACAGGCCAGCTCATTAAACGGTCTTCCTTCATAATATAAATATAAATGCCACTCTCTCACAGTTTCATTATCTGTCGTCGGTCGTCAACTAAGAGAAACGTACCCCCTTTCCCCACGCATTACAAATTTATGATACCATGATCTCATAACATCAAATCCAAATAACATGTTTTCCTCATGTGACTGCTAGTTCCTGGCAAGAAGTACGGAATAGCTCGGAGAAAGGCTGGAATACAAATTTTTAAAAACGAAAAATGATAAAACACTAAATTCCGCTGTAATAAATCTGGAATTCCGCCAAAAATCCGCTGTCCGCTAAATGATATATTTATCCGCCGACAGTCTTCTAATTCCGCCAAATTTAGCGAAAAATCCGCTAAGTTGGCAACACTGAACACAACTCCTCAGTTTCAACTCTAGAGCACAGTAGCAACATAATTATCAACATCATCAATAAACAGATAAAGAAATCGCGAGGATATCACTAGCGATTCCGAATCACAATCTCACCGATAAATTAACACACGCTACTTTCAAAGCTTAATAACGTACAGAATAATCAACAACGAAGCACGAACATAAAATATTACAAACAAAGCGTGCAACTACGGACCAGTATCACCGCACACATTCAAGTCTTCCACGCGAAAACGTGTTGTAGCCACTTGTTGGCAATGTTTCCCCAATTCATATTCCATCGATGGCTGGGGTACTTATCTTGTATTGAAGGGAATTTATTATTCTGTATCACTATATGTGCGTATATTCGCTTTGATCTGATGTGTGTGTCTGCACTTTTCAAGTCCGGTTTGAGTGCGGTTAACAATTCTAATGTTCTTTTCAGCGGGGTTGGTATGTTGCAGTAAGGTGCCCTTAGTCTTGTATGGTGTAGTATGTTCATAATAGTTGTGGCATAGGTATCCAAATATAATTAAAAATAGGACAAACAAGGTCATGAATTATTATTTAATGTCATTATATGCACCCATGGCTGACGCATGCTCGTAGAGTGGTTCGTGAAGATGCCTTTACTCCTACGGACTCTGCCGAGCTCAAAACCTCTTCCCACACCCTTCGTCCCTCCGAAACCGTCTACTGACGTACTTCCCCCTTACATCTCTTTCCCCTGACCCACACTATACCCCGCTATATCTTGGAACGGAAGCTCCAGAGTCCGTGCCTTACCTTCAACCTGAAAACATTGTTGTTGCTAGTTGCTTTACGTCGCACCGACACAGATAGGTCTTATGGCCTGAAAACATTTACCCGTGAACTGCGCGCTAAAAGTCACTCCCCTAACAGTCTTCGTTATTGAAGAGAATTTATAGTTTTACGATGAAATGTAATTTTCTTAGCGTTATTCAAGTCCAGTTTTTTTACTTTAAATATCGAGAGAAAATTAAAAAAAACCTTTTTAGTTCTCTAGGGAGGACGTCGTCCGGGAGGCCGGGCCAATGAGTTGCATCTGCTAACTTTTGAGAGAAATAGGTTCCCACGTCCGCACCAACCTGTCACTAATACGGCTGCATGCATTCCGATTCGTTTTCTTAGTATGAATGTGTTGACAGCCCATACATTTTGTACTATATTAAGATTTCTCAGATTCTGGGTGCTTAGTGATATTGTAAGAGTACAACGCACTCTATTCCAGTTGATGTTAATCATTTCGGTGTAACGCATAGAAAGTATGATACCCAGGATCTTAACTGTTGTAGATGATATCCATGACGTCTATACGTTAATCTGTGCTCGTGAATGGTGTTGGTAACTTTGAAGTACGGACGTCAAGTCACTGGGTTGATCTGGGTGACTTAAGATGACTGTATCATCAGCATACACTTGTACTTTAAGGGTTGAGTTGTTTAAATTGGAGTGTTGTGGCGACTGTCTGATGAACGGTTGATGGCGAGGAGGATCGAGAAGAGTGGACATCCTAATACAATTTGCTTTACGTCGCACCGACAAGATAGGTTTTATGGCGACGATAAGATAGGAAAGGCCTAGGAGTGGGAAGGAAGCAGCCGTTGCCTTAATTAAGATTCAGCCCCAGCATTTGCCTGGTGTGAAAATGGGAAACCACGGGAAACCATCTTCAGGGCTGCCGACAGTAGGGCTCGAACCTACTATCTCCCGGATGCAAGCTCACAGTTGCGCGCTCCTAACCGCACGGCCAACTCATCCGGTAGTGGACATCCTTGTCAAATATATTACCGAATTCGTATCACCTTAGAGAGAAAACCATTGATTTGTATTCGTGTTGTTGCATTGTTGTAGATGTCCTGTATCGTATTAATATGTATGTCTTGGATGGCGAAACGTCTCGTCACTGACCACAGGTATGATTGTCTCACTATGGTGAATTGTCTTCATGCTCCTAGCGAGGACTTTTGGAAACAGCTTGTAGTGCGTGTTGCTGAGTTTCAATGGGTAGTAGTCTGATAATGTTTTTGGTGTCCTAATTTTAGGTATCAAAACCATTATTTCTTCCGCTGGGCAGTTGTGTTGGTTTTGACAGATGAACATTTGTTGGATTAATATTAATAGGTCATTTTAATGAACTTCCGGTACTGTTTTTAAATTTCAAAGGATATATCTTCAGGCCCTGGTGACTTGTTACACTCTGCATCATCGATAGCTAATTGTACGAGGGCGAATCAAAAAGTAAGTTACACTAGCTCGCCGCGAGCGCACGCTGTGTGTTATGACCGTGGCCAATGCGGAACAAGCTACAGTAACTGCGGACACATCCAATAGGAAGGTTTGTGAGGTATCCCGCCGTGTTCTGTTTGCAGTGCGGGCTAGGCTCTAAGGCGCGTCAACTGGATGTTCACTCCAAATTGGAGGTGCGTGCAACGATCAGATTTATATGGGCTAAACGGCTCAATTGCATGGACAATCATCGTGAAATCACTTATGAATATGCTCAGTGTGCAATTTTCCAGCCAGGTATTGTAAAGTGGTGAAAGCAATTTGACGCCGGACGCATGGATCTAACGGAAGGATATCCCGAAGGCAGGCCCGTAACGTCCATCGTCACTGGCATTTTTGCAACGGTATTCTGTGGATGGCAAGAAGTTTCTGCGGCGAATTCTCACAGGGATTGAAACGTGGGTCCAACACTTCACTCCGGAAGCAGAGAGAACTTCGATGGAATGGTGCACGGCACATCACCACCATGAAAGAAGGCCAAAGTCCAATCTTCAGCAGGTTAGGTAATGGCGACAGTGTTCTTTGATATTGAGGGTGTCGTGCACGTGGAATTTATGCAGAAAGGCACGACA
This sequence comes from Anabrus simplex, assembly GCF_040414725.1. Lineage (NCBI taxonomy): Eukaryota > Metazoa > Arthropoda > Insecta > Orthoptera > Tettigoniidae > Anabrus > Anabrus simplex. Next base: position 124,548,476 of record NC_090266.1, read on the forward strand.
GTCATCTCGGCTTCGTCTTGTCAACCGTTGAACCGGTTGTGTAAGGCAATTAAAGAAAAGCGGCGGGGAAAATTGAGCGCCAGTGTGATTTTGTTGCACGATAGCGCAACCTCTCACACGGCCCGCCAAACGTCCTAACTGCTGCAGCGATTCGAGTGGGAGGTATGGCAACATCATCCATACAGTCAAGACTTAGTGCCATGCGATTATCATGTGTTCGGTAAGCTGAAAAAGGATGTCGGTGGACGGTGGACGACGTTTCCGAAACGATGAGGAGGTGAAAGCAATTGTCTCCAGGTGGTTACACAACGCTGCCATAATTAAATCTCTGACAGTACCGGGAATTAAACCCGCATCTTCTAGGACGGCAGCTAATGGCGCTCACCGTTTCGCTAGCGAGGCGGACTAAAATGTGAATTCATGTCCTCGTCCTGGTGCAGCTTTATTGATATATCCGGTCTAGAAAGACAAGAATAACGTCCACCGGCTTGGCATCCCACCACAGCGGAGAACATGAGTAAGCTGCAGAGTACAGCGCCGTGCCGAAAGGCTAAATTAACCGCCACTCCTCCCTCAACCACTGAGGTCACTTTCCAATCAGACAATAGCCAAACAAACTGACCTGATCTTTCTCTGGAAATACCTCTCTCTGCCTTTATAGAAATTGATCCCTCCCAACGTATATCGCTTGTTTATCGCGTAGCTCAGAGAGGCGAAGGAGCTAACATTTTCCGCCTTTCGCCCATGCGTTACCGTAGTTGGACGGTGAGTCAAGGCGTTTCGTGTGGGTCGGAATGAGACTGCGGATTTGCACCGCGCAGGTCGGCCGTACATTCCTCAAGATCAGATTGGCATCGTGAGTGGTCTCGTTCCCGTAGACCATCGATGTACTCTTCGGGAATTATCCGCATAGGTTGGTCTCAGTCATCAAACGGTGTGACGAAATGTCTTAACATGAGGGCAATTGCGTCCCGTTGGGTACCACATCAACTCACCGACGTACAGAAATGGCACTGCTATGCAGTGGCTGACGTCCACCTGGACGGGTACCGCAACGAAGGAAACGCATATCTGCAGCGTACGAGTACTGTTGCCGTTGATGCGACGTGGGCACGAGGCTACTTGTCTACGAGCCAGAAGTAAAGGATCAATCGAATGAATGACGTCACCCAGGTTCGCCATGTCCACAGAAATTTCGACAGGAACCCAGTCGAGTGAAGCTTATGCTGATTGTGGCATACGTCCGGCTGTGCGGCGCAAATGTCCGCGTTTATTAAGAGACGATCGGCCTATCGCGTTGCATGACATTGGTAGGTCTTGTAACACCCTCCGTACTCACCGGACATGAGTCGTGACTTCGATCTGTTTCCGAAGTTGAACTTCGATCTGTTTCCGAAGTTGAAAGAACCCCTTGGAGGCAGCCGATTTTCTGACGTGGCATTTGTACTCCACGCAGTACTGCGCTCCATCGCTGTCTTCAACAGAGAACGCCTTGCCAACGGTCCCCAACAGCTTTCCGACATTTTGCGGGCGGCTACATTGAAGGAATGTAGTGCAGTTGTATCTGTTAGTCAATTATATATTGTGTTTTATCAATATTGCAACTACTTCACGTACATCACTCTTGCACAGTAATATTTAGGTATTTTTAAACTATGTAAATATTATAAATCATATCTCATCTTAAGATAGGTTTAGAGAGCATTTTATATGTGCATAGGGGCTCACCCTTTTTCTCTAGACCTTCCTTATTTTTGAACAGAAATGTAGTAAATAAATCATACTAATACAATATCCGCATTCCCACGCTGCTGAAGATGATAACGGGTACACAATCAACACAGAAAGCCAGTCATAAACATGTCCCATTCGGTGCCAGGGGAACTTTACTGCAGAGGCGTCACCAAAAGCTATTAATGTCTTGCGTGCTCCGAAAATTGTTGTTCATGTGCTTTAAAATTTCATGGGTGTCCACGGAGAGAGAACCACATGTAACGATCTACAACGGTGAATGGAGCTGCAATAGCCCTGATTTGCCTACACGTTTACTTGCAACTTGACGAGGTCAGGATAAAACTGCCTAGCACAGGCAGATGTTAACTGCCGAACACTCGGTTTGCCACTGATTCTGAAACATAAATTTAACCTCTGGTTGTGTGAGTCACAACTCTGACCAATGTTTAGTTAGACCGGTTTCTACTGGTGTTAACTCACGAAACAGGTCAGAACTGGAAAACCGCAGGCCAGACTAGCACCACCATTTATTAGCATATCGACGGCTTACTTCCAAAACCTCGTATCTCGCAATGCTTCAAAACAATTTTCGTTATGTTCATTTTCCTATGCTAATGTGTAAAATAAATTGAATCTTAAATGCATTATACTGTAGGAGTGCGTAAATACGTGATGCAAACCACATCCCTACTATACGATATGGTAAGTTCAATTTTCCTTTACACATCGGCATAGGAAATTGAACACAATGAAAATTGTTCTGATGGACTGCATATCCATATGTGGCCGGGAGGCGTGGCCAGTCTTAAGATAAATAATGCGTAGGAAGAGAATCGGGACATACGAGGTTTTAGAAGTAAGCCGTCGATATAACTTTAGTTAAACGTAGCATTCACCGCTTTGGAAACACAGTGCTCCGCAGTACAACCGGTAAGTCTTTGGTAGAGGAGTTCTCTCTCCAGCCATGATGAATTTTGATGGCTATTCTAACTGCCTCTTTCCCTGGAAATCGCCCACCCACTTTGAGTGATTAGTCAGTGTTATTTCATGTCAGAATTGTGGTAAATGAATAATACAATACCCGCATTCTTACGCTACCAAACCCAGTCTTAGACCCAATGAATTGCAATTATAGACAGCACAATGGCACATGTTATCAGACAGTTTTACGTACAAAGAATGACGTTTCAGATTCTGACTAAAGATTAAGATGTTTCTAGGCGAGGCGGTAATGACGTGCCCGGTTAACCGGAAAGGACTTGAGTTCGATTCCAGGACGGGAAGTCAGAAGATTTTGAAACGAAATTTCTTCTTATGGACTTACTGGCACGTAAAAGAGTTGCGGAACAAAATTCCGACACCTCATTGTCTCTGACGTCCCACTAACTATTTTGACAGTTTTCGGAGACTCTGAGGTGCCGAAATTTAGTACCGCTGGAGTTATTTTACGTGCTAGTAAATCTACCGACACGAGGCTGTCCTATTTGAGCACCTTCAAATACAACCAGATGACCCAGAATCGAATCTGCGAAGTTGAGGTCAGAAGGTCAGCGCCTCAACCGTCCGAGTCACTCAGTCCGGCACTTCCTTACCAGTTATAGCCGTAGGTAGATTACAAACATACTTCACAGACAGTTATATCTACACTTGTTATCAGACTCGTTCTTTTTCAATAGGCCATTCTTACTTTAGTCAGAAATAATATAACCTGTGGTGGTATCAGGCCTTCGTGGCTCAGGTGGCAGGGCGCCGGCCTCTCACCGCTGGGTTCCACGGTGCAAATCCCGGTCACTCCATGTGAGATTTGTGCTGGACAAAGCGGAGGCCAGACAGGTTTTTACCCGGGTACTCCGGTTTTCCCTGTCATCTTTCATTCCAGCAATACTCTCCATTAACATTTCATTTCATCTGTCAGTCATTTATCATTGGCCCAGAGGAGTGCGACAGACTTTGGCAGCCGACACATTTCCTATCCTCACCGCTAGATGGGGGCTTCATTCATTTCGTTCGTAACCCGGTCGAATGACTGGAAATAGGCTGTGGATTTTCATTTTCACCCTGTGGTGGTACGTGTACATCTGTTGAAATTAGAATTTCCCTAATCGCATTACCAGATATCTGTAACAATTTATAAATCTCAATTTTGTCTCGTATTGGCATCAACTTAACTTGGGGAGTCTTGTTTCTCTACACACGGTATTTAGCTGAAGATGTTCCAAAGAAGGAACGAAACATGTACTTTTTTAACTTCCTTACTTATTTGCCTTTTATTGCTAGTCTATGTAATTATAAAACGTATTCCAGCTTAAAATCTTATTAAGTGATTAAAAATATACATGTTTCGTTCCTTCTTTGGAACATCTTCAGCTAAATACCGTGTGTAGAGAAACAAGACTCCCTTCAACACCTAAAAATTTTATATCAAGGTTTAACCTCAACTTCGGTTATTCTTAAGGAGTTTCTCCTCGGTCATCGTATTTTAAATATTGTATTTTAAATTTTAAGTCTAACCTCATTCTTAATATATTTAAAGTACATACTATAATACTATAGCAACTTCTTCAGCATTTTGAAAAAAGTTCACTTTCTAGGATCCCTTACATGTACTTCTTTACTTCTTTAATCATTTAACTAGTTTTTTTTGCTGGAATATGTTTTATAATTACGTAGACTAGCAATAAAAAGCATATAAGTATTGGAAGATAGGATTCTTCCTTCAACATAACCTTAGTTGTTTGTTAAATATCTGTAAATTGCATGAATGGTCGACGATTCAAATTGTAAAATTTGCTGTGGTTCCTTTCTTTGCGACCGAGCTCGATAGCTGCAGTCGCTTAAGTGCGGCCGGTATCCAGTAATCGGGAGATAGTGGGTTCTAACCCCACTGTCGGCAGCCCTGAAGATGGTTTTCCGTGGTTTCCCATTTTCACACCAGACAAATGTTGGGGCTGTACCTTATTTAAGGTCACGGCCGCTTCCTTCCCATTCCTGCAACAACCCATTCAACTACCCGACCTGCCTTGGTCACTCAATGCTACAACTGCCTTTACCTATATCATTCTGCAGCCAGCTGTACAGGATCTACCAGATGTAACAGATGTGGCGGCTCGCATCACCACTCTGTCTGCAAGGTACCACGGGAACAACCTAAGTGCGCAAACTGCCAAGGCAAACATGCGGCCTCGTACCCCGGCTGTCCATACCTAAAGGAAGCCATCAGGAAGCACTACCGCCTACAACGACACCTTAAAATCCCTCCCCCGTCGAACCCAGTACCCCAAACTCCACCCCCACCTAACTTAACCTATGACCCCAACAACATACTCCAGCTATTATTATTACTCCTCACTACCCAGAACCGCCCAGCTCAACCAACCACGTACTAAACCCAGCACAACCCCCGCACCCCTCTCCCTCCCGACTAAAACGCCTTGCATCTCCTCTTGCTAAGACCAAGAACTCTTCTCCTTCAACCAATGAACACCACTACTTTTTCTCCCTAAAGCACTGGAACAACTGCTACAGACAGTTAAGCAACATCGGGCGTGGTCACCTACTGGATGGGTGCCCCACGCACGCATGACTGCTTCACTCTCACAGCAATATTACAATGCTCAACAGCACGAACTGCGCTCACGCGCCAGGCCACATACTGGCCAGTAAATGACTAAATATACTCCGAACCCAAATTCTTCACCAACATTAACGCAGGAGTATTCACTATTATGACATGGCTCTCAAAACCACATAGGTTGACAGGCCACAACGCTCGCGACTTAGTTTCTCACGTTACTAAGCCGACGAAAGAATTGGGTCTTGCTTGCTTCCCATTCCTATCCCATCGTTGCCGTAAGACATCTATGTCGGTGCGACGTAAAGCAAAGAGCAAAAAAAAAAGCTTTCTTTGCGTGGAAGTGCGATGTTGTAGTAGTATTGCATTTGTTTACTGTAGCTAGTTATTAAAAATCCTACATACAATCTATGCACCTGTGGCGCCATGCTGAAGAATCTCGAAAGCCCTGCGTTGTATGCGAAGAGCAAGTGCACTACAGATGGAGCTGGTCAGGTAGAAGCGAGCCTCATCCGCGGGTAAACAAGTCCCCTCTTGTTTCTCTTTACCAGCGAGACAACCTTGAGTCAGCAGGTGAAAGATTCTTTAAGGGCTGACCTTGGCTGAGGTGGTGGGGGCACCGGAAGTTGACTTTCTACGCCCCTTCTCGTCTCGCTCGTTCACTCTGTTCCCACTGCTCCCGCGGCTACTTTATTGTTCCCTTCGTCCAGCCAAGGATGACGTAAGGTTGTGGAGCTGCAGAGATAAGCGATGCTGAGAACGACCACCAGCTTTGTTCTCGGGCCTGGCGCGTTCAAAAGCTGTGCGAAAAAAGTAAATAAAGAAATATTGTTAATTATTAATATCTCAGGGTAAAAACACTCATTTTTTATGCCTACCGTGTAATTTTCAGAGTTCTTTATTATCTCCTTGAGTCATACCTTTATACTGAAGTACTATCCACAGTAAATCTGTCGAATTTATTTTTCGTAATTTAAGTTATTAATATGAATTATTATCTCATCGTCGCCGTCGTATATTCTCATCTTACTATAGTAGAAGCAGTACGGCCGGGCTGAGTGGCTCAGACGGTTGAAGCGCTGGTCTTTTGATTCCAAACTAGCAGGTTCGACCCTGGCTCAGTCCGGTGGTATTTGAAGGCGCTCAGTTACGTCAGCCTCGTGTTGGTAGATTTACTGGCACGTAAAGCAACTCTCGCGGAAAAATGAAATGAAATGAAATGAAATGGCGTATGGCTTTTAGAGCCGGGAGTGTCCGAGGACATGTTCGGCTCGCCAGGTGAAGGTCTTCCGATTTGACTCCCGTATGCGACCTGCACGTCATGATGAGGATGAAATGATGATGAAGACAACACGTACACCCTGCCCCCGTGCCGGCGAAATTAACCAATGATGGTTGAAATTCCTGACCCTACCGGGAATCGAACCCGGGACCCCTGTGACCAAAGACCAGCATGCTAACCGTTTAGCCATGGAGCCGGACCCTGAGGAAAAAAATTCCGGCACCTCAGCGTGTCCGAAAACCGTCAATGGTAGTTAGTGGAACGTTAAAATAAGAACATTATTATTATTATTATTATTACTAGTATGCATTAAACATTTGACGGAAGAGATCAAATGAAAGACTCGCCTCTGCACTTCGTTAGTGAGTGATTATAAATGTAATATCTCAGTGCAGTTTATTTAGGTTGGAATAATGAATATTTATCTTCTAAAATGATAATTTCTTCCTTTCTTAATCCGTTTACCCTCCAGTATTGGTTTTTCCCTCGGACTCAGCGAGGTGTCCCAACGCTACCGCCTCAAGGGCAGTGCCCTGGAGCGTGAGACTCTGGGTCGGGGGATAAAACTGAGGATGAGGACCAGTACCTCGCCCCGGCGGCCTCGCCTGCTGCGCTGAACAGGGGCCTTAGTGGGGGATGGGAAGATTGGAAGGGATAGACAAGGAAGAGAGAAGGAAGCGGCCGTGGCCTGAAGTTAGGTACCGTCCCGATATCTGCGTGGAGGAGATGGTGGAAACCACGGACAACCACTTCGATGATAGCTGAGGTGTGAATCGAACATTCCTGTACTCAGTTGACCTCCCGAGCCTGAGTGAACTCCGTTACAGCCCTCGTACCACTTTTCAAATTTCATGGCGGAGCCGGGAATCGGACCCGGGCCTTGGGGTGTGGCAGCTAATCGCACCGACCACCACACCACAAAAGTGGACTGAAACGATAATAAGTTTAAGGTTTTATGGTTTTCGAGTTAGGAAACGAACGACAAGCGATAACTGCAAGAGTGCCAAGCGATGTCTTTGCAAGGGCTAAGTTACCGGTTCCCGAATACCAAACGTACGGTACTGCTCCCGTAACGTACGTTTAATGTGGTAGTTTATAAATGAGTGAAAATGGGAAACCACGGGAAACCATCTTCAGGGCTGCCAACAGTGGAGTTCGAACCCTGAAGCTCTCGAATGCAAGCTGACAGTTATGTGGTGGAGGAATGTATGTAGTATTGCATGTTTCCGTGGTGGTTGGTAATGTTTTGTGAAGATGAAGAGATGTGTGATAAGTCGAACACAAACTTGCAGTCCCCGAGTCGAAGGAATTGACCATACGGAGTTAAAATCACCAACCCGGTCTAGTATCGAACGCAGAACCCTCTGGACCGAAAGCCACTACGTTAACCATTCTGCCAAGGAGCCGGGTATTATTATGTTATTTTTGTTTTATCCAAAGTCGCCGGCCCCGCAGTGTATGGGTACCGTGCTTGCATCTTACCTGCAGGCTCCGGGTTTGATTCCCGGCTAGGTCAGGGAATTTTACCTGTATCTGAGCGCTGGTTCGGGGTCCACTCAGCCTACGTAATTACAATTGAGGAGCTATATGACCGTGAGATGGTGGCCCCGGCGGTCTAGAAAGCAAAGAATAACGGCCGTGAGAATTCTTCGTGGTGACCACACGACACCTCGTAATCTGCAGGCCTTCGGTCTGGGCAGCTGTCGCTTGGTAAGCCTTGGCTGTTGCGCCGTGGTGTTTGGTTTGGTTTGGTTTGGTTTATCCAAAGTCTGATTGTATGAACTATTTGGAAATTACCAACATTACCGAGACGAACGCCTGTTGTAACGGTCTTTTCAAAGCTCTACCCCATTCTCCAAATACCAACGCAAGGGAGTTTCATCTTGATTTCAGTTAAGCATTTAATGGTGGGTGCGAACTGATAATCTAGTTTGGGACAAGACGATCGAGATTGATCTTTTAAGGTACAAACATTATAGAGTGAAGGAACAGAATCAATCGTCTGTCCATAATTTATCCATTTGCATTTCAAATTAATTGGATTCCAACACAACATTACAAATTTCATTTTTTTCGTGTGGCTATTTCTAGACGGGTGCAGCACTTGTAAGGCAGACCCTCCGATGAGGGTGGGCGGCATCTGCCGTGTGTAGGTAAGTGCGTGTTATTGTGGTGGAGGATAGTGTTATGTGTGGTGTGTGAGTTGCAGGAATGTTGGGGACAGCACAAACACCCAGCCCCCGGGCCATTGGAATTAACCAATGAAGGTTAAAATCCCCGACCCGGCCGGGAATCGAACCCGGGACCCTCTGAACCGAAGGCCAGTACGCTGACCATTCAGCCAACGAGTCGGACAATTTCTTTGTTAGTAATGTGCTTATTAATTGCATACCAGTCAATCTCAGTGACACAGTCGATTAGACTAGGCAGTCTGATAGTAGGATAGTGGGTTCGATCACGGCTTAAGTGATTGACATTAGAAAGCGCTATACGGGAACTCAGTTTCATTGCTTCCGGCACGTTAAAGAACTCTTGCGAGAAAGGATTTCGACGCTTCAGTGTTTACTAAGATCGTTAGTAATTTTAGAACAGACATAAAATAGAAAAGAGATATTATAAAAGCGAAATCTCAGGCATAAACTAGGTCAGGAATGGCAAACTTTTTCCGACCAGCGTGTCAATTTAGGTCTTGTTTGTTACTTTTTACTGCCCAGTGTGCCATCGGTTACTTTCCTTTAAAATCACCATGAACGCCCCTCATTTGACTTTATTTAGGTAGTGTATTAGATTGCATTCGGTCTAGAAAGCCAAGAATAACGGCCGAGAGGATTCGTCGTACTGACCACACGACACCTCGTAATCTGCAGGCCTTCGGGCTGAGCAGCGGTCGCTTGGTAGGCCAAGCCCCTTCAAGGGCTGTAGTGCCATGGGGTTTGGTTTGGTTTGGTTTGGCATACTAGCAAACTTAGAAGACAAAATACTGTGTATTTGATATAATTTGTCCTTGTGGCAGCCTCTTCATGGGGGAAGTTGTATTAATAAATAAATATAAATTCATTTGACTGAATATTTCATGACTTTATTTTGCAAACATCACTGAAAATTACTTTTCAAAAAGAGGTCAATTTTAAAAATAAGATGTACTGTTGCTTTAACGCAGGGCCTCTCAAACGCCCAAAATCTAACGTGTGCAAACCGAGGCGCAGATGCTCCGTGCACTATGCATCGGTCCGACTCGGCTCAACTCCGCTTGACCTGGATGGTGTAGTGCGCCGAGAGCGACGAAGCGTTCGGTGATAAGGCGGCTTGTTTATCAGTGAAATAGGCAAGCGTAAGACAACAACATAATAATGGAGCAACCTGTTTCGAAGAAAGCAAAGACTTCCGAAAGTCCATTTCAATCGAACTGGGAACTTTCGATTATTATTATTTTTTGTTAGTCGTGACGATAATGCCAAATGCTTAATCTGTGGGATAATAATTACGTGATCATCAAAAAGATGTATTTCTCATTACAAGGACTTTGCTCGAATTCTACCAGAATTTGTCGAAGGAATATTTTCCTAAGCTGCATCGAGAAGCAGCTAAGATTATATGTATGTATGTTTGGTTCCAGATGCATATGTGAAAGGAATTTTTCTGTTTTGACTTCTGCGAAAGCTAGATTTCGAGCGAGTATTTCTGATCGTAATATAAAGAACGCTCTCAGAATTGCTGTCAGCCAATCCCTTGTCCCAGACATTACTGGTATAGTTGCAACGAAAAAGGAGAAGAGCTAGAGAAGATAAATTGTCTGCTACCGAGCTCGATAGCTGCAGTCGCTTAAGTGCGGCCAGTATCCAGTAATTGGGAGATAGTGGGTTCGAACCCCATTGTTGGCAGCCTTGAAGATGGTTTTCCGTGTTTTCCCATTTTCACACCAGGCAAATGCCGGGGTTCTACCTTAATTAAGGCCACGGCCGCCTCTTACCACTTTCTAGGCCTTTCCTATCCCATCGTCGCCACAAGACCTATCTGTGTCGGTAAAGCAAATAGCAAACTAAAAAATTGTCTGCTCACACCAAATTGAAGAAAGAGATTTTTAACACCGGTAACCTTGTCCCATACAACTAAGGGCCTGTACTACGACTGCCAGATAAACAGTCAGATACGTAGGCTGCAGTTTTGCAAACTAGAAGTTAAATATTTTCTTCCGTACTACCAACGGATTTTAACTGCGGTATTGTAATGCGGAAGATGTAGTAACATTTTTATTGGGTTGGTAATAAGGTTACTGAAAATGTAGTGAAATTTAGCGCTGTGGTATACGTGTTCCCCGGTGTTTTCGTTTGTTTAGCTCTATTCCTTTTGAAATTGTATTAGTAGAATCCAATATCAGACTCTTATTAAGCTATAATGTGGAAGTTCAGGTCAAAAACAGAATTAGGACTGAAATATATACATACGAAGAAATGTTAAAATTAATTAACTGTATAACGAAACTGAAACTGTTATAGAAAATAAAAAGACTGAAAATGTAACCTGGACGCAAAAGTTAAGATTCAGGTTATGTATCTTTTTTGTCTAGTACTATTTACGAGGTTGCGCGTTACGACGAAAGTAAAGTTTATATTCGTAATTAATGCCACTGATGCAGCGTGGGATCATTAATTTTATTATTAATTCAAAAATTGTTTGCTCATTGAATAAGTAGTTATTTTCTTTCTTTTCAATACAACGTGGGAATAGTAACTGGCAAGCATTTATCTCACTTTAGCGTAAATACTTTTGTAGCAAGTTGTTATGAAGCAAAAGAAATATAACCTCCTTAACATCCTCATTCGACGGACGAATCGCCATGAACAACGTTGTATACCTTTACTCCGTATGTGCGTCGCGGATAGATTTGGAATAGAACCCACACTTTTGACACGCATTTTAATGATTAGGAAATGTGAGCTATCACCTCTAGTACCCTACCGACTACCATTTACAAGGTAAAAAAAATGTTAGACTATTGGGACTCGAACCCACGAAAAACTGCTTATCAGCAAACTTTGCTGCCCTAACGACCACGGATACCCATGAAGCTTGAGGTTAAGCGCTTGTGTGCTACTGATATACTCAGTAGCAACAACTTGCTAGCCTGGGAAATCTTTAAGAATTCTGTGATAGCTGGACGGGAAGCATGACATACTTCATAAATATATACATAAATTACATTGTAACAACTTAATTTCGCACAGCATCATGCAGATGTAGATTCATCTTCATGAGTAGCCATCTTGATTCTTTACGGTAGCGTCCCCGATAACAGCTAAGTCCCAGATAAGAGCGTTAACAGCCTCTCCAACTTCGGCATAGCTATACTCGAGAATATTTTCCCAGATTGCACATAAACGAAAGTCGTAGTACGCGGTTTCAAGCGAACTTCCAGATAAATGTCCAAACTGCCAAATAAATTTATACCGCACTTTTATCTGGCTGTCGTAGTACAGGCCCTAAGTGTCCCCGCTCACCGCACGTAAACATTTCGCAGTGAGGGAGAAGCAGCGGGGAAGGTGAGGAATGCGGAGACAGATCGAACGGTAAGGAAAGAGGAGTGGGGGTTTGCACACTGGTCAGCCTAGTGAAGTCGTCTCTTGCACCTTGCGCCGTGCAGTGCACCGGTGCATGCACCCTGAGAGGACCTGTAACGTGATAAAATGTGTAAATAATATTAAAGCGTAATGTTAAAATATGCTATGTTGCTAGATTTTCGACCTAATTATTACATGTTAAAAACATTAAAATATGTTACTATGTTGTGCGGCGTGACACGGAAGTCCTATTCGCTTGTCACCTAGTGGCACGCGTGTCATAGGTTCGCCATCCCTGAACTAGGTAAACCGTTAAAAGTAGTGAAATGTTAATTATATTGAATGATTTTGTTCAGACAAGTTTACTAAGATTAAACACGTAAATTGTTAGTGTGCATCACCAATGTAAACTAAGATTGTAATTCACCGAAGCATGAGTAATTCTAGTTGTTTGTATGCTAAATGTACTTTACTCGACTGGTGATGTTCTTTTTTTAACTGACGGGGGACAGAGATGAAGAATTGAAGGATGTTAAAAAATGAAATGGCGTATTGCTTTTAGTGCCGGTATGTGTCCGAGGACCTCGGCTCGCCAGGTGCAGGTCTTTTGATTTGATGCCCGTACGAGACCTGCGCGTCGTGATGAGGAGGAAATGATGATGAAGACGGCACATACACCCAGACTCCGTGCCAGGGGAATTACCCTTTTATGGTTAAAATTGCTGAACCTGCCGGGAATTGGACCCGGAATCCCTGTGACCATAGGCCAGCATGCTAACCATTTAGCCATGGAGCCGGGATGAAGGATGTTAATAAGCAGGGCAAGGATTTTGAGGTTCCTATTTCACCAACGCGTAAGTGTCTATCCGCACAAGGGTTCTGCAGTGAGATTTCCCCACGCTTCTTCAGGAATTGCTCAAGTTGGAGCCTCTGTTGATTTAGCAACATTCTCGCTTCATTTAGCGGGGGTTTCCTCTGTTCTAGGGGCCGTTAATTTTATTACTGCAACTATTAATATATATATTTGCTATTTGCTTTACATCGGACCGACACAGATAGGTCTTATGGCGACGATGGGATAGAAAAGGCCTAGGAATTGGAAGGAAGCGGCCGTGGCCTTAATTAAGGTACAGCCCCGGCATTTGCCTGGTGTGAAAATGGGAAACCACTGAAAACCATCGTCAGGGCTGCCGACAGTGGGGCTCGAACCCACTATCTCCCGATTACTATTAATATACGAGCCCCAAGAATATCCTTAGACAATCCTTCCCCTATTCGTCAGTTTACACAATAAATATTTGTTTCCGAAACGCAGCAGCTGGTTTTATTTTTCAGGTATCATACCAACAACTCACTGATTACGCTGACAAGTTTTGAATACAGAAATGATATCTGGTCATTCTCCGTAGCTGGAAATTGTTCTTAGATTTATTTTACTAGCTACTAAACGTCGAACTAACACGAATACTCAGAATAAAGACGGGATAAACGGAAGGACGAATTTTATCAATTTCCTTTAATATAATTGTTGTCGCCATTCGTTGTGGTGATAGACTACAGATAATTTGCGTCTTGCGTTATGATGTGTCGCCATTCAGTGTTAGCTAGACTATAATCTACAATATTGGTATTCGATAGCCCAGACATTCCAACATAGTAGTTACCAACTCGGTGAGAAACCTCAGGTCCTCAAACCTGTCTCTGTTGTAGTACTGTGGTGTTCTGAAAGTATGTAGAACCCTTCCTATTTTCATCGATATGTTAAACTTTAGATGCAGTGCAGTAGTGCCTCCGTTTTATCTGGAATCCCTGGATTCGATTCCCGGTGCATTGAAGAGTTTAAATCCTGACATAAGGATTGTAGCCATGGTTTCCCATTTTCACACCAGGGAAATGCTGGGGCTGTACGTTAATTAAGTCCACGGCCGCTTCCTTGCCCGTCCTAGGCCACTCTTATCCCTTCGTCGCCATAAGACCTATCTGTGTCGGTGCGACGTGAAGCCAATTAAAAAAAAACCCTCTTGCCCTTCACCACACCTCATACCTCCACTACGCATCTGACCAGAGAGAGGGCGATACACTCTAGGTGCTCTGAGTTACCCCTTTAGAGTAAGCTATCAGGGCTTTAAAAAAAACCAAGCAAGTGGTGGTTAGGGTCGCTCAGCCCTGAGCTTGCATTCGGGAGGTAGTGGGTTCGAACACCACTGTTGATAGCCTTGAAGATGGTTTTCCGTGGTTTCCCATTTTCACATCAGGCAAATGCTTGGGCTGTACCTTAAGGCAGCGGCCGCTTCCTTCCCACTCTTAGCCCGTTCCTAAACCATCGCCGCCATGAGACCTATCGGTTATGTTGCGACGTACAGCATTTTGAAGAAAAAAAAAGAAAAATTGTGAAAAAACAAAGAATTCAGGCAGTACTAACCGACCGACATACCAGATTACACCTCCTTCAGTTTTATGCTCCTACCATTAGAACCGCTGATTCAGTCATAATTAAAATATGCAGGCCTGCATTTAGAAGATAATCAAAAGCCGGCTCCGCGGTGTAGGTGTACGAAGCCTGCCTCTTACTCGGAAGTGACGGGTTCGATTCCCGGCCAGGGATGTTACACCTGGTTCTGAGGGTTGGTTCCAGGTTCACTCAGCCTACGTAAGGAAAATGAATGATCTGACGGTGTGATAGCAGCCCTGGTCTAGAATAACGGCCGCGGCAATTCATAGCGCTGCACACGCGTCACCTCGTAAGTAAGTTGGCTTTCGGACTGAGCAGCGGTCGATTGGTTGGCCACGGCCCATCAGGGCTGTGGTACCATGTTATTTAAAATTAAATAATTACGACAAATTTACGAGACAATATGGTTAGACTTCTGAAAGAAAATATCTCTCACTGTTGCTAAAATTAAAAATGAGTGAATTCCAAAGCCTTAAACTTTCAACAAAAGGTACATTTGTGAGCTAACTACTGAAGTAGAATATTTCACATCAGGTACACGGAGAGAAGCATGAACGCATTACAACCCAAAGAAATATTCTTGTTCTACTGTTTCAAGTTTCCCTTCAGAGTTATTTTTTCCAAAATGTAACAATGAAGAAAAATCTGTTACTGTTACTGTTCATCAGGTTAATGCACAACAACCTATACACATTACCTAATAATTCCAAGTTTATTGATACAGTCAGTTTCTGCTGCAGGTTTTACGTCGTTCCGAATCAGGCAGGTCTTATGGTGGCGATGGGAGAGGATAGAACAATAAATGGGAAAGAAGCGATGTGGCCTTGATTGTGTGAAAATGGGAAACCACGGAAAACCATCTTCAGCGCTGACGACAGTGTGGTCGGAACCCACCACCTTCCGAATGCAAGGTAACAGCTACACGGCTCGAACCACGCAATAAAGTACTTTATTCTTATTAAAATGAAAGTTTTGGGAAATAAGGAAAAATCCCTGCAAATTTTAAGAGAAATTGTTTTCTGGGGAATTCATTTATTAAAAATTCAGTGTTAGTGTGACCGAGCGAGTTGGCCGTGCGATCAGGGTTACGCAGCTGTGAGCTTGCATGCGGGAGATAGTGGATTCGAAATCCTCTGTCGGCAGCCCTGAATATTGTTTTGGGTGGTTTCCAATTTTCACACCAGGCAAATGCTGAGGTTGTACATTAATTAAGGCCACGGCCACTTTCTTCCCACTCCAAGCCCTTTCGTCTCCCTTCGTCACCATAACACTTATCTGTGTCGGTGCAACATAAAGCAAATTGTTAAAAAAATGTAATATTATTGTGAATCGGAGCGAACAGTGAATTGTGATATATTACACACAAACTTAAGTTTGCGCTACCTTAAACCAGTGCATTCATCGGGAAACGTCATGACTAGCCAACGTAGAAGGCATTGTTTTCTACCTAGACCACACGACGCCAAGGCCACTTAAAGAGCTAGACATAGTTCCATCCATCCACCACTTTGCTTGGTCTGTACAGAATCCATTGAACGGAGAATTGTCTGGTGGTTTCACTCTGGATTTTATCTTGGCCTTAAAATATGCAGTTTATTTTCACGTGGATGGAATTTCATAATTTTCGGAAATTTGGACTGAAACCATGAATAATTTGAGACTATTCTTTCATGGATAGAGATTTTAATGGATAGAGATTTTAATGCATATCTATTCTTTAAATTCCCAACCACGAAAATAATTCAAAACCTCTGAAATAACTTCCTTCCTTCCTTCCTTCCTTCCTTCCTTCCTTCCTTCCTTCCTTCCTTCCTTCCTTCCTTCCTTCCTTCCTTCAAACTAAAGAAAATTTAAAGACGAAGTTTGAACTACTTATGTGTAATTACATAAAAGTCTATTTATTTGCAGATTTAGAATATAGTTTTTGTTATTTCCAAGGCTACACTGTCCATGCCCGAGGCAGTGCAGTGGTCTTTGTCGTCCACTGTTTTGTAATAGCGTTCTGGCGTCCTGAGTTGTAATCATGTAGCAAGGAAGTAACCCTTCTCATTGGACCTTTGTGTTGTCCTCTTTTGCTACATGTAACGTCGTATACATATGGACTCATAATAATGCCGCAATTTGGGATTTTAAAGTGCTTTTTCATGAACATTTCACCCACGTACAGTACACAGGAAGGCGCATTGTGTAGCGAGCACCGGGTAAGGCATGTGGGATACAATGCTTTCGCTATCTATGCAGACGAGAAAGTAAATATATCTGATTTATCACTCGACGAACTGGAGGCGGGGGTTTGTTAGTTCCGCGTCATAACTCTTTCGTTGTCGACGTTGAAGATAAATCTTCACCCACAAGGGATGGACATTTTTATAGTTAACTACGCATACAGTGTGCTCCAATCATATCGCACTGTATTACTTGAAAATGTAAGGAAAATTCCGTTTTATTGTTAATATTAGTATTATGGGGTATATTCAAAATTTAAATGATACCCGCCGAGCTAAGTGGCTCAGACGTTTGAGAAGCTGGCCTTCTGAACGCAGCTTGGCAGGTTCTATCCTGGCTCAGTCCGGTATTATTTGAAGGGGCTCAAATACGACAGCCTCGTGTCGTTAGATTTACTGGTGCGTAAAATAACTACTGCGGAACTAAATTCCAGCACCGAGGCGTCTCCAACAGCCGTAAAAGTAGTTAGTGGGACGTAAATCGCTTATTATTATTATTATTATTATTATTATTATTATTATTATTATTATTATTATTATTATTATTATTATTATTTATGATAAGCCTACTCTTAGTAACAATAGGAGGACCGGTGTTATTTATATGAATTTAAAAAAAAAGCACTAGATTAAATCGATCATAAAATTTTAGTTAGGGCGACGTAAAGAAAAAGTTATTAAAATATACAAATTTGGTTTGTGTGAACAGTTACTTACAGATTATTTGTTCATATTTAACAAAAATTGACAGCAGTTCGTTTCTTTCAACAACAAAATTTCAGATAATAGTATCATTCCTTCTGGGGTACCCCCAGGATCAGATCCTGGATCTTTTGTTTTTAATTCTAATTAATGATTTGCCAGACAATATTTGCTGGTCGAATTCTGCACCGATCATAATTTAGTTTTTGCGAATACTTGGTTCAAACACCATAAACGACGGCTGTATACGTGGACGAGACCTGGAGACACTGGAAGGAATAAAATGGACTTCATTATGATTAGGCAGAGATTCATAAATCAGGTGTTGGATTGCAGAACTTTAACAGGAGCAGACGTGGACTCCGACCACAACTTGCTTGTTATGAAATGCCATCTAAAGTTGAAGAAATTTAAGAAAGAAAGGAAGGAATGTAAGGAGATGGGATGAGGAACTGTTTCAAGGAACACGTTGCACGAAAATTAAATGAAATGGCTGAAGGAAACATAATAGAGGGAGAATGGACTGTCGCAAAGAATGAGGTCTCTAGGGCTGCAGAAGAAATCTTAGGAAGAAAGGAAAGATCAAGTAAGAATCAATGGATAACTCAGGAGATACTAGACCTGACTGATGAACGATGAAAGTACAAGATTGCAAAAAAATTAAGAGGGCAGAAAGGAATACAGGCGATTAAAGAATGAGGTGGATAGGAAGTGCAGGACAGCTAAGGAAGAATGGCTGAAGGAGAAGTTCAAGGATGTCGAAGGTTGTATGGTCCTAGGAAAGGTGGATGCTGCATACAGGAGAATCAAGGAAACCTTTGGGGAAAGAAAAACTAGGTGTATGGATATTAAGAGCTCAGATGGAAAACCACTTCTAGGGAAAGAAGAAAAGGCAGAAAAATGGTAGGAACATATCCAACAGTTGTATCAAGGTAAAGCCGTAGATGATATGGTTCTGTAACAAGAAGAGACTGTTGATGCTGATGAAATGGGAGACCTAATTTTGAGATCAGATTTTGACAGAGCATTGAGAGACCTAAATAGGAACAAGACGTCTGGAATTGATTACATTCCCTCTGAATTACTCACTGCCTTAGGAGAAACCAGCGTGGCGAGGTTATTCCATTTAGTGTGTAAGACGTATGAGACAGGAGAAGTGCCATCCGATTTTCGGCAGAATGTTATATCTATTTCCAAGAAAGCCCGTGCTGACAAGCGTGAAAACTACCTCTCCATTAGTTCAGTATCTCACGTCTGAAAAATTATAATACGTATTATTTATAGAAGAATGGAAAAACAAGTTGAAGCTGAGTTGGGAGAAGATCAATTTGGCTTCAGAAGAAATGCAGGAACACGTGACTTTACGTCTGATCTTTGAGGATCGAATTAAGGACAATCCCACATACATGGCGTTCGTAAATCTTGAAAAGGCATTTGATGATGTTGATTGGACCAAGCTATTTGAGATTCTGAAGGTGATCGGGATCAAATACCGAAAACGAAGAATAATGTACAATCTATATAAAAATCAGTCTGCAGTGATAAGAATTTTTTTAATGCTATTTGCTTTACGTCGCACCAACACAGATAGGTCTTATGGCGACGATGGGACAGGGAAGGGCTAGGATTGGGAAGGAAGTGGCCGTGGCCTTAATTAAGGTCAGCCCCAGCATTTGCTTGGTGTGAAAATGGGAAACCACGGAAAACCATCTTCAGGGCTGCCGACAGTGGAGCTCGAACCTACTATCTCCCGAATACTGGACACTGGCCGCACTTAAGCGTGACAAGAATCGAGGGCTTTGAAAAAGGAGCAGCAATCCAGAAAGGAGCGTGGCAAGGTTTCAGTTTGTCCTCCCCTCCTTTTCAGTGTTTATATAGAACAGGCAGTAAAGGAAATCAAAGAGAAATTTGGAAAGGGAATCACAGTCCAAGGAGAGGAAATCAAAACCTTGAGATTGGCCGATGATATTGTTATTTTATCTGAGACTGCAGAAGATCTTGAGAAGTTGCTGAATGTTATGGATGAAGTCTTGGGTAAGGAGTACAAGATGAAAATAAATAAGTCCAAAACAAAAGTAATGGAGTGCAGTCGAACGAAGGCAGGTGATGTAGGAAATATTAGATTAGGAAACGCAGTCTTAAAGGAAGTAGATAAATATTGCTACTTGGGTAGTAAAATAACTAACGATGGCAGAAGTGAGGAGGACATAAAATGCAGACTAGCACAAGCAAAGAAGGCCTTTCTTAAGAAAAGAAACTGACTTCGAACATTGATATAGGAATATAGAATAGATGTTTTTGAAGACTTTTGTGCGGAGCGTTGCATTGTATGGAAGTGAAACATGGACGATAACTAGCTCAGGAAGAAAGAGGATAGAAGCTTTTGAAATGTGGTGTTACAGAAGAATGCTGAAGGTGAGACGGATAGACCGAATCACTAAATAAGAGATACTGAATCGAATTGGCAAGAGGAGATCGATTTCGCTATATTCGACCAGAAGAAGAGACAGAATGATAAGACACATCTTAAGACACCCCGGACTTGTGCAGTTGGTTTTTAGAAAAGTGTAAGTGGTAAGAACGGTATGGGTACGCCAAGGTATATGACAAATAGATTAGAGCGGATGTAGGATGCAACAGTTATATAGAAATGAAAACGTTAGTACAGGATAGGATGGCCTGGAGAGCTGCATCAAACCAGACCCTGGACTGATGACCCAAACGACAACAACAATAACGTTTGCCATTCGAACTGTTTACTTTTTGCAGATGATTTGAAATTTTACAATTACATTAGTGAATACGAAGACCGGGATGAGTTACAAAAGGACATTGTTAACATCATTTCTTGGTTGTGATATTAATAATGTGTCTTTCAAGGTTAGTAAATGTGTGATTTTTACCACGAGGAAAGAGTTTGAAATATCATATACGCGGGACAAAAGTGGATAGGGATTTAACGTTTAAGAATCTAGATATAATTTGTGATAGTAATGTAACGTTTAAATTTCATATCAGTGAAATAACGAAGGATGCAAAACCGAATGCTGGCATTTTTATATGAAAGTCGGGACCTTTTACCTAGCTATTTTATTGAATACATTTCTTGTTACCTTAGTATGGAGCATATTGGAATATTCTGCAATAACTGAAATTGAAATATTGAAATTGTACAAAACAAGTCCCTACGTTATCTTCACTAACTTTTAATATTTTTGTCCTTTCGATACATCGACCCTGTTATTGAGGAATATATTTCAATTTCCTGCATGAAAATCAGAGGGACCTTTATGAAAATCGCAATAGGATGATTGATTCTTTGGATCTGATAAATAACATTTAATTTTCTAAGATCATTGCAGTTCTTTCTTTGCTTGCTTCCTGATTTATCTCACCTGGTTGAATAATTTCGCCTAGATACTTCCAATTTAACAACTTGGACGATTTTTTTTTAATTTGGGGATTAATGTTTCAGTTCCTTCCATCTTTTCAAATGAAATATTGAGTCTGGTTTTGGCCGCTATTTCATAAAGTTGTTCTGCGGCCTGCGTTCCTTCTTGTCTTCTGGAAAAGCTAAGCATTCCAGGTGAATTTTGTCTTTAAGAAGTCTGCCCATATTTATCGCTTTAGTTTCATTTCTCCATTCGCGAATCACTTTCTTCAAAACTATATTGAAAAGTATTGTGTGTAATCCATATCCTTGCTGTTGTAATTGTACCTCTTTTATTCAAGATGTTTTACGTCGCACCGACACATATACGTCTTATGGGGACGATGGGAAGGAGAAGGAAACGACCATAGCTTTAATTAAGGTACAGCCCCGGCATTTGCCTGGTGTGAAATGGGAAACCACGGAAAACAATCATCAGGGCTGCCGACAATGGGGATCGAACCCACTATCTCCCGAAAGCAAACTGGTAACTACGTGACGCACACCGCGCGGCCACTGGCTTGGTAGTAATTGTACCATGAACACATGTTCCTCAAAGTACTTTCCCCGCCGGGCTGAGTGGCTCAGACGGTTAAGGCGCTGGCGTTCTGACCCCCAACTTGGCAGTTTCGATCCTGGCTCAGTCCGATGGTATTTGAAGGTGCTCAAATACGTCAGCCTCGTGTCGGTAGATTTACAGGCACGTAAAGGAACTCCTGTGGGACTAAATTGCGGCACCTCGGCGTCTCCGAAAATCGTAAAAGAGTAGTTAGTGGGACGTAAAAGAAAATATCATTATTTATTATAAGTACTTTCCCAAGAAACAGTAATCAATATCAGCATTATGAGCTTTGACGTTCCCTTCCGTATAAGTCTTACTAGTCTCGCACCCGAGCTCTTTTATTTTTACTGAATTTCAGGCTATGTAGTTCGTGCAGAGAGAACAATTCCTACACTAGGTATCTTGCACGCCATGGTGAACAGTGGTTGTCTTCCAGTAGCCAGCAAATTATGCGGTTTCACCAGCAGCGTGTGAAGACTTCAGTAGAATTTTCTTCATGTCACACTAACACATATCGGTATTTGATGACAGTGAGATAGCCTACCAATTTCGACGTTTTTACAATTTCCTGTACCTCGCACGGACACAGATAGGTCTTATGGCGACGATGGTATGGCAAAGGGAAGATAGTGACGGTGGCCTTAATTAAGGTACAACCCCAGCATTTGCCTGGTGTGAAAATATGAAATCACGGAAAACAATCTTCAGGTTTGCCGACAGTAGGGATCGAACCCACTATCTCCCGAATGCAAGCTGATAGCTACGTAACCCAAGGTAACTTGCTCGGTTTCCTGCATTTAGATTGTGCTATTTTCTAGCAACGAAAGCAGAATTCTACTGGAATAGATAGTACCATTTAAGCCCATGTAGTAACAGTTCATCGCTTTGGACAACATTGTTTTCTACTGAGGGGAAAAAATGTCTAAAATGTGGAAGAGGTCCAGGAAAAACCTAATTCAGGATAAGCACCGGAGTTAACTTTAACTGGTATCAAATTACTCGACTAATTCCCAGTTCTGCCATGGAACAAGTCTTAGTACAGTCGGCTATGAAGAAAAGTAATGATATTCTGTTCCTGCCAATTTATGAGAGGACATGCAAGAAATGGAAGAACGCTGCCTGAAATTACACAGAAAGAAACATCAGAACCTCAATGAGGTACAGTTGTTTTAAACGCCTCTCTTTGAATTGACCTTCTCTTTCCTACTCACAAGGCCATTGACCGCAGGAGTTTCGTCACCCAAACATGAAATGTGACGGCTTCCGAGTAGGTAATTCAGTCACTCGGAATGAATGAGGGTTGATAGTAAAAATTCAGTACCACAGGGCTGAGTAGAATTATTTAATCAGGGTTCCAGTCTAGGTGTTCTCAAGCATCATATAAAAGAAAATGCGATCTATGGTGGAGAGTAAATAGGATTAAATCTAGTGCAGTTAGACCTCAGAGGAGCTGTCAGGATCTGTCCAGCACCTTGACTGAATGGTCAGCGTCGTGACCTCCGGTTTGGAGGGGCCCGGGTTCGATTCCCTAGGATTTTAACTGCATCCTGTCGTTATTTCTTTTTGGGTGCAGCATTTTTGCACCTGTCTCGTGGGACAGACAAGAATGAAATGCCAATGACATTCGAAGAACATCTTGTGTGTCTGCATGTCAAGAAAAGTGCTAATCATAGGGTCGGTATTACTGCAGTAAAACTCTCTGGCCCAGTGAGGAAAACAATGGCAAACTACTCCACAATTCATCATATCACCGGTCGAGTTGGCCGTGCGGTTAGGGGTGCGCAGCTGTTAGCTTGCATCCGGGAGATAGTGGGTTCAAACCCCACTGTCGGCAGCCCTGAATATGGTTTCCGGTGGTTTCCTATTTTCACACTAGGCAAATGCTGGTGCTATACCTTAATTAAGGCCATGGCCGCTTTCCTCCCACTCCTAAAGTAGACCTTTCCTATCCCATCGTCTCCATAAGACCTATCTGTGTCGTTGCAACGTAAAGCCAATTGTAAAAACATCTTCATCATATCTTGTACGTCTCATTAGCGTACCATGGTCGATTTCGACAGTTTCGTTTTTACCTCATAAACTTTGGTGGTGTTTGAGTATCCATCCAGCCTTCGGGCTAATTCCCCTGGCTTGGGGACTGCATGTCTGTGTTATTCTTAATACACTTCTCTCCATTTACGTACAAACCAGCAGATAAAAACGCGAGGATAAATGCATCCCTCCATATAGGGTTGTTGTCAGGAAGGGTATCCGGTCGTAAAACTGGGCCACAAAAGTTCATGTGCCAATAAATTTGGAATGCGAATTAATTGAACAATTCTACGAGAGGAGCAGGTGGTTATGCTTATGGTTCTTAGATCTAGAGAGGGCATATGATAGAGTAGTAAGGGATAAGATGTCGGCCGTAGTGAGGGATTATGAGGTCAAGAGTAGTCAATCAGACAGTCAAAGGTATTTGTGGTCACACTCGAACCACAATGATAATTGGTAGTAGAGTGGTAAAAATATTATTGGGTTTTACATCCCACTAAAAACTTTTTATTTTATGATAGAGTGAGTTCTTCGATCAAAGTAGTTAAAGGAGTTAGAAAGGCTGTAATATTTCTTCTTTGAAAAAAGAAAACACATGGCGCATAAGCTCCGAAGGGCCATGGCCTACCAAGCAACCGCTGCTCAGCCCGAAGGCCTGCAGGTTATGAGGTTTCATGTGATCAGCACGACGAATCCTCTCGGGCGATATTCTTGTCTTTCTAGACCGGGGCCACCATCTCACCATCAGATAAATCAACAATTGTAATCACGTAGGCTGAGTGGACCTCGAACCAGTCCTCAGATCCACGTTAAAATCCCTGACCTGGCCGGGAATCGAACCCGTGGACTCCGGAGAAGAGGCAGTTACGCTAGCCTACACCGCGGGCCGGCGATATTCCTTTGCCTTTCTTTAATGTTTAATTTTAAAGTATATTGCTACCGATACGATTAAAGAATAAGACGCTTGTTCATAATTTATAGAGATCATTTACTGAAATGTATTTTTAAAAAGCAGGGGAAGATTCATCTGGGTGGAAATTTAGTACGTAGTTTGACTATTGGTATTGCTAGCAGAGTGTCTAATTTCTTTCTTTCTTTCTTTCTTTCTTTTTTTCTTTCTTTCTTCCTTAATCTCTACCCTCCAGGGTTGGTTCTTCCCTCGGACCCAGCGGGGATCCCACCTATACCGCCTCAAGCGCAGTGTCCTGGAGCGTGAGTCTTTGGGTTGGGACATACAACTGGAGTGGAGGACCAGTACCTCGCCCCGACGGCCTCACCTGGTTTGCTGAACACGGGCCTTGCAGGGGATGGGAAGATTGGAGGTGAGAGATAAGGAAGAGGGAAGGAAGCGGCCGTGGCCTTAAGTTAGGTACCATACCGGCATTTGACTGAAGAAAACGTAGGAAACCACGGAAAACCACTTCGAGGACGGATGAGGTGCTCACAGGTACGCATCCCCTCTGCACCTACACAGATAGGTCTTATTTCGACGATGCGATAGGAAAGGGCTGGGAGTGGGAAGAAAGCGGCCATGGTCTTAATTAAGGTACAGCCCCGCATTCGCCTGGTGTGAAAATGGCAAACCACGGAAAACCATCTTGAGGGCTGATGACAGGGGGTTTCGAACCCACTATATCCCGGCTGCAAGCTCACTGCTGCGCGCCCCTAACCGCACGACCAACTCGCCCGCGACGCCCGGTGTGTTTGCTTTTCAAATATCGTAAGAATATTCAACGTTCGCCTCGAGGCACGCGTTGCAGCGTTTCTAAACACGTAATTCTGCGTCTGTTTGTCTTAGCTGTTTTTCAGTTCCTCTAACTTTCGCAGATATGATTTATAGGCTTCGTCCTTTTCGGCCATTACTGATTATTTTCCGTATACCTGTGAATTGCCCAACGCGTGCCCCTACGGATACGCGTACCACCGGTTTGGTAACGCTACAGTCCAGCAACTCGTAAGTCCACTCTTGACATTACTTAGCTGACCGTGAAAGTACATTATATTTAAAATTGATTATGGTTTCATTACATAGGCTTTGTACGAGGGGACTGCTCATTATCATCAGTAATTGGACTCCGGGACTACTTTCTTCTCTCTCTTTACTGCTAGATCTTCGCGATAGGCCCTCTATTTTGAACTGGCTCCAGGGACCGCATTTCTTCGAAATAACTGGCTTTCAGATTAGTGCCCGTAAGGGTGAGAATGTCGAGTTTTAACGTGCATTGTCGACCTTATGGTCGGACACTGTGCAATACGTTCTTTCTTCCTCACATTCCACACCAATGAAGCAACACAAGGACAAGACCATCCCAAGTCGGGCTGCATTCCGCTGGCGTGGCGCAGGTGACCTTGGAATAGTTCACTGTATTGAGACCTCCATCCACAAGTGTGAGTGGTGTGTATTGGTAAGCTGAACTCTTACTGATAGAAAGAGGTACACACGCCACGCAATGTGCTTACCAACATGCTTACCAATCCAATGATGAACCCATATTACAAAGAATAAGTAAGCTGTATATCAATAAAAACTACTGATAGTTTTCGAACTTTTGGGCCAATTTAGATAAATATTCGAAGAGTCGAGTTGTCCGACCCATTGACTGAATGGTCAGCGTCGACGCCTTTGGTTCAGAGGGCCCCGTGTTGGATTCCCGGCCAGGTCGTGATTTTTAATCGCGTAGTTACTTCCTGTTCATGGATTAGGCTAATAGCCTGTTCTGACCTCAGATTTCATTCCATCTCTTCATATGAAGACCAATGTTTCTTTTTCCCGTAGGATGGTATTCCAGGGCAAATTTTGGGATTCTGTTGTTATCCATCCTCAGAACGTAGTTTTTACTATTTATCCTATTTTGGAATATTCTTTCATTCACTGTTCATTAATTAATTGTTGTCTTACCTCTCCATTTCGTATTTTACCTTTTACAGAGTCTCCTTTCACTGATATTAGGAATCTCATTTCAGATGATTGTATTTTATTCCTATAGCATGTTTTATCCACCCATGTCTCACTTCCATATAACAAAGTTGGTACAGCCATAGTCATATAGAATTTAAGTTGAGTATCTTCTCTTACCTTTCTTTTCAGTGTTGGGCGAATTGTCCCACGCATATATTGAAATCGATGAAGCTTCTTCTTCACCTCGTCATCATCATTAAAATATATTTAACAACCAAGGTACTTAAAATTTGAGACTTGTTCTACTACTTGATTGTCAGTTACTATCTTCGCTCTGATAGGATATTTCCCTGGCCATGCCATAACTTTGGATTTCGTTCTGGATAGTCGAAGATTATAACTTTTATAAATTGTATTTAATTGATGTATTGGTTTCTGGAGTTTATCTTCATCATCCTGCAGGATAAACTGATCATCTGCAAAGAGCATACCGTACTATTTATGTATGTGTCTATATTCAATTTTATTCCAGAGTGCACAGTTCATTTCCAGTTTCTGATTACTTCATCTGAATATTGTGATTACTCGTTACTTTTCAATATGAAACTGAATTAAAATATACATGAGATAAAATGCTCAATCGTCGGACTATGTATGTACTCACACTTAGTACTTACGTGATTACTTACACATGCAGTTGTTGATGGGCGCCAGCTACAAATCATTGTAACGATAATAGAATGGGAGTCTTGAATATCTCTAGGGTGTGAGGTAATAAGCTGGCTTTGACAGCATAACATATAGGTTCTCGGAAAAGGACATTGATTTCCCCATTCAAATGTGAGGTTATTTGATCTACTATTGAAATGAAACAATAATTGTATTTGACACTAAACAAAATATATTATTTAAATATTGAATTTAACGGGTGAGACCTGCTGCGATAATATCAATGATAATTTAAAACTCTGAACTAACAACTGGAAGAAACTCTAGGCATTAAATTTGAAATCCTCTTGACCGGATATTTAAAAGCTGAACACGAAATTTATCCCTCACTGGTTCACGTAACAGTACCTTCAATACTTTGAGTGGTATTACGACGTATTCCTTTGAGTTGGTATCAGCTGTAGGTATCTCAAACCTAATTCGGTGATGTATCCTTTTAGTTTCACAAACGAGATATAGCATGACTTGAAATTATATTCACACTTCACAATCAACTTTACAAGTAATTCACTGATAACTGTTAGTCTGCATTACGACGACTCAATATTCGGCTTTCACATAACTGACACAAGAACCCTACCGAACAGATACACGAAACACACTCCGAACATTATAATCTATTTGGTCACTGACGATTACATATCCATGAGACTAGTTCTTCATCTCACTGACTCACCATCCGTCTCATTCCAAATGACTCCAGTTGACTTCATGGCAAGTCTCTCCATTCAACTGCTTCCAACCAACCGAACTCTCCAACCGACTGCTGCTATAGGATACAGCCCTTTTATATAGACATAAGTTGTCACACACACACACACACACACACACACACACACACACACACACACACACACACACACACACACACACACACACACACACACACACGCGCGGCATTTCTAAAAAAGTATGTGATGTAACTCCCACCCAGCTCCAAAGTATTACATATAGTGATGAAATAGCCTCAGGCAAAGTTGAAACTCCCTGAAATGAACTCGTAGTGTAAATGCATGCAATGACAATAATTGATCGCTGCCCTCTTACAGTTCATGTAAATTTATGTATGTCTTTCTTCTCAAAGATGGTGTTAGTAATTTTTAATTTATTATAGGATGCAAATTCTATCAATAATTTGCCATTTTCATTTAAAGTTGGTTCACCTTTATTTCCCAATATTTCTGCAGTTGGTTTGTTACCTACTCGAGCATTGAGATCACCAGCCAGAATAACGAAGTCACTTTTATATACGTTATCTAACACTGATTAAAGAACTCCATAAAACTGTTCAGATTCTTCCTGTTTGTTTCCTTCAGGAGCATACACGGCTACAAAGGTTAATTTCCCACTCTCTACCTGCAACCTCAGCACTAAAATCCTTTCATTTATAATGGTGTAGCTTTCTATTTTGTTTTTCCACTTCCTGTCTATTAATATTGCGACCACTGCTGCAGCTCTTTTATCATGTGTAACTCCGCTATAACTCATAGTGTATTTATCAATTTGTTTTGTCCCTTGTAATTTCTTTTTTGTCTCAGTAATTACAGCAACATTGATTTCTTTCCAGTTCTTCTTTTTTGCCTTTTATTCCTCTCACGTTCCAAGTTCCCAACTTTAATGTATCTCTAATTCCAAATCGTTCGTCCTTTGATCTTGCCTTTCTCGTCATCATAGCATCCGTCCGGTTATTCATCTGAGATTTATGCGTGAGGTAAGTTTTTAGGTGGAACAGTTACCAGCCCTTCGCACAACCCCCAACGTGGAGGGCCAGGGACTCTTCTGCCGGGGTTACCATACCTTAGCCGAGGGACCCAGGTGTTTTTTTTTTTTTTTTTTTTTGCTATTGGCTTTACGTCGCACCGACACAGATAGGTCTTACGGCGGCGATAGGTCAGGAAAGGGCTAGGAGTGGGAAGGAAGCGGCCGTGGCTTTAATTAAGGTACAGCTCCAGCATTTGCCTGGTTTGAAAATGGGAAACCACGGAAAACCATATTCGAACCCGCAATCTCCCGAATACGGGATACTGGCCGCACTTAAGCGACTGCAGCTATCGAGCTCGGTGGACCCAGTTTTAGGGCGCCAGGTACTCGCCCTCACCCATCCACAGGGGGGGGGGGGTATGTGTAGGATTTGCTGGTTACATTACCATTAACACTTACTCGACATCAGTGCAATCCCCAAGGCTCAACAACCAGCCATTGAGCCTTTAATCGCCTTTGATTAATTCTCCTGGCCTGGGGACTGGGTGTTTTTGTTTGTCCCAACAATTTTCTCTTCATATTCAGACAACGCACTGCACTATCAACCAACACAGAAATACGCAATAATGATAACATTCCTCGATATAGGGTTAGCGTCAGGAAGGGCATCCGGTCGTAAAACTGGGCCGAATCCACATGTGCGACGCAGTCCGCACCCGCGAACCCTCATGTGTGAGAAAAAGCGGTAGAAGAAGAAGTATTTGGCGACGATTATTATTGCTTCTCTCTTGGAGAACAACGTATTTGGCTTTCTTCAGTTGTCTAAACTTGTAATGATTCTTGTAATTATAATAATAATAATAATAATTTTCTTATGTCCCACCAACTACTTTGACGGTTTTCGGAGACGAGGTGGCGGAATTCTGTCCCGGAGGAGTTCCTTTACGTGCCAGTAAATCTACCGACACGAGGCTGACATATTTGAGCACCTTCAAATACCACCTCGACCGTCTGAGCCAGTCAGCCCGGCGAACGTGTAATTTAACATGATTGAATTTTAATTTAAACAGTACGGTCTGAATCACATAACTACACTAGATTAATATTTTATTATAATTTAGCCCTTAATCAGACATTCATTGTTTGTACTTATATTCAATGCAGATTTCGGCCTCAGAATAGGTTTCAAGTGGTCACTAGTAAAAGGTGGTTTTGAGTATATTCCTATCAACGAGGTAGAGGGAAGTCTCGACTTCTTTTTGAATCGTTAATTCATACACACCCCTGGTGTAATGGACTTTACAGCATGTCGACTGTTAGTGCAGACAAGTGCATGGTGTCATCAATGCTACCACAGCCCCTACCCTCCTATGATCTTCCGCCACCCCGTTGACACCAGCCCCACCGTACATCTTTTCGATTTTTGACCTACCTACTTACTTTGATTCGATGAAATGAAATGGCGTATAGCTTTTAGTGCCGGGACTGTCCGAGGACAAGTTCGGCTCGCCAGATGCAGGTCTTTTGATTTGACATCCGTAGGCGACCTGCGCGTCGTGAAGATGAAATGATGATGAAGACGACACATACACCCAACCTCCGTGCCAGCGAAATTAACCAATTGTGGTTAAAATTCTCGACCCTGCCGAGAATCGAACCCGGGACCCCGGGACCAAAGGCCAGCACGCTAACCTTTCAGCCAACGAGTCGGACTTTTATTCTATGATGTTTTCTTACTCCAGTCCTTGAAGTGATCTTACTCAGAGATATACCAAACTCTGACTAAAAGTAGGACGATTTTGGTCAGTCAGTCTTGCACCGAAGACGGGCATCACGATTCCAGGACATTGGTTGTACCACATCCTTCCTGCTACCATTATTATTATTATTATTATTATTATTATTATTATTATTATTATTATCATTCATTTACTACAAATATTCGACTCGTTGGCTGAATGGTCAGCGTACTGGCCTTCGGTTCAGAGAGTCCCTGGTTCGATTCCCGGCCGGGTCGGGGATTTCAACCTACATTGGTTAATTCCAGTGGCCCGGGGGCTGGGTGTTTGTGCTGCAACATCCCTGCAACTCACACACCACACATAACACTATCCTCCATCACAATAACACGCAGTTACCTACACATGGCAGATGCCGCCCACCCTCATCGGAGGGTTTGCCTTACAAGGGCTGCAATCGGCTATAAATAGCCACACGAAATTATAATAATTATTATTTACTACAAATCATTCCGATTTTATTAATGGTCTAGTGAAAAAGGGCAATCCCCATGCACATTAGTTGCTTCAGAGACCCACTAAGCTAATATTTACAGTAATTACATTATTCACATATTTACACTCGTACAGTAATCCATTCACTCGACAACACTTACATTCCCTTTCACTCTCCGCCATGTGGAGGATTTAATAGTTGGTAATATCATTCGTTCATTATAAACTGTTTTATGCTTTTCAGCGTACACTTTGCAAACCTCTTGTCATTTACTCTA
Organism: Anabrus simplex; assembly: GCF_040414725.1. NCBI lineage: Eukaryota > Metazoa > Arthropoda > Insecta > Orthoptera > Tettigoniidae > Anabrus > Anabrus simplex. The sequence goes on from NC_090266.1 coordinate 124,579,864, forward strand.
CAATTCTCATTTTCAGTTCACTCTGTGGCTTCCTTTAGTTCCACACTTCTTATATTTAAATAATTTAAATTCGAGTCTAACTGTCGTAGGCTTGGTCTTCCTCATCCATTCGCCTCACATGACCTCACTACCGAAACATGTTTGTGCGAACATCTTCATCCATCGAGTTCATTCCCACCTTAGCCTTTATTTCCTTATTGCGCGTACCATCCTGTTATTTTTCCCACCTGTTCGTACCAGCAACCATTCTCGCTACTTTCATGTCTTTTAGTTCCAACTTATGGATAAAATACCCTGAGCCCACCCACTTTTCACTCCCGTACAAGAAAGTGGGTCTGAAAACAGACCGGTGTAAATAAATTTTCATCCATGAACTGATTTGTTTCTCACTGAATAGCGTTGATCGCAGTTGCGAGCTCATTGCCTTAGCTTTGTTGCACCTTAATTCAATTCCACTAGGCTATACTACCATCCAGGGAGAATACAAATACTTGAAATATTCCAGTTTTATATTCTCCACCTGGCATTCAGTACTCTCAGGTTTCTTTCTAAATGATAACGGTTTCGTCTTCAAACCAAACCAGACCAAACCAAACTCCATGGCGCAAGAACCCCGAAGGGTCATGGCCTACCAAGCGGCCGCTGCTCAACCCGAAGGCCTGCAGGTTATGAGGTGTCGTGTGGTTAGCACGACGAATCTTGGTCGTTATTCTTGTCTTTCTTACTGTCAGATAGCTCCTCAATTGTAATCACGTAGGGTGAGTGGACCTCGAAGCAGCCCTCACATCCAGGTAAAAATCCCTGAGCTGGCAGGGTATCGAACCCGGGTCCTTCAAGTAAGAGGCAGGCACGCCACCCCTACACCGCGGTGCCGGCTCACTTTCGTCTTGGAAAAGCTCATTTTCATGCTCATTCATGCTCATTGCTCCTATTTTCAGGTCCCAAGATATGTTTTAAATTTTTGGCTTTCGGTTTCGTTCGACCATTCAGTCAGCCTCCATATGTATTTTCTTATACGTGCTAATTAGTAATTTTTCTACTAATTGTTAATTAACGTGATAAAATGAACTTATACATCTGAGATGGATACAATTGTAATGTTAAAAACGACACTCAATCCCATTCCCCGAGCCATAGGAATTGACCAATTAATGTTAAAATCTTCGACCCAGCCGACAATCGAACCCGAGGCCCCTTGCTGTACTTGGGGGCTTTCAGCACAGTCTTCCTTTAAGACCAAGTCCTTGGCATAGGCCGAACTGCTTACTACTTTTTACTGAACTGAATCCCTCCCTGCCATTTTATATCATGATTGTATCACATACATATTCAATTTCCGTTTTAACACAGACTCTTCTGTTTGTAAGTGCTGGAATAGTTCGCTAATAATGTCACACATTGTTATTTAAAACACATTTTGTGTCGTTTAGTTCATTTAAATCGCCGTGTACCTTCCCTATGCAAGATTCAGATAATACACAGACAGAAAAACCTATTGGTAGAAAACAGGTTATTAAACATTCTTACGAATCAGTCAATGTCAATGTCAATACTGATCTGCATTTAGGGCAGTCGCCCAGGTGGCAGATTCCCTATCTGTTGCTTTCCTAGCCTTTTCCGAAATGATTTCAAAGAAATTGGAAATTTATTGAACATCTCCCTTGGTAAGTTATTCCAATCCGTAACTCCCCTTCCTATAAATGAATATTTGCCCCAGTTTGTCCTCTTGAATTCAAACTTTATCTTCATATTGTGATCTTTCCTACTTTTATAAACGCCATTCAAACCTATTCGTCTACTAATGTCATTCCACGCCATCTCTCCGCTGACAGCTCGGAACATACCACTTAGTCGAGCAGCTCTTCTTCTTTCTCTCAATTCTTCCCAACCCAAACATTGCAACATTTTTGTAACGCTACTCTTTTGTCGGAAATCACCCAGAACAAATCGAGCTGCTTTTCTTTGGATTTTTTCCAGTTCTTGAATCAGGTAATCCTGGTGAGGGTCCCATACACTGGAACCATACTCTAGTTGGGGTCTTACCAGAGACTTATATGCACTCTCCTTTACATCCTTACTACAACCCCTAAACATCCTCATAACCATGTGTAGAGATCGGTACCCTTTATTTACAATCCCATTTATGTGATTACCCCAGTGAAGATCTTTCCTTATATTAACACCTAGATACTTACAATGATCCCCAAAAGGAACTTTCACCCCATCAACGCAGTAATTAAAACTGAGAGGACTTTTCCTATTTGTGAAACTCACAACCTGACTTTTAGCCCCGTTTATCAACATACCATTGACTGCTGTCCATCTCACAACATTTTCGAGGTCACGTTGCAGTTGCTCACAATCTTGTAACTTATTTATCACTCTATAGAGAATAACATCATCCGCAAAAAGCCTTACCTCCGATTCCACTCCTTTACTCATATCATTTATATATATAAGAAAACATAAAGGTCCGATAACACTGCCCTGAGGAACTCCCCTCTTAACTATTACAGGGTCAGACAAAGCTTCACCTACTCTAACTCTCTGAGACCTATTTTCTAGAAATATAGCAACCCATTCAGTCACTCTTTTGTCTAGTCCAATTGCACTCATTTTTGCCAGTAGTCTCCCATGATCCACCCTATCAAATGCTTTAGACATGTCAATCGCGATACAGTCCATTTGACCTCCAGAATCCAAGATATCTGCTATATCTTGCTGGAATCCTACAAGTTGAGCTTCAGTGGAATAACCTTTCCTAAAACCGAATTGCCTTCTATCGAACCAGTTATTAATTTCACAAACATGTCTAATATAATCAGAAAGAATGCCTTCCCAAAGCTTACATACAATGCATGTCAAACTTACTGGCCTGTAATTTTCAGCTTTATGTCTATCACCCTTTCCTTTATACACAGGGGCTACTATAGCAACTCTCCATTCATCTGGTATAGCTGGTATAAGCGCATAGAAAAATTCTATGAATGACACGCTGAATTATGTATAGTTCCCGTTTTCAGAATTAGCCGCGTTCAAACCTGGTTCTTCAAACAAAGCAACGAGGACGATAACAAATAGGAGCTATCCAGAGTATTTCAGCGAGTGGACTTACGTTGCTTAGTGAAGTAGTCTATGATTGTACGAACTTCAGAATATTATTATTATTATTATTATTATTATTATTATTATTATTATTATTATTATTATTATTATTATTATTATTATTGGAGGTAGAAGAATCTATAGAAATTGTGTGGTTGCATGTAGTTCCTCGACTCCTGCCTTCGTAGATTGCCTCCAATTCCTGTGCCCATTTACCTCCCAACAAGCCCATATTGTGCGTTGATTATTTATAATTCTGTCTATGAGTATGCTACTCTAATCCAGTAAATTATATTTCACAAATTAACATATAGGTTGTGAACATGGCGCGGCAATTTGTTACTCCGTGTATGTTTTTAATGTGCTGGGCTCTCCGTTAGTCATTTCACATTCTAGTATCATTGGTGTATTCTGTCATATTTGGAACATACACAATGGGGACGAATTCTGTTTTGAAAATTTGTTGGGGTCGTGGTCTTAATAACTAATTTAATATCCCCATTTTTATGTAAAAATATTAATGCCGAAACGGATGTCAAAAATGCATGAAATTCTTAAGCTGTATTTGATGTCGAGATGTAGTATCAATGGATATAGGCAATGAATTGATCTTAGACTGTACAATAATTATATAGGCCCCTACTCTGTGCGTCAGACGAGAAGTCGCGATAGTTTGTCGGTATGGCACGAGTAACTCCTACCAACAGACATTAGTCGCGTTAGACAATGCGTGCTCCTGCATATTCATCATCATCATCATCATCATCTGTTTACCCTCCAGGTTCGGTTTTTCCCTCGGACTCAGCGAGGGATCCCACCTCTACCGCCTCAAGGGCAGTGTCCTGGAGCTTCAGACTCTTGGTCGGGGGATACAACTGGGGAGAATGACCAGTACCTCGCCCAGGCGGCCTCACCTGCTATGCTGAACAGGGGCCTTGTGGAGGGATGGGAAGATTGGAAGGGATAGGCAAGGAAGATAGAAGGAAGCGGCCGTGGCCTTAAGTTAGGTACCATCCCGGTATTCGCCTGAAGGAGAAGTGGGAAACCACGGAAAACCACTTCGAGGATGGCTGAGGTGGGAATCGAACACACCTCTACTCAGTTGACCTCCCGAGGCTGAGTGGACCCCGTTCCAGCCCTCGTACCACTTTTCAAATTTTCGTGGCAGAGCCGGGAATCGAACCCGGCCTCCGGGGGTGGCAGCTAATCACGCTAACCACTACACCACAGAGGCGGACGCTCCTGCATATTACTGATTAAATTGTTCATTATGCAGTACTTATTAATTATAGTAAATATGTAACTAAAGCGCAATTGCACTGCAACTTTTGAACCTTCATGATACCACCTCAAATCGCAAGAGTCTCGCGGACAGAACCGATGTTTTTTGTCAGGCCGTGAGAATCTACACTCCTCGCATCTCTTACCAGGCATCCACGCGACTGCGGATTTCTCGTCAGGCGAATATAGTACGCTGTATGCTGTGTATTCCAACTCCAAGTTCTAGGGATGGTGCAGCCTGCCTCTCACCAGGAGGCCTCGGGTTTGATTCTCGGCCAGGTCAGGGATTTCTGTCTGAATCTGTGGGCTGGTTCGAGGTCCACTCAGTCTACGTGAGAACAATCGAGGAGCTAATTGATAGTGAGGTAGCGGCCCCAGTGTAGAAGGCCAGGAATAGCGGACGAGGGGATTCGTTGCGCTGACCGCGCGTCACCTCGTAAACTACAGGCATTCAGGCTGAACAGTAGTCGCTCGGTAGGCTTAAGCCCTACGGGACTGTAGTTCAATGAGGTTTATTTTGTAAATATGTATGCACTTAAAATGATGGATATTGAGTTACGATCACTCTGTATGTATTGTTTTTATTTGTCGGTCTCATGTTCATTGGGAATTAATTTTTAATGTGACTTCCGAAACCATGAAAAATTCTCAAATGCCTTCGCAAAAGTTTATTCTTTGGATACATTCGGTGTCGACTACGTTCCAGTCAGAGTTTAGTCGTCGCTATAAAGCAAAGCTAAGCCATCTCTGTGCAAGCCACGAAGGCCCCTGGTGGTGTTGAAGATGTAGGTTTCTATTATCTGTTATCTGGACACAGAAGCTGTTTAACTCTGTGGTTGGCTGCCTTCATCCGCAGGAGTGAACGTGGTACTTACTTATTTTCTTGGCTATGTGAACTCCTCTCTAGAAATGACACTATCGGTCCTAAAGTTCTCGAATTCTTGACAGGGAATCGAACCTGTATCCTTCGAGGAAAGAGGGTAGGGGCGTAGATCACGACTTAACTGCCTCGGGTAAATATCCCCCTCATCCATGAATATAGGCTGTTTGATTTGTATTATAAAACAATAATTGGTCCTGTAGCAATTGAATCAAACGGAGGATTTAAAGACCAATGAACTCTATAGCTGCTCTACTGTAGCAATATGGAATGTATGTATCACAAAAACGTAGTTTTTGATCACAGAATTCCATATGTTGGATCCCAAGGTAGTTGTTTTAAATTTAAGAAATTCCTCCCTATTTAATCAGTGTGCGGGGGTTGGGGGCATTTGTCTAGAAACTAGACTCCCAACTCTTGTGTCCTGGATCCGAATCCTGGCAACTCAAGTCCGATTTTCACCAAGATAGGCATGTGGCAGCAGGAACGAAACTGGTTTTAAATCCCTGGCAAAGTCGTAAAATTGATCTTGGGTGTTCTTCTTTGAAGAAGGCTCTTGGATAAGATTGATACTTACCTTCAGTTCAAATTTGCCACAGACAACTCCTGTAGCCGACCACACGTTTTGCCTAGGTAGCTTGTTGCCTGTTATATCTGTTATTATTTGCTGTGTAGGCTCGTATTCGTTAATCATATTTTTTATGTAGATTGTTTTTATATGATGTGCGGTGAACTGAATAATTATTCATTAAATATTCATATTCCTGGATGGAACATTTGTGATGCCTGTCATTTAATGTTGGCAAACGTAGTTATCAGATTTCCGAACTAATAGCTCGTCGATTCAGAGATACGCAATTACTCTTTCATCCGGCTTTGAGTTACTCATCTGAAACTCCAGAAAGGCCGTTCGTTCTGTAAAGAAATGTTTGTGCCAGCTAAACGACATCCGGTCGGCTGTCGAACATGTTTTGCTCATTAGGTTGCCATGCATTGGTGAACTCGTAAGGGGGTGTTAACTCCGTGCATGCACAGGCAAGTTATAAACACATTTAACTCCAATGTTTTGATTGTCAGTAAGCAATAATGGATATTCTTTGTCGTCCTGGGCTGGCAGTAATACGAATGTAATATGAAGTGTAGCCTTTGAAGAACACTGACCACTCAAATTCTGTTAATATTGCAATAGACTCAGGAACATAATATTCTTTCTTTCTTTTTAATCTGTTTAGCCTCCAGGGTATGTTTTTCCCTCGGACTCAGCGAGGGATCCCACCTCTACCGCCTCAAGGGCAGTGTGCTGGAGCGTGAGACATTGGGTTGGGGGATACAACTGGGGAGAATGAGCAGTACCCCGCCCAGGAGGCCTTAACTGCTGTGCTGAACAGGGGCCTTGCGGGGGGATGGGAAGACTGCAACGGATAGACAAGGAAGAGGGAAGGAAGCGGCCGTGGCCTTAAGTCAGGTACTTCGAGGATAGCTGAGGAGGGAATCGAGCCCCCTCTACTCAGTTGACCTCCCGAAGCTGAGTGGACCCCATCCCAGCCGTCTTACCACTTTTCAAATTCCGTGGCACAGCCGTGAATCGAACTCGGGCTTCCGGAGGTGGCAGCTAATCATAATAACCACTACAGCACAGAGGCAGACAACATAACATTAATTACGTATATTCGAATTTTAATAATAGCAACTATTTAATAATGTGTATACTGAATACACACTTAATTCAGAATTTCTTTCCTCCGATGTAGTGTTTCACAGTTTTACTCTTCTTCGATATAGTCAATTGTGTTGTGTACTACCCGTCGCCAAGTTAATGTGGCTGGCTCATTTTGAATTTTTGACTGATGCTTTCAGGCGAACATTCCACCTTAGGGCTCACTGAGACTCGAACTTCGAACATTTGGGAGGAAAGTCAACAGCTAAACCAGCAAAAGCAAAAGTCGAGCAAACCCGTCTCCGAAGAGGTCGCGAAAGCCCTTTGAGGAGTGGAAGGAAGAGGCTGAGTGAACCCCAGAACCACGTGCTACTCCAGATGTGGAAGTATAATTTCTAATTTTTTTCGATTTTAAGAAGAAAAATCGAACCCTTGTTTCCTTCCGGGTGAAACGAGTGCGCCTCTATCGCCTCTCTCAGATAACATTTCTAATCTCGTTCTGTCCTACAGTACTTCTCCAATATGAGGATATAATATAACTAGTGATTACTATTTAATGTTGCTGGGAGTTTGCATTCGGGAGATGGTGAGTTCGAATCCCATTGTTGGCAGCCTTGAAGATGGTTTTCCGTAATTAATGCCGTGGTGGTAGTAGTAGTAGTAGTAGTAGATGGGAAATCGTCTGTTGAAGGTAACTAAACTCGTATCCTCGTCCCGAGGTGGTTAAACTCTTTTCAGGCACAACCCCAATGGAGGTGAGCTGCATGCACCATTTTAACCACCTACCAGCCCTTCCGTCATCCTTAAATTTGTGGCAGTACCGGGAATCGAACCCGGGCCTGCGAGGACGGCAGCTAATAGTGCTAACCGTTACGCTACGGAGGTGAAAGACTTAGGCGTAAACGATATAAATGACATCGAAAAGATACAGCTGCAAAGAAGTGCTCTTGTCTTCCTGCATTTATTGAAGTTGATTGTTAATCTTGACAGGAGTCAGTTTAAATTTCTACAATTCCCGGTCTGAATATCGTTTTAAAAAGTCTAGTTGTTTCTGACGATTATATTTGTCAGCGTGATGGCTATGGCCATTTGGCTTTGAACTTTTGTGTTTATTTGATGTTTGTGATGTTTTTTCGCATGGAAGACCCTACCTATATAATATCCTGTCTGCCATGTACGCTTCGCTTGATTATACGAAGAAAGTAGGCCATTGAAAAGATCGATAAATATGCGTTTTCAAAACTCAGCAAGCATAGGGGCATGAATATTACAAGGTGAGTATATCCAATGACCCGACTAACTATACACAGTTTTCATATAGAATCCTTTTCAGAGTTGGCCATTTTTTTTTTTTTTACTTATCGAGGACAAACTTTAATTTATAATAATAATAATAATAATGTTATTTGTTTTACGTCCCACTAACTACTTTTTAAGGTCTTCGGAGACGCCGAGGTGCCGGAATTTAGTCCCGCAGGAGTTCTTTTACGTGCCAGTAAATCTACCGACACGGGGCTGTCGTATTTGAGCACCTTCAAATACCACCGGACTGAGCCAGGATCGAACCTGCCAGGTTGGGGTTAGAAGGCCAGCGCCTTAACCATCTGAGCCACTCAGCCCGGCAAACTTTAATTTATAAACGTCTATCAAGGGCCAGATCATGCATTAAATTTTGTTATATCCATGCAGAAAGAAAAATAAGTGCTAAATAGGTAGATACAATTGAATAAACAACGGTCACTTACCTGGAAGTTCTTCATTATTCACCACAAACGAAGGAGAAGTGGCTTGAGTTTTCATTTTCAGTGTTTGTTGCCACTTCGCGATTCATCATGCGCAAGCGCATTTTCATCCATTTTACGCACATACATTACCTTAAATGATTTCGTGCGACTGATAGGCTGATTCTGACCATAATGTGCAACTCCTTCATCCCAATTTCTGTCCGACTCGTTGGCTGAATGCTCAGCGTACTGGCCTTCGGTTCAGAGGGTCCCGGGTTTGATTCCCGGCCGGGTCGGGGTTTTAATCTTCATTGGTTAATTCCAATGGCTCGGGGGCTGGTTGTTTGTACTGTCCCCAACATCCCTGCAACTCATACACCACACATAACACTATCCTCCACCACAATGACACGCAGTTACCTACACATGGCAGATGCCGCCTACCCTCATCGGAGGGCCTGCGTTACAAGGGCTGCACCCGGCTAGAAATAACCACACGAAATTATTATTACCTCCCCATTTCTTTCATTGTTATCTCCTTCAGATAAACGTGTTCATTTCATCATCCTACCCTCTTCTTCCACACAATAATAAACCACTCATCCGGAAGACTCGGATCTTGTGCGGATAACTGAGAAAATACACTATTTTATGGCAGTAGGTAGAGCCACAGGAAGAAATAGGACATCCACCGACACCACGATTACACATATTACTGAACATTTCTCACGCAAGTCATTTAGATACACAAGGGTAATGCATATAGAAGATTATTCAACTAAGATGACCATCTCAAATATCGGCTCATCCGTTAAATATATTGGCATTCTGTTTTCAAATACTTAAACTGAAGTAAATGGCTCATAAAAACCATCAGTTTCGTCTCCAGCATATAAGTTATTACCGAGAAATCAATATACTTATTTCACCCAATAGTACAAGAAGGAGCTGAGCAGCAATTTCAGTGGTGCACTTATACCGCATATCCGATGATTACTTTTTGAGGTATTCTGGGTTTTGCATAGGTGTAGGCAGTGAACCAGAATGAACCCCAGGGTCATCTGATTGACTGTCAAGAAATACAAGTCTGATCTCTAAATGACTCCACGCCCTGACGAGAATCGAACCCACGTCCTTCTGGATGAACAAAATACGCTTAAACTACCTCGACTGGTGATTATATCGCTGGGGATTATTATTATTATTATTATTATTATTATTATTATTATTATTATTATTATTATTATTATTATTTTGCTAGTTGCTTTACGTCGCACCGACACAGATAGGTCTTATGGCGACGATGGGACAGGGAAGGGCTAGGAGTGGGAAGGAAGCGGCCGTGGCCTTAATTAAGTTACAGCCCCAGCATTTGCCTGGTGTGAAAATGGGAAACCACGGAAAACCATTTTCATTATTATTATTATTATTATTATTATTATTATTATTATTATTGTTATTATTATTATTATTATTATTATTATTATTATTATTATTATTATTATTATTATTATTATTACATAAACGCAGAATATTTGATTGCAGTTTTATGTTCAAAAGTTAAAAATCTGAGAACGTGAACTTCACAACTGACGTTCATCTCCAAGGCAGTCGTGATTTGAATCCCGGCCAGTGCATGAGAAATTTTCCAACTGTCTGCTCGCATCCCTTTTCTTTACTTCCTGTATCTTCATTGGAATTAATACGTCATGTAAAACAGAAGTTATTGAAAATACTGTATATAGTGGTGGTTGCCTTATATTTGCCATGAACTGTGGCGTTGAAAAATGTGATGACCCCTCACGTGTTTCTTTCCTCTGTTCGGAAATCTGATTTTACTCGAGAGTGATTTCGATGGAGGAGAACTCGTGATGATGAGGTCTTGTGACAAGCAGCACCAGACCTTTTACGACATCACTTCCAGCGGATTTCCTCAGGGAGAGATTGTTACAGCTTCACTCGTTTCTCTTGCACTTCCTTAATGCATTCCATGTAGTCCGTGACTTGGTATATCAAGGGTGACGGTTCGCCATTTTACAACAAATCTTCATATGAATATTATGGAAAATAAATGTTTAAGTACTTGCTTCACTTTATTGTACATACATAGGTGGATGTATGCTTAAGTCTGTAACCGAAATAGAGGTGGCCAAATTCTCCGAAAACCGTAAAAATACTTGGTGAGACGTAAAACGAAGAACAAACAAACAAAACACACCTCTTGGCGCTAGAGCCCTGATTTGCCTTGGTGTACCAAGCGACCACTGCTCAGCCTGAAGGCTTGCTGGTCACGAGCTGACGAGTGGTCAGTGCAACGAATCCCCTCGACTATTATTCCTGGCTTTCTGGACCGGGGCCATTATCTCACTGTCGCATAGCTCCTTAATTTTTCTCATGTAGGCTAAGTGGATCGCGAACCAGCCCTCAGATCCAGGGAAAATTTCCTGACCTGGCTGAGAATCGAACCGCGGTCCTCCTGGTAAGAGGGAGTCTTGCTACCACTAGACGATGAGGCTGGCAGTAGAAATAGGCTACCTACCAACTAAAATATGATTAAAGGTGGGCCTGTGCATGCATTCATGTAATTTCATCACGGACTACTATGCCTTGCATCGATATGCGAATTAATTATGAGCCTCGATGATCCATTTCGCAACTTACTCTGCGACCTCGTGTGCTCTGATGCTTTTTTTTACCGTACAGTAATTGAATACAAAGTCTAATAATTGTCTTTTACATCTTCCGCTGCTCTGCTCAGTCCCATTCAACGTGTATGATCCATCAGGTTCGTACGCAAAGCTTCTCACTGGCGTCGTCACACTTAACTTCACAGTTATCTCTTCTTTATAAATACCCTCTTACCATTGTTCCTACATGTTCATACCAGGTATCATGCCATTTAGCTCTTATGTAGAGAGCATAATTTATTTCAACCGGGCGAGTTGCCCGAGCGGTTAGGAGCGCGCAGCTATGAGCTCGCATCCGGGAGATAGTCGGTTCGAACCCCACTGTCGGCAGCCCTGAAGATGGTTTTCCGTGGTTTCCCATTTTCACACTAGACAAATGCTGGGGTTGTACCTTAATTAAGGCCACTTTCCTGTTCCATCGTCGCCATAATACCTATCTGTGTCGGTGCGATGTAAAGCAAATAGAAAAAAAATCAGTGCGAACATAAATGTAGTACTAAATACACAAACCTATGAAGTACATTTCCTTGTCTGTTTGTTAGGCCTATGACTGATATATGGAGCTTTCTATTTGAAATGCAGTATATGAACTTCAGTAGACTTTTCTCCCTCAGAATTCATTTCAAACCCTGTTTTCTGATACTCTGACGTGTCCGTATTTTAACTCGAAACCGAGCGGCTTCCCATCCCTTGTTAAAAACAGACTACATCAAGAAGAGAAAGGAACAAAAATGCTCCCTGTTTGCAGTCATAATAATTATACTCTATCTCAGATAGTTTGTAACTCAACATACACAAAACCTAAATCATATGAGCATAGTGCCACTGACTTTTACGAACACATTCGCATCCTCACCTTGCGGTGCTCCACACAAAATTAAACTACACTTAACACGATTTCCCTGAAGAAATAATCCAAACAAAAATGATTATATTTAACACTAATTTGCATTAGTTTCCCGGAGACTGTTAACAACGCACATGCACACAATCAGATCGGCCAAAACTGACCCACTCGCGAATACGACTAGGACCTAGCATAGTAATTCCATTAGGTCGTTGGCTGTTCTACCTCTTTAACAGCGCCCCCATCTTCTGCAGTTTCTTGATTTTTGTAACGAATTTCGTAATGAGCGCGATGTTGTTTAAATAAATACAGTATAAGATTATTTTTATTATTTTTATTATTATTATTATTATTATTATTATTATTATTATTATTATTATTATTATTATTATTATTATTATTATTATTATTATTATTATTATTATTGAAAGAAAAAAGGGTATTCGTCGTGCACATTATTTGTACTCATTACTAACTACATTGGAATGAAAATAATTTGTACATTTTCTGACTTGAGAGTGTTAACATTTCAGCGGCAATCAACCTTCAGTCCCTTTTCCTCATTTTCTTTCTTCACTTGATCATGTCTCAAGCTCCTGGGATACATAGTAGATAAGTCTGCAATTTGCCTGGAGGAAAGCTTGCAGAACAGGCGCCATGTCCAGTATGTTCTGAGAGTCTTCATTTCTAAACTGATTGGTCGTAAACCAGGTTACTATCTCTTGACCTATGTCTGTCAGTGCTACCATTGAAGGCTTCGAATTACGACGACGACGAAAAAGTTTTCATTACCCGCCCGGAGGGCGAGGCGGGCCCCCTAGATCGTAACGCGATCTCTCGGGCCAGGAGCAGTGAAGAGAGTAATGTGATGCTTGTAGATGTAGGAGATTGGCAATCGATGTGAATATTATGGATGAGCCACTCGGCTTGGGGAAATAACTTTAGATGGAGGTTTACACCAGAGTGTGGAGAAGGAAGTTGCGTGGAAAGGTAAGGTGGTGAAGTGTTGAAGCGATATGGTAAAGGAGAGTTATGAGGTGTTGGAGATGTGCAAGGGTAGGCGGGGAGAGATTAGCAGAGGAAGTAGGTGGACGGACATGGAAGGAACGTTGAAAGCGGGGATGATCTGGCCGGGTATGGCGACGAGATGTGGAGGTGCGATGGCGAATGCGGGGAGGTGAGCGGGAGGGTCGACGGTATGATGGCGACCGTAGAGAAGTGCTCCGTTGGAGATCAGGTGAGCGACGGCTGCTTCGCTGTGAAGCTAAAGTCTGATTAAGTATGTCGGGCCGGTGGAGTTGTGGATACGGAACGCCCTCTTGACGGGTATGGCTTGAAGGCGGAGTTGTTCTTGAATGTCGGTTGCCGGGATGAGTGGGCTTACGCCGCGGACGACGCAACTGAAGACTTCGTTTGTGGCTGATGTTGCTGACGGTGATGGACATTGATGAACGGCTGCTGCTGGTACGACGGACGATGGTGGTGACGTAGTGGTTGGCAAGGCAGATATAGCCGGCGTAAAAGGGCGGGTGAAGTAGCGGGGAGGAATACGTAATAGTCGAGGTGGATCAAGAGGAGGTAGAGCGGGAAGAGAGATGGATAGAAGTGGTGATTAATGGGACGACGTAACAGTTGTGATGGAAAGGGAGGAGAAGGTGTGAGCAGGGGTCGCAAAGGTAGTGGTGATGGTGGTGGTCGTCATGGTGGTTGATGGTAGGGAGGCTGACATCCAACGAGGAGTCGGCGTATGTGCTTTGTTGGCTCGGCGCGAGCGGATAGTAAGGATGTGTAGCCACCCGGCCGATCAAAAATAGCAGGAGAGTCTTCTGCGACGAGTTGTGTAGTCCACTTGAGAGACGACGATGATCATGGTGTTCGAATTACGAATACAAGGTGCACACAAATGAACCTGGACTGTAAACGCACTTGATGTACTTAATACGAACAACTGACACTAAAACGAGAGAATGAAGTTATTAAAAGTAGTACTCATTCTCTGACAGATTATCCAATGATGGGAATTCAAACAAGTTCCTAAATGTGGCATTGTTCATATTCTTGTCGAAATCCCCAGTCTTGTTAGACCTGAACTCACACGAAGACAGTTGTGTACAAATTCATCTGCTGTATCAGCACAGAGCAGGAACATTATAACAGCTCCCCCAACCATATTTGTTTTACGTCCAACCAACTCAGGGCAGTCTTATGGCAACGACGGGATAGGACAAGTATTGGGCTGGAAAGGAAGTGACAGTGACCTTATTTAAGGTACAGCCCCAGCCCTTGCCTGGTGTGAAAATGGGAAACTACGGGAAACCATCTTGAGGACTGCTGACATTGGGGCTAGACCCCACTATCTTCCGAGTGCAAGCTCACAGTTGCGTGATCTGAAGCGCTTAGCGAACCCGTACTGTAGCACCCTTTTCCAGTGGGGTCTGGCGTTCTGCCTTCAACATATTCGTCTGTCAAACCTTTTCCCCAGGACATGGTTCGTATATTCCAGACGTGTGAAAATAACCGCTTAAGCATAAGTTGATGCAATCAATCATGGAATGCTCACTTCCAGGAATGCAATCAATCACTACTGATCTGCATTTAGGGCAGTCGCTCAGGTGGCAGATTCCCTATCTGTTGTTTTCCTAGCCATTTCTTAAATGATTGCAAAGAAATTAGAAATTTATTGAACATCTCCCTTGGTAAGTCATTCCAATCCCTAACTCCTCTTCCTACCTTAGATGCGAAGTGGTTACACTGCCATCTTGACCTACGACGGCTTGGCTGTGAACGTGGATACTCTCATGGTTTTCGATTTGGACAGTTGATATTAATAAGCTGTGTACCTGCTCTTGTTACTCAACTGTTATGTTTGTTATATTTTATTGCGAAATTTTACATTTGTGAATTTGTCTGTTTAACAGCACAAGTGAAATGCGCTAAGTGTAGTTGTATACTGAGTGGCCAACAGTCACGGGAAGGGATGTCCCATTAGAAAATGGGCCGTGTATGACCCATGCGCATTGCGGCCAGCTGCGGCGTAGTTGAGGAGTCTGTCACAGACACCAGTGTCGTGAAGATGGCAACACGTCGCGAGTTAACGGACTTTGAACGTGGGATGATCATCGAGGCACGGTGCATGGGCCATAGCATTGCGGAGATTACACGCGAATTCGGGTTTCCGAGGTCAACAGTGTCGAGGGTGGATCTTCAATATTGCAGAGATAATGTTACCACCCACGTAAACAGCCGCACGGGAAGACCACAGGTATTTAACGAACGGACATCACGTCACCTCCGCAGAACTATACTAGGCGCTCGACGGGCTACTGTGAGTCAGATCACCGCCCAGTTGAGTGTTGGGAGTCAGAAATCAATTTCTACCAGGACTGTGAGGAGGCAACTGCACCGCATAGGCTTCACCATCTGACGACCAACTCGTGTCCCTTTGCTGACACTACTACACAGAACTCAACGACGTGCATGGGTCCGCGAACATTGGCAATGGACCATGGAATATTGGCGGCGTGTGGTATGGTCCGATGAGTCCAGGTTCCAGTTGTATTGAGCTGATGGGCGTGTGGGAGTGTGGCATATGCCCCATGAAGCTATGGATCTTGCGTGTCCACAAGGTTGTGTCCAGGCGGGAGGTGGCTCAATTCTGGTCTGGGCGGCGTTCCCATGGCCGCTATTAGGTTCCATTTTCCGGCTGCCGGGAGCGCTGACAGGTGCACGTTATGTGGGCATTCTTTCAGACCATCTGCATCCCTATCTGGACCTAGAGTACTCTGATGGAGATGCCATGTTTCAACAGGACAGTGCTCCATGTCACCGCTCTGTGGTGGCACGCAAGTGGTTGGAGGAGCACACCAGTGAAGATACGACCATAGATTTGCAGTCCAGATCCTCGATCTTAATCCAGTCGAGAATTTATGGGATGCTGTCGATGCTGGTGTACGCTCACGAACCCCGCACCAATTACACAAGACCAGTTGTGGGTTGCAGTGCAAGATGCTTGGGTCAAGATCCCTCCAGAACGATTCCACCACCTTGTAGAGTGGATGATTCTTCGTATTGCTGCCGTTTTGAGGGCTCACGGAGCAGCAACTTGTTACTTGGTGTCTTCCCATGACGTTTGGCTACTCGGTGTACATTGTGTTTTGTTAATAAATAAATAGAGTCACATTCCGTCAAACCATTCACTCTCAACGAGATAGCCTAACCACGTGGTGAATGTGAGCAATAGAATTGGCAACCAGCTTTCAACATTACGTTCTCCCCATGTAAATTGAAACGAATGAGAGAAATGGGCTTATTGGACATCTGTGTTTCCGCCCATATCCCCTAGGCTGCGGCAAAAGTATCATTTGAGAAGTTATAAAGTTCAGATCATAGTGACTGTGTGTCATCATTTGTCTTCCCTGCGCTCATCTTTTCATTGGGGCATTCTTTCACCTTGTACAGTGTCCTCACCAATTGGGAAGAAAGCGGCCGTTATGTAGAAATTGAGTATAAACCCGGAATTCGCCTCGAATAGAAGTGTTAAGCCACGGAAACGCACTTTTCTGCTCTGTATCCTATAGAGTGAGGCATGGTGGAGAGAGAGGGAGAGTTTGTTTGTTTGTTTGTTTGTTTGTTTGTTTGTTTGTTTGTTTTTGAGAGGGTGGGAGGGAAGGCCGGTTGGTACTGAGTGCAATGTCGTGACACTAGTATTTTCACGACGAGAAGTATTGTTAAGTCAGATTGCTTCCCGAGCGGTTTGGGAGATAAACTCTAAGGGCCTGGGAGATCCGCTACGCGTGAAGAGATTTGAAGACCACAGCTTCCCTTATACCACTTTTAATTCTAGCAGTTGATGATATATACAGTATTTACAAGCGCCTCCACAATCTCAAATGATATGTATATCGAAGAATTGGCGTGGTCGACTCTCAGTGGTATATATTTCTAAGTCCCAACTCGAAGTGCCTAACGTTATTATTATTATTATTATTATTATTATTATTATTATTATTATTATTATTATTATTATTATTATTATTATTTGAAGACCTCAAAGTGCTGACTGACAGAGCTTCCGCTCGCAACTCCCGGCGGATTTGATCCAAAAGACCCCGATTAGGGTGTGCCTTCCAGTTTTATAACCTCTTCCGGGTCACACCCGACTTTCCCGAAGGGAATCGAATTTCTCCCCTCCATGGGTTCCGAGTTTCACCAGTCAGAGGTGAAAACTCCCGTTTTCGTTCAACGTGATTTCGCTTTTCTAGAAGACAATCTACGCACTTGGGAGGGTGCGGTATCCTGCTTACGTGACTAACCACTGCTCGACCAAGCACAACTTTGCTGCGCCTTCCTACACTCAGTATTTTCTCACATTCCAAGACTTTATGATTCTCATTTTACATTGAATCTCTCCTCTAATATTATTCATATTATTTTTGTATCATTACCATTGAATATATACTCATGTTCTCCTTTTTAATATCTGCTCATGTCTCAGTGACAGCATTCCTCCTACGTTCCTGACCACAGGTTCGATCCTCGGATGAGTGGTGGTCCTGAGCTCAAGTCTGGGGTGGACACGACAGCAAATAATGTGCACGAAGAATACTTTTTCGCTCTTATTACTAATGATCCTGTTATATTTATTTAAGCCAATTCGTGTCCATGAAGAAATTCATGAAAGTAACCACAAAACAGTGGGGGATGGGGGTGCAGTTAACCAAATAGAACAGCCCCCGTGCAAGTACTATCCCGTCCTCGATAGCATTTATTCTCGCGAATCGCTTCGTTGGAACGGATCTGTTAGAGTGCATATGCTTTATTGGAGTCTCCGTGAAACTAATAAAAAAACTAGTGTTAAATAGTATATTTCTATGATATTGAATTTTTCAAAGTAATTTTTTTAGTGCAGTTTAATGTTGTGTAGTGCAGTGCATTACAGAGCAGAGCAGAGTCAGGTAGTGGAAGTAGTTTTTGCAGAAGTCAATATCACTGCACGCTCGTGGTTAGTCAGAGACAAGGAGTAAGGAAGCCAAGGATGATATATCAGCACAGTTCTCTACTCAGTTATAGTATGTTACACAGTTATGTTTGATACACCTGCCTGGCTGAGTGACTCAGACGGTCGAAGTCTCAGTTGGCGGGTTTGATCCCGGCTCACTCCGGTAGTATTCGAAGGTACGATATAATTACCGCCCCGTAAAAGCACTTCTGGCACTTCGGCGTCTCTGAAACCGTAGAAGTAGTTAGTGGGACACAAAACCAATAACGTCGTTATAGTTTTACGTACAATCTTAAATTTGGCGTATTGCCAGGAATTGAACTCCAGGCACACATGTTGGAAACTACTGGGCTAACTGATCCGTGTCATTAATCAGAGAAATGGGCAGTTCTACAAAATTGCTTTCTAAAGTATACTCCATGACTGTGTACCTTGAAGAAAACGTTTTGCTGGAATGTGTAGGAAACTGATCTAGATCGTATGTTATCTGCCTCCTGTGTAGCTCTGACCCATAATCATACAAGTGTCTATTAAGAAAACACTAGGGTAACAGTTAAAGTAGCTATCTAAAATGCCTCTTAATCACTGAACGTTCTGTCCAAGTACATGGTTCTGAGCCTGTAAATTAGTGGAAAACGCTTGGAGCCTTGTTGGATCCTCGATAGTATCACATCACACCACAAGAAGCACAGCCGACAGACGTCCATTATCAGAGGGTTTATACAAATCGTTCACAATTAGCATTTGCTCGTGGGATTACTGATATGTTCCAACGTGGTATTAAACTGGAAATTTTGGCTCAATGACATGTAATACATATAATATTTACTCTTATCTTTTATGCATGATATGAGTGTGCAGCTACTTACCACTGTATCTTACACAGGAATCGATTCATCCCATCGGTGTAATTGAACGGCCTTTCCTGTGCCTCTGATTGAAAGATACGTCAACCCAGTCCAGCAGTGAGCCGTCATGTTTTCCCCATCTTATTTCGAATACCCTGCTTTTACTGATAACGAAAAAAGCTAATCTCCTTTTAATTGAAGAGGAGATTATATAGTTCACAGGTTGTACGGAAAGTCTATCCAGTAGCTAGCTACAGCTCAGGAGAGCAAGCAAGCTCGTAGTTTTACTTAACTGTTGATATCATGATCATAGCCACGGGACCTCCAGCTTACGTGGAACCCGAACCACAGTGACATGATTATTCATTTTTTAAATCCCGCATGGATGGGCCAAGGTTCAATCAGTGACTACATTGGTGAGAAGCGAGCGACAGTGTTACGTCCCCAGGTCATAAGAATTTGGGACGAGATCGGCTGTGACAATCAGGTTCCTGTCTCTTTTGCCTGTAGTTTTCTAAAACATACAAATGGCGTCAGGCCTCGGAAGACCATGCGGCCAGCATTTACAGAGTGAGCATACATTCCGTGGTTGAAAAGAAAAAGTCATATATTATAAATTAACAGTACAGTCTGATAAATAATTGGCAAATTGCAGCGCATAATTTTGGAGTTAGGTTTGATAACAGAATCGTAACTGAGGTTGGCATTGGGGTATTTATTTTTACTAAAGAAGAGTGCAGATGGTTCTGTTGCTGGGAGTACTTCTTACATTACGGTATGTTTGTTAAGAATGAAGCCATGTTTTCCACTGTTGACTTAGTTAAATGTAACAAAGGTTTTTCAGTCTGTCTGTGTGTTTGACAGACTGAAAAACCTTTGTTACATTTACGGTATGTTGTGATTCAAGTCGGCTATTTCTCCAGGGTCTTCTGGACAGTGGGGTTTGTCAAAGACCTTGATCCTGTGTAGATGATTCGGATAGAATCCATGCCCCAGACGCATTCTTATTAAAGATGAAAGGTATCTGCGAGTTAGTTTCAATTTCTTGAACCATATTTGCGTTGGTATGGAGGGCTGAATTTTAGCATAATACATTCCTCTTGTAAGCTGTGACATTTTCCAGCACTCAGACCATTCCATGCAGACCTGTTGTTTGATTGAAAATGAAAACCTACAACCTGTTTCCAGTCAATGACCGGGTCAGGGATGTAATGAATGAAGCAGATATAGGCTATTAGTACGATGGGGTCGCCACTCCCAAAGTGATTTATTAATGAATGATAAATGCAATGAAATGAGAATGGAGAGTGTTGCTGGAATGAAAGATGACAGGGAAAACCGGAGTACCTGGAGAAAAACCTGTCCCGCCTCCGCTTTGTCCAGCACAAATCTCACACGGAGTGACCGGGATTTGAACCACGGTATCCAGCGGTGAGAGGCCGACGCGCTGCAGTCTGAGCCACGGAGGCTCCCTGTTGTTTGATTATAGGCAGGAAATCAGAATATGGTAACTGTTTGTAAAGGCGGATTTCACAAGTTGTGGCTTCTTTCACTAGCTGGTCTACTATCTCGTTCATCGTTATACCAGCGTGGCCTTTAATATGCCTGTAGTTGCAGCAACGAATCCCGATTCAGTCGGTCGCCATTTTACGGTGTTGAAGTATGAGAGACCTTTGTTAGGAGATTTACCAGCACATCAAGATTATCCGTTCAGGGACTCTTTCCGCTAACCATGCGTCTCTTACAGCCGTTAGGAAGATTAAAATCTACTTAAACACATCTCTTTTTTACTATTTGTTTTACGTCGGACCGACACATGTGTCTTATAGCGACCATGGGATAGGAAAGACCTAGGAGTGGGAAGGAAGCGGCCGTAGCCTTAATTAAGGTACAGCCCAGCATTCGCCTGGTGTGAAAATGGGAAACCACGGAAAACCATCTTCAGGGTTGCCGACAGTGGGGTTCGAAACCTCTATCTCCCGGATGCAAACTCACAGCTGCGCTCACCTAAACGCACGCCCAACTCGCTCGGTAAATCACATCATTGATGGAATAATTTACCAGCTGAGATGTTCGATAACTTTCCGACATTTTTCGAAACGTTTGATGGCGCATTTTCCACCTGGACGACACCCCTAAATGCAGATCGGTGGTGATTGATTGATGATTGCAAAGGGTACATTTCTGTGCAGAAAGAAGACTTCTTTCATTATGTCTCCGGCTTGCAGACACAATGCAGTATTTCTGCGTGTGTATGTAATTAATCACAACAATATTAATAACTCACATACAGTACCGTAAAAAGAACGAGGAGAAGTGCCATTTCTGAAACGAATGTTTTCCATTATTAATTTTGACAAAACGAAAGGAATTTAACAAGAGGCCCTTTCGAATTTTTACATATACGTCATAAACAAAATAAACTGGGGCATATATACTCAAGACGACTGCTAACCATCCACTGAGCGAAAGGTATTTTGCCAAACATCCGCGCTCTACTCAAACTACTGTATTTGTACGTCCAGCGAAGCACCAGTTAGCGATAAACTTCAGAATTGTCTCAAACTATGTAATGATATTCCCTGCGAAACTAATGTTTCTTACATTTCTGCAAAGTTAACTTGGCAGTGAAAGTACCGTATTCGTTGTAGAAGTAATTCATTTCTCTTTTATTCAGATTTTTCCTGTTTGGTGGACTGTGTGTGGAATTTCACTAACACGGGAAGAGATGGGTAGGGATCTCTTTCATTATTCGTTCGTTGGTCCTTCTTCTTTTACAATTTGCCTTACGTCGCAACCGACACAGATAGGTCTTAAGGCGACGATGGATAGGAAAGGCCTAGGAGTGGGAAAGAAGCAGCCGTGGCAGTAATTAAGGTACAGCCCCAGCATTTGCCTGCTGTGAAAATGGAAAACCATCTTCAGGTCTGCCTACAGTGGGGTTCGAACTCACTATCTCCCGGATGCATGCTCACAATTACGCGCCCCTAACCGCACGGCCAGCTCGCCCAGTGGTCTTTCTTCTTAACGTTGCCAGTTTACTTTCAAGAATTGCCATTAACACTTGTCTTCAGTACTGATGTCGTTATTGAGGGGATTTGAAGCCTATAGATTGATTCACCCGAGCAGTCGACATACGGTGCCTTCCCCTTTAAACCTTGGTAACGTTCCCTCCTATTTAGTGTTGACTTGGAAGCGGTGTAAGCGATTCCTTTGGGAAAGGCACCAATGACGGTCTGTTTGCTTGATGAGGTGTAGAAAATCTTGCTCTTCACTTGCGCCGGTCCTCCATGCGATTTAAGAAGCCATATCTGATTTTATTAACCATTAACTGTTCCGCTTCCATTTGACGTGCACTGAAATGGTCATGGTTTAATTTCTGAAACGCGCCAGTTTCCATTCTTTAGCTTGTTAAACGTGTACCCGTCAACTTGTCCTAAATTGTTAGCACCAAGGCGGCCGTTGTTCGAATCCCGTTCAGGGCACATGAGGTTTTCAAGATAGGAATTCACGTCCCAAGTCTCGTGGCTTACGACATAAAAAGTTATCGCCAGATATATTTCCAACCTTGCTCATTTAAATGAATAATATTAGCTGTCGTACCCGCCGTTGACGGCATTGATAAGATAACAAAATAGCGTTTTCCAAATGTAGGATTACCCAAAAAGTAGGTAATAATTGACACACATGATTGTCAAGGCATGCGGTTTTATTGACACCAAAATAAAGTAAATAAAGCTTCATTAACAGTGCTTTTTCTGGTAACGTCAACGTGCCGCGATTGGAGGAATGGGGTACTGCTAAGAAAGAAATGTATTAAGGGATGACAGGAGATGGTGTAAGAAGTTGGTCCAAAAACTGAAAGAAATAGATAAGAAATAACAGCATTAGAAAACTAGTAGAAATCAGTAAAATAAGTAAAACAACGAAAATAAGAACCGAAGTGTTAACGTAAAGGGAAATGAAAGGTACAATATGATGGTTGTTGGGAGTATATAGGATTAAAAATATTCAAGTACGTTTGGGAGTAAAAGTCAACAGCGAGCTGGATACAAGAGGTGAAGAAAGATTAAAAGAGAAATAAAATAAGAGAGGAGGAAACTATAGAAAGAGAGATTTTTAAAAAGAATGTTTTAAGAATGGAAGGATTCCAAGGAAGAATGGAAAGGAAACCCGGTCCGAAATGGTCTGAGAAGAGAAGAATAAAACAGGCAATGATGAAGGAATTCTGGAAAGAGCGGAAGAGGAAACAAGGATGGATTACTAGAAAATAACATGTTGTCCCTAGCAGACCTCATCGTAAAGAAGAAAGGCATAAGGAAAATCACTTCATTTTATGCGATGAACTTATAGAAGAGGCACATCTACTGAAAGACTGCAAAGAAACAAGAAAAATCATTGAAAGATATATACTGTAAATGAGATAGTTATACGTAGAATTGAAAATAAACTTGAATTTTACCCTCTTGCTGAATTATTAACCATAAACCAAGGAGAAGAGCAAAACTGTTCAATACTGTCAGAGGAATGCGGGAAAAGAAATCTAAGGAAGGAGATGCACGTAGCTGGTAGTAAGGATATGCATTAGGAGATATCCTAGACTTTGCGACTTAGTTAAAGCCTTAGAAATATCTTAAACGTCTAATTATTAAAGATACTCCCAGGAAGTATTTCTGGTCTTTAGCTTTAAACGTGTGTTTAATTCGACCTCTTGTTCATTTTCAAGTGATAGTTGCAAGTTTGTCTTGCAATAGATTGGTAAGAATACTAATTAAGTTAGTTTGTCGTAATAGTCGTTATCTGTTACTACGCAAAGTATAACATGAACCTTAATTTGAACACAGAGCCGTAAAAGACTTCAAACTGAAGAATAATGCTTATTCAATTTTCTTGGCGTTTCTGTATTCGTAGCATACATCCTTTACTTCCATGAATAATTCACGGCTACTACCAGCTCGCTCTAAGCTACACCGCGTATGTGAGAACATTAGAGAAGAAATATACTTTCAAAGTTTCCTCTGAAGGAAATGTTTCATTCTATACGTTGCTTTCAAATTGTTGTTTGCCTACTTCATTTGTTTATGGACTAGGGGCATCTTAGTCGTCATCCGTGTGCTTGTTTATATGAGATCTGATATCCTGTGTTGTTATGACGCCCGTGGTAGTTTTTTTTAATTGTAATTAAATGGAATGTCTTCAGTGTAAATTAAAATGAAGTAGCCTCTGAGCATTTGAGTACTGTCCGCCTCCGTAGCGTAACGGTTAGTGTTAATAGCTGCCGTCCTCGGGGGCCCGGGTACTGCCAGAAATTTAAGACTGGCAGGAGGGCTGGTATGTGGTTGAAATGGTACATGCAGCTCACTTCCAATGGGGGTGTGCCTAAAAAGAGCTGCACCACCTCAGGATGAGGACACGAGTTTACTTATTTGGGTACTATGAGGCAGAGCAGTGTGGTAATATCACACTCAGAATAGTTGTATACCCTGGAGTCTTTCGTATTGCTGATCATTTTTGTATCATTTGTTTTATCTCTGTGTCTTTTATGTCTTCCATTTTCGTTCCTTGTCACTTATCTAACAATCGACAAAGCAGATTATTTATTGTAAATATTCAGATGCAGTGAGATTCACTAGCGGAGAACTGTTGTCCCATATTTACTTTTATTACCTGTGTGATGTGATGATACCCTTTAGGTATTTTACAGTTGTTTCAGCGTGGTTTATTCTTTAGTGACAATGTGCTCGTATTTTAAGCAAAAGTACTTGGCGTTCCTATGTGTGCTTCAGAAAACGTTCTTTTCACCATTCACTTGTAGTAACTTGTAGTAGTAACAAGTTAAAAATTGATCCAAGTGTTACACGGATATTTTCCGACTTTCACACTCGACTTGGATCCAAAACAAGCAATATCCTTTGATACCACAGTACTCTTAAAACTCATACTTTCTTCGGTTCGGATTGCTTTTACGATATGCCTCACCAGAGTTCGTTTCTGTTTCCCCGATTAGGCTCATTACTCATCGTATGGAATTGCTCGCACGATACGGAATGGGCACCCTGACTGACTGCGATATCATGAAGGAAACAAGGACCGAATCACAAATCGGAACTAGGACATGCAGTCGCCATCCAGTACCGTAAATCATCAGACCAGAGTGGCGAAACTGGTCCCAAACACGATTTAGATTATTTCTTTTGCTATGTCGCACCAACACAGCTAGGCCTTTGGTGACGATGGGATAGGCCTATACAAAATATTACCCCCATCCGATCCGCATCCTCACTTCCTTCATCCGCACCCGCATCTGCGAATGGTTATCCACGGATATTGTAAATTTTTTAACTTTATTACACCCAAGGTATTGAAACGGATAGATCTGTTAACCTATTACAACAGGCCTGATACCTGACACCAGCCCCCTTCAGTCACAGGTATATGAGGGATTTCCTTTTGCGACAACTACCAACATATTGAGCGAATATCCGGCGAAATTGGTCCCAAACACGATTTAGATTATTTCTTTTGCTATGTCGCACCAACACAGCTAGGCCTTTGGTGACGATGGGATAGGCCTATACAAAATATTACCCCCATCCGATCCGCATCCCCACTTCCTTCATCCGCACCCGCATCTGCGAATGGTTATCCACGGATATTGTACATTTTTTAACTTTATTACACCCAAGGTATTGAAACGGATAGATCTGTTAACCTATTACAACAGGCCTGATACCTGGCACCAGCCCCCTTCAGTCACAGGTATATGAGGGATTTCCTTTTGCGACAACTACCAACATATTGAGCGGTTCTCTTTCGGAACCTTCCTTCCACTGATTGCGGACAGGAGCCAGATAGGCTTAGGTCAGATCTACGTTTCTATGGACTCAAGGCACTTTTTATGTCACCATTCGCCCAAGTAAAAGCAAAAATAAGAATGTACCTGAATGAAAATCAATAAATTTTATTATTCAGTAATTGCAGTAAAATTAGGCGCATTGCCATACAGCTTGCATCCGCCAGGACACTACCTTCGCGGATATCCGCATCCGTGCAGGGCTCTTAACGATGGGATAGGACAGGGTTAGGGATGCGGACAACATTCGTCACTCTGCATTTGATGCTGTGACGCGCAGACGATAGGGGTAATTCTTTGTTCGACACCATGGTGCACGGATTGCATGTATTAGATGCTATGCGGTGTCTATAACGAGAATCCCATTGCATTTATTAAATCCTACGGGATGTACACAGCAGGGGCCATTTTACATTTGCCAGATGCTATGTCGTGCCGACAGCAGAGATCAGTCGCTTTATTTTTATTGGATGTTATGGCGTGCAAATAATAGGATTCACTTTGCATTAGTTTAGTACTATGGGATGTTATTATTGCTCGTAAAATCGTACATTGAAAATGAATTTGAATAAGAACGTGAATGATTATATCGAACTTGGGCATTGGCATTCTAATTCACACGAATACTGATAAAGGCGAAAGATTTGTTCCTTATGTGGCGTAAAAATACGTCCTGCTGGCGGTGCGTTGCAAAATTGCTTCATGCAAATGCACGTCCCTAGAGAGCTGTGGAGAACGGGCGTGTAGCCAAACAGTCTGGATACATGCGCGTGTGTAATATTCGTATTTTACAGAGCGGTCCTTGCTTTACGGATTGCTAATTGTTTCATATGCAGATGAAAGTCTGGTTTACCAGCGAAATCTCTATGCAACTCCTTCAATTAAGTATCCCTTCTACCCAATTTTTATAGCTGTCATAATAGTTCGTATAAACCATATTCATTATATATAGTAATTTTACAGTTGACGTTCACGGTGAAGGGATATGACGAACTTTAGCCCAACTTGTTTCAGCTCTTAATTTCTTTTGTTGAACAGCGGTGTTTATAAACACAGTTCTACGGTCAGTAAAATATATCTCTCCATCCAGCTTCTAATGATCGTAGTATTATGTTAAACGACACTTTGCGATGACAGCTCGTTTGAATATTCACTTCTAATAGCTGCATCCGGGAATGTTTATAGACTCACATTCATTTTCACCTACAATTTTGGAAATTCATACGAACCACGATCCTAATTTCAGTGAATGCGCTTACGCGGTAAATCACGCCCATGTAACTAAAGTAAAACAGTGTCTGAAATCCATCTTACTCTCCTCGATAATCAGAATTTGTGTCTCCTGCGCAACAGTGAAGTAGCGGTGAGCTAAAACATGTTCTTTTATTGTTATTCATGTTTGTGCTGCGATGTAACAAACAGGAACTTTGTACAGCAGCTTGCAAACATTACATTTTGTCAACTTTTGGGAAAAGTGGTGTAAGTGGACAATATTACATTCTCGGTCCCTTACAGAAGGCAGAAGTATTCAATCAGCAGTAAAGAAAATATCCTGGTAGAGGAGCCTACAAATACTGGCGAAGTACTGCAAATTACCTATGTTCATAAAGACGTTTACCAAAAAATGCAGATGTTGAAAGCTAGAAAAGCGGCTTGGATTGATAAGACTTCTTGGGATATACTAAAGTCAATAGCTAAAGCAGTTTTGAAATATCTATTTGATTACTCTTTCCATGAATGAGCTATACCAAATAAATGGCGAGTAACTGTAGTAGTCCCAGTGTACAAGGGAATGGGCCATAAATATAAACCGAATAATTTAAGGCTAGACAACTTGACATGTGTTGCCTCTAAACTCTGAGAAAGCATTCTTTCTTGTTATATTAGACGCTATTGCGAAATTACTAACTGGTTTGTTAGACGGCAGTTCGGGTTTAGGAAAGGTTACTTTAGTGAGGCTCAGCTTGTAGGATTCCAGCAAAATACATAAAATATTTTAGATTCAAGAGGTCAAATCGATTATATCGCTGTTAACCTATCCAAGGTTTTTGATAAGGTACATTATTGGGGACCGATGGCAAATATGAGGGCTATTGGACTAGACAAAATAGTTGTTGAATAGGCGGTTAAATTTCTAGAAAATAGAACTCAGAGTATTTGGGTAGGTGACGCATTATCTGATCCTGTAACGATTAAGAGGGAAGTATTATCGGGTCTTAACTATACTTTTGTAAATAAATTATATGAGTAAAAATCTGGAATCACAGGTAAGGCTTTTTGCAGATGATGATATACTGTGTGGAGTAATACATTAAGTTACCGCACTGTGAGCGACTGCAGACAGACCCCGGCAATGTTGCGAGATGGACTGCAGACAGTGGTATGATGGTAAACGGGATGAAATGTTTCACCAAGAGGAGAGGTTGTCTCAGTTTGAATTACTGGGTCGATGGGGGTTTAAGTACCTCACGGGCATCACTGTAAGTACCTAAATGTTGATATAAGGAAATTTCCTCATTGGGCTAATCACATTAATGAGGTTGTAGATAAAGGATGCAGTTCTCTTCACATTGTTATGAGAATTTTTGGGGGTTGTAGTAACAGTGAAATGAAGAGAGCATATACGTCTCTGGCAACACCACAATTAGAGTGTGGTTCCGGTGTACGGGACCCACAACAGGGTTACTTGATACGAGAACTGGAAAAGATCAAACGGAAAGAAGCACGATTTATTCTGGGTAATTTCGGGCAAAGGGAGTCTTCTTCTTCTTCTTTTCCTACCGCTTTTCCCACACCTGAGGGGTCACACATGTGGATGTAGCCCTGCTTTACGGCCGGGTGCCCTTCCTGACGCCAACCCTATATGGAGGGATGTTATTGCTATTTCGTGTTTCTGTGATGGTTGGTAGTGTGGTCTGAATATGAAGAGTAGGGTGTTGGGACGGACACAGATACGCAGTCCCCGAGTCAGAAGAATTAATCAGAAGCGATTAAAATCCCCGATCCGGCCGGGAATCGAATCCGGGACCCTCTGAACCGAAGGCCAGGACGCTGACCATTTAGCCAACGAGTAGGACTTCGGGCAAAAGGAGTAGTGTTATAAAAATTTTCCAAACTTAGGGCTGAGAAGACTTAGGGGTAAGGTGACAAGTTGCTCGTCTAAGCAGTAGCCTATGACCCGAGCTGTCAGTGGAGAAATTGTATAGAATGACATTTTGTTGACGAATAAGCTTGAGTGGAGCTTTTAATGGTAGGAACGATCATAAAATAAAGTTGGAATTCAAGAGAACAAATATTCATTTGTAGGAAGAAGATTTAGGAAACTGAATAATTTATCCAGGGAAATGTTCCTTGAAATTATTTAAGGAAAACCTAGGTAATCATTTGATAGGGTACCTGTCTCTCACGTGGGCGACGGACCTAAATGTGATTGATTGATTGATTGATTGATTGATTGATTGATTGATTGATTGATTGATTGATTGATTGATTGATTGATTGATTGATTGATTGATTGATTGATTGATTGATTGTCAGAAAGGGTCTCGCCAGTTCTGTGCTTGAACATGCCTATTCGTCCAACTTTGCTCCATTTGACTTTCACATTTTTTCAAGGATGTACACTCATCTGGAGGGATGTCATTTTGCATTAGCAAGTAAGGTAGATGCAGCATCGCAGCTTCAACCATAATTACCTCTAATAGGTGTGCATCAGTCATCTTGTTAGAGAATAATGCAATGTATTCGAAACGTCGGCAACTTGATGATAAGGTACATAAAACAACGACTAGATCCGACCTTGAAAAATAACTATTGTAGTTTAAACAAACCGTGGAAGTTCATCTCTATGTGGTAGTTAGTTATTCAGCAGGCTACAACGGCATTGTTTCATTACCATTGTAATGTATTTACGAGACTTCAGCTGACCTCAGCGGCGAAGTCGATTTTAATTTTAATTTCATGTGGCTATTTCTAGCCGAGGTCCGACTCGTTGGCTGAATGGTCAGCGTACCGGCCTTCGGTTCAGAGGGTCCCGGGTTCGATTCCCGGCCGGGTCGGGGATTTTAACCTTAATTGGTTAATTCCAGTGGCCCGGGGGCTGGGTGTTTGTGCTGTTCCCAACATTCCTGCAACTCACGCACCACACATAACACTACCCTCCACCACAATAACACGCAGTTACCTACACATGGCAGATGCCGCCCACCCTCATCGGAGGGTCTGCCTTACAAGGGCTGCACCCGGCTAGAAACAGCCACACGAAATTATTATATTGTGGTGGAGGATAGTGTTATGTGTGGACTTTGGACTTTATCAATGAAGGTTAAAATCCCGACCCGGCGAGTAATCGAACCCGGGACCCTCTGAACTGAAGGGCAGTACGCTGGCCATTCAGCCAACGACTCGGACGGCGAAGTCGATTAGTCATTGACTTTGTTTCCAGAATACTGAGTTCAATACCGACTGAGGTTAGTGACATTTGAGGGTGTTTAAATACAATGCCGTAGAAATATGTTGATATCTCAGAATACCTGACTTCCAGAAATGTGTTGCAGAAAAAGAGAAAGGAAACCCCCAATTCGTTGAAAAGGTTTTCTTCTTTGAAATCAGACACAAGTGTTCTTAATAATAATAATAATAATAATAATAATAATAATAATAATAATAATAATAATAATAAAACCGAACGAGTTGGCCATGCGGTTAGGGTCGCATAGCTAGGAGCTTGCATTCAGGAAATAGTTCCTACATGTTCATACCAGGTATCATGCCATTTAGCTCTTATGTAGAGAGCATAATTTATTTCAACCGGGCGAGTTGCCCGAGCGGTTAGGAGCGCGCAGCTATGAGCTCGCTTCCGGGAGATAGTCGGTTCGAACCCCCCTGTCGACAGCCCTGAAGATGGTTTTCCGTGCTTTCCAATTTTTGCACTAGGCAAATGCTAGGGCTGTACCTTAATTAAGGTATGGTCCCTTCCGTTCCACTCCCAGATTTTTCCTATCCCGTCGTCGCTGTTAGACCTGTCTGTGTCGGTGCGATGTAAAGCAAAATTGTATAATAATAATAATAATAATAATAATAATAATAATAATAATCACCGGGCGAGTTGGCCGTGCGTGCAGAGGCGCGCGGCTGTGAGCTTGCATCCGGGAGATAGTAGGTTCGAATCCCACTATCGGCAGCCCTGAAAATGGTTTTCCGTGGTTTCCCATTTTCACACCAGGCAAATGCTGGGGCTGTACCTTAATTAAGGCCACGGCTGCTTCCTTCCAACTCCTAGGCCTTTCCTATCCCATCGTCGCCATAAGACCTATCTGTGTCGGTGCGACGTAAAGCCCCTAGCAAAAAAAAAAAAAAAATAATAATAATCATCATCATCATCATCATCATCATCTGTTTACCCTCCAGGTTCGGTTTTTCCCTCGGACTTAGCGAGGGATCCCACCTCTACCACCTCAAGGGCAGTGTCCTGGAGCTTCAGACTCTTGGTCGGGGGATACAACTGGGGAGTATGACCAGTACCTCGCCCAGGCGGCCTCACTTGCTATGTTGAACAGGGGCCTTGTGGAGGGAGGTGAAGATTGGAAGGGATAGGCAAGGAAGAGGGAAGGAAGCGGCCGTGGCCTTAAGTTAGGTACCATCCCGGCATTCGCCTGGAGGAGAAGTGGGAAACCACGGAAAACCACTTCCAGGATGGCTGAGGGGGAATCGAACCCACCTCTACTCAGTTGACCTCCCGAGGCTGAGTGGACCCCGTTCCAGCCCTCGTACCACTTTTCAAATTTCGTGGCAGAGCCGGGAATCGAACCCGGGCCTCCGGGGGTGGCAGGTAATCACGCTAACCACTACACCACAGAGGCGGACTATAATAATAATAATAATAATAATAATAATAATAATAATAATAATAATAATAATAATAATAATAATAATATATGGTTTATCTCCCTTCAGTTGCTATATTTGGATTTAAAGAGTTGTTGGAGTTTCTTGTAAAAGGGTTCTTTAATCTTTCAGTAATTCTATTAAAAAAGGGTCTCGTGCATTTAAGCATACTTAAAATATTAACTGGTCAGCTTCGTAGGGGCCCCGGTTTTGATTCCCAGATAGTCCAGGAATTGTAATACTGAATTGAGCGCTGGAAAGGCTTTCACTCAGCTTCGGGAGACCTACCGAGGAGCTGTTTGATATGAGAGCCAGAGGACCCGGTCACGAAAGCCAAGCAATAGGCTGAGAATACCATTACGCTGACCACGTGCAGGCCACTTGGCCGGGCAGCTGTCCATCTTCAGCGGTGTGTGGTACAGAATTCTTTAGAAAACTTGCTTCGCCGTGATTCAGTCCTTCAGCCTTGATCATAGAAGGTAAATGCCTCATCAGCTACGCAGTCGGACACGTATACTTTCATAATATCACTGTGTGGATTATTTTATAGGGGCTGCCTGGCCGAGGCAGCAGAGGCGTGCTCGGCTCGCCCGGAAGGACGTGGGTTCGAATCCCCGTCAGGAAGTCGTAAAATTTAAGAAATGAGATTTCCACTTCCGGAGGTGCATATGGCCCTGAGGTTTACTCAGCCTACACAAAAAATTAGTACCAGGTTAATTCCTGGGGGCATAGGCGGCCGGGCGTAGAACTAACCACTCTACCCCATCAAGTGCCGAGGTTACGGGTAGTGGAAGCCTTTACCTTCCACCCCTCCAAGGGCCTTCATGGCCTGTACGGATGACTTTGCTTTGCTTTTGCTTGTGGATTATTTTGTACTTGTTTTGGCAGTGTACTGTTATCCGGCCGCTGTTCGAATCCAAGCCAATCCATATGGGATTTTTGAAATGAAATGCCACGTTCCGATGGTTCGGATTCCATGTAAAACTCGAGGTTCCTTGTCTATAATAATGATATCAACGGTCACGTAAAACTACAAGATTGCTTTCTGTAATTTTATCTCAAAAGGATGCAAAAGTCATTTCCATACAGGCCCTGAAGACCCTTGGAGGTGTGGAAGGTAAAGGCTTCCACTATCCGTAACCTCGGCACTTGGTGGGGTAGAGTGTTTAGTTCTCTGCCCGGCCGCCTTTGCCTCCAGGAATTAACCTCGTGCTCATTTTTGGTGTAAGCTGACACGTCCTCTGGGTGAACCGAGCACGCCTTTACCGCCTCGGCCAGGCTACCCCTCAACGAGGACGCAGCAGTGCTTTTGCCTTACGGGTTGGAGTGATACCCCTTCAATGCTTTTACTCCTTCCTGGACAAAGGCAACGTCGCCTAGATGCGTTGACAAAGGTTGGTGGTATTGAAGATGATATTTTTCATAAATTCGGAGGTTACTGTTCTGTTACAAGGGAAACATACTGTCTTGCTTGAACTCATTGTTCACATTCTTAGAAATACTCATTCCTTTTACAGCACCTGTATCTTCTTAACTTGGCAAGGAGTTTGTCGTATAATCCGCTTGTCGCTCCTTCCTGGAGAAAGGGGAGATGTACAGAACGAGACGATTTCTCTTGGAACTAATCTGAAGTTTACTGTCCTGTTATGGGAAGAACACCTGTTCTAGCTTGTACTCTTATGGTACGTGTATTCATAGAAACACTAATCTCTGTAACAACATTCGTCCTTTATTAGAACTGACCAATGAGACGTGGGTTACCCGAGTAACATCACTGGCTTTATCGTTACGGTGACCAAGATTCTAATTTGAGCCATTGCACGTAGGATTTGAAATAAAAAGTCGTCACGTTTCAGTAGTTTGGTTTCTACGTAACTCTAGATGTCACCTAGCTATGATCACGATATCAGTACTGTGTCCCACGTAATAAGTGGCTATGGTCACAATAACAACGCCATATGAAAACTACAATCCTGCTGTGTCTCACATGATAAGTCATACATACTTATTTTGTAAAATGATTTCCTAGCAGTAGGTTTGTTATTTGGGCAGTAGAATGATCAACGATTGTAAAATTAAGGAAAACATAATATGCTGACTAACGCAAAGTAGGTAGGGTCTACTTGAAAAATAAGCTCACTTAAAACATAGTGGAACGTCGGTATCTCGAATAATCTCAGGAGTTAAATTTTATTTCGAGTTACAGAGAATACCGTTTTTGAGCATGTATAGCACATAATTGAAACATATGTATCTACGGGCTTATACTTAATGCAATATTTCCAACAGTATTTAAAAATATGTCCGCCTCTGTGGTGTAGTGGTTAGCGTGATTAGCTGCCACCCCCGGAGGCCCGGGTTCGATTCCCGGCTCTGCCACGAAATTTGAAAAGTGGTACGAGGGCTGGAACGGGGTCCACTCAGCCTCGGGAGGTCAACTGAGTAGAGGTGGGTTCGATTCCCACCTCAGCCATCCTGGAAGTGGTTTTCCGTGGTTTCCCACTTCTCCTCCAGGCGAATGCCGGGATGGTACCTAACTTAAGGCCACGGCCGCTTCCTTCCCTCTTCCTTGCCTATCCCTTCCAATCTTCCCATCCCTCCACAAGGCCCCTGTTCAGCATAGCAGGTGAGGCCGCCTGGGCGAGGTACTGGTCATACTCCCCAGTTGTATCCCCCGACCAAGAGTCTGAAGCTCCAGGACACTGCCCTTGAGGCGGTAGAGGCGGGATCCCTCGCTAAGTCCGAGGGAAAAACCGAACCTGGAGGGTAAACAGATGATGATGATGATGATTTAAAAATATATAAACTCTATTTTACAGCATCACTTTAATTATAACTCTTATTATAGTAACTTTTTAGAAGACAGGAATACAGTACACACAGTAGTGAAACAAGAAACACCTCCGTTAACACCTTAGGAAGAGAGTCCTTTAATCTCTTCTGTTTGTTACTGTTAACCTTTCCTCCCTTCACGTTGAAACTTCTCGTCAATACCACGCCGCCGAGATTCGTAAATGGAGCTTGTCATCCGCGGCTTCGGGGGTTGCTTTCGTACGTGACCGGTAATTAATTCACACCCGAGAAACAGCGAGGCTTCGCCGATTTTTCTATTACTAGAAGTTTTAGTTTTTCGGTTCCCGTCATATTAGCTCCCAGTATCACTGCAATCCTGTCTTTACTTGTTAACTGTTCCTCATAAACCACAAAT
Source organism: Anabrus simplex (assembly GCF_040414725.1). NCBI lineage: Eukaryota > Metazoa > Arthropoda > Insecta > Orthoptera > Tettigoniidae > Anabrus > Anabrus simplex. The sequence continues at coordinate 124,614,838 of NC_090266.1, forward strand.
GCTGTACTGCACAGTTAATGTTTCACAAAATCCGAGTTATAGAGTACTTGCTTGCTTCAAGGGAGGAAATGTTTGCTTCGAGAAATCGAGAAATTCGTGTAACCGAATTTCGACTAATAGAAAAATAAATGCGTGTGAAGAATAGGGCAAACGGCCGGGAAATTTAAGTTACTTCGAGATACTGAAAATTCGAGTAATGGAGGTTCGAGATATCGGGGTTCGACTGTAGATGTATTAGAAAGGTAATTATGAAGACTTTAGTGTATAAGTGAAGCATGGACAATGAAATGAAATGGAGTATGGCTTTTAGTGCCGAGAGTATCCAAGGACGTTCGGCTCGCCAGGTGCAGGTTTTTTGACGTGACGACTGTAGGCGACCTGCGCGTCGTGATGAGGATAAAAGGACGATGAAGACGACACATACACCCAGCCCCCGTGCCAGCGAAATTAACCAATTAAGGTCAAAATTCCCGACCCTGCCGGGAATCGAACCCGGGACCCGCAAGCACGCTAACCATTTAGCCATGGAGCCGGACGCTGACTGGATTAGACTGAATAACGCACACCTTCTAACCTCAAGTTGGCGGGTTCGATCCCAGTTCAGTCCAATGGTAAGTTATTTCAAGCTACTCAGATACGCCAACCTAGAGTTGGTAAATGTACTGGGACGTAAAAATCCTCATGCGGGACGAATTCCAGCATCTCGGCATCTACGAAAACTGTAGGAGTACCTAGTTAGTGAGGCGTAAAATAAGTAACGTTGTTATGTGTGAATTTACAGAAAATTTAAAATACTTTCAAAACGTTATCACTGCAGCTTACAGTCGATCGAACGGTATAATGGTACTCAGAATCCACAGACTGTTTCCAGTCATTCGACCGGCTCAGGAATGTAATGAATGATTCCAGTCATTCGACCGGCTCAGGAATGTAATGAATGAAGCCTCCATCTAGCGGCGAGGATAGGAATTGTGCCGTCTGTCGAAGCCTGTCGCACTCCTCTGGGGCAATGATTAATGACTGACAGATGAAATTATATTGAAGAGTGTTGCTGGAATGAAATACGACAGGGAAAACCGGAGTATCTGGAGAAAAATCTGTCCCGCCTCCACTTTGTCCAGCACAAATCTCACATGGAGTGACCGGGATTTAAACCACGGAACCCACTGGTGAAAGGCCGGCGCGCTGCCGCCTGAGCCACGTTGGCCTGTATAATGTCATTACTAGCTTTAAATTTATATTTACAACCCCATTACAGCGAAATACACAATATGAGCAGAATAAATACAGATTTCATGATGATACTCGACAGTACAAAAATTATTAGCTTGCTTTTAAACACGTGAATGAATGTAAATCCTCAGCCTGATTCCAGTCATTCGACTGGGTCAGGAAACAAATGAATGAAGCCTGTCGCACTCCTGCGTCAGTGGCTAATGACTGACAAATGGAATGATATTGCTGGAGTATTCCTATAATGAAAGATGACATGGAAAACCGAAGTACCCGCAGAAAAACCTGTCCCGCCTCCGCTTTGTCCAGCACAAAGCTCACATGGAGTGACCGGGATTTGAACCACTAAACCCAGCAGTGAGAGGACGGCGCGCTACCGCCTGAGCCATGGAGGCTGTTTTGCTTTTCTTAACATGTAAAATTAAAAAAGGTTCCTTCAAATAATATCGGCATTAGGAAGATCTATCTATTTGGACAGCTTCCAACCGGTAATAATAAAGAACGTCGGTAGTTCATAAAGCGCCGGTCACGTGGTCTAGGGGTAGCGAGGATGCTTCTTGTCCGGAGGCCCCGAGTTCAGTTCCCGGCCACGTCAGACATTTTATTTAGATCTAAGGGCTGGTTCAAGGTCCATTCAGCCTAATTGACAACAATATGAAGAGCCATCTGACGATGAGGCAGCGACCTCGGTCTAGAAAGCACAGAATAACGGCTGAGATGATTCATCTCGCCGACCATGCGTCACCTCCTAACCTTCCGGCTACTCATGGCTGCAGTGAGGAGGAGGAGAGGGTGTAGGCCTAGTGGGTGTAGTCCATAAAAGTAAGTTAAGATTAGCTGCACTTTCTTCTGTTCCAAAAGTATCCCCAAATAGAAGTGCCACACTACTCGAGGAAGTTACGAAACATAGAAATAGTGAGCCTAAGTCAATCAAAAGTATATTTAGCTACGTCTGAAATTTTATAGGTCCGGGTTACACTTCAAAATTCTCTGACGTAATATGACTTCAGCCTCATAAATTCTCATTCAGAAAGGTTAGTAACTAATCAGAATTATTGTCTTGACTTCCGTTCCGAAAGCAGGCAACGTAATAAGAGATTGCTCTCTTGTTTCACTTAATAAAGGTCTTATTTTAGCAATAACTTTTGAAATGTGTGAAGTGTGGCGGAATAAACTTCCAGTTTTGCTCGCCAACTGCCCGGCTGAGGTCACGTACCACATCGAAGTCGTAAAAGCGATAGGTCGTTCTGTTGAACAAATTGCTGTGTAGTTAAAAACCTTGGTTTGTATCGTGTTCTTTTTCCTTCTTGACTGAATGCTTTATGTGTCCTACATCGACATACTGTTGTTACTTACCGTATTAGAATTTTCTGCGTTCTTTCAAGACCGAAGCGAATTTGCAGTGATACACTCGCCAGCTGGGTAGTGATGGGATATTCGATTCATTTTCGATTCATTTGCTTCCGTTCACGTTACGGAATCTATACAGTGAGCCGATTCACGGCTCATTAGAGTCATCGATCCTATTGCATCTGTGTAGTATGTACAGATAAGACAGCAGCAACAACATTCATTGCTTGCTGCTGCCATCTGGTCTTCATTCTATGAACTGCTTTTTTATGCGTCATCTAATTTTCATATTCAGTGCTATACTTGATTATTATATTACAGCACAAAACTTACATAGTTAATAATAATAATAATTACTGACATAACTCAAATTTTATACAATACCTAATGGTTTTCCACAGTTCTCTGAAAGTCACAACTCTTATATATACTGTATATAGAATTAGATGCAAAATACCTGTGTCAGCAATAAGTAGCCCACATATTAAATATAAATCAATTACGTTGCTTTACGTCGCACCGACACAAATAGGTCTTACGGCGACGAAGGTATAGGAAAGGGCTAGAAGTGGGAAAGAAGCGGCCGTGGTCTTAATTAAGGTACATCACCAGCATGTGCCTGGTGTGAAAATGAGAAACCGCGAGAAACCATCTTAACGGCTGCCGACGGTAGGATTCGAACCCGCCATCCCCTGGAATGCAAGCTTATAACTACGCGACCCTAAAGGCACGGCCAACTAGCTCGGTCATCTTTGAAAATGTCTTTTTCTATCAGCAGCGGACTTTTTAAATCGTCATATTTTGTATAGGCTACACGAGATGTACAGTAGCCCACTGGTTTTCTGATTAAACATCTTTTTATTTAAGCTGTGCCGGGCTGAGTGTCTCAGACGGTTAAGGCGCTGGCCTTCTAAACCCAACGTGGCAGGTTCGATCCTGGCTCAGTCCGGTGGTATTTGAAGGTGCTCAAATACGACAGCCTCGTGTCGGTAGATTTACTGGCACGTAAAAGAACTCCTATTGGACTAAATTCCGGCACCTCGGCGTCTCCGAAGACCGTAAAAGTAGTTAGTGGGAGGTAAAGCAAATAACATTAATTAATTAATTATTTAAGCTGTTGCATCAGTCTGCTCACTTACTCACTATCCACGTACACCGGTGATCTCGTGATTCGATTGTTGAAGTATTTTGCAATGATGCGACATACGAACTGAGAGAATACCGGGCGGTTCTTCCGAATACAAAACAGACAATTTCGAGTGGTCATGAGCATGACTAATAGTCATAGGGTGGGCTAGATAATAATGTTATCGGCTTTACGTCCCACTAACAAATTTTATGGCTTTTGGAGACGCCGAGGTGCCAGAATTTAGTCCCCACAGGAGCTCTTTCACGTGCCAGTAAATCTACCAACACGAGGCTGAGCACCTTCAAATACCAGCGCACTGAGCCAGGATCTAACCTGGCAAGCACTGAATACTGCGAGTCAGCTGGATCGTGTTCCGTGAGCTCGCCGTTCCTGTCAATAGATTCACTGGGACACTTGAATGAATCGATACACTGCTTCGAATCATGCACTCAATAGCCAACACTACAGCTGGCTGCAGCTGAAGATAAAGAACATTTGTATATCTTCATAACTGTAATCTGTTAAGTACTCCTTCATCCATCACAATTGGAGACCACAAGTTCCACTTTCAAGTTCTGTGTTACAGCAGTTCGGAGTTTTAAAAACCATGTGGTATTAAATGAGCGGTTTTAATTGGACTGCTTTACAATATATCGTAGATGATGATGATGATGATGATAATAATAATAATAATAATAATAATAATAATAATAATAATAATAATAATAATAATAATAACGTTGCATATTTAAAATCTTGATTGACCTGCCAATAAGGAAAACGCCAATTTCTAAAGTAGTGCTTGGCAGTCGTATTAAAGGTCAACGAAAGCCACAACCAAAACACGCAATATTTTTATTCAGGTTAGAATTACAGATAAAACATCATTTTAAGTTCCTTCCCCTAGAGCTTCCCTTTAACGCATTCAGGGTCACTCTTATAAACCCAGACCGAAGGCGCGATGGTTTTACTCTGCGCTACGGCAGCTGCCTCAGCCGAACTAATGTCTTGCGCGGCCGCCCTGGCTTAAACATGTATACAATCTTATATGAAATCTTACCTTACAAAAGATGCGGGAATTATCGTCCTTCCTGGGTTATGCAAGGATTGTATCTGGTAACCACATTCTGGCTGACCTGAGTGAGTTCTGCGATTGTAATGTTTCTGATTTCATTCGTAATGTTTTCACTTCCTCCAATTTGTGAGGATTTGTTCGATACCCTACAAGTAAAAATCACACACTGTTAGATCTGGAGAGCGAGGGGGGAAATTAGACCAGCACTGATCACTCGTGTCTGCAAACACTTCCGAGAGTGTAAGAAAGGAATCTGCTGCTGTATGAGCAGGGGCTGAATCTTGTTGAAACCACCCACACTATTTTTCTTTTTCCGTTAACTGTTGGAAGGACGGCGTCAAAATGTCATCTTGGTACCTCTCTGCATTTACTGGTCTTCTCGAAAAAATAGGCCCAATTATTCCTTTTGCACTAACAGCACACAAAGCACCAGATAATGAGGGACTTGATAAACATCATTAGGATTTTTTTACGCACCAATAACGAGAGGTATGACTGTTCACACAACCATTAAGATGAAACCAGAACTTTTACATACAAAAATACGCTGTTGCAATGATAACTGCCTCACCATGTTAACAGCTGGGATACAGACTGGCGACTCATGCTTTCCAGGTCGAACACGTGCAGGCTGCTTGCAAGGTCAAGAACTATGCGCGCGCCTCCCGTACTGCAGCTGCCGTATCGCAGAGTAAAATCGCCGTGCGTTCGGTCTGAGTTTGTAAGAGATACTCTGTATTTGACCAATAAGAACCTTGTTCGTAGTATTTGGCTTTCTAAACGTCTCAACCAAAATAAGCGATATTGTTACCGCAATTTCAAATGAAGAAGTTACAAAATAGTTAAATTTCCTTCAAATAGTACTTCGTATCAACACTTTCAGAATCACTACAAGAAGACATCGCCTGAATTAAAAGTAACTCATTAACACAGATAAACATTAAATAGCACTAGTAACATTAGAAACATAACTACGAACCAACATTATCTTAAAGAAGCGAACCCGCGCGAAATCTCAAAAACTTAACATGTTGCAGACGTGAACATTGGTATTTGGAATATCCATTAAAAATAAGGAAACACGTATCCTTTGGTTTCCGGAAAAAAAACCTTCACGGGGGGAAGGGGGTGAAAGAATTAAAAAATAAGATGAATATTGTTGTATGATAATGTATGTATATACAAAAAAAATTAAAAGATGTTACAAACGTGAAAACTGGTATTTGGAATCTCCATTAAAAATAAAGAAACATGCATTTGGGGGGGGGGGGGTCAACTTGGTAGGAGGGGATGAAAACGGAGATGAATTCCTTTTACGAGGATACATATATCTCAAAAACGGAAGATGTTACAGTCGCGATAATTGGTATTTGGAAGCTCTTTTAAAGAAACGGGTACTGTTTGTTTTGGAAAATTCACTTGAGTGGGGAGTGTGAACGGAAGTAAAAAATTGAATTCTTTTTCTGGAGAAACTTATATCTCAAAGCTGAAGGATAGAGACGTGGAAATTGGTATTTGGAATCTCCTTTGAAATCAAAGAAACGCGCAGTTATTGGGTGGGGGGAAACCAACTTAACCGGGCGGTGGTGGAGTTCAAAAGAGTTGAATTCTTTTCATGAGGATACTTATATCTAAAGAACTGAAGATGTTACAGACATGAAAATTTTATTTGGAATTTTCTTTCAAAGTAAAGAAACACGTAATCTTTTGTCTTTGGAAAATCCCCTTAAGGGGGTGTATTAATAGAAAAATTAGATGAATACTTTGTATGAGGATACTTACACTGTATCTCAAAAACTAAAGATGTTACAGACGTGAAAAGTAGTATATGGAATCTCCTTTAAAAATAAAGTAACACGCATTTGGAGGGGGGGGGGGGGGGGTGGTAATCACTTGGGGGCGGTGGCGGTGAAAAAAGTACTTTAATTTCTTTTTATGAGGATACATATGTCTCAGAAATGGAGGTGTTACAGTCGCGATAATTGTCATTTGGAAGCTCTTTTATAAATAAAGAAACGCTTTTTTTTTTTGTTTTAGTAAAGTTCACTTAAGGGGAGAGGATGAGAGGAAGTGAAAAAATTTAATTATTTTTATGGAGAAACTTAGATATCAAAAACTTAAGGTTACACACGTGAAAATTTGTATTTGGAATCTCCTTTAAAAATGAAGAAACACGCATTTTTTGGAGGGGAGAATCAATTTAATGGGATGGGGTGAAAAAGGAGTTGAATTTTTTTATGAGGATACTTATATCTCAAAAATGAAGATGTTAGAGGCATGAACATTTGTATTTGTAATCTTCTTTCAAAGTAAAGAAACACGTGTTCTTTTGTCTACGGAAAATCCACTTAAGGGGGATGAATGAATTGAAAAATTAGTTGAATTCTTTGTATGAGGATACTTATATCTCGAAAGCTAAAGATGTCAAATACGTGAAAATTTGTATGTGTGGGGGTTGAAAATAAGTAAATAAAGAGCTGAAATATGTTTATGAGGATACTTTATCTTAAAAACTGAAGCTGTTACAGGCGTGAATGTTGGTATTTTCAGTTTCCTTTCAAAATAAAGAAACATGTATATTTTGGTTTTCGGAAAGTCCACTTAAGGCGGGAGAGGGGTGGAAAGAAGTGAAGAAGAAGAAGAAGAAGAAGAAGAAGAAGAAGAAGTTGAATTATTCTTATGAGTATACTTTTATCTCAAAAACTGAAGATGTTGCAGACGTACTGACATGAAAACTGGTATTTGGAATCTCCTTTAAAAATAATGAAACACGTATTTTTTTGGTTTCGGAAAATCCAGTTAAAGGGCTGAAAAGAATTGGAAAAACGTCTGAATTTTTAAAATGAGTACCGGTATATCTAGATTATATGTAAAAAACTTAACATGTTAGAGACAAGAAACTTGGTATTTGGAAAGCCCTTTAAAAATACAGGAAACTATACCTTTTTGTTTTCGGAGAATTCACTTAACAGGGGGTGAAAAGAATTGAAAAATAGTTGAATTTTTTATGAGGATACTTATATCTTATAAACTGAAGATGCTACAGACGTGAAAATTGGTACTTGGAATCTCCTTTAAAAATAAAGAAAATATATTTTTGTTTTCGGAAAATACACTTAGATGGAGGTGAGGGTGGGGGAAGAACTAAACAAGGGGTTGAATTCTTTTTATGGGGATACTTATGTATATCTCAAAAATTGAAGATGTTACAGATGTGGGGATATGTATTTGGAATCTCCTTTAAAAATAAGAATACGTGTATTTATATTTTCGACTTGTGCAGTTCTATGTCGCATGGTCGTCTTAGCCCCAAAAGGTAATACCACAAACATGGTTTACAAAGAATTTCTGCTGTAAATGAAACTCAGTTTTTGGGTGAGTTTTTATCCTTTAGGAATTTTCAGATAATGTCTTAGTACAATGATGAGGAACGATTACTTTGATCAAATCTCGAAATCCACGCGAGCGAAGCCGCGGGTAATTGCTAGTACGTGATAAAAACCTGAAGCAGACTCTGGTCTTCTTTCATACAGTCCCTTATTTTACAGCTATATATTTAGAATTAGAAACTTGAAAATAGGTACAATGAGTATGATATCAAAATTAGCCTTTCCAAGACTAAATTGATATCAGTAGAGAAGAAACCTAAGGGAACTGTTTGCCAGGTTGGGAATAAGAACTGGAACAGGGAGATCATTTCAAGTATATACGATGTGTATTCTCCAGGGATGGTAGTATAGTAAGTGACATTGAATCTAGGTGCAGCAAAGGTGATGCAGTCAGCTCACAGTTGCGATCAGTGGTATTCTGTAAAAAAAGAAGTTAGCTCAAGGACGCAACTATATTTACAACGGTCTATTTTCAGACCAACTTTGCTCAACGGGAGTGAAAGCTGTGTTGATTCAGGATATCTTATTCATAAGTTAGAAATAACGGACATGAAAATAGTGAGAATGATCGCTGATACAAACAGCTGGGAACAATGACAGGAGGGTACGAGGAATGAGGATATAAAGGCTAAATTAGGAATGAACTCGGTTGATGAAGCTATACGCATAAACCTGCATGGATAATGAAGTCATGTGAGGTGAATAGATGAGGATACATTACCTAAGAATAAGATGGACTTGGTCATGGAGGGAAAGAGAATTAGAGGGAGACCAAAACGATGATGGTTAGGCTCAGTTTCTAATGGTTTAAAGATAAGAGGTATAGAACTAAACTAGGCCACAGTGCTAGTTACAAATACAGGATTGTGGAGGCGGTTAGTAAATTAACAGAGGTTTGGAGACTGAACGCTGAAAGGCATAACACTCTGTAATGACGAGGTATGTATGTATGTATGTATGTATGTATGTATGTATGTATGTATGTATGTATGTATGTATGTATGTATGTATGTATGTATGTATGTATGTATGTATGTATGTATGTATGTATGTATGTATGTATGGTAAAAATTCGTAAAATAGTGCAAATCATACGTTATCCTTTCAGGAGGGGAATTCTTTGACGAGAACACCCACTACCTTTCGCAATGAATTCGAACCCTGCAGGCAAGCATCTGGTGTCTTTAATATGGCCTGATGCCTTGTGTCGTAAATGTGTTCTTATAATGATCTAATTCACTCATATAGGATCAGCAGTGGCCTTAGGAGCGAATCCTATGCCTCATCTCTTTTCATTGAGCTAATTCAAGTTCCTTTGCCGTGTTGTGATGGCAAGATGATGTTATCCCTCTGGAATACATTTCACATTGTAGCCAGTCCTCACATCTATATGAATTCATGTGGTAAATTTTCCGCACATGTCATGTCTGTTTATTTAAGCGTTGTAATAAGAGTTCCCCTCAAGGGTCAGAATATCACTGTATGGACTTTGTATGGGAAAAAATGTGTCTCTTGGTATTTCTGTTTGTGCAAGCAATATGTGGGAATTATTTTTATGAACTTGTATGTCCCGAGAGTATCAGGCTTGTTTTGTGCGGGAGATTCCACGCGTAGTATCATCCTCACTCGGCATATCTCTTTAAAATAGACTGCATAAAAGAAAATAACTCTATTCCCACTGAATCACTGCAGATTATTTTTCTATTAATCTGCGAATGAAATATAAAGGAGGTGTGATAGCCGGGCGGCATTTTTACTGGTTTATCACCCAGACCGAAGTTCGATTCCCGGCCACTGTATGTGAAATTTGTCCTGTGACTATGTTCACAATATCAACAGTTACGTAAAATTACAAGCCTCCTTGAAATATAGGGCAGCCACAGTCATCTAGCGCAGGGGTTTCCAAATTGTAAGGGCTCGAGGGCCACATGAACGCGGGCGGTACTTTAATAATAGACCAATTTTCGTAAAATTCCGAAAAAGAACAGAGGTATCAGTATGAAATAATATGCATTGTTTAATTGAAACGAAGGTTTAATTATTTTAATTGCTTAAAACACTATTTTACAATCTCATAAAAGAGTGAAATTTTAAAAAAGAATCACTGTTATACCCAGGACAATTGAATTTGGAAGAAGAGCGCCCAACATTGTCAGTCAGTATCAACCAATGTTTGACAAATGACATTTTTTTTTTTTAATACCGAAAGACAAACTGAAATTAATAATTTAATCAAAACAAAACTCAAAGAGGACAATTTAAAGGAGTAGTGTGAACGGAATAATGATATATAGTTGTAAGAGCCTAAAATCCCAGCGTTGTACTTCCAGGAGTACCTCCCTGAATATTTCTTCGAGTGTGCAGCACTGTGTACCAATGAGAGATAATTGAAACATCTTCTTAAACCAGTGGTAGTTAAAATATTTCCTGGTATTCATTGCATGCTACGTTGCATAAAATATCCACAGTGAGGTTGGCATGGACAGGAATTGCTATGGATCCCATAGACATTTTTATAATGGTTAAGACCTAGCTCTGGCATTTGCGAGTGCTTATTTTCCGCCGTAGTTTGGATTTTAATTTTTATAAATATAAAAATAATATATGCAGCCCAAGTGAATATTTAAAAAAGAGGAAGTAATATTAAAGAATGAATTAGTTCGGACTTGGGTCTTTAAAGGCTACAAAAGTTAACTTAATACAATTTTGTACGAGCTATGAGATATTATTTTGTAAATTTCCTTCATATGTCTGAAGATATTTTTACAGCCTCGCGGACCGCAAAATATGGCTTCGCGGGCCAACATTTCGAAACCCCTGGTCTAGCGGCTTTCAGGGAATCCCATCTAGACACTAAAGGACCCTGTTATGTATGATACGTCATGTGCTTTATATTTTTCTGGATCAGACAATTAGTGTAACCCTTTGTATCATACATGATGCATCCTACGTTTTTATGCTTGTAATTGTTGGGTATTCTTCTTTGCAAGGTATAGAAGTTGCACGTTGTAAATGTCAAAACTTGGTATAGTCCCGGACGTAACATATATGATACAACAAAAAATAACCCTATAACCCCTCTCCAAAATATTCCAAAAGTACTGTTTTTACAGTTATGTCATATTTTTCCCTTAAGATCAAACTGAACACAAACGGACTGAAGTTAATGTCAAAATCTCCCCCACAGGCCCAAAACAGGGAAATATTATATTAGGAAACGAAGTCTTAAAGAAAGTAGATGAATATTGTTACTTGGGTTGTTGAATGACTAATGATGGCAGAAGGAAGGAGGACATAAAATGCAGACTAGCACAAGCAGGGAAGTTCTTTCTTAACCCTCAAGCACATGCGCCAAATCTTAGGACGCAGACACACGCGCGGGGGTGCTTTCCACCCCACATATCATTGTATTGCAAAATATGAATTACTGTATTAATTGGATATTTTAAGATAGATTATGTAAGAATGACTCTTTCTGCGGGGATCCAGACAGAAAGATAAAAGAGTGGGGAGAGCACAGGAATGTTATTTGTACATTTCACTAGGAAATAAAATGACCTGGGGTGGATTCCACCCCATACGCGTGTGTTTGAGGGTTAAGAAAAGAAATTGGTACACTTGGAAGATTAATATAGGAATTAGAAGGAAGTTTCTGAAGACTGTCGTCTGGAGCGTGGCATTGTATGGAACTGAAACATGGATGATAACTACCTAAGAAAGAATATAGAACCTGTTGAAATGTGGTGTTACAAAAGAATGCTGAAGGAGAGATGGGTAGATCGAATCATGAATGAAGAGGTGCTGAATAGAATTGGTGAGATGAGAACAATTTGGCGAAATTTGACCACAAGAAGAGATAAATGATAGGACACATCTTCAGACACCCAGGACTTGTTCAGGTAGTTTTTGAGGGAATTGTAGGCGGTAAAAACGGCAGGTGTAGACCAAGGTATGAATATAACAGTTAATAATGAAAATGTATGTTGAGCAAGCCCTCTGAAGAGACTTTCATTTCCATCTGCTTTTCGGATCCTAAAGTTGTAAAATCTTGGGACACCTTAAAACCTAGAATTCCTTCGAGTTAATGTCCAACAGTCGGGGCCCATCATGGTCAGAATTGTTTCCTTCTTGAACTGCAGTAAATCTATCGGGATTTGCAATTTTTTTCACACTCACTTCATTCATTGTTCTCAGCTTCAGGAGATACTTCAAAAGAATCGTCATGCTTTCATTTATAGCACACCGTCTACAGAATAATTAGTTGTTTTACTAATTTCACTTATCTAACTTGCGAACCACGTGCACCCCTTGCTCCTGCTAAATAACTCTGAACTCGCTTGCCTCGGGAGCACAAAAAAAGGGTTTATGCTTTTCATATTATAAAAATTAAGAATGCAGTTGAATTGAAACATACATTAACCCCAGATTACCTATGACGGTTAGGTATTTACTAGTTGTTTGCTGCTATGTTGGTATTATTGATGCCGTTAGATTGTCCTTGACAAGAACAGTTCGTTTGCAGAAGGGTGAGAAAACTAACCCCCCACTCGATTATATTCCAATAGCCAAAAATGTGTGAGGATAGGAAGGGGCAAGACAAAGATTATCTCTTGTTTTTATTTAACTCTGAACTGACGACACGATATAGTTAATAGAACAAGAATTATAATTTTAAAACGACAGTTTACAGAAACAAGTGCTCGCACGCATGATAGCTATTGAAACGTAACAAAAGCGGACAAACAAGCTTGATTTTAAGCCATAAGCCAACACTTCAAGGAAATGCGATGGAAATATTCCGAATAATATCCCATTCATTCTTTTGTTTCATTCGAGAAAAAGTGCCAGAACTGCGTTCCGTTGCGTACCGACACACAAAAAAAGCACTGGCAGTATCTCTGTATTAAGTGAGGATGAGAGCCAGAGATACAACTGTTTAGAATGATTTTATCCGGCAGGCACCTCAAGGGAACAGACCGACTCGCCGGTATAGTGAAGAGAAGGAACAAGACAAGAACGCTTCATTGTGTAAGTTGGGGTACACTGAAAATACTTGCTGCCAGCTGTGTGCACGCACACACTAGCAACTTCATTCGTCGACCATGGAATACGCAGACCTTAAGACTTCTTGCCTGCTACTGTGGAAGAGAACTTAACAACACAACATTCATCTTCCAGTCAAGTAGGGTTCACCCTCCACCAACAGCGTCTCTCCACAAAAACAAGATACGTATTACTTCAGTGGTCTCAAAAGTCTACGTCACGAAGTACGGGTACCTTGCAGAATTAACATGGTACGCGATCAAGAGGTCAAAATTGTCCAATAGATGTTAATAATAATAATAATAATAATTGTTAGAATTTGCTTTACGTCGCACCGACACAAATAGGTCTTACGGCGACGATGGGAAAGGAAAGGCCTAGGAGTGGGAAGGAAGCGGCCATGGCCGTAATTAAGGTACAGCCTGGTGCGAAAATGGGAAACCATGGAAAACCATCTTCCGGGCTGCCGAATGTGGTGTTCAAACCCATTATCTCCCGGATGCAAGCGCACATGATAATAATAATAATAATAATAATAATAATAATAATAATAATAATAATAATAATAATAATAATAATAATAATAATAATAATAATAATAATAATAATAATAATTGTTACCGTGTTTTGGTGGATCAGCAGAGGTGAAAGAAGGTGCGGGCTGGAATGGGTCTAACTACAAGTTCGAAAGATGAATTAAAATTTCAACAAAGGTTATATTTTCAAAACTTAACAGTGGTGACATAGAATTTGAAAACATAACAAGTCAACAACAAGTTAAAATCAGGTACAAAGAAATTATAAGTGTTAGGGGATACTGTAATTACAAGATCTGGGCTTTGAGCCCCACAATTACAATCCTTGAGCTATTAGCCCAACTTTACCAAGGTACAAAATTGAACAAAGGGGCAGAAAACCCCATCATGCCAAGGAGCACTTGCCCCTAATTACAATGTTAAGCCTCCTAGAGGCACACAGAGATCGAGTTTAGGAAAGAGCAGACCCGCTCTCAATTTTACAAGCCTATCAAAGGCCACAACAAACTTCACTCCTAACTGCCCTCAAGGCACACATATAATGGTACAGGGGTACCTCGTACCCAATCTACTGGGCCTTCTCAGAAAGGAAAACAAAACGAGTTAAATAAATGGCCCAAAATACAAACTTGAATGGATGCGATTACTTGCACTCCTACACTAAAGTTTTTTTTATATTTTAAAACCTATGTGGCGCGAGGCCGAAACACAGGGGCTAATCCCAAGCTAAGGAGGTGACCCGTGTGAGAAAACTTTAATATGTTAAGGAAGAGAAGAAACGGTTATAAAAACGAAGTCACCTCAATTTCAAAATGAAGGGGAGTTCGAGAGGGTAAAGCACTCTCTATCCCCGCTTTACAGTAAAAGAGATTTGTAGATTTTACATAGACAGAAAAGGAATTTACATTTTAAAAGGTAGGTTACATACTAGTCCGCCTCTGTGGTGTAGTGGTTAGCGTGATTAGCTGCCACCCCCGGAGGTCCGGGTTCGATTCCCGGCTCTGCCACGAAATTTGAAAAGTGGTACGAGGGCTGGAACGGGGTCCACTCAGCCTCGGGAGGTCAACTGAGTAGAGGTGGGTTCGATTCCCACCTCAGCCATCCTGGAAGTGGTTTTCCGTGGTTTCCCACTTCTCCTCCAGGCGAATGCCGGGATGGTACCTAACTTAAGGCCACGGCCGCTTCCTTCCCTCTTCCTTGCCTATCCCTTCCAATCTTCCCATCCCTCCACAAGGCCCCTGTTCAGCATAGCAGGTGAGGCCGCCTGGGCGAGGTACTGGTCATACTCCCCAGTTGTATCCCCCGACCAAGAGTCTGAAGCTCCAGGACACTGCCCTAGAGGCGGTAGAGGTGGGATCCCTCGCTACGTCCGAGGGAAAAACCGAACCTGGAGGGTAAACAGATGATGATGATGATGATGAGGTTACATACTAAAGGTTTCGAACCCTCCCCGAGAGTTAAACTGCTGAGCTAGCAAGAAATGAAGATGTTAAACGGCCATTACCTTGTTGAAGAGCTGCTGCTTGAAGAAAGAGGCGCTTCCCGCCCCCTGCTACATATCCACACATTGAGTTAGATGTTATACTAGTGGCCCCGAGACAAGAAAATCAGCAGTTTTATACCCTCGTGGAGAATTCGAGACCTTTCAAGAATAAGTAGACACACCCTCTCAATTTTATTGGGTCGCTAAAAGTTATACATCAACATCGAAGAAGAAAGACACTATTGGTCAAAAATTAATTACAGAAATTAGTGATTGGTTAAATTCAAAACAGGCGGAAAGAAAGGATTAATGTTGCCAATCCACAAACCACAGAACAAAATTTAGTAAAAACAAAACTTAGGAATACAAAATCTCTTCAGGAGAGTACATTCCATTACAACAGAGTGTATTACCATAGTTTTTGGTAGAGACATCTGTTAGAGAATGTCCACACTTCTTGATCCATGAAAAACAAAAGCAAATCAAAAACACCCAGTGACATCTTCTGATAAACCGTAGAATTAGTTCAGTAGTAAAGTTCAGAGCTTCTCCTGTAGAGGAGTTTCAATTGGCGCGAGATATGAACTTGCGTCGTGGAGGTGTACCGCCCGGTACAATAATAATAATAATAATAATAATAATAATAATAATAATAATAATAATAATAATAATAATAATAATAATATTAATAATAATAATAAATAGGGTCGATGACCTTTGATGTTAGGCCAGTTTAAAGAACAAGCATCATCATCATCATCATCATCATCAATAATAAAATATCGATGTCGTTACATTGAGATAGTGTTGATGGTTGTATTATTATTAATATTATTATTATGTGTCCAACTCCTTGGGTGAATGGTCAGCATTGAGGCCTTTCTGTTCAGAAGGTCCCGGGCTCGATTTCAGGCTGGGTTGGGGAATTTAATTGCATCTGATTAGTTCTTCTCTCTCGAGGACTGCTTGTTTGTGTTTGTCTTAACACTTTCCTCTTCATATTCAGACAACACACCACACTACAAACCACCTCGAAAACACACAGTAGTGATTACATCCCTCGACATGGGGTTGGAGTCAGGAAGAACATCCGGCCATAAAACAGGGCCAAATTAACATGTGCGCCATAGCTGGCACCCGCGACTCCGCACATGTGGAGAAAAGCGGTAGATTATTATTATTATTATTATTATTATTATTATTATTATTATTATTATTATTATTATTATTATTATTATTATTATTATTTCTGGTTCTATGGCTTAGTGGTCAGCGTAGTCGACTTTGATTCCAGGTACGATTCCTGGCCGGATAGGAGATGTTAACCTTAAATTATTTCCCTGGCTCGGGGAATGGGTGTTTGTACTGTTCCTAACATTCCTCCAACTGGCACACCACAACACTATCCTCCACTACAAAAACACGCAGTTCCCAGACACGCCAGATGCCACCCACCCTCGTTGGAGGGTCGGCCGTACAAGGGTAGCACCAGGCTAGGAATAGTCACACGAAAATATGTACCGTAGTTATTATTATTATTATTATTATTATTATTATTATTATTATTATTATTATTATTATTATTATTATTATTATTATTATTATCGTATTATTATTATGATTATTATTATTATTACTATTATTAAAATTTGACAGTCGTATTAGCACACATTTTTTGATTCAGAAGCGGTTTTCATAGGCGTGACGTCGAGATAAAATTCAGCAATAATGAAATAAACTGTAAAATAAATAAGAGAAACGAATGATAGAGACTGTTAGAACCGAACGCTAGACCTTAAAAAGTTGTGTGTATGATGTAATATTCCATTCGAAGGTACATAGGAAGAACTGGGCAGACACTAATATAGCGATACCAAGAGCACTTTAAGGCTATACAACAGATATTCAACTTCCGGAGAACTTGTTTTCGATAACAACCTATTTTTCAAGGTATTGAAAATATCGTGAAGTTAATGTTTAAAGGCATGGTTTAGAATGAAATATCCGTGAAAGTATTGAAATAGTTATTGCGCAGAAAATGGAACCTAGTAAGAATTTTGAACGAAACCGCTTTTATTCTCCGGGCCACCTTTTGAGCAGACTAAAGTGAAAGAGAGCTACTTTCGTTCTCGTTACTTCCAACTTATGAAGAAGGTGCTCTGAGTCCACCCACCTATCACTCACGTACAGCGAACTTGGTCTGAAAACAAACCCATGTAAAGAGAGGGCTTATTTCGTTTACGCACTATGCTACCATTCTAGGAGAATACGCATCCCAGGTACTTGAAACGATCCACGTCTTTAAGTTTTATTTTCCCCACCTGACATTGAATTAGCTCCATTAGATGCGGGCTTTCAGGAACAAGTCTTCGGCATTGCAAGTTGTTTAATACATTTGCAGGAAAATTACTTCCTCTCTTCTCTTCGATACCTTTCAATGAATGGTCGATGTAAACTGTTTACTTGTTACAAGACCGAGCTCGATAGCTGCAGTCGCTTAAGTGCGGCCAGTATCCAGTATTCAGGATATAGCGGGTTCGAACCACACTGTCAGCAGCCCTGAAGATGGTTTCCCGTGGTTTCCTATTTTCACACCAGGCAAATGCTGGGGCTGTACCTTAATTAAGGGCACAGCCTCTTCCTTCCCACTCCTCGCCCTTTCCTGTTCCATCGTCGCCATAAAACCTGTCTGTATCGGTGCGACCTACAGCAACTAGTAAAAGAATAAAATAAAAAATGCTTTTATTAGTGGCGAAGTTAAGGCTCACGGCCCTCTCTTACGCTTAAACACTTTACTGTGCAGTAAAATGTAAGAGAAACATTAAGTAAGTTATAAACATCCATTTGGAATACAAATCTATATATATAAAATAAGAGTTTTGTCTGTACATTGCTCAGAATTTGAAAAGAATGCTATTTTTGTATCGGTCATGTTCACAATAACAAGAAAATGCATTTTTTACATTTCCGTAATTTCTGTCTGTCTGTCTGTCTCTGTACACGCATCACGAGAAAACGGTTGAAGAGAATTTAATGAAAATCGGAATGTAAAGTCGGGTGATGAACCGCTACAATCTAGGCTATAAATTATTTTAATCACGCTGAGTGAAATGGTAGTTTAGGGGAAGCCTGAAATTTAATTCTCAAATATTTATTGTATTAGTGGTCTTATCTTCACGAAAATTAGTATGCAAAGTCGGGGAATAGGTCGCTATAATCTAGGCTATCAATAATGTTATTCACACTGAGTGAAATGGTAGTTTAGGGGAAGGCCTGAAATGTAATCCATATACAGAGTGAAGCGAAATTCGCGCACTCGGGCGTTGCAGTGCGACTCCCTACATGCCAGCAATAAAAAAATGTCTTTCACAAAAGTTCGTCCTGCGAGTATATCAGGCAGAGAAAGGACGTTGAATAGTGGCAACCTGGCAACACTGTAACCACATGTACGGTAAGTACCTCTGTCAGCATCATATATCCGTGCTGAGCAGTTGGTGCATTGGATAGGGTTTTGGGTTGGCATGCAGGTGGTAGAGGGTTCGATCCTGGGTTAAGGCGCAATTTTTTGTTTACTAATTTCCATCGGACATTACATATTGTAATACAGTAAGACACCGTACCTTAGGTCTCATGTATCCTACATTTACAACATTTTGTAACGCTGAACACAACAAATGTCCGCCTCTGTGGTGTAGTGGTTAGTGTGATTAGCTGCCACCCCCCGAGGTCCGAGTTCGATTCCCGGCTCTGCCACGAAATTTGAAAAGTGGTACGAGGGCTGGAACGGGGTCCACTCAGCCTCGGGAGGTCAACTGAGTAGAGGTGGGTTCGACTCCCACCTCAGCCATCCTGGAAGTGGTTTTCCGTGGTTTCCCACTTCTCCTCCAGGCGAATGCCGGGATGGTACCTAACTTAAGGCCACGGCCGCTTCCTTCCCTCTTCCTTGCCTATCCCTTCCAATCTTCCCATCCCTCCACAAGGCCCCTGTTCAGCATAGCAGGTGAGGCCGCCTGGGCGAGGTACTGGTCATACTCCCCAGTTGTATCCCCGACCAAGAGTCTGAAGCTCTAGGACACTGCCCTTGAGGCGGTAGAGGTGGGATCCCTCGCTGAGTCCGAGGGAAAAGCCGAACCTAGAGGGTAAACAGATGATGATGATGATGATGATGATGATGAACACAACAAATACCTTGCTAGGCCTACTGGTAACGTAAGCCCTTACGAAATACAATGGACTTGAACGAGGCAAGAATAACAGTTGCTACTATTCTATGAGATCGTTGGAGGACGGTAGAAAGAAAACAGGTTTCGCATTTAGTATATGAATTTCTGCGAATAATTTCACGCCCACGACGTGGAAAGGACGTCTTTCAAAGCTGACCAAGGGAAACGATTGTTCGTACATTTGTAGGATCGTAGTATGTAAGTGCAAAGGGTTTCTAGAGGACCCGCTGCAATGGCTGTTGACGATTAAGTTGCCAGATACCATACCACCTGGACTACATTTATGATATAAAAAAAAATACGCTTCAACCCAGGATCGACCCCTCGACCTCCTGAATGCTAACCCAAAACTGTAACCACTGCACCAACTGTACAGCACAAACAATACGTGCTGACAGAGGTAGTTACCCTACATGTGGTTACAGTGTTGCCAGATTGCCACTCTTCAACGCCCTTTTTCTGCCGGATATACTCGAAGGACGAACTTTTGTGAGAGACATTTTTTTATTGCTGGCATGTGAGCAGTCGCGCTGCGACGCCTGAGTGCGCGAATTTCGCTTCATCCTGTATATAAATTAAGAGTTTTGTCTGTACATTGCTTATAATTTGAAAATAATGGTATTTCTGTATCGGTCATGTTCACAATAGCAAGAAAATGCATTGTTTACTTTTCCGTAATTTCTGTCTGTCTGTCTGTCTGTCTGTCTGTCTGTACACGCATCACGAGAAAACGATTGAAGAGAATTTAATGAAAATCGGAATGTAAAGTCGGGTGATTAACCGCTACAATCTAGGCTATAAGTTATTTTGATCACGCTGAGTGAAATGATAGTTCAGGGGAAGGCCTGAAATTTAATTCTCAAATATTTATGTTATTAGTGGTCGTGCCTTAATGAAAATCAGTAGACAAACATTGGAAATAAGTCGCTACAATATAGGCTATACACGCTGAGAAAAATGGTAGTTTAGGGGAAGGCCTAAAATTTAATTGTCAAACATTTATTGTATTAGTGGTCGTATCTTCTCGAAAATTGGTATGCAAAGTCTGGGAATAGGTCACTATAATCTAGGCTATCAATAATGTAATTCACACTGAGTGAAATGGTAGTTTAGGGGAAGGCCTGAAATGTAATCTATATATAAAATAAGTGTTTTGCCTGTACATTGCTCAGAATTTGAAATGAATGGTATTTCTGTATCTGTCATGTCTACAGTAACAAGGAAATGCATTTTTTTACTTTCCCGTAATTTCTGTCTGTCCATCTATATGTATGTATGTACACGCATCAAGAGGAAACGGCTGAAGAGAATTTAATGAAAATCGTCATGTAATGTCGGGTGATGATCCACTACAATCTAGGCTATAAATTATTTTATTCACGCTGAGTGAAATGGTAGTTTAGGGGAAGGCCTGAAATGTAATTCTCAAATAAGTTATTTATGTCATTAGTGGTCGTATAGATAAATCTATATATATCAATCTCACAGCTGCGCGCCCCTAACCACACGGCCAACTCGCCTGGTCGTACCGACTGAAACAGCCTGCCTGTATATTGGCGGGAAGTAGCATGCCATTCCTCTGGTTCATACATTTTCTGATATATCTGGTTTGTAACACATTGGTTCATCATAGTATTCGAGCTATTCAATCCCTACTCGGAGGCACTGATTGGAATGAGTAGTGTGCATGTTTAACGGAATAATGACAGAGGAGTGTTCACGGCATTCTGCGACCTGGTGATTCCAGCTCTGGAACTTCGGACTCTTAGATCGGCACCGTAGTACTGTTCGTTGAAAGTGAGAAAGTTTGCGGTGTTTCATTTGATCGAGTATTTTATATGATAACATTGCTTTCAATCGCTACATTCCTACTGACGTTTTTGTAATGACCTATGTTGGATTAAGTTAGGAAAACCACCAAGTCAGTCTTTCTGAGAATCCCGTAGCGAAGCACGGGTACATCAGCTAGTTTAATATACAGAGTGGTCGGACGTAACTTGAACCGGATATATGGGCGTTAGAGTGTTGGGCATACTGATCAATAATTTGAAAAACAAAATCGATATCTCGCGCCGTTATCATATTATCAGGTGCTGAAGTTAGCCAATCAGATCACTTCGCGGGCGAATTCAAATGGGCTTTGCGAGGCGCTGTTGCTAAATTTGCTCGTGGCTTTAGACCGACTTGAGAGCCATGCCGAGATGTCAGCATCAAACACCTGGTAGGTTTCAGTCGGTGTCACCGAAGCGTATTTACTATGGCGTAATATCCGGCTCCATGTCTAAATGGTTAGCGCGCTGGCCTTTGGTCACAGGGGTCCCGGGTTCGAATCCCGGCAGGGTCGGGAATTTTAACCTTAATTAGTTAATTTCGCTGGCACGGGGACTGGGTGTATGTGTCGTCTTCATCATCATTTTATCCTCATCACGACTTGCAGGTCGCCTACGGGCGTTAAATGGAAAGACCTGCATCTAGCGAGCGGAACTTTTCCTCGGACACTCCCGTCACTAAAAACCATACGCCATTTCATTTTATGGCGTAATTCTGTCAACTCGGAGCTGTGTGTTTCAATCTCTCCCCTGGCAATGTTGTTTTTTCTTCTATTAGTGCTCTCAAGTCGGTCTTAAACCACCACCACCTCCTCGCAAAGCTCATTTGAATGCGCACGCGAAGCAATGTGATTGACTAACTTCAGCAGCTGATACAGTGACAACGGCGCGGTATAACACATTATTTATCATTTTGACCAACCCTCTAAAACTCACATACGACCGGTGCGACGTAAACAAAATAGCATAACCAGAAAAAAAAAATCCCACGATGGTTTGGCGTTAGAACGGGCACCCGGCCGTAAGACTGAGCCAGGTCCACATGTCCGACACAACTTGCACCCACTACCCCTCCAGGGTGTTACAAAAACAGCAACAGAAAGGGTTTTTTTTCTCTTATCATTTGATTTACACCGCACGGACACATAGGTTTTATGGGGATGATGGGGCAGGAAAGATGTAGGAATGGAAAGGAAGCGGCCGTGGCCTTAATTAAAGAGCAGCCCCAGCATTTGCCTGGTGTGAAAATGGGGAACCATGGAAATCCATCTTCAGGGCTGCCGACAGTGCGTTTCGAACCCACTGAATCCGGGATGCAACGTCACAGCTGCACACCTCTAACCGCACGGCGATCTCGCCCGGCAAGAAAGTGATAATAATATTATGATAATATCATCATCATCATCGTCATCCTCTGAAAAGCTAACCCGATATCTTTTTCCTACTCCCATTGCCATGCAGTCGACTAGTATCCAGATTAGTTTTACAGCTGAAAAGTGTGACAATAAAACTCGATGGACAGAAACCTTTGTCTGCTGAAGTATTAGCTCACATGTTCGTGACAAGGAGTAATGGGCGGCTCGTCCTGTCAAGGGACGGACAGACGTGCTGTTTTACGGAGACGGCCAAGTTCTAGCACCTGCATTATTCACCGTGGAGAAACCAAACTTTGTCGGGTCACGGAATAGGGGAGGTTGGTCACCTACCTGAACAATTAGGACATCTCACGGGAGGAATGTTTTACTCCTTCCATGTTAATTCTCTTAATAAGGTTTGGAGATTAATTTTGCTTGTAACGTCATCTCCTCTTGATTGCTCCAAAACTATAAAATTATGCACTCGTGTTAGTTTTCTTTATTTTGTGTTTAATTGGGTAGTGTTGGTTTTTATGTATGACATTACTTCCGTCATTATTATTATTATTATTATTATTATTATTATTATTATTATTATTATTGCTATTTGCCTTACGTCGCACCGACACAGATATGTCTTATGGCAACGATGGGATAGGAAAGGACTAGGAGTGGGAAGAAAGCGGCCGTGTCCTTAATTAATGTCCAGCCCCAGCATTTGCCTGGTGTGAAATTGGGAAACCACAGAAAACCATCTTCAGGGCTGCCGACAGGGGGGTTCGAACCCGCTATCTTCCGGATGTAAGCTCACAGCTGCGCGGCCATAACCATACGGCCAACTCCACTGGTATTATTATTATTATTATTATTATTATTATTATGCTCGCCTCCATCGGGGGTGTGCCTGAAAAGAGCTGCACCACCTCGGGACGAGGACACGAGTTTACTTTATTATTATTAACCCTGCAACCGAACGCGTATTTTACGCATTCAGACTTAAGCTTTATTTTAAAATCCCCTGTAATCAGTGAAATGGATTATATTAAATACGTGAATATTATATATTTGCTAATTAGAACAGCACTTATTTTTTTGCTATTTGCTTTACGACGCACCGACACAGATAGGTATTTTTTTTTGCTGCCGATAGTGGGATTCGAACCTACTATCTCCCGGATGCAAGCTCACAGCCGCGCGCCTCTACGCGCACGGCCAACTCGCCCGGTCAGATTGGTATTATGGCGATGGTGGGATAGGGAAGGCCTGGGAGTAGGAAGGAAGCGGCCGTGGCCTTAATTAAGGTACAGCCCCAGCATTTGCCTGGTGTTAAATTGGGAAACCACGGAAAACAATCTTCAGGGCTGCCGACAGAGGGATTCGAATCCACTGTCTCCCGGATGCAAGCTCACACCTGCGCGACTCTAACCGCACGGCACACTCGCCCGGTAAAAAACGGCACTTAATCGCTGGTAATGTCTTAAAATAAAAATGCCATATTTTTAAAAAATCAACCTTCTAGTTTTGGTACTTCTATCAGGTTCACTTTGCAAAATTTGGGCACAACTCCAGCATATGGTTTTTGCATACAAATATTTTTCGTTCACTGCAACTAATAGTTAATTTAGACTCTTTGGACAGTCGTTACATATTCCAGACCTGCGACTGACTGGAACTGACTGACTGACTGACTGTATGTTGCAAATACCATTTTTTACGCAATAGAAAGGTGGATTCCTCTGCGTCTTGATGGGATTTCGAGTCTTTCTCACACCCAGAATCTCATTAACACTTCTGTCAACATGAAAATAAGCTCATCTGAAGCACGAAGGGAAAATATACGAGGGTCGAGACATAAGTGATGGCAACTATTTTTTTTCTCGCGAACAGGAGACAACACGGAAAATCTCAGATATGCATTTCGAAATATAGGGCATGTACTTATGCATAGTGCCTGAAGACAAATTCTGACTTCAGGAGATTCTCGTAGGAAACGGACAGAATACAGGCCATTGGAAAACATTGTTTTATTATGGTATAGACAGCAAATACACAAGACTACCTACAAACGACAGGTCTCGACTGGTTACAGACCTTCGAAATAATCACCGAAGGTTTCCACTGTGCGTTGCCAGCGATGGGGCAGGTGCTGAATACTATTCGCTGTATGTGTATCGCTAACGTGTGACACCCCTCTCCGAAATGCTGTTACGATGTCCTCTTTGTTAGCAAACGGTTGTCCACGTAATGGCTTCTTGACTTTGGGGATTAGATCATAGTCACACACCTAATGCTTCCCGCAGCTCTGCATGGCATTGGCGTGCATTTCTGCCGCGAAGAACTGCTGTTTTAATATACGATCGTTGCTCCTGCTTGTTGACTTCCATTTTGTGACGCTCTCACTCACACACTGAACTTGGGGGCATGCTTAGACCCGCACTGTTGTTTACATACACCATCTAGTGGCATCATACAAAAGTACATACCGTACGTTTCCAAATGCATATCTTAGATTTTCCGTGTTGTCTCCTGTTTGCGAGAAAAAAAATAGTTGCCATGACTTATGACTCGACCTCCGTATATTCTGTCACATCATCTTCTACAACGTTTATTTTCATTGTCGTCTAGAGCATCGACGAAATCATAAAGCATATCATGCTCAGGCTTCTATGGTTCTGGTAAAATCTGTTCACCTCTTTCAAGGCAATCGATTTCCAACACTCTTTACACAAAGTACAAAGTTGCCAAGTGTAGACATACGTTTTTGCCGGTATTTGTAGTAAAGAAAACACGTAGTTTTCAAGGGAAAATAATTTTTCGTTTATTCAAAAATTTTTTTTTTTGCTAGGGGCTTTACGTCGCACCGACACAGATAGGTCTTATGGCGACGATAGGAAAGGCCTAGGAGTTGGAAGGAAGCGGCCGTGGCCTTAATTAAGGTACAGCCCCAGCATTTGCCTGGTGTGAAAATGGGAAACCACGGAAAACCATCTTCAGGGCTGCCGATAGTGGGATTCGAACCTACTATCTCCCGGATGCAAGCTCACAGTCGCACGCCTCTACGCGCACGGCTAACTCGCCCGGTATATTCAAAATATTGGCCATCGGCTTCTACACACTTCGCCCATCTTTCAGGTAAGTTATGAATGCCATGCCAGAAAAACTGCTTGTCTTTTGTGTCAAAACCATTCGTCGAGCCATTTTCCGACTTCCTGGAAATTGCTGAAGTGCTGCTCTGCAAGCGCGTGCCCCATTGATGCGAAGTGGTGATAGATGGCGCCAGGTCGGGGCAGTGCGACGGGTACGGAAGGATGTTCCATCCAAGCGATTTCAAGGTGTCCTTCACTGGATTTGCTGTGTGAGACGCCGCATTGTCCTGTAACAACATCACTTTGCCATGTCTTCTGGCCCATTCCAGTCGTATTTCGATCAATGCGTGATTTAAATTAACCATTTGTTGGCGATAGCGTTGTTCATTAACGTTTTCGCCAGGCTTCAAGAGTCTTCGAACGTTTGTGGTCTACCAGAGCGCGCACTGCCTTTCACAATGAAATCACTACGTTTAAATTGTCGAAACCATGTCTCGCATATTCTAATCGATGGAGCGTGTTCGCCATATGTTGTCCGGCTGTATGGCTAAATGGTTAGCGTGCTGGCCTTTGGTCACAGGGGTCCCGGGTTCGATTCCCGGCAGGGTCGGATATTTTAACCATCATTGGTTAATTTCTCTGGCATGGGGGCTGGGTGTATGTGACGTCTTCATCATCATTTCATCTTCATCATGACGCGCAGGTCGCCGAAGGGCGTAAAATCGAAAGACCTGCACCTGGCGAGCCGAACATGTCCTCGGACACTCCCGGCACTAAAAGCCATACGCCATTTCATTTACCATATGTTTCTACCAGCAAACGATGACTTTCCACAGCCTTTTTCTTTGGATTAAAAATGAAAATCTACAGCTTGTTTCCACTCATTCGACCGGGTCCAGGATGGAATGAATGAAGCCCCATCTAGTGGCGAGGATAGGAAATTTGCCGGCTGCCGAAGCCTGTCGCACTCCTCTGGGACAATGATAAATGACTGATAGATGAACTGAAATGATAATGGAGAGTGTTGGTGGAATGAAATATGACAGGGAAAACCGGAGTACTCGGAGAAAAACCTGTCCCACCTCCGCTTTGTCCTGCACAAATCTCACATGGAGTGACTGGGATTTGAACCACGGTATCCAGTGGTGAGAGGCCGGCGCGCTGCCGCCTCAGGCACGGAGACTCCTTTCTTCTTTCGATTAAATAAGAAAATCAATAAACCAAACCAAACCCCATGGCTCTACAGCCCTTGAAGGGCCTTGGCCTACCAAGCGACCGCTGCTCAGCCCGAAGATTCCGAGGTGTCGTGTGGTCAGCACGACGAATCCTCTCGGCCGTTATTCTTGGCTTTCGAGACTGGGGCCGCTACCTCACCGTCAGATAGCTCCTCAATTCTAATCACGTAGGCTGAGTGGACCTCGAACCAGCCCTCAGGTCCAGGTAAAAATCCCTGACCTGGCCGTGAATCGAACCCGGGGCCTCCGGATATGAGGCAGGCACGCTACCCCTACACCACGGGGCCGGCAAGAAAATCAATACCTGCTGCAAATGTTCTTTTTCAGGCGCAAATGTCGATATGATCACTGAACTATACAGCACAGACGTTAGTGTTTGGCGGACTCAACCTGTGTGTGTTGGTAGCTTAATGTCAGACGATCAAACTGACGTGTCAAATTCATACGCTACGTACTGTTCGCTGGCGGCATGTCTTAGTGAACTGAAAAAGACTTATGCATACACCTGGTACATGTTAAAAAAAGTATTAAGAAACAAACTGGCTACAAAGGAATGCAATTTCATTAACCCTACACTGGGGAACTGGATACCCCTATCATATATTTTGATATACAAGCAGTCGTCACTCGTTAGAATAAGCGCACGAGCTGAGAGTGTTCGAAAGTCAAAGCAGTCATGGGGGTAGGAGACTAGAGGTTGCGAACACCAAATGACTGCGAATTAAAAATTCCCTGGGGTACTCAGTGCCCCGGTGTATGGTTCCAGGGTTAATAACTACTACAGCACATCTTTCGGACCTAGCTGTTGATGTGAAAGACCGACATATCAACAGTTGTCCAGGTATGCAAGCGGAAAAGTAATCCGAGTGATGGACACGACTGACTAGCTCAGCTGAAATTGCTCTATACTTTATTAACCAGAGCAGTATACTACTCGGTTCAGTGGCCTAACATATGAAACGTTGCAATAAACCGAACGATGATCATCTCCTGCATTGTGTCTTGTGTGTTTGTGCGCAAGTACTACCGGTAAATGACACCACGATTCGCTGATTAGATATTAATAAAAGTTTTTTTTTTTTTCTAGTTGCTTTACGTCGCACCGACACAGATAGGTCTTATGGCGACGATGGGACAGGGAAGGGCTGGGAGTGGGAGGGAAGCGTCCGTGGCCTTAATTAAGGTACAGCCCCAGCATTTGCCTGGTGTGAAAATGGGAAACCACGGAAAACCATTTTCAGGGCTGCCGACAGTAGGGTTCGAACCTACTATCTCCCGAATACTGGATACTGGCCGCACTTAAGCGACTGCAGCTATCGAGCTCGGTATTAATAAAAGTATAAAGAGTTTTGTGTTCCATGTTTGTTATAACTATGAATGCTCCGCTCTTTAACTACTTGAATTTCAAGCAGAAACGATATTAGCATGTAAAAGGAAAAGGAGAATATTGGATTCATTTAATTTCTTAGTTTGAAACACCAATGGTATTGGAGAAAGTGAAATCCGCGTCATTTTATTTAATACGATAAAGTTCTGTTTATGTTTTAAGATGTTTTTGTATTGAGAAGTCACTGAGATCTGTTTGGCTCTATTGACACATCGAACTCGGAGTTTGAACCTAGTCCGACTTCGTGGCTGGCCTTCAGTCCTCGATGCCGTTGATAATATTCCCGGCCTATTCAAGGGATTTCAACGTTAAATGGTTCACTCTTCGTTATTGCATATTTCTGTGGTGCTTAGTAGTATATGTTGTGTGTAAATGGAGATGTATATTAAGACGATCACAAATACCCAGTCCCCGAGCCAGGAGAATGACCTAAACACTGCTAAAATCCTCGACCCGAAAGCCGTAACGCTAACCATTCAGTCAAGGGGCCCGATAATAATAATAATAATAATAATAATCACCGAGCGAGTTAATCGTGTGGTTTGGGTCTCGTAGCTGTTGAACCTGCGTTCGAGAGATGGTGGGTTCGATGACTTTCCGTGGATTTCCATTTTCACGCCAGGCAAATGCTGGCTGGGACTGTACCTTAATTAAGGCTGCGGCCGCTACCTTGCCAATCCTAGCCCTTTCCCATACTTGCGTCGCCGAAGAGCTTTTGATGTGTTAGTGCGACGTTAAACCACTAATAATAATAATAATAATAATAATAATAATAATAATAATAATAATAATAATTGTTATTTCGTTTACTATAGTCTTTTTTAAATACGCTGGAGTGCTAGTGCCAGTGAATCTACTGAACCTCGCTGTCTTTTGGGACTCATTGCCTTCTTAAATAACATCTGACTAAGCCAAGGTAGACAGCAAAGCTCACAACTCAAGAAATTCTTAAAATAATACTTGTAGGTGAGAATATGTCTCCTCTACAAATAGTAAAGAAAGGTAGAGACAAGTTATTTGACTATCACTATAGGCATAGTAGTTTTATATTAGGGTAATGGAAGGAAGGATTCAAACAAGTAGAGAAAGAGGAAGAACTAGACTAAAATGCGCTTAACATATTAGAGTTCATATGAGGAAATGAGGAAACTAACAGAGCGGAGAGGAGTGGAGGAGGAGAATTTCTGCAAACCAATCTTCGGATTGAGAATTACGAAGAAGATGTCAAGGTCCGATCCCACAACCTTGCGTATAGAATGAGAGCTACAATCACTATGTTATGCGAGATATGATGCTATTTGCTTTTCAAGTGAAGCTGATCAAGGACCTTAGGTAAAGAGATTCAGCTGCCAGGTCAACGACGCCCTGGGAATGTCCCACTCCGCTGTATCAGTTACGGTGTACATACCGATAAGGTGTGGAAATTTTGAGGTATACTCTGCCAATTTCACAAAGGATCTCTTAGTGGCATGGGAATGTATTTCAAGTAATCTTTTATCTGAGCACTGATTGGTAACAGAAAATGGCAACTAACTTTCAGTATGGCTTCTCACGAAGGCAGCGGGGATTGGAATCCCAGCTCATGGATGTGGGATTTTTGAAATGAGGAGTCACGTTTCTATGGTTTGGCTTCCACGTAAAACTGGAGGTCCACAATAGCAACAGTTACGCAGAATTACGAAGTTCCTTATTTTCGTATTTTCTGTATGCTAGAATCTATGCGTAAGCTGAGTCCCATTTAGAGAATACAGATAGATATGGCAATCCTATGCCTTTGCTGGCAGGACCTAGTGTTTACAGTGCCCTATGTCTTCTGGTATGGGCTAGAGCAATTTTGTTACTTTCATTGATCTGTCTCTGTCTTTTCCTTGGCTTTGACAATATGAAAGTGACTGAGGTATGAGTGATGCTAGTAATGCCATTCCTTGTGCAGCTAGTCCCTGCTATGATTGGTGTGAAAACATTGCTCATAGGGTCGGTTGGTGCATGCATTTCAGTGGGCTTGGCAGACTGATATGTAATAGCAACGTCTGGCTCGGTGAGGAAAGCAACGGGAAACTACCTCACTCCTCATTTCCCTAGTACGTCTCTTCAGTGATGCCTAGGCCATCTATGACAGCTGATGGCAGAGCTGTCGAGGATCTAACGAGCCTTAGGGCTGAAGACTGAACATACATACATGGCAATCCTTTAATAGCAATTACCACCCCGTCCGGCTCCATGGCTAAATGGTTAGCGTGCCGGCCTTTGGTCACAGGAGCCATGCGTTCGATTCACGGCAGGGTAGGGAATTTTAACCATAACCATAATTGGTTAATTTCGCTGACACGAAGGCTGGATGTATGTGTCGTCTTCATCATCATTTTCCCTCATCATGACGCGCAGGTCGCCTACGGACGTCAAATCTAAAGACATACATCTGGCGAGCCGAACATGTCGTCGGACAATCCCGCCACAAAAAGCCATGCGTCATTTCATTTTACTTACCAGCCCGAGGACCGGTTGGCAGCATGGCGTAGTTGGTTAAATGCTTACTCCCTATGAGCGAGATCGACTTCTAGCACAGTTGATTGACATTTCAGAGTGCTTAAATCCGAAAGGTGCTCTGCTCGCCCTGCTTAGTACACTCACGCACATTAATGGTGTCGCGACATAAACAATCAACACTGCCCCACTCCAGTACTGAAGAGGAGGGGAACGGAGTGAACAGGTAGTGCTGAATACACAGTGTGTGTATTCCGGCGTTATACTGCAACATTGTAATAAGATGGCTCCTATCCTATCGCAGGTGAATCGAGGCCGTATTATTGGCATGTGGAAGGCTCACATGGTCCCAAGCAATAGCACAAACAATACCATGCAGTCTTAAGACAGTTTGGAGATGGATAGAAATATGGCAAGAACGAGGTGAAGAAGGATTGGTAGACCCGATATAACGCAGCTACAAAATATTCCTAACTAGTATAAAATACCTCCTTTACCTCTCAATACTGTAATTATCAGAGTAGGTTACTTTTTATTTTTTAATGTTAAAATGCTATTTGTTCGGGGCGTCGACCTATAGGGTTCTTTTGCCCCTACTTGCACAATATATGAACCTGCATGTAATTGGAATTGCGGAAGTGTTGAGTGTTGAATGTGAGAAACGTTAAGGACGACACAAACACGCAGTCCCCAGGCCAGGGATATAATCATTTACAATTAAAATCCCCTGACCCTGCCGGGAATCGAACCCGGGGTGGCCGGAAGCGTTGCCCCGTACACCGCGGGGCCGGACGAGTAGGTAACCTAATGCTGTACTTCAATACATCCGTCATTCGATCACAACGAAGTCTTGTAGCGGGCTGTGTGCATGCAGTCCATGCAGCAATGCGTTAAGCGAAAAGATGAGTCATTGTGCCTTCGACACTATCTCTTCACTCCACTGATCTCTATAGTGCTTCACTCCCTTCCCCCATGTTTTGTACTGGGTTGGCCTTCAACACTACCCCTTCACTGTCTCCCCTTCTTTTCAGTACTGGAGTGGGGCAGTGTTGATTGTTTATGTCGGGACACCATTAATGTGCACGTCTGTACGCTTAATTTTTTCCTGCCCCGCGGTATAAAGGGCAATGCGTCCGTCTGTCACCCGGCGGCCCTGGGTTCGATTCCTGCTCGGGTCAGGGTTTTTAATTGTACATGATTAATATCCCTGGCCTGGGTACTGGGTGTTTGTGTCGTCCTAAATCTTCCTTTCCTCACATTCAACACTTTACACTTCCGCAATTTCCAAATACACGCAGGTTCATAACCTATGGTGCAAAGTAGGGGCAAAAGATCTTCTTAGGTCGACGCCCCGAATAAATAGCATTTTAAAAAACGCTTCATTTTGGTGCCGCCTATGCTGTTTCTCAACGTTTGGTGGCGTTATTTGAGGATCCAACCAGCTTTCGAATTGATGACCTAACAGGCAGAGGAAATTGGATATATTCGTTTCAGTATGTTTATCGGCATGTGAAAAAGGGCAGAATTCAGAAGCTGTGGTATGACTCAGACTGTAGTATGAGGGAAAGCATGATTATAGGTATTCATGTCCAGGGTCCAAAGTTTAATCACATTTTGTGGAAAATATGCTTTTTATCACTGTGGGTGATTTGGACAGGAGAGTTTGTCACCTGTGGGATCCCTGCGTAATGCTACAGGAGTTGGTAGAGGAAAAATTATATCGGAAACCAATCAGGCTGAAAATCTCCGACAATGTAAGGTTTTGAATGTTGTAGAGACTTATTAATTAAACTTCTGCACCTATTTCTTTTTTACGTCGCACTGACACAGCAAGGTCTTGTGGGGACGATGGGATAGGACAGGCCTAAGAGTGAGAAGGAAATGGCCGTTGCCTTACTTAAGGTACAGCTCCAGCATTTGTCTGGTGTGAAGATGGGAAACCACGGAAAACTAACTTCAGGGCTGCCAACAGTGGAGTTGGAACCCACTGTCTCCCGGATGCAAGCTCACAGCCGCACGCTTCTAACCGCTTCGCCCAGTCCCAGTCTTTTCCCCAACTACTTGGGATCGGCGCTATATGTGGATTAAGCCCAGTTTTACGGCTAGATACCTTTCCTGACGCCGGCCCTATGGGGAGGGATGTACTCACTGTTGTGTGTTTCTGAGGGGTGGTTGGTAGTGTAGTGTGTTACATGTAAATGAAGATGTGCATTAAGAAGATCACAAACATCCGAGCCGGAGGTATTAACCGCCGCTGTTAAAAATCCTTGGTACGACCAGGAATCGAACCCGGGGCTCTCTGAAGTGAAGGTCATTACACTGACCATTCACCAAGGAGCCCCTAATTATATGTGTTAATTCAGCATCGAGATCGCAGTCATTTTTGTCGGTAGCGAAGCAAGCAAAGCCATGTCTGTACAGGCCATGAAAGCCCTTGAAGGAGTGGGAGGTAAAAGCTTCTACTATTCGTTAACCTCGGCGCTAATAGGGATTGATAAATTAACTCTACGCCCGGCCGCCTCTGCCCTCAGGAAATAACTTGGCATTCAATTTTCATGTAGGCTGAACGATATTCAAGAACATGTACCACTACTGAAGTGGAAATCGCGTTTCTTAATTTTTCGAATTCTTGGCTGGGAATCGAATCCACGCCCGTAGGTGCGAACCGAGCACACCTTTACCACCTCGGCTAGGCAGTGCCATTTGTGGATGCGTGCTCCTAAAGCCACGCTGTTAAAACTTTCATTATATTTTGCTAATGGTTTAATGTCGCATTCACTTATGAAGCTTTCGGTGGCGTTGGGGTGGGACTGGAAAAGTAAAGACCCTGGCTTCATTTAAGGTACAGCCTCTCGGTGTCCAAATGAAAAACCACAGAATTCCATCTTCAGGACTGCCGACGATGGGGCTTGAACTCACCATATACTGAATTAGAATTTCATTCTTTTCACATTTATCTCGCGTCCGCCTCTGTGGTGTAGTGGTTAGTTCGACTACGTGCCACCCCCTGAGGCCCGGGTTCGTTTCCCGGCTCTGGCACAAAATTTGAAACAGTGTCCACTTAGCCTCGGGAGTTCAGCTCTGTATAGGGGGTTGGATTCCTACCTCAGCCATCTTCGAATTGGTTTTCCGTAGTTCCAGCCTTCTCCTCCAAGCAAATGTCAGGATGGTACCTAACTTACGGCCATGGCCGCTACCTTCTTTCTTCATTGTCTGTCCCTTGCAATCTTCCCATCCGCACAAAAGGCCCCTCTTCAGCATAGCAGGTGAGGCCTCCCGGGCGAGGTACTGGTTGTCCGCCCCAGTTGTATCCCCCGACCCAAAGTCTCACGCTCCAGGGCACTGTCCGTGAGGCGGTAGAGGTGGGATCCCTCGCTGAGTCACGGGGAAAAGCCAAACCTGGACGGTAAACGGATTAAGAAAGGAATAATAATTTTATTTCTAAAGTTTCAATATAACGTCATAATACTCGCTACTTCCTACCTGTCTGATTATAATTGGTCACAGTATTTAACTATACGAAAGCAGCTATCGAACTAAGCTTACTGTGAGCAAAGGTTTTCGCTCATTTTCTAGACTTCAAGTTATAAGGTTCCCCTTTTGTATTTACACCGAGGAGTGGGGTATATTGAATGATCCAGCGTCACTTGTTAGATAGCTCTGTTCTCTGCAATATCCCCGGGATAGAGGCAACGGGAATGTGCATTTACAGATGACTGCGTAGCACGACGTGGTTCATTAAATTACAGAAATGGAAGAAATGTAAAAAAAAAGGAAGCCTTGGAGAATTTTTTATAAAGAAGTCACATTCCCCTCCCACACCCCCGTCTCACTCTCTCTCTTTCTACCTACAGTGCTTTTCTTAGGTTCGAAGTACAACGCTTATAAGCGAATTTCCTGGTTCCGCTTCTGTGGTTTCAACGTTATGCTCAGCGAAATAATGAAAACTGTAACTAATTGTGGTCTATACTTCCATTATCTTGTATTTCACTACATTGATTTCATTCATGTGGGATGCAACGTGAATGTTAGATATCTAGGAATAGTACACTAGGCTATCCGTTGCTGTGGCCCATCCCATCTGTCTGGCTTCTTGAAGGTCTCCACCCCACCTTCTCTGCCTGCCTTTCCTTCTCTAACTGTTGCGACTTACATCTATAATATTCTAATCGGTTACTTTTTTCGTAGGCTATGTTTCCAGGTTTTCGCACTCTCTCATCATTCCTAACCTTTTCACGCACACTCAAACATATTTACTTCCTTCGAAAACTGAATTAGCCCTATATGTTACAGTGTGTGTTCTAAAGTCTATCCTTCCTCTCTCACGAAGTTGACTCTGTATATCTTCATTTCTGACCCTATACCCGTCTTATTACAATTTGCTTTACGTCGCTCCGACATAGGAAGGTTTTATGATAAGAATGGGATAGAAAAGTGCAAGGATTGGAAAGGAAGCGGCCGTGGCCTCAATTAAGGTACAGCTTTAGCATTTACCTGGTGTGTAAATGGGAAACCACGGAAAATCATCTTCAGGTCTGCCGACAGTGGGGTTCGAACCCACTGTCTCCTGAATGCAAGCTGATAGCTAACCTCATGGCCAAATTGCTCAGTACCCGTCTTATCATCTACATTCTTCTATGAAATCGCATTTTAAATTCTTGTATTCTCTCTCATTCTTCGTGTATGGTTTATTCTACAATTTTTTCATCCTTGCTTCTGCCATCATTAGTTATTTTACTAATTAATTCGGCCCCTTTAAGATTTAGTTTCCTTGTCTGATATTTGGCGCATTATGTGTCTTCGGGCTACATTCGATTACTCCAGATTTATTTTGGTGGTAGTAGTAGTATTAGTAGTAGTACGACATCATCATCTTCGTTATCATGAACTTCTCCAGGATTGTGTCCATAACCTGAACCGTCACTGTGATGCAGTTGTTTTGATTTATGGTTTCCTAATTGTGATAGTTACAGTTGTTTACCATTCTAAGTACACTGCTTCTCACCATAAAGATACCGTTTAAGTATGTATAATCGCTCAAAAAGAATGAGCGCACGATACTGTACGTTCCTCGCTTTAAATATTTTATCACACGTAATTTTATTATAATGAAAATATAATTCACCTCCCATGTAGATGCATTATATGGTGTTTTTTTCAAATCAATGACAGTTCGCCTAGAAAATACACAACTCTCGTGGCTAACACATTTTTTCTGCTCACTGATATGTGTCGTCATAAATACAGAGCCTGATATCATTTTCTTGGGAAATTCATTGTAAAAATTATTCATTACTATCTTTCTAAACGGATCCTATTCAGCATATTGTTCATTAACCCTCACTGTGATGTACTTGCCTTCATTTATGGTTTCCTAATTGTGCCTGTTACAGTTGTTTATCATTTTAAGTAAACTACTTCTCACCATAAAGATACCGTTTAAGTATGTATAATCGCTCAAAAAGAATGAGTGCATGATACTGTACGTTCCTCGCTTTTAGTATTTCATTACACGTAATTTTATTATAATCAATATATAATTCACCTCCTATGTAGATGCAAACCCTGTGTATACCCACGATATCTTTGATTCTGAGAAAAGTGCACTTGTCAGAAACTTATACAATACAGCGCTCATTCCTTTTTCTTTTTGTTTTGAACGACTGTATAAACCATTAAGTAATAGTGGCAGGTTTCATAATGAAATTCAACAAACCTATATAATATTTTATTTAATGGCCATTTTATCATATTAATTACAGCCTTCTTTATTTCATATAGGGAATCCAGTTGCTTGGACATGCATTAGACACATTTTTCTCTTAATGAATTTCTCGTGAATGATGTGTTATTAAAAACATACTGTTATCCAGAAATTTTTATTGAACTTATGTAGTCAGGTTTGCTACGACCAAGCAGGTGAGAAAAGGGCCTTACTTTATCACTGAATTCATTCTGTGGTCAGGGATTTCAGATAATTTCCATTGCTTATATCAACTTCTTGCACTTTATGTGATTTGTTGACATTCATGTAATTAATTTTATTAATTTCTTTCTTTTCAGGTAAGAACATGGTTTTGGCCTTGTTTTGGCAGATATTTCGGTGGATTACAGTATGAAAGGAAAATCGTCTTCAGGTAGGACCGCTATTTTTGCAGCTGATTATTTTGTACCTAGCAGTGCAAACTATGGAATATTATGGACTAGATTGTTACTGGTCCGAAATATTTTAGATGGAATCTTGAAAGATAATTATGTTACTACCTGATTTGTTCAGCTAGATGATTATCAGAATATTTTTCAATGCCTTTTCAATCCAGGACGAAAACTACATGCAATTTTTATAGATTATACGAAGGCTTTCGATTCAATCAGTCGGAAGTTAATAATGGAGAAACTGCAACACAATTGGTTGGTGGAGAGAACTATCTATTGTGAATTATTCAAAACGTACTGCACGACAACAGCATAATAATCAGTGACGGTATCAATATCTCACGTCCAATTCAACAAACCAACGGAGTACTCCAAGGAGATCCACTGAGCTCTCTGCTGTTCATTACAGCAACACGTGATGTAGTTCAGGCAATAACATCAGATAAGGTACGTCTATATATCTATGCAGATGACTAGCTGATGTACCCGTGCTTCGCTACGGAATATGTCATTGTATACGGAATTCTAGTGTAGGCTACACGTTGTGAGCGAGATTGTATTAAACTGCATAGCTTTTAACGTTACACTAGAAACGCGACGGGAAAGTCACCAAACATCTTTTCTCATATGAAGACTGAGTTAGGGAATTTTCACTGTAATGGCAGACCTGCTTGCATACCATCAGTCACAATCAGGTTGGGGAGTTTCATTATAATGGTAGACGCTCACTCTCCACCTGCCGTTTACATCCTCAGAAAGACTGACTTAGTGGTTTTCCCAACTGAAATGAACATAGGTCATTACAATGATGTCAGTAGGAATGGTGCGATACAAAGCAATGCTATCATATGAAATAGTCGATCAAATGAAACGCCACACATTTTCACACTTTTAACGAACAGGACTACACTGCCGATCTTACAGTCCAAAGTTTCAGAGCTGGAATGAACAAACGCAGACAGCCGTGATTCGGGAACGCTCTTCGTCTATTTTTGGCGGGGAGAGGGTCGAATAGTGGAGACTCTCAGGGCAAAAACTATGCCCTTTGACTAATCTGTTTCCTTAGGAGTACCCGATGAGTCGGAAAATATCAATTCACTACAGTTTCGGCGGAAAAATCTATCTGACTTGGAGGCAAATTTTTCCTCCAAGCCAGAGGAGAAACCCCTCTTCACTGATAATTTGGAATAAAATTAATGTAGAATTTAATAAAAGTGAAGAGGAAGAAGCTTTTCTTAAAAGAAAGGATCTTTTCAGGGTTGAATTTTGAGTTATTTAGTGAATTGCGGTGCTATAATTTGGAATAGGCCTAAATTGTTATTCTAGACCACGCTATACTACTACTAATACTGCTAAGTGAGCCTCTGCCTTTAGGGAATACTGTGAAGAATCAATGTGTTACGTAGCAGCTGTATCAGAAGATGTGAAACAGAGGAATAACATGCTAAAGAAGAAAGTTTTCTAACTCTCCGGCTATTTCCCGCCAATATTTATTCAGGCTGTTATACTCGGTACGCAGCAGTAATCCCATCTATCGGAGTTGAGAGGCAGCATAAGAGAAAAATAACATCACAACAAACAAAGGTCAATGTAATGTTATTGTTGATCAATGTTATGAGTTTTCGGTATTGTAGGCCTTCACATTTAGTTTTCTTCCGACTCTGAAATGTCACTCTTGTAATAGTCGGTACGGTAAAACTGAATAAAACATAAATGAACGGAAATTGTATTCTCCGTAACTTTTGTTATATAGTACTTTTCGATAGGACCAAAAACATAGGCATTTAAAAATTAAATTTTAGGCGCCTTCCCCTAAACTACAATTTCATCCAGGGCGAATAAAATTGTTTATAGCTTAGACTGTACTTTCTTATTCCCCGACTATACATACAGATTTTCATTACATTCTGTTAACCCATTTTCTCGAGGCTCGGCGTCGATATGGACTTAGCAACAAAAATACAAATTCAAGAACATCTGTGTTACCATAGCCGGTACGGTAAAAATGTATAAGATATAAATGGTCTGAAATTTAATTCGATATAACTTTGGTTATGTAGTATTTATCGATACGACCACTTATAATATAAATATTTGAGAATTAAATTTTAGGCCATCTCCTAAACTACCATTTCATCCATTTAATTTTCAAATATTTATGTTATTAGTGGTCCTATGTTAATAAAAATTGGTATGCGAAGTCGGGGAATAAGTCGCTACTATATTGGCTATAAATACTTTTATTCATGTTGAGTGAAATGGTAGTTTAGTAGAAGGCCTAAAAGTTAATTCTTAAATCTTTACATTATTAGTGATCCTATCTCATTGAAAATTGGTATTCAAAGTCGGAGAAGGTGCCACTACAATCTAAGCTATGAATCATCTAATTCACACTGAGTGAAATGGTAGTTTAGTAGAAGGCCTAAAATTTAATTCTCAAATAATTATATTATTAGTGGTCGTATCGATAAATACTACATAACCAAAGTTATATAGAATTACATTTCTGACCATTTATGTCTTATACATTTTTACTGCACCGGCTATGATAACACAGATATTCGCGAATTTCTATTTTTGTTGCTAAGTCCATATCAATGCCGAGCCACTAGAAAATGGTTTAAAATAATTTAATGAAAATCGGTATATAGAGTCGTGGAATAAGAAACTACAGTCTAAGCTATAAACAATTTTATTCACCCTGGATGAAATTGTAGTTTAGGGGAAGGCGCCTAGAATGTAATGTTTAAATACCTATGTTATTCGTCCTATCGAAAAGTACTACATAAATGTTATACAGAATACAATTTCCGACCATGTATATCTTATTCAGCTTTACCGTACCGACTATCATAGGAGTGGTATTTCAGAGTCCGAAAAAAACTAAATGTGAAAGCCTACAATATTTGATCAACAAATACATTACATTGACCATTGTTTGTTGTGATGTTCTTTGTCTCTTATGCTGCCTCTCAACTCCGATAGATGGGATTACTGCTGCGTACAGAGTATAATAGCCTGACTGAATATTGGCGGGAAATAGCCGGGGAGTTAGAAAACTTCCTTCTTTAGCATGCCATTCCTCTGGTTCATACATTTTCTGATACAGCTGGTATGTAACACACTGGTTCATCATAGTATTCCATCTATTCGATCTCTACTCTGACGCGCTGTTTTGCATAAGCAGTGGGCATACTTAAGGCAGGGGCTCGCTTAGTAGAGTAGTAGTATGGCGTGGTCTAGAATAACAATTTAGGCCTATTCCAAATTATAGCAACACAATTCACTAATAACTCAAAATTCAACCCTGAAAAAAGCCGTTTCTTAAGAAACGCTTCTTCCTCTTCATTTCCATTAAATTCTACATTCATTTTATTCCAAATTAGCAGTGAAGAGGGGGTTTACCCTCTGGCTTGGAGGAAAAGTTTGCCTCCAATTCAGATAGATTTTTCCGCCGCCAGTGTAGTGAATTGATTCGACTCATCGGGTACTCCCAGGAAACAAATTAGTAAAAGAGCATAGTTTTTGCCCTTGGAGTCGCCACTATTCGCCCCTCTCCCCGCCGAAAAGGGACGAAGAGTGTTCACGGCTCACGGCTGTCTGCGGTTTGGTCATTCCGGCTCGGGAACTGTGGACTGTTAGACCGGCAGCTTAGTCCTGTTCGTTAAAAGTGAGAAAATGTGTAGTTTTTCATTTGATCGAGCATTTCATATGAAAGCATTGCTTTTAATTGCGCCATACCTACTGACGTCATTGTAATGGATGTTCAATTCAGTTGGGACAACCACTAAGACAGACTTTCTGAGGATGTATAAAGGCAGGTGGGGAGTGAGTGTGTACCATTATAATGAAAACTCCCCAACCTGATTGTGACTGATGGTTTGCAAGCGGGTCTACCATTACAGTGAAAATTCCCTAACTCAGTCTTCATATGAGAAAATATGTTTGGTGACTTACCCGCCGCGTTTCTAGGGTAACGTTAAGAGCTCTGCAATTTCGTACAATCTTGCTCACAACGTGTACACTACCTAACCTAGAATTCTGTATAGGCCTACAATGTAGAATTCCGTAGCGAAGTACGGGTACATCAGCTAGTTATATATATATGGTAAAAACATCAACAGACCAGGTGGAACTGCAGATTGCCTTCGATCAACTAGTGCAATGGACAAAGGAAAATGAGCAACAAATTAACGAAAACAAGACAGTGTCCATGAGCTTCAGAAAATGGGGACCACAAGCCATCTTCTTTTACCAAGAAAAGAGACTAACAGCAGTGTCACACTTCAAATATCTTGGCTTGACCTTACAAACACGTGGCATCATATTCAGAAAACGCATAGAAAACAAAACAAACACGGCTATCAAGGCGATGAATGGCACAAAACTCATCAATAGACTATCAATTCAAACGGCAATGAAATTATTCAAAAAAATCACTCCTATTTTAACATATGGACTAGAATTAATATAGATCCACTGCACACAGATAAATCTAGAACAAATTGAGAAAGTGAAAGCTACTTTTCTGAAGAAATTATTGTCTTTCCAAATTCGCACCATCTCGACTCGCATACGAGCTCACCAGGAAGTCTTTCTTCATTGAGGAACTATGACTGCAGCTACTTTTGCCAGCAACTCCTGCATATAAAGGCCTCATGGAAATGCTTCGGAAAAAAGAAAAATGAAATATGGTCAGAGTTCTACGCCACAGACCCTATGATCTACAGTGATTGTCAACAAGGGAACTATGAGTTGAGACATTTAGTGACACGCTATGCACTTCAAGGTGTGCATGACCAGAAAATATCACGATCCCAACGTCATCTGTGTTTGTGCGACAGAAGTTGTGATTGATATCACGCAATGATATGCATTGAAAGGAAGTGTTCATTAAAAATGCTTTGCTGTGAGGGACAGTGACTATCCTAATAACTGTTGTTAACTATTGTATTCCTGCAAATTGTGCGCTTTTCCTCTTTATTAAATGCC
The DNA here is from genome assembly GCF_040414725.1 of Anabrus simplex. Taxonomy (NCBI): domain Eukaryota; kingdom Metazoa; phylum Arthropoda; class Insecta; order Orthoptera; family Tettigoniidae; genus Anabrus; species Anabrus simplex. The sequence goes on from NC_090266.1 coordinate 124,656,823, forward strand.
TGAATTTGAAGTGATTGAAGAAAAGGAGGATTCAAAGAGAAATATTTTCCGTTAATAAAACTTGTTAAATGAATGAATAATTGAATGAATGAAATAGAATACCCCTCTCTCCCAATCACGGATGAGCAGCAGCTGAGGAGAGGTTATTTATTTGCTGTAATCATTACTGATACATCCAGTTAGTTATTCATAATTAAAAAGCCGAGAGAGTTGGCCGTGTAGTTAGGGTCGCGCAGCTGTGAGCTTGGATTTGGGAGATAGTGGGTTCGAACCCCCCTGTCGGCAGTCTCGAAAATGGTTTTCCGCGGTTTCCCATTTTCACACTAGGAAAATGCTGGGGCTGTACGTTAGTTAAGGCCACGGCCGCTTCCTTACCCACTCCTAGTCTTGCCTAGCCCATCGTCCCTCCATTCGATTTTTTTCTTTTACAATTTGCATTACGTCGCACCGACACCAGTCTTATGGCGACGATGGGATAGAAAAGGGCTAGAAGTGGGAAGGAAGTGACCGTGAACTTAAGGGGAAACCACGGAAAACCATCTTCATTGTTCCCGACTGTGGGGTTCGAACCAACTATCTCCGGAATGCAAACTGACAGCTACGTGACCCAAATCGACTCTTTAATTCGAACTCGAAGAGGATACGAAAAGGAACACAATTATCCAAAATTCGAATTAACATAAACATGCGTTACTGTGCTACAGAAAAGCAGTCAGACAAGATAACCAATATATATGTAAAATAATTAAGATGTTTTAAAATATGGATTACTTCGTGCGTGGTCCTTATATTACTAGGACAAAACAATTCCTTTCATATTTAAAAGCTACCAGTAAGTGAAAAACACATTTAAATGTTGTATTGTAAATACGGTACTGTACTACTCTTTATTGCACCCAAACCTTCGAATTATCCAATAAGCAGATTGAAAATTCTAATTAAACGCAAATTATTAACATGATTTTTAGACAGGAATTTCAAGGAGTATATACTTCTGCTCCAATTATCCAGTAATTCGAATTACCCACGTTCGAATTACAAATAATGGACTGTTCTAAAGATATTCCAAACGACAACAATACACAAAATGAATACAATTTAATTCAGTTTTTTTTTTTTTACATCACACAAATCCTTCTTGAGCGTATGTTCAATAATTAAACTTAGACTTTCTGATCTCCTAGAATATTTAAACAAGACAAAGAATCTAAGATATCTCCTTGCCTGTGTCCTCGGGACTGCTTCATGTGCCATCTCCGTTTCCACCTTCATTAGTTGAATAGAACTTGTTTGAGCTTACTACTCACATGAAGATGAAATATCGTCGTAATAATAATAACGATAATAAAAATTTATTTCGCTCGTTACGACCTATTAGTATCACGAGTGGCTTGTTCAGCGCTCCTTCGTTCTTCCCAACATCTCTTCATTCTCTCACCCCTCCTGTTTTTTCTCTGCTTCCGTGATCTGAATCTAGATTTTGATCCTCATGTCAGTCCATTTGTGACCTTCCACCAGTCACCTGTATCTGGACCTATCCTGTACTGTCGTCTGGAGAATTTTTTCCGTTATACCAATTGTCTCCCAGTCCTCCTCCTCCGGCCTTTTTCCGTTAAGCATGTCGCGTTTCATATCTTCTTGGTCAACTTATTGTCGTCCATCTTCATCAGGTGTCTCACTAATCTCAACCTTCTATTCGGTATCATGCTCGAATTTGGTTCTATGTTCTCGTACAGTTTCTTTCTCGATCTTATACCCAAAGTCATCTTGATTTTTGATGTCCTATATATTTCTGAAGATCCTTGTTCCTCACTATGTTGTTCTTGTTGTAAATTGTCTTGGATGCACATCGTAGATTTTGCGGTAGTTGTGCCCTGTCTGCTGCACCCTTATTATTCATTAGTCTCTCTGTTATGTTCTCACCTACTGTAGGTACCGAAAGCTATCGGTTCTCTCTACCACTTTGCCTTCTGTCTTCGATTTGGTCTCTGCATTCAGCACCGTGGTCTTGTATACTGTCTTCATGCCAGCCTCCGCCACGATCTCTTCTGCAGTGTCATCCTCGTTTCATCTTCTGTCTCGCGTAGCAATGCCATATCATCTGCGAAGACAAGGCAGTCCACTGTAGTGCTATGATTGATCCTGTACCCAATCTTTACACCTTCGACACCCATTGTTTTGTTCAGCTCTCTCCACTGTTCCACTACTTCATCCACAACCAGGTAAAAGAGTATCGGTGAAAGCCCATCGCCTTATCGGACTTTTGTCTTTATTCGAAGCTATCCAACATCGTACTTCGGAATCTGACCCTGGTAGTTGTGTCTTCCAGTGTTTCCCTCATTCATTCATGTATCATAGTATCCAGTCGGGTGGTGCTTCCAGTAGCGTATTCCAGTCTGTTGAGTCGTAGGCTTTCCGAAGCCAAAGGAGGTCATTGTCGTGTTTTTCCTTTTCCTATGTCAGTGTTCTGTTATCCTCCTGACCCCGAAAAGTCTGTTCTGCGCAGATTTCCCTTTCCGTGAAACCGTCCTGGTATTCTCCTGTACTCGGCTCGAGCTACTCGTCCACATTGTTCAGCAAGAGTTTCCAAAATATCTTGTATTCGATGTTCAGTAGGAAGATGCCTCTGTAGTTATCCAGTGTATTTCTCTCTCCTTTCTTATGTATTGGTATGGTTAGGGCTTCTTTCCAGTCCACAGGTACCTTCCCGTTCACCGAAATGTCCGTTATTATTCTATAGATGTTGCTTTCAATCGCCTGACTATCTTAATTGATCTCCTGAGCATATATACCGTCATTACCTGCCGCCTGATTGCCCTTATGATCCATAATTGCCTTCACCACTTCTGCTCTGGTCGGTGCTCTTCCTCAAATGGTGTATGCCATGCTCTGTAGTGTCATCCCTTCCTGTAGGTGTTTCTTCCTTCTTGCTGTCCTGCCACTTTATCCACGCCTTTCTTCTGGACTCGAACGTGCCTTCACATTCATCCCTCCCTCATTCGTACTTCCCTTTTTATTAGTGACCAGTCGTTCCCATACTTCTTTAATTATGTGTCTCACGTTTTCCCATTTACTCTCCAATCTCAGGTTCTACGCGTATTCATCTCTGTATTTGTTCAGAAGTTCTCTGTTGATCATCTGTGCGTTAGTGGTATTTCTTTTCCGAATTCTGTTCGGTATCCACCTGAGTTTGATTTCAGTGAGGTAGTGGTCATACTCCATTCTGCTGTTCTTACTGACTCTGGTGTTAATGATCTCCCTGTGGTTGCTGCCTCGGATCGCTACGTGGTCTGTCTTTCTCCGACCCTGTTGTCTGGACGTGACCATGTTGTCTTCTTAAATTCGCCTCGACTTTGTATCGCGGCGTCATGATTCTCATCTTTTGCCCCCTGTACAGGTCCGCCAGCTTCTCTCCGTTCTTGTTTGTTTTCCTGTGTGCCACATAGTCTCCTACAGGATCTTTGAATCTCCTTTCTGTGCCTAGCTGTGCGTTGAAGTTATCCGCTAGGGTCGTGACACCTCTCTCTTCCCCTGCTGTCACTACCCTGTCCAGCACGTAATAATAATAATAATAATAATAATAATAATAATAATAATAATAATAATAATAATAATAATAATAATAATAATAATGGGTGCGTAGGCACAGTGTTCTATTAACTTGACTCCCAACCCGAGTATTCTGTATTCAAATCGTGGCGACTTCGAGTGGAATTTTTACTTGGACCAGCGCATCAGCGCAGGAAGTGCATTAGCCCATAAACCTTCGGTAAAGTTTTAAATTGAGCCCGGATGCTCCACCGACCCTACATGAACTTGGATAGGTGGTGACTCAAAAGTCCGTAAACACCTGGCGAGGCAGTACTTCACGGAATATCGGCGGTAGAGAGGTAATAATTGACACACATGATTGGCATGACATGGGGTTTTATTGACACCAAAATAAAGTACAAAAAATGGCCAACGGATGGTGCTTCATACGATACACAAGCAATAATTAGCATAATAATCGAGGTTTTTCTTTTTTTTTTCTATTGGCTTTACGTCGCACCGACATAGGTTGGTCTTATGGCGACGATGGGACAGGAAAAGGCTAGGACTGGGAAGGAAGCGGCCGTGACCTTAATTAAGGCACAGCCCAAGCATTTGCCTAGTGTGAATATGGGAAACCATGGAAAACCATCTTCAGGGCTGACGACAGTGGGGTTCGAACCCACTATCTCCCGAATCCCGGATACTGGCCGCACTTAAGCGACTGCAGCTATCGAGCTCGGTTAATCGAGGATTAGCAAAGACGTTAGTCATAACACATGCTCAACATGTTGGCCATCATTCATCAATAATACCTGTAGTTGAGAGCACAGCACTTTACAATAGGCTATATCCGTAAGTACGGTGAGAAATTGCCTTCGGATGTTGTCTTTTGCATCCCTAATGAGGTCGGACGATCGCGGTAGACTTGCGACTTTTGTGTACTTTATTTTGGTGTCAATAAAATCCATGTCATGCCAATCTTGTGTAACAATCATCACCTCTCTACCTCCAATATTCCGTGAAGTATTGCCTCGTCAAATGTTAATAGACTTTTGGGTCTCACTATATAATGATATCGGCTTACTGTTCGTTAGGTCTTATAAGATGCCGGAGCACCAAACGTTTCCCTTGTAAAGGCGTTATTTTATCTCTGTCAATACATTTATCGACATCAATCTCAAGTGATTAAGAATTCATAATTGTCCGCCGACTCTGTCGGTAGTTCATACAGCTACCGTAAGTACAAGAAGCAAACGACTAAAAAAAAAAAAAAAAGCCGGTAGGTGTACGTGACTGTTGATATTGGGATTTCTAGTTTTACGAGAAAACCGAACCATTTGGACGTGACCTTTCACATCAAAAGTTCTTCGTACGTTGACCGGAATTCGAATTGCGGACGCCTTGGTTAGAAGCCAGTGACTATGCCGCTTGGCTACCGCTCCCCTCAAGGGAGAACACACGAACAGTCACACAACATTCCCAGCCCAGCTCTCGTGGTGTTAACAACACGAGGAGCATGTAGAAGGAACATCACCGATAGCCTACCGGCTCTAGCCGTCATACCAGCCGCTAGCAGCCAAGGAAGCCAAAACTCAAGACAAGATAGCCGCCAAGCACGTGTGACCCCGCAGCCAAGCCAGCAACTCCGAGCTGGCCCGTCAAGCCATCTGACCAATACGAAGCCACCAATCACAAGGTATGTCGTCGAGGGGCCTAAATCAAGATTTTACGCTGCTACTACACCCTGCCAAGCTTATCCAGCAGCGTAGAGAAGCTATGCCAGGCTCAGCGTCGACAATTATAACTGGCCAGCTACAATATCGTAATTCCAGACTCAAGTACGCTGGAATAGCAATTTCACCTGTGTTCGTGGCTTGTCAGTAGCGTTAACCACTCAAAAGTACTAGCCCTGTCAAGACGCAGGCAACGGGTTGCCACTTGGTCGGTCCGCCAAGTGCGTTTGACGACTTAGATATATCTGGTGTTTCAATCACCCCCTCCCCGCCCCGCCCCAGTCCAGGCCCCATGGGGAAATGCCCAGTACCCATGGAACCTCATCCCAGGTCCCCACTATTGCAGTTTGCCCCGCAAAGTGGATCCTCCCGCCCAGGTCAAGGGGAAATACCAAGTAGCTGCGACCTTTCCCCCAAACTCACGGAACCCCGAAGGAATGGGGTGGTCTATATTCGGGCGCGTACCCCGTCCTGCCCGTGTTGCGGCCGATGCGTCGCGATCCGGAACACGTGGTGGGGCGGATCGTTCCTGCTTCGGGCACCCCCTTCCCCGAAGGACCATACCCCCCCCCCTCACTCTCAGGGCCACCTCGGTGGATCGAGTAGCCGAGACCCTGAGCCAAGTATCAAACCCCCATCAAGAAATCATGTACCCAAAGTCCTCACTTCCAACACCAAATCACGCAAGCTGCCTTCTAAACACAAATACCAGCTCTCTCAACCACCTTGCCAGACCAAACCACCACCAACCATCACCAAACCCACCCAAAGAGCAACCAACAATACCTTAACAGAAACACTGGAAAACGGACAGGACGCCGAGGCGGGACGCCCACAAGTGCTGCCAAATACATGCTGTACGTTTTTTTTTTTTTTCAAGATTCTTCGTGCCAATAACAGCCGGCTCAGGAAATTAAAAATGTTCTCGTGTAAAAAAAACAGCGACAGGGTCCACTGATGCTGACACCGCTACTTCTGCAGTTAAGCAACATTGGGCATGGTTAGTACCCGGATGGGTGACCATTCAGGTCCACTACCTGCCACTGAAACAAAGTTTATTAAAAACGGACACACAGCCACGGTGCAACATATCGCGAGTTTCACCAACATTAACTAACAGACTGCCATACGAATGCCACTTTACAATGAGAATTTTATTATTATTATTATTATTATTATTATTATTATTATTATTATTATTATTATTATTATTATTATTACCACCATCTATATTGATTATTCTTATACCTATTTCCCAAACAGCCCAGGTGAGGATCACAAAAGCGAAACCGGTACTGGGATCTAATCCAGACTGCAACTCAATTTGGTTCCCTCAAGGGACCATCGAACCAACTGAATTACACAGGTGCTTGACCAATAAACTGCCTTTGCACTCAAACACTCTGCTGACTTTCTTTCTTTCTTTCTTTCTTTGCTATTATACGTATCGGAATGTAAATAGTTCCTTAACCGTGCGTGGCCAATTATGTTGTTTTCTGCAGGGTAGAAATGGGAGGTACTTGTCAAGTTACTTAGGGAAGTGTAGAAGAGCGATCTTTGTTTCATTATCTTAGTACGTACTGTGCAGTTTTATTATTTTCTTTGTTGAATTATCCAGAGGTCAGTAACTCTTCAGATTCCTTTTGGCAGATGACAACCGGTTTTCTCTTCCGGTCGAGCATAAGAAGAGCAGGTTTATCCTGGTATTGTATGTCTGTTGTACTATCTGTATACTGACTGCTTGTTTAGGCTTTATGACATGCATGCTGTTATTACCTTGGGCCCGGATTTTAATGATCCCAAATGTTTTTTTTTTAAATTACCTAAAAGAAGATGGATCAAAAATTTCCTTTATTCTTGTCTTTGAACACAAAGCAACCAATTTTTCACTCAGTGCAGCATTGCTATAAGTTCCGTAAATTTTTATTTGACCCTCGGACACTCGCGCTAGGAATAGTCACAGCGTTACTCGCGCGGGCTACATACCGTATGTAGACCAAATTGAAATTTAATCTGAATGACTCGTGCGCGCAATTTTTAGGTTTCTTTGGTAATAATATCATAAATAGTAGTATATATTAGTATTCTAAGCCCAATTTGAAGACAATACGTGGTTTTTTCTTTCGATGAGAAGAGGAAATAAAAACCCTTGAAGAAAAAAAATTGATTGCATCCCTCACTAAGGGAAATCTACCATGGAGTCAAAAATTTTAAAAAAATTACAGCTTTTAAATTTATATATACACCCAAATACCTACATTAGAACATATTTGCATGGTAAATAAATAAAAACAATATCAGGTTAGAAAACTGTCTTAGAGTTTCTGTGAGCATTTTAGGGAATATTAGCACTCTATCAAAACATGTATTTCTGTAGTATGGGTAAATTTTGCATCACGATCACGTTCAAACTTGTCTCATAATTCACCTACCGAGCTCGATAGCTGTAGTCGCTTAAGTGTGGCCAGTATCCAGTATTCGGGAGATAGTAGGTTCGAACCCCACTGTCGGCAGCCCTGAAAATGGTTTTCCTTGGTTTCCCATTTTCACACCAGGCTGTACCTTAATTAAGGCCACGGCCGCTTCCTTCCCACTCCTAGCTCTTCCCTGTCCCATCGTCGCCGTAAGACCTATCTGTGTCGGTGCGACGTAAAACAATTAGCATAATTCACCTATATAAATATTTGTCGCTGTGGTTATCATTTGTATTATACTTTTGTATCTATAAAAAGTTCTAAATATTCAAGTTCAGTTTTCACAGTACGAGCAATTCATTTAGGGCCAAGAAAGTGCACGATCACATTATGGGCTCTTGCACGCACATTAGTACATGGATGATCCCGGATGATCCATTAGCCACTTGAAATTGTCCTTGGCAGTGAAGCATCTGGAATAATTGCTGCCTGTACCTACATCGTCATTTGTCGCTGGACACTCGGGCGGGGTATCTTCCTCACTGCTTGTTCCTTCTTCAGATTCAGTTTGGTGTATTTCGTGTGTAAGTATATCCTCTTCACTATCGTCACTGTCACCGCTAATAACACTATCACTACTTTCATCTAACCACTGACTGACTGATTTGAAAGTCATCTACTTGGCCGCCTGCGCGGCGAAGTTTCCTTTGCTCGGTCATTGTCAGCACTGAAACAGCAATGCTCGCGCGGGCTACTATTGTAGCCCAGACCACTTCTAATCCGTCTGGCGCCTAAATGGCGCGCCTAGTCAAGCCGGAAACACACTCGCCAGTTAACTGCAACGTTGACAGTCAGCTATAGTGTATCAACATTCCTAGCAACGAATAAACAAGATATATGACTGGGCTACAACTGTAGAACGCGCGAGTATCCGAGGGTTGAAGGACTGGGGATTGTCATCTGACGGAGTCTTTATACGGTATATTGAGAAGCTCCTTCCAACATTGACTGAAGAGATATCGGCGCCAGGCGCCAGGCTCCAGCTCTTCTTCGACAGTTTCAAGGGAGTACTTCTTTCCTGAAACACAAGGCCATCAACTTCACATTCCACACAACTTAGTGAAGTCAGTTTAAAGAAAACTAAGACTGTTTGATTTGACATCGAGCAACCATGTTGTTCCAAGGACGTGATGATACCTGTCAGAAATTTTCAAAAAGTCGTAAATATACTAATTTACCTTTCATTTCTGAATGGGAGAGCAGGTCTTGGGAAACTTTAATGAATGCTATTCTTTCGCTGCCAAGTGAGTTTAGATTTATGTACTTTTTCACAATTTGAAAATGTTCACAATAATAAACGCAAGCATTCAACCAGGTTTCCCACCTAGTGAACACTGGAGCTGGTGAAAGAGGAATCCCAGGGTTTCATCTTGGACTTTTTTTACAGGAGAAGGCGAATTCATAAATAATTCCTTCACATTTGCTATTATTCTATCCACATCTGGAAAGTGGCGCCTTACTTTATCTGCAAGGTTGTAAGCATGTACTAAGCAGATTACTTGTACCATTTTTTAGTACAGTGCCGTATGGAAGTTCGCCGCTTTAACCATACAATGATGCTGTATCTATGACAAGAGCAACACAGGATTATGCTGGACACCATTCGGCCAGAGATATTTAATTATTTTATCAAACAATTTCCGTATAGTGCAGTATATTTCCCTCTCAAAGACTTCTCATTTTATAAGACAATTTTCCCCACCGCTTCCTTTATTCCTCACTCCGACAATTACATCCACAACTTAGCGCCCCATGCTGTGTGTGGTATCGTCCATTGAGATACAAGTGATTTTATTGTCCAGATTTGTTCAGATTTTGTGTATTGTCTTGTCATAACACCGTTCCATACAATTTTTCCTTATTGTCGATTCATCTGGAATAGACCTGAAGTACTTCTCCCGATAACCTCGTAATACGTAGTTATTTAATTCATTAAATTGAACGTTTGCTAAAACAACAGCTCCACGTGGATCTTCGTAAATTTTTGAGTTCTCTGCACTCGCACCACTGCACTGTGGTGATTATTTTCAACAGATCATCGTCCTTGCATCACCAGAAAATAAAATGCATTATTTATAATTTTTTTTATTTTCACAGCCTCTTTTATGTTTTTTCTCAATTCACTTGTCGTACGATTGTGAATCTTTTCTCTCCCGCAAACATCACGACACGCATTTTGCAGTAGAGAATACATACTACTGCCATTTGGAAAAAACGCGTCACCGTACTCGGAAATAAACTGCTTTAATTTCCTAGAAGTACTTCGTTTTTCTTTCAGCATGTTGGAGTTAAAGTAGAACACTGCTGAACTGACACAAAACTTGTAAAATGCTGAATGGAAAATGCACTAATGCAGAATTGAATGCGAATGAAATGAACCGTAGGACTTGTTTTGGTAAAAACTCTCGAACGAAAAGCAATGGCAGTTAGTCGCACCACGCGACCAAAGGCACTCTCCCCCGCGTACTTGCAGTTTTACCACACCAAGTTCGAAATATATGTTGGGGCAGAGTAATTATTATATCACATTTCCATGAGTTGTGAATCAATTAGTTTTAAAGATTATCAAAATTTGACGATACACCCAAGCCAGCTAGAAATGACAAAAATCTTGATTTTCCCTTTAAAACTCCTTTAAAATAGATCATAAACCATCTTTTATGGCAAAGAAATTGCAGAACAGTGGTTTCATTTCACTCCTCTTGGAATGAAACCCCAAACCAAGGGCCATGGCGCAACAGCCCAGGAGGGCCAGGGCCTAAAAAGCGACCGTTGCTCAGCCCGAAGCCCTGCAGATGATGAGGTGTCGTGTGGTCAGAACGACGAATCCTCTCGGTCGTTACTCCTGGCTCTCTAGACCGGGGCCGCCATCTTACCGTCAGCCCTCAGATATAGGTAAAGATCCCTGACCGGTGTCGTCCAGATTGCCAACAAGTGGGTATCTGAAGGGGATGATTTGGGTTTGACACACATTAATGAGTCCAGATGGCGAACAAGTGGGTACCTGAAGGGGAAGATTTGGGTTTGACACACATTAGTGAGTCGAGATTACGGCCAGGCATTAAGAAGAGGCGCTTAAGCGAGAATATAATGAGCAAGAATATATCATTTTATATATGTCACGCTGCTTATCTAGGGGGATTGTGGCAGCAGTATGCGTCACTAGAGGCACCTACAATCTTCTGAAGTTCTTTAGAAAGCCGCTTTAATTATTACCAGGGAGATTTGAATTTATTCACAAACCAGCTCTGGTAATGCAGAAAAAAACCGATGGCACTACAGCCCTTGAAGGTCCTTGGCCTACCAACCGATCGCTGCTCAGCCCGAAGGCCTGCAGATTACGAGGTGTCATGTGGTCAGCACGACCAATCCTCTCGGCCGTTATTCTTGGCTTTCTAGACCGGGGCCGCTATCTCACCGTCAGATAGTTCGTCAGTTCTAATCACGTAGGCTTACTGGACCTCGAACCAGCCATCAGGTCCAGGTAAAAATCCCTGACCTGGCCGGGAATCGAACGCGGGGCTTCCGGGTAAGAGGCAGGCACGCTACCCCTACACCACGGGGCCGGCACGGCAATAAAGGAAGCGGCCAGAAAAATTAAACCTCAGTTGGTACTCCAAGTTCTGGTACACACAATTGGAATACTGGGTAATACACAAAGAAAGTTAAAGGCATGTAAGAAAAATTCCACTTGTTTCCAAATAAACTGACTATTTCACTTCTAACGTATTATTTTGAATAATAATAATAATAATAATAATAATAATAATAATAATCAATATTCTGAAGGCTAATGCCTAATCATAATGCTACTTGCTTTACGTCCCACTAACTACTTTTATGGTTTTCGGAGACGCCGAGGTGCCGGATTTTGTCCCGCGGGAGTTCTTGTACGTGCCAGTAAATCTACCGACACGAGGCTGGCGTATACCACCGGACTGAGCCAGGATCGAACCTGCCAAGTTGGGGTCAGAAGACCAGCGCCTCAACCGTCTGAGCCACTTAGCCCGGCAAAGGCCAATGCCTTGTCGATGCAACCACTCACTTCTTTCATTGATGATCATCATCAAGCAAAGTCATCTCCGTACAGGCCATGAAGGCCCTTGCAAGGGTGGGAGGTAAAGGCTTCCACTATCCGTAACCTCGGCACTTGATGGGGTAGAGTGGTTAGCTCTACGCCCGGCTGCCTTTGCCCCCAGGAATTAACCTGGTACTCATTTTTGGTATAGGCTGAGTGAACCTCAGGGCCATGTGTACCTCCGGAAGTGGAAATCACGTCCTTCCGGGCGAACCGAGTACGCCTTTACCGCCTCGGCCAGGCAGTTGGCATAATAATAATAATAATAATAATAATAATAATAATAATAATAATACCGGGCGATTTGGCCGTACGGTTAGGGGCGCGAGACTGTGAGCTTGCATCCGGGATATAGTGGGTTCGAACTCCACTGTCGGCTATCCTGAGAATAATTTTCTGTGGTTTCCTATATTCACTTCCAGGCAAACGCCGGGACAGTTCCCATTCATAGGCTACAGCCGATTCCTACCACCTCCTTACCCAGTCTCATTCACCATCATTCATTTTGTCTTCATTAGCTCCTCAACTGCGGTTGATGTCAGGAAGGGCATCCGGCCGTAAGACATGCCACAGAAATTAATCTCACCTCTTACCCGACCCCATAGCTAGAATCGGGACTATAAGTAGACAAAAACGTGTAGAGTAGTTCATTAGAGTTTATTTTTCACAATCTGGTGTAACACAGATAGGTCTTATGGCGACGATGGGATAGGAAAGGAGTAGGATTGGGAAGGAAGCGGCCGTGGACTTAATTAAGGTACAGCCCCAGCATTTGATTGGTGTGAAAACGGGATACCACGGTTAACCACCTTCGGTGCTGAGTTCAATAATTTATATGCTTCAATAGATTATTTTTTATTATTATTATTATTATTATTATTATTATTATTATTATTATTATTATTATTATTATTATTATTATTATTATTATATTTGCCTTTATTCGTAGTGACGAAGTTAGGACTCATGGTCCTCTCTTACACTGAACCACACATTTTTAACAGTGTACAACTCAGAGAAATATTCATAATCTTATCTTACAAACTAGAAGTAACATGACACAAAATAACATAACGTAAGCATAATTAATATTTGAAATCTTGTAGACATTATACCGTACATCCTTTTGGGCTTATGCCCTGTCAAGAAAATAACGTGAAATTCTTTACATTTCGCAGAGAACTGTGCTCCGCGTCATGAGAAGAAAATCTCGACTGTCCACGAGAAAGGCCTCTTAGACTGATTTTGACCCTGTTAGACTGATTCTGATGGTTCATTCGGATTCCGCATCGAACACTAGCGCTGTGCCACGTCCGGGGAGCCACCTGGTGACGAATGAACATACCATTTCCACTTCTATTGTAACGTCTTTCTCGTGGACAGTCGAGATTTTCTTCTGATGACGCAGAGCACAGTTCTCTGCGAAACGTACAGAATTTCACCTTAATTTCTTGACACGGCATAAGCCCAAAAGCCTGTATAGTATCATGTCTATAAGTATGGGCCGTGAAAGCATCAATAGCAATATTTTAAATAATATCGTAAAAACTACAAGAACTACTAGAAGAAACATGACACGAAATAACACAGCACACTAAACGTACATTCACTCCACTAGATTCATACAGTCTGGCGACACACATCGAGAATATGCTCACGGCAAGACGACTTACAGGAATTTAAGCTTTTTATGGCTCTAAAGTTAAGGGGGAGAGTGTTCCATATGGTAGCTCCATTCGCAACAAAGGAGCGGCTATGCTATGCTACCGGAGCGTGTGTTATGCTGGTGGAAAGAGGATAGGAAATTTAGTTGTGAAGGTAAGTAGTAGGGGATATTCCCGTTTAATATTCGAAAGATTAATACTACCAATGGACGTTTCTATATTGTTCAAATTGACGATAATAAGGGGTAACATGGATATCATAGATTAAGATGAAGATAAATCTAATACAAGAGTTCATAACATGTTGTAATCGGTGAAGTTGTTCTTTCGTGGCATCAATTAGTACTACATCACAGTAGGAAAATATAGGGAGGATAATTCTCATGTTTAGTGGCAGCATATTTTGATGATATTTTAGTGGGTGAAGGGAAGCGTACACTTTTCTAGACACATTGGTAATGTGCTCTCCCCAGTTAATATTCTCGTTTATAATTACACAAGATTTCCTACAGAGTTTTCATACCGAAGATTTTACCAGATAAAGTGAGTGTAGGAGAGATTTTGTTCTTTAGCTTACCGAGCTCGATGCTGCAGTTGCTGAAGTGCGGCCAGTATCCAGTATTCGGGAGATAGTGGGTTCGAACCCCACTGTCGGCAGCCCTGAAGATGGTTTTCCGTGGTTTCCCAATTTCACACTAGGCAAATGCTGGGGCTGTACCTTAATGAAGGCCACGGCCGCTTCCTTCCCACTCCCAGCCCTTCCCTGTCCCACCGTCGCCATAAGACCTATCTGTGTCGGTGCGACGTAAAGCAACTAGCAAAAGAAAGTAGTTCTTTAGCGTACTGATTTGTTTCACCTGCCCAACAATAATAGCTTTAGATTTTTATGGATTAATTAAAATACAGTTTTCATGAGCGAATACACAGATAGTATTAAAGTCAGAGTTCATATAACCTATTACTTGATTGATGTCGGAAATTTAGGAGTGATAGTAGATTTGTAGATCGTCAGCATACCAATGGTATTTACAGGGCCGGTTGCATAAAAGTTAATCTGAGTTCAACCACCCGAAACTGATCTCCAGTCAAGCTGAACTTAGAATTTTGGTTGTAAAAACATTAATCCAAGATCATGTCTTCTTGATGGAAGATCAAATCTGACTGGTGAATTTTCTCAGATGAACCTGGTTAAACTAAGTTCAGCAGAAGGAATATAATTATTATTTTTGTGAGAAATAAATCTGTTTAGGTGTCTATGACATAATAACAAAGAAAAATAATAAATGGGCCTACTGTTGATTAAAGTAAAATGATAAGTAGGCCTAATGCTAATTGTAATTATTTGAACAATAATCCTACTATTAACAAGTTGTTTGTTCTCCACTGTTTTATGCTTAGGGCCTATAGGTTATGCTATTTTCAGATTTCAGATTACTCTGACGTTTCATCCGAGAGTGGAGAGTTTGAACTCCAAAGACCTCCTCGCGTGTTTCAACATAGAAGGAATCCCTTGTTAGAACAAAATGATCGACAATTTAAAATACGGTTTCGATTAGGAAAACGTGTAGTTGAAGAACTAGAACAAAGATTACATCTACAATTAAGGACACAAACTAAACGAAATCATGCACTGAATCCAATGTTCATGATCCTTCTCACACTAAAGATTTTACGCAACTGGAAGCTTCCAAATAGTAATTGGAAATGTATTCAATGTAAATAAAGGAACTGCAAGTAGGACTATACACAAAGTCACTAGAGAGATTGCAGCTCTAAAACCTCAATTCATCAAGATGCCTGCTGAGGAGGGTGAAGTAAGAAGGACATATCTTTTTCTTCTTTCTTAAAATTTGCAGTACGCGTCTTCTTGTTACTCATCTTTCTTCTCCATTTTGCGGCTTTGTTTACGTATCGCAGACAAATGAATGTCGAATGGCGTCGAGAATTGTCGATCGTTTCTATCTAAATCGCATGTTCGATACAACTCGATTCGATACAATCGCAGTTATCTCTCTTATTTAGCGATGTTGTCAACTCTGTTTCGTCGACCTTAGATCAAAACTGAAATTGGTTCAGTGTTCTCAGATTAGTGTTATACAACTCACACAGAGAAAAGAACGAAGTTCATTTCCGATCTCGACTATAAAGGGTCAAATAGTGAGTATTTATTTAAGTAGTTCGTTAATTGCACGTATACTATGCTTTCAAGACGCTTAGTACAGTAACCAATATTTGAAGTCTCGGTACACGCCCTAATGCTTTATATTTCATCATCATCATCATCATCACCATTATTATTATTATTATTATTATTATTATTATTATTATTATTATTATTATTATTATTATTATATGTATAAAGAATATCACTGTAATTAATTTTACCATTCCCGATTAAAGATGGCTTACATACACTTGTAAATACATAATTTATCCGTGTAGGCATAATGTAATTAGGAACGTTTGTGCCCTGATATATCTATTAGATTAAATTAAACTAAAAAAGAAACGAAGCTCATGGCTTACGCATAGCACAACTGTAATAACATTTTCAGCCAGTAGACAGTCCTAAGTCTGTAAAGGAAAGTGTTGATTCAACGGGGGTCAATGAAAGCTTCGAAGCCAGTACAGAAAGCGAATTTTTATGCTTCACGAGTCAGTTCGGAAACACCGACTAAGACACAGATGACTGCCCTTTCATTTCGAACGGAAAGGCATTCAGTGATACAAAACTACGTGAATACCCTGTACGTCACCACAACCAAATACCAGAAAATTATGGTGATAATTACTTTCGCTAACGGCCAATCTAATTCTGGCTTCTGCTATACTGTTAAATGGATGCAGTAATCAGTATTCTGTAATGAGAACCAAGTGAGCTGAGCATTAATTAGCGACGAGGAAAGTTTGATTTGCTGAAGTCCGCAGGCTCTCTACTCTCGGAGGGAACATGTTTATTGAAGCGTCGATTTATTCACCTGGGAAGATCGTCGACGTTGCACAGTTGGTAAACTGAGACCTGTCGAAGTTTTTAGATAACTAATTCTACAGTAGAGCTTCGATTAATCGCCTTCAGTGATCACAAATTGTACGTTCTGCTATTTAGCCTGCAGGAGGGTACAGCAGACACAACTCTTACTTAGGCCCGGTTTCACAGTATACGCTTAAGCCTTGGATCGAGCTTAAGCGGGAGCTTAAACTCTGGACGAGTTTCACAGTGGGGAGTGCAAGTGGTAAGCCGAGCTTATCTGTGACTGGCTTAAGCTGTATGAAACTGAGGTTTAAGCTAAGGATTCAGTTCAGGTGGTAGAGCGCTGGCCTTCTTATAGCCCAACTTGGCAGGTTCGATCCTGTCTCCGTCCTGTGGTGAAGGTGCTCAAATTCATAGTTAGCGGGACGTAAAACCAATAACATTAACATTAAATAACTTATATTTCTGAATATATTTCGAGGCTCGTGAAATAATAGTGTTTCCGTGTTCCGATATACAGTAAAAGAGACAAAAATGTCGGTCGGTCACTTGCTTTCTTGGCTTACGCTGCGTGAACCATCAACGATAGACCCCAAGTGTAAGCGTACGAAATGTAGAGCATAGGAACCTCTACAAAAAAGTCCGCGATGGTATATACCTATTTCCAACCGTTTGCCCTCTAGAAGCGATTTTATGCTATACTCAGCGGTAAAAAAATATAACTCCTTAACATTAAATAAATATTTCGATATTATCGTCGAATTCCTCATCGAAATAAATTGTTTAACCTCCTCCAGTATTTTATAATGATTACTTGTCAGGACATTAATTGCATGAATGGTTCAGAAGTTATGGCCATTTTAGACTGTAGTGGTAATACGTGTCAGCAGGATGGGCGAGTTACCTTTTTTAAACTTAATTTTTGTTACTATTATTGGAATCACATTTTCCGTTCATTTTTGTAAATTATCTTGGCTGATAAACGATGTATAACCTACAAGTCAATAAATCCTAGGCTACGGATGTAAACAAAGATGAGAATTGAATCATTGCGCATGCGCAAGCATTACCAACTTCGGAGATGTGCAGCTTAGTAAAGCTGCACATGGTCCCCCTACTGTGAAACTCGTTGTGTTTAAGCCACTGATCTCTCTATACATGGATCGCTGATGGCAGGTCTCCGCTGCAGGAGAAAGTACGCCAAGTTGAGCGCGCGGTTCGCCATGTTGGCGTACCCAACCTAGAGCTCTCCTTATGGGGAAGCAATGATAATATAGTCAATTTTAAGTCGCAATTAATGGCGCATTGGAATAATTAAAAATATAGAGACATGTTCACTCAAAGCATAAGGACATTGGGATCACTGACACGTCATTCCGAGGTAACTAAATCTCCGGGATAGCAATAAACATGAGTGTATAATAACGGCCGACAAATATTAACTTAGGTGCTGAATACATGCAATTAGCGATCGGTAACACAATACAAGTGAAAACCAGTTTCTGGAAACATTGCTGTAAATTGTATACATGTATGCCATGAAATTATGCATTCTTAAAATGATGTACCTATAAACGTAGCTCACTATACAGGCCTAGATTCGACATTCGTAATCGGTGCTTGATAATGAATTTCTGTTTCCTGTTTCCATGAAATAACGCGCATATTATCAGATTAAAATATCAGTGAAGCAAATGTACACATTTATAAAACCAGCAAATATTCAAAACTTGTTAATATATCACATTACCTGCAGCTTAATTTACTATTACACACCTCTTTAATTAAATTCAGCTAGCAAAGCGATATTGATAGTCATCATCAGATATAAGTAACACCAGTTAAGAGTCCCAAATACCACGAATTGTATAATGGGATAGCCCCAAACACCCACCACACTTTCCCTTCTCCCACCCATAATTATTACTGATGTAAATAAAGTCTAGAATTCCCCCAGACTTCATTTTCTAAGATTGTTATAATGTCACGTCAATTATTTCATCGAAACCGTCAGTTTAATTACGAGAAATAAAAAAAATATAAGTAAATTTTTACTTGCAGTTAATGTTCAGTAAAATTGAAAACAGTTGGCTGTACATCACTTCTATGGTGTACAGTTTGTCCATTTCTATCAAAACAGTCTTCCTTTAAGTGATCCGAGCAGAGAACAGCTGTTTTAGAAGGCTCCCAGTTCTCCCGCCTGATACTCCTAATCGATGATCTTAGATGTTCGGGTCTCGAGAAAGGAAACCTACACAAATTAATTGCCATTTTGCTCCCGGAATATGCGAAATAAGATACAATAAACCTAAAACTCAAAACACTACCCTAGGAAGATTCTTATGTACAGTATAAAACTCCCCGATGAAATGATTTCTCCTTCTACTGATCGGTTCTGTTTGTACATCCATAAGCTGAACACTGCGGTATGTTAATACCCCGTAGAATGTTTCTTCATTCATATTTCAGATAAACACATCATCATCATCTGTCGGCTTTTTCCCTCGGACACAGCGACGGATCCCACCTCAACCGCCTCAAGGGCAGTGTCCTGGAGCTTCAGACTCTTGATCGGGGATACAACTGGGGAGAATGACCAGTACCTCGCCCAGGCGGCCTCACCTGCTATGCTGAACAGGGGCCTTGTGAAGGGATGGGAAGATTGGAAGGGATAGGCAAGGAAGAGGGAAGGAAGCGGCCGTGGCCTTATGTTAGGTACCATCCCGGCATTCGCCTGGAGGAGAAGTGGGAAACCACGGAAAACCACTTCCAGGATGGCTGAGGTGGGAATCGAATCCACCTCAGTTGACCTCCCGAGGCTGAGTAGACTCCGTTCCAGATCTCATACCACTTTTCAAATTTCGTGGCAGAGCCGGGAATCGAACCCGGGCCTCCGGGGATGGCAGCTAATCACGCTAACCACTACACCACAGAGGCGGACTCAGATAAACACATACATATTTAAATAGAATCTTGTAATCCACAAGTATACTACAAGGCAACGAACCCAAATTCGTAAAATACACTACTATTTACTTTGCAATAACAAAGCACAGAACACTCGTGGAACTACAATCAAGAGGCCTGGCGTCACTGAACTAAGCATAAACAAAGCAAGCGCGCTCCTCGTGGTCTACTGCACCGTGCGCTCACTGCCATCTTACTGCGCCAGTCATCTTCTATTCGGCTTACTGCTACCCAAGCTACCAGCCATCCAGGTATAGAGATCAGTGGTTTAAGCCAAAGAGTAAGCCCTGCTTAAGCGGCGTGCGTGGCTTACTAAAGCTTCGGCTTAAACTGTGAAACCGTGCCTTAGGAGGGACCTGTTAGTTTCCTGTTTTCCGGTGGTGATAAACAGTTCTTGAATCTGCTTGTCGTGCAGTTGGTAATTCAGAATGCGTTCTTAAAACACGTTATATTAACAGCATGTAGCTGCTGCTGCTTAATTTAGGACATTAGTACTACGTGGTCAGCAGTCCTTTGTACTAAGTTCGCAGCTACAGGGTACAGTTATGAGCACCTAGGCATACATCATTTGTTAAACTAAAGGTACGCATGCTACGGAAGTATAACGTATAAGTATAACGTGCGACATTTCGATTTTTCGAGGTTTCGATTCCTGGCAGGGTCGGGAATTTCAACCATTATTGGTTACTTTCGCTAGCACGGGGGCTGGGTGTATGTGTTGTTTTCATTATCCTTTCAACCTCATCACGACGCGCTGGTCGCTACGGGCGTTAAATCATACGACCTGGACCTGGTAAGCCGAACATGTCCTCGGACACTCCCGGCACTAAAAGCCATACGCCATTTCATTTTTTCTCGTCAAGATATTTTAATCACACCACACAAATGCTGGGGCTGTACCTTAAGTAAGTTCACGGCAGCTACCTTTCCAATCCTAGCCTTTTCCGATCCTTTCGCTGCCGAAAACCTTTGATGTGTTAGTGCGACATTAAACCACTATAAAAATATATGTATATGCTCTAGTGGGCTTATTAAGAATCTCACAAGAATTCTTTGGACCGAGCTTGATAGCTGCAGTTGCTTAAGTGCGGCCAGTATCCAGTATTCGGGAGATATTGGGTTCGAACACCACTGTCGGCATCCCTGAAGATGGTTTTCCGTGGTTTCCCATATTCACACCACGCAGATGCTGGGGCTGTACCTTAATTAAGGCCACGGCCGCTTCCTTTCTATTCCTAGGCCTTTCCTATCCCATCGTCGCCATAAGATCTATCTGTGTCGGTGCAACGTAAAACAAATAGCTAGAATTCTCTGGTTTTCGAATCCTTAGACCTGTGATTGAGACGCCAGTAATTAGTGCACATTTCTAACGCATGTCTGATTTCCCCACCCCACAGATAGTTTTAATGTTGAAATACTTAGTACGTTTACATGGGGATTGAGATCGATTTGAGTACACTTACCGTATTGAATACGATCCCCGTTTACATGTACAGTAGTTGAGTATCGTATTGAATCCGCCAGGCAACATCGACGTATACGAACGATGCAAAATTGTAGTAAAATCGATATCAACTCCTAAAATTTAAAAACGCCAAATGCAGTACAGTAGAAATAAATAGTAGAAGCCCAGGAGATAACTTTCAGTTTTGAAAGTATGTGTGGTATTCCAAATGTAACTGGTGTGTTAGGTGGAACGCACATTTCAATTTCACCCCCAATAGAAGGTTATCGTGATTTTGTTAATCGCAAGGGGTGGCCGTCTTATAATATGATTGCAGTTGCTGATCATTTATACAGGTAAATATATTTACTGGCTTATTATATTTGTTATTTCGACAGAACTTTGATGATGACGATTCCGTCAGAACCAGCCAGAACGAACATGGAGTGTGTGCGCAGCCGTTTTCAATACGATCTCAGTACGATCCGCGTTTACATGCAACTCAGTTCGAACCGAGTCTCGGTTTACATGGCGTTTTCAATACGGAAAGTGTACTCAGATCGATCTGAACCCTGCATGTAAACGTACTAAACGTTGAAAACATTTCTTACCAGACAAAGTAGGTAGCCCCATACTACGAAAAACGTAAAATTAAGCTATTTCCCTAGTTGTGCCGAAAGTAGAAGGGCTAAAGGGCCCAGAAAGGTTTCATATTGTGAGTCTTGGATAGCTTTATCAAACTAAAAATAAAATCAAGTTTCGAAAATCACTTCCGGCCTAAATGCATTTCCGGAACCCCCCCCCCCCCATGGCACTACAGCCCTGAAGGGCCTTGGCCTATCAAGCGACCGCTGCTCAGCCCGAAGACCTGCAGATTACGAGGTGTCGTGTGGTCAGCACGACGAAACCTCTCGGCCGTTATTCTTGGCTTTCTAGACTCGGGCCGCTATCTCACCGTCAGATAGCTCCTCAATTCTATTCACGTAGACTGAGTGGACCTCGAACCAGCCCTCAGTTCCAGGTAAATATCCCTGACCTGACCGGGAATCGAAACCGGGGCCTCTGGGTAAGAGGCAGACACGCTACCCCTACACCACGGGGCCGGCGCATTTCCGGAAAATACAGCCTAAAATTGTTTGCTTCATTACTCGTTTTATTTTTGATTGAAATCCTGGCCAAATTAACTAATTTACATCGTTCTTTCTGTAATATGTCCCTTGGTTCAGGCGGTTTTGTGTGTGGATTTTTTGAAAAATATCCACTTCGAATGTAGTTATGAGGGCTTGTGAAACTCTGCATTGACTCACATTAGCGCTTGTAGTGGCAGAAAAAGTCAAACTGCTAATCTAATCGACCGGAAAAGGATGATTAAGAAAATGATTGTATTTTTAGGAATGAATAAAGAATCTTCTTCTTCATTTTCTACTGCTTTTCCCACACCTGTGGGGTCGCGGGTGCAAACAGCGATGCACATGTGGATTTGGCCCATTTTACGACCGGATGCCCTTCCTGACGCCAACCCTATATGAAGGGATGTAATCACTATTGCATATTTCTGTGGCGGTTGGTAGTGTAGTGTGTTGTGTGAATATGAAGAGGAAAGTGTTGGGACAAGCACAAACACTCAGTCCCCGGACCAGAAGAATTAATCAGAAGCGATTAAAATCCCCGACCCGGCCGGGAATCGAACCCGGACCCTCTGAACCGAAGGTTCTAACGCTGACCGTTGAGCCAGTGAGTCGGACAATAAATGAAGAATACATTCTTATACTTTATTATATTTTTATTTACCTAAAATTCGTAACTCATCCCTGGGATGATTTCAACATTGAGTTGATTGCCTGGAGGGCTAGAAACTGTGCATTTTTTAATTTTCCTGAAACGTGAAACTTGTGAGTGACTGTAGCTTCACTTTGCTGAACGTGAAATTGGAACTGTTTCGGTAGGATTTCCGTACGCGGACAAAATGGGAGACCCTCAAATGTATGTAGCATGGAGTTAGCTGCGATTTTTATCGGAGTTGTGAGCCGGGTACAATGGGAATATCCGCCCACACCGTCAAATTGCTCCCTCGGTGACACTGAATGGAAACTATAAATGACTTAAGGAAAAGAATATTCCAGACAATAATTATGTAAATTTACTCCTGCTTAGAATGCAAAATCGTTTTTGCGCCAAAAATCAATAGTTGCCGGCACGTTCGACGTTGACAGCATACAGTTGTTTACTAAGCACAGGCTGGATGTCATCCACCTTCTCAGCTAATTGTGGTGCTGCTGACACATTGTTTACTACGAGCAGCTGCTAGATGTCTCTTCCTCTTATTGTGTGGGATTTCTTAAAACCACAGTACTCATAATTATGCACTGCTGAATGAGACAATACTTACAACTATAGCTCATTCCATATTATATTGTTCTTATGGACCTACAAGGAGTGAACACACCCCCTCTTAGATACTCGTAATGCCTCGTGATCAATGAATGTTATACGGTACTTTATATTGTATTATGAAAGAAAGAAAATGGTTGAGGCATGTTTTTGCCCGTGATTTATTAAAATAACTACGTAATATTCTCTATTTAATAAATGCATTCGCAAGGAGGAAGTACAATGGCGAAAACAGCCATCGCTTTGTTGCCGTCCTTCATTTTCCTTCTCAGTTGCTCTGGTACATGTAACGCGTATTCCGTTACGTTGTAAATCGCCGGCAGCTTATCACTGTCGAAGAGAAGTCATCTATTTATTTGTTTGTGTGTGTTCTAATATTTTTGTACTGTACAGCAGTTGTTACTGAAGATTTTGATGCTGTGGTGTGCAGCGATAAATCACGGCATGGCTTGCACTGATACAGAAATTCGCTATGATTTTTATTTGATGATGATGATGCTTGTTGTTTTAAGGGGGCTAACATCGAAGGTCATCGGCCCCGATTTTTATTTGTGCTTGGTTTTGTTATTTAGCTTTTGTTTCTTAAGAGCATTTTATTTTTGCCACATTTTTACCGCTTTTCACAAGCGCATTAATTTTTACCATCCTTTTCGTGGAGCGATATAACGGCACAGTAGTACCCGGCGATGCCAGGGCAAATTTATTAAAATCGATTAACTGCATCCCCCACCCCGAACCTATAAAAATGATCTGTTGTCTATTTTCTCCGAGTTTGCCTTGAACTTCAATACTGATGTTTTTTATGTGCAGTAGTTAACCCATGTTGCTGTAAAAACCTAAAAAAACCTCTTTACAAACCCTGTACCTTAGATTTTCAAAATGCAGCTTAGTTTCTACCATCTTTGATTTTGAACTTAAGTACTGAGTTTCACCAACATATATGTCGGCACTTTCCCTTGACGCTGTTGAGCAGAGCCGTTCGATATGGCAATACTGTTTTCTTAACATGGAATGACCTATAAGGTTTGGATGTCTATGACGTGTTAATAATTTTTATCCTGGTCGGTTCTTTACACTTAAGTTAAAGTAAACGTATTTCTAGTTTTTGTGAACAAGATAACTCGTTTTTTATTACATAAATGTATATTTTAGTCCAGCTCCTTGGCTGAATGGTCAGCGTAGTGGCCTTCGATTTAGAGGGCTCCGGATTCAATTCCCGGCAGAGGTGAGAAATATATATATATATATATATATATATATATATATATATATATATATATATATATATTTTTTTTTTAAACACGTCGCACCGACACAGACAGGTTTTATGGCGACGATGGGACAGGGAAGGGCTAGGAGTGGGAAGGAATCGGCCGTGGCCTTAATTAAGGTACAGGGCGAGTTGGCCGTGCGCGTAGAGGCGCGCGGCTGTGAGCTTGCATCCGGGAGATAGTAGGTTCGAATCCCACTATCGGCAGCCCTGAAAATGGTTTTCCGTGGTTTCCCATTTTCACACCAGGCAAATGCTGGGGCTGTACCTTAATTAAGGCCACGGCCGCTTCCTTCCAACTCCTAGGCCTTTCCTGTCCCATCGTCGCCATAAGACCTATCTGTGTCGGTGCGACGTAAAGCCCCTAGCAAAAAAAATTAGGTACAGCCCCAGCATTTGCCTGGTGTGAAAATGGGAAACCACGGAAAACCATTTTCAGGGCTGCCGACAGTGGGGTTCGAACCTACTATCTCCCGAATACTGGATACTGGCCGCACTTAAGCGACTTCAGCTATCGAGCCCGGTGAATTTAGTTTTGGTCATCTTATAATTGTTTTTGTCGCTCTCCAAATAATATTCGCATATTTTGTGCCGATAATGTTAATTATTTTCTTTGTGTTTGGCTATTTTGCATTTCCTTTCCTAAGAAATACTTGCGGTTAAATGGGAGTTCATTCGCGGTAAGTTGTCAAAATGGGAAAGGACAGGACAAAGGAATGTTATGAATATGGCCAGATCGCTGGTGGTCGCCCTCACCTGCACCCCTTTCCAAAAATTCTCTGTTAAATGTTTCCAATCCCACTGTTGCCAGGTAGTAATTCTGAGCAGCCAATGGCTCGGTTAACATAGCTCTGAAAGCATTAATTATGCAGAGGACAAGCGTTGGACATTTCTCTCTCTTTACCCTTAATCCTTTCGTCTTCTCTGCAATGAAGGGTGAATTCAGTTAAATACAGTTCTTGTATTTACGAGAAAAAATAAATAATTAATTCCTTTTTTAAAAAATATATACCTTTGCTGGCGAGATGTAGTGTTTACAGAGCACTATGTCCTCCAGTATGGGCTAGAATAAATTTGTTGCTCTCTTTGACCTGTATCAGTCTCATCCTTATCTTTGACAATATGAAAGTAACGGAGGTATGTGTGATTGCTAGTAATACTATTCTTTATGCAGCCAATCCCTGCTATGAATGGTGTGAAAATATCGTTCATAAGGTCGGTTGGTGCATGCATTTCAGTGGGCTTGGCAGACTGTTATATAATAGCAACTTCTGGCTCGGTTAGGAAAGGAACGGGAAACTACCTCACGCCTCATTTCCCTAGTATGCCTCTTCAGTGACGCCAAAGCTATCTATGACAGCTGTTGGCGGAACTATGGAGGATCAAACCAGCCTTCGAGCTGAATACCCAACACACAACATGTTTTAAATATAGAGCGAACAGGCTGCTGTCGCCAGTAGGAGTTTATATATATTTGTACAGTAGAATGATGAATAACGAGACTCTTCTGAGTAATTTTGGACAATATTCTGTTTATTTTGAGTCATATTTTGGTATCTTGTAGGCCATAGGTGCATGTATTTTTCCCGAGATTGTGGGTCATAAAAATCTGAGCTTATACTTAAACGGAAGCTGCAAAAAAAGTACTTACTTGCGTCATTTCTTCTTCTTCCTGGCCTTAATACCAATTTTATTGCGTTGATACTTGTTGAATTTGACCCAGTTTTACGATTGGATGCCCTTCCAGACGCCAACGTTATGTAGAGGGATGTATTCCCATCTGTGATGGTTAGCAATGTAGTGTGTTATCGTATGAAGAGAAATGTATTGAGACGAACACAAACATTCTCAGGAAGGCTCTGAGGTCTGAGCTCTTGCTCTAGGGCGGCCAAGTTGTCCAGGCCTGCATTAGACGATCTTCATATACATCTTTATGGACCGAAGTACGCGCAGGAATAAGATACAACGGAAAATTAGACGTCGCAAAGCAAGTATAAATGTTGCGAACTTCAACGCCACCCCCTTCCTCGTACAGACTTTCTTTTCAACATCCGACTGGAAACTTTAACTGGACTGCATAGGAGCCACTATACTATGCCATATATCAACAACAATTTCCCATTAAAACGTGATTCAGCTTGCCAGATGACATGTTGCGAGTATTATACGGATAAGACTTGGGCACAAATGCTATCCCAGTTATACCTCCATCGAAAAGTGTTGGAACTCGCCATTGTGCGAGTACTATACGTCATGTGTTGCAGACTTGAAACGTTTGATTCTTGGAGCTACAATAATGGAGATAGTCTCGTATTTAGATTTTTAGACCAAGACCGTTTACAGCGAACGTCGCTGATATTGAGATATTGTTCAGCCGTTATGGTAACGAACTAACTAATGATGGTGGGGGTGTTGGTTGTTATTCGTGATTGTTTTGATAAGCTAAAAAACTGCGTGGTCATTAATCAGGAAGGTAATGCAATGTTCATCGAAAAGAGAACAAGATGAGGAACGATCGCTCAGAAAATAATCATAAGTGGCGGGGGAGGGGGTTGGATTCTTTACCTCAAACACCCTTATCTCGTCGAGCCAGATGGAAACAATATGTGATGACCTACAATGTACCAATGTTATCTGTTCCACGGTGGTCCAGTGTGAAATTTTATGCTCTTCCCTCGACGGATTACTTGCCCACGAAGATTGAAGTTTTCCACTACTTCAAGACGGGAGCATCGTCATGTCTTTCGTCCCTCTTCGCTCCCCTGTCTTTCGCCCCTTCATTCCCTTCCCGCCGCACTTTCATTTCTTATTCGAGAGTTGCGTATGAGTGCGTGGGGGCGCTAAAAACTCTCTCACTCGCTAGCTTCTTAACATGTTAGTCGCGGCTTAGTACTGGGCCAGTGTACATTTCAAGATACTTCAAGATACAAAATGAGATCGGCTGAAATCTAAGTCTCTGAGAAAAAGCACCGCCGAAAGGAAGGCGCACACTGTCATAGACATACCGTGTCTAGTTAATACACGGAGGTTTATCTACACTTTGCCAACAAAAGGCTGCACTTCTCTACTTTCAGAACTAAGTGTTTTTAATTTCGCTTTACATACAAACAGTATAACTTAAAAACTCTTCAATCTGTGGAACACACAGGTTAAATATATTATACTACAACATACCTGTAAAAAGTAAAATAAACAACTGATAAAAATACGCACTGTTAAACGATTTTTATGCCTTCTTAAATAATGTTTTTAAAGGTATATTTAACCTGTAATTAAATGGCGTATGACTTTTAGTGCCGGGAGTGTCCGAGGACAAGTGCGGCTCGCCAGATGCAGTTCTTTATGTTTGATTCCCGTAGGCGACCTGCGCGTCGTGATGAGGATGAAATGATGATGAAGACGACACATACACCCAGCCCTCAAACCAGCGGAATTAACCCAATTAAGTTTTAAATTCCCGACCCTGCCGGGATCGAACCCGGGGCCTCTGTGACCAAAGGCCAGCACGCTAACCATTTAGCCATGGAGCTGGACATTTAACCTGTGTGTTCGACAGATTGAAAAGTTTTAAGTTACATTTAACTGAGTATACACTGGAAAGTATAGCTTCCTTCTTATCAAATTTAGTTTTAGCTGCATCGTCTAGGACAGGTCTTACGGGTTAGGACTGGGAGGAAGTGACCGTGGCCTTGATTAATGTAGAGCCCTGACATTTACCTGGCTCTTTTTCTATGTCATCCAGTTGGCTGCGCATGTGAAGCAATAATGTGCGAGAAAATTTAACATCACCGAATGCGAGGAACATACGATACCATGCTCTTATTCTTTCTTTGAGCGACTGTACGTCTTCTGCCCAATGATCTCAATATTGACAGTCAGGTAGACCATCAACTAACATACACATTTGTTTTCTCTCTGTGAGGTGACTTGCCAGTTGGCTTCTAGACATTTGTTCTGATGCCAGAGAGAGCAATGGACAGAAAGCATCCACATTTCATACCCACATATGTTATACCGCACCTCATTATAATACCCATCGCAAAATTAACACTCTCGATGTGCATAACCTCTTCTTCTCAGTTATGTTGGGGTCGAAACTACATGTAGGCATAGATTTGGCTTAGTTTTAGGCCCAGATGCCCTTTCTGACGCCAACCATATTTGGAGAGAAGTTATTTTTTCTTTTACAATCTGCTTTACGTCCCACCGACACAGAAAAGTCTTATGGTGACGATGGGAAAGGAAATCGCTAGGAGTGGGAAGGAAGCGACCGTGGTCTTAATTAAGGTACGGTGCCAGCATTTGTAAACTGTTAAAATGGGAAAACATGGAAAACCACCTTCAGGGCTGCCGACAGTGGGATTCGAACCCACTATCTCCCGAATGTAAGGTGTTAGCTATGCGATTCAAACCGCGCGGCCACTTGCTCAGTTTGGGCTGAAAATTGCGTGTCTCTGTGGTGGTTGGTAGTGTGATGCAATATTTCTATATGAAGAGGAGTGTACTAAGACTAACACAAACAATCAGTCCCCGAGCCCGAGGAATCAACCAGACGCGGCTAAACTCCCCCACCCGATTGCGAATCGAACTCGAAATCCTCGGAACCTGAGACCTCTACGCTGACCGTTCAGCCAAGGAGCCAGACTTTATTGATAGGCGTAACTATTTAAATAAATTTTTTACGATCGTGCCTACCTTGGTAATTTTGACAAAACACACAGATTCTCTGCGGTGGTGGGATGGAGAAGGTTCTGAAAATGGTTTCTCGTGGTTTCCCATTTTCTCATCAGAAAAATGCTGGGCATGTACCTCAATTAACGCCACGGCTGCTACCTTTCCAGTCCTAGCCCTCTCCCATCCCATTATCGTCAAAGATGTACAACCGTTAGTGCGACGTTAGTCCGCTGGAATAATAATAATAATAATAATAATAATAATAATAATAATAATAATAATAATAATAATAATAATAATAATAATAATTAAATGAAAATCCATAGCCTGTTTCCAGTCATTCGATCGGGTCAGGAATGAATGAAGCCCCAACCTAGCGGCGAGGATAGGAATGTGCCGACTGTCGAAGCCTGTCGCACTCTTCTGGGGCAATGATTAATGAATGACAGGTGAAATGAAATGATAGTGGAGAGTGTTGCTTGAATGAAAGATGACAGGGAAAACCGGAGTACCCGGAGAAAAACCTGTCCCGCCTCCGCTTTGTCCAGTACAAATCTTACATGGAGTGACCGGGATTTGAACCACGTAACTCAGCGGTGAGAGGCCGGCGCGCTGCCGCCTGAGCCACGGAGGCTCAATAATAATAATAATAATAATAATAATAATAATAATAATAATAATAATAATAATAATAATAATAATGATAATAATAATAATAATAATAATAATAATAATAATAATAATAATAATAATAATGGGTTTTTTGCCTGTTCCCCTATCGGGCGCGTCCCAGTTGGCGGATCGGGGGGTTCGCCGGACTTGTCCGGAGGGCTTGAGGGAAATAAAATACCTCCCGCGGACCAAAAACAAGCACAGCCAGAAAACATCTTGAGACAAACTCTGAAGCTCAATACCTTAGTTGTAACTGTGAGATTGACAAAGATCAATCTCTCCATTGTCTTCAACTTACTAGCATGATGGCAACGTCAGTTAATGATACTACTACTACCCCAGGCCCTAGTATTCATACTAGGTTTTCTCGGTCATCGGATTCTGGGGGACCGAGAACATCATGCGGGAATGTATCGGAGCTTCCCAAATCTCTTCGCCCAAAGGAAAAACATTTTATTGGCACTTTAAACATCAACACGCTTCGCAAAATTGGAAAGTTGGAGCAATTAAAGGACACATTAGACCAACTCAACATCCAAATTCTGGCACTCCAAGAAATTAGGTACAGTGACGAAAATCATTTTGAATCAGGAAACTATAGAATGTATAAAGGTAAACCAGCTACCCTCCTCCCTAACAAAATATTACAATTTGGCACTGGTTTTGCGGTGAGAAAAAATATCACAAATTCGGTATTATACTTTACATCTCCTTCTGAAAGAATTTCGCTAATGACAATCAAATCAGGAAACAAAGCTTATACACTAATCAATGCACATGCACCTACAAACAATTACAATCGAAAAGACCCACAGAAGGTAGATGACTTCTGGGAATTACTAGAAGAAACTACAGCCAATAAAAACGGAGAACCCTGAAGATGGTTTTCCGTGGTTTCCCATTTTCACACCAGGCAAATGCTGGGGCTGTACCTTAATTAAGGCCACGGCCGCTTCCTTCCAACTCCTTCCTATCCCATCGTCAACATAAGACCTATCTGTGTCGGTGCGACGTAAAGCCCCTAGCAAAAAAAAAAAACGGAGAACCAATAAAAATGGAGAACG
The DNA here is from genome assembly GCF_040414725.1 of Anabrus simplex. Lineage (NCBI taxonomy): Eukaryota > Metazoa > Arthropoda > Insecta > Orthoptera > Tettigoniidae > Anabrus > Anabrus simplex. The sequence continues at coordinate 124,687,759 of NC_090266.1, forward strand.
TTGGCTTCTGCGAGAATTTCGATCTAAAATTGTTGTCAACCCATTTCCTGGCACTTCCACAAAAGAAAATGACATGGAGATCCCCGAACATGCATTTAGGAGAATTTCAACTAGACCATGTGGCTATTTCCAAGAAAAACCAAAAAGAAATTATGAACGTTAAAGTCAAAAAGGGAATTATTGACTCCGACCACCACCTATCTCTTGTTAAAGTAAAGTTTCAACCCAACAGGAAGAAAACCAAAACAATCAGAAACCCAAGAATCGACCCTGAATTTCTGAGACAGAACTCAGATAATTTCCTTGCGAATATCTCCAACGATGTTCCTTCAAACTGGCTAGAACTCAAGGACACACTCTTGAAAGCTTCACAAAACATCAGCAACCCCCCAAGGAAACGCAAACACAGGTGCTGGAATGACACCTGTGACAAGCCCATAGAAGTCAGAATTAGGTCCTGGCTAAACTGGAGTTCCCATAAAACTGATCAATATCGTGATGAATTCTTCAAAACACAGAAACAAACCTCAAAAATCATCAGATCTGGAAAACGAAAATATGATCAAAACAGACTGGCAGAAATCGAAGAAGATTTCAAGAAAAACAATACACGGAACTTCTACAGAATATTCAGAGAAGAATTACCCAATTATCAGGCACCTAGTCTCTGTTCCAAACGTACAGATGGGACTTTGGAAACAAGTAATAAGGGAAATTGTGAACTCCTAGCAAACCATTTCATGGACCTTTTAAACTGTGAATCTCCGAAAGAACAATTCACCTATGAAAAACCAACACCTAATCCAGATTCAGAACAAATAATCAGAGATTTAAAAGACAACAAAGCACCAGGAGAAGATGGAATAATTGCTGAAATGTTGAAAATTGGTGGTGACAAACTGGCCAAGAGTATTCAAAAAATCTTACAGGACATCTGGTTTTCTGAAGAAATTCCGGAGAATTGGAAATGTGCATTGATTTACCCACTTCACAAGAAAGGAGACAAATCAGATATTAATAACTACACAGGAATTTCTCTCCTCTCACTCGTATATAAAATCTTCTCTAAATCTCTACTTAATAGATTAGAGAAACAAACAGACCACCTGATCGGAGATTATCAGGCTGGATTCCGAAAAGGGAGATCCTGCGCAGAACAAATCCTAAACCTAAAAACCATACTACAGATTCGCAAAACCAAACAAATAGTAATCACCTTTGTTGACTTCAAAAAGGCGTATGATTCCATAGATCGGCAGACCCTGTTCAAGATACTAGAGGAATTTCAAGTCGACAGGAAAACGAGGGAATTGATTAAACAAACTCTGACCAACACAACATCAAAAGTTAAGTTCTTGGGAGAAATTTCTGAACCGTTCGAAATCAGAACTGGTGTCCGACAGGGAGATGGACTATCCCCACTACTATTCAATTTAGTTTTGTAAAAAGTGATTCGTGAATGGAGAAAAGAAATTAAAGGTATAAACATTGGCAGACTTCTTAAAGACGAAATTCACCTTGATTGCTTAGCTTTCGCAGATGACCTTGCGATCCTTTCGAACAACAGACAAGAAGCAATCCACTCCATAGAAAAATTGCATGAAATAGCCGCAAAAAAACAGGACTTCAAATTTCATTTGAAAAGACGCAGTTTATGGAAGGAACTAAATCAAGATTCGACAATCAACCATTAATCACCAAATGTGGAATAATTTCCCAAGTAGACAAATTCAAGTATCTAGGTGAAATTATTCAGCCAGCAGGGTTAAATCAGGAAGCTAACAAAGTAAGAACTGCTAAACTGCAAAGGGCTTACAAAATCTCATGGAACATATACAACAAAAGATGTATATCAAAAAGTGCAAAATTACGACACTACAATACAGACATCAAACCAGAGGCACATTATGCATCTGAAACACTGATCATTGGCGGCAGGTCACAAATGAAAAGGATTGAGAAACAAGAGAGGAAAATTCTCAGAAAAATCCTAGGACCAAAGTTCGAAAATGGAATTTCGATGAAAAGGAAACCACACGAAATTTTTCAATTCACAGAAAAAATCACAGATACCATCAGAAAGAGACGACTAAAATTCTACGGACACCTACACAGAATGGATAACAACAGGCTGACAAAGAAAATTCTAAATCCAGCTCTAACCCTGAAAATCCGCAACAATTGGTTAGCAGAAATTCATGAAGACCTACAAGAAATGGATATTGAGGACGAAACCATTCAAGATAGAATGAAATTTAGAAGCTTAGTAAACAAACATAAATTTGCAGAGAAAGCAACAAGAAAAAATACAGGCTGGACAGACACACGCAGAAAGGAACACAGTGAAAAAATGAAGAGATATTGGGAAGAAAAGAAGAAGAAACATTGTGCAAAATAAGTTCAAATGCGCTCCACAGTTGGGCACAACGAATCAAAATAATAATAATAATAATAATAATAATAATAATAATAATAATAATAATAATAATAATAATAATAATAATAATAATTGCTTCGATGTGAATCTGCTTCTGTGTATGTGAGAATCTGCTCAACACACGAGGTGCTGGGTTTTCGACGACAGGATACGGTGTATAAACATAATAATCGCGTTGTTTTAGATGCCGTGCAAGTTTCAAGCCACTTAAGTTGAAAAGTGACAATTTTAATGGCATGTTCTTCTTACACGCAACGTTTATGTACTACACAGATACCAGGTGTCAGGGCTGACCAAAATTCGTCGCAGGAATATCATTTGCATTGTTTCTCCTTCAAGATTTCCGGTCTCAAGATTGTTGATTGTTAGATTCCAAATTACATTCAATCTTAGAACTGTGAATGAAATGAAATGAAATGAATTGAAATGGCGTATGGCTTTTAGTGCCGGTAGTGTCCGAGGACATGTTCGGCTCGACAGGTGCATGTCTTTTGATTTGACGTCCGTAGACGACCTGCGCGTCATGATGAATATGAAATGATGATGAAGACGACACATACGCCCAGCCCTCGTGCCAGCGAAATTAACCAATGATGGTTAAAATTCCCGACCCTACCGGGAATCGAACCCGAGACCCCTGTGGCCAAAGGGTAGCACGCTAACCATTTAGCCATGGAGCTGGACAATGGAAGGGATTATAGAAATCTATACCATTTGAGACTTACTGCTACGAAAGTTGCTCTAAATACAGGGTGACTCAAAATTCCTGTTACACCTTACTAGTGATTGTGGAGGGGAATCAGATAATAAGCTTTGAATAGGAACCCTTCTCCGTAAATGCATTACCTCCGCGCTGAAAGGAAAATTCGATCGAATCAAGATTTTCACTCACCTACACTACAAGAGCTGCTCAATGTTGCGTCCACCAACTTTGATACACAAAGTAACATGGTCTAGTACACTGTGCTGAATCTCTTTTGCTGCAGTCAGAACTCGTGCAAGTAGATTATTATTATTTCTATTTCTACCGAGCGAGTGGCTGCGTGGTTTGGGTCACGTAGCTGTGAACTTGTATTCGGGAGATGGTAGGTTCGATTCCCACCGTCAGCAGCCCTGAGAATGATGTCCATGGTTTCCCATTTTCACACCAAGCAAATGCTGGCTGGGGCTGTACACTAATTAAGGCCACGGCTACTTCCTTTCCAGTCCTAGCCCTTTTCCATCCTTGCGTCGTCGAAAAGCTTCAATGTGTTCGTGCGACGTTAAACTACTACCAAAAGGAGAATAACGCTATATAATACCTTTCTTTTCTCTGGATTGTCTTCCCACCATGAGGGCAGTAGTTTGTATCTCGGCCAGTGCATGTGTGATTTTTGAAATGGAAACTCACATCCATTTGCTTCGAATTTTACATAAAACTGGAGGTCCTTTGACTATGATCTTGATGTCAACACTCACGTAAAATACAATCTAGTTTGCTTCTTTACTACAGGAAAGTATTTACTTCACATCATAAAGAAGTCTTGGCAGATTCGATCATGGCTCAATCCGGTGGTATTTGAAGGTGCTGAAATACGTCAGCCTCGTCTCGGTAGATTTACTGGCACGTAAAGGAACTCCTGCGGGAAAAATTCCGGCGCCTCGGCGTCTTCGTAAACCGTCAAAATTAGTTAGTGGGACGTAATAGCCATGTATGTATGTATGTATGTATGTATGCATGTATGTATGTATGTATGTATGTATGTATGTATGTTTCGGTCCTCAACACGAAGGCTGGTTGGATCCTCAACAGCTGCACCATTAGCTGACATGGGAGGTCTAGGCATCACTGAAGATGCGTACTGAGCCAAAATTTGCTATTACATATCAGTCTGCCAAGCCAACTGAAATGCATGCGCCAACCGACCCTATGAGCATCATTTTCACACGATAGGGACATAGGGACAGTTGACTGGAAAACAGAACCAATGACTTTCGGAGCTAAACTGTCGAATGAATTGTAGTGACTTATAAATTACAGCACGGCAACATCCACACTTGGTTCTTGCTTTCCTTTGGAAACTCAGAGATCGAATATGAATTTGGGAAGTGGTTTTATTAATGTACCGTACTGTATAAGTGAATCGGCCGAAGCCGAAAAGTCATTAAGTCGGTTTTCCACTAATTTCCAGGAGAGAGAAAAAATGTAATTACTCGAATAGAACATAATAAACACACTATATTAATGTTCTATATTGTGAAGCAGCTCCTCGGGTTATATTTTTACTAGTGGAAGGTCAATTTTAATTTAATATACTATGTTTAAAATTATTTTTGAAAAAGTTACTTAATCCCTTTTCGCTCTGTGGTCAGTTTAATATGGCGTAAAGCAATCCATAATCAATATTTCAATTGATATTTTGTCTAAAAGTGTGTTTGTAACATAAAAACACATGCATCCTATACAAATGTAATTTACACCATCACCGAGCTCGATAGCTGCAGTCGCTTAAGTGCGGCCATTATCCAGTATTCGGGAGATAGTAGGTTCGAACCCCACTGTCGGCAGCCCTGAAAATGGTTTTCCGTGGTTTCCCATTTTCACACCAGGCAAATGCTGGGGCTGTACCTTAATTAAGGCCACGGCCGCTTCCTTCCCACTCCTAGCCCTTTCCTGTCCCATCGTCGCCGTAAGACCTATCTGTGTCGGTGCGACGTAAAACAAATGGCAAAAAAAATTTACACCACCACTCATGCCATGGGACGTTATAAGGATTCCCTTTCATTTGGCGTATTTGGTTGCATAAACATAAAATCAAACGCTATGGCAACAATGTTCTGATTACTTTGGCATAAAGTGTTCATTTCTTGTAAACATCTATAAAATTTACGACTCCTACGGCCAACATTCAGTAATGAATACGGCGCTGAAAGGCAGCAAGATATCGACTTCATGATTTCCTCCTCCGATCGTGCTACACGTATCAGTGTTTTCTAGCATAATGAAAAGGTTAACTTAATTATTTCGTATGCCGTTCGAAAGCCCTTACTTCAGAATACTGAATGTTTTAAAAATGTGCTGTTTTGAATGAATGCCTTTCCGCTCCGGCGGATTCGATTGTGCAGTATAGCAGCCCAACGTTGCGCATACCGCAGTTGTAGGTGAACGCCGGAACAGGCTATCTGGTAATGGTGTGGGTGCTATCATGCTGTTAGACCACATTGTATGGCTGGACAATACGTACATGCCACAATGTTGCTACTCGAAGGCCCTGAGGCAATAATTTAACCTCGCTGTACATCTGCGACGTGGATCAGACATATTGATTAGGTGCTACCTCCTCTAGTGTTAGTTTCCGGATATACAGAGATCCCATGTTCAACGAAGTGAGACAGCTACGAGGTGTAGATGTAATCACGTTCAGTGTGTAGACCGACGACTTAGTAAAGGAATCCAGAGCTCCGTCCCATATGTTATCTCATGAATACAATAGCCAGTTCCTCGGTCCTTCGTCCAGACAAAAAGTCCACAGTACTCAACTCAATGTTGAAAACATCCTAGGGATATCAGCTACGAATTTTTGGTGGATAAAACATAATAAAGTATGAGAATATATTCCTTTTTTTTTTGCTATTTGTTTTACGTCGCACCGACACAGATAGGTCTTATGGCGACGATGGGACTGTAGAGGGCTGGAAGTAGGAAGGAAGCGGCCGTGGCCTTAATTAAGGTACAGCCCCAGCATTTGCCTGGTGTGAAAATGGGAAACCACGGAAAACCATCTTCAGGGCTGCCGACAGTGGGGTTCGAACCCACTATCTCCCGAATACTGGATACTGGCCGCACTTAAGCGACTGCAGCTGTCGAGTTCGGTAGAATATATTCCTTATTTATTCCTAAAAAATTACAATCCTTTCCTTAATCATCGTTATCCGGCCGATTAGATGAGCACTTTGCCTTTTTTCTACCAATAAGAACACTAATGTGAGTTAATGCGTTGTTTCACTTAGGCACCGCTACGAGCGCTAATGTGAGTCAATGCAGAGTTTCACTTAAGCCCTTATAACTACATTCGGTGTGGAGATTTAAAAAAAACGCTTAAGGAGCACATTACAGAAATAATTATGTAAATAATTTATTCTGATTAGATTTTTAATCAAAAAGAAAACGAGTAAAGGAAAAAGCGATTTTAGGCTGTTTACCGGAACTGCATTTAGGCCGGAATTAATTTTCGAAATATGTTTGTTTAATTTTTATTGAGCAACCCAAGACTCACAATGTGAAGCCTTTCTGGGCCGTTAAGCTCTTCAACTTTCGGCACAATAGAGGAAATTGCTTAAGGTTACGTTTTTCGTAGTATAGGGCCCCTACTTTTTCTACAACGAAATGTTTTCAACATAAAAATGTTTCAAGGATCAGAAAAGCTGGGAAGCTGCAAGTTGTGCATACCCGTAGGGCGCAGGAATACAGGAAATTTCCTACATTGTGTCTAAGAAAACATAATTGGAGAAGTAGTATTTTCCATTACATGTATATTTTGTATTTATTGACTCCCTTTTAAGAAATCCTATCTGGGAAGTCTGAAATCAAGAATTCTCTGGGGGGTTGGAATGAGGAGGTTTATTCATAACAATTGAACAAATACTTCTCAAAGTCTTAGGGAGCTCCAAGTTTCAACATGAATAGTCCCTAGCAAGTAAGGGCTCACATCCGGGTTGCAAATTCCTACAAAGGAGGTTTATTTTAAAAAATCTGAAATTATTCACACGATTTACTGAAGCTGACCTTCCAGAAGAAACGAGCAAGCATTTACCGTATGGGCTAGGCAACCCTTCGTTTCTTAATAAGTTTTTCTTAAAGGTAATGAATGAAGTAAAATTTAATATTGCGAATAAATCTCTGACTGTTTTATAGAGAAAAGTTAATACAGAATGACCTAATAAGTACACGCATTACCACATTCATACTTGACAATCAATGACAACACCACTAAATACAGGCTATTTAAAAAAAAAGCTCTTGTCCTCACAATGGGTCTTCAGCTGGCAGTCTTTATATGGAACGGGTGATCCTCTGTAATCTTGACTGATAGGTGGCACCTGTCACTTCTTTGTGGAAGCACCGCACTCACTTCGCTCAGCAGCTCCATGCAGTCAGGCACAAACGCACGTCCGCTGGATATCACAACGCACGACGACTGTACACTTGGTTCGACTCCAGACAGTCAACTGACGTAGCCGCTCCACAAAGTGGAATCTCAGCTCGCGTCTCGTAACTGGTTCCTCACCACCCAACATTTTCTTTTAGGCGGGCCTGCTTTTATGCACCTGGTAATGAAGTACTAGTATCTTCGGTGTATGGCCAGAATACGATTGTTGCAGTTTCACCTTTCAGAAAATTCACGGAAACACCAGACGAAATTGACAACTGAAGCAAAGGTTGTTACGCGCCCGCAGTTCGGCAGCTCCCGAATATGACTCACTCATCCCTTCCAGGAACTGCCAAAGGAGGCTTCAAGAGAGCCGATAGTCGCATTACCACTTGCCAATAATTAATTGTTGCATATCGGAAATACTTGGCCAAACTTTAACAAGTAATAACAGTTTCCTTTGATGATCGTGTATGTCTATCTTCAAATACCACGAATATATACGTGGACGTTGGTTTTTTTTTTTTTTTTTTTTTTACGTCGCACCGACACAGACAGGTCTTATGGCGACAATGGGACAGGAAAGGCCTAGGAATGGGAAGGAAGCGGCCGTTGCCTTAATTAAGGTACAGCCCCAGCATTTGCCTGGTGTGAAAATGGGAAACCACGGAAAACCATCTTTAGGGCTGCCGACAGTGGGGTTCGAACCCACTATCTCCCGGATGCGAGCTCACGGCTGTGCGCTCCTAACCGCACGGCCAACTCGCCCGGTCGTGGGCGGTTTGAAGAGGAACGTGGTTTGATATTAAATACAAGAATCTTAGTTTCGTCAGATACTCTCTTTGAGTTAACGGCATGAGCGCTATAAGAGGAGAGAGCAGCTGATTTCTAATGGTTTGTTCCGTAAAGACCAGATGGCGATATGCAGAGTCAAGGCGCAAGCATAGCCACAGTATTGCACCTGGCTGAGTATATTATAAGGGACGATCAAAAAGTTTCCGTTCGACGGCCGTACAGTCCTGAATCGGGATGCCAATCAGGCAAAATCGCCGTGAACATTGAGGCAGTCATCTCACCGACGCACTAGGTTGAAGATCCTCGTGTGGTAAATCACCGTGTCCTGCTCCATGAAGAAGTTCGTAACCACCTGTTGCACATCCCCATCCGACAGGAAGCGTCGATCCTTCAAAGCATTTTTGAGGGGACCGAAGGCGTGATAATCGCATGGGGAGAGATCAGGACTATAAGGAGTGTGCTCAAGTGTCTCCCACTTGAGTTGGCGTAACTTTTGCGTGACGAACTTTGCATCGAAACGCAGCCTGGACGGAACTTTGTGCACCATTCTACAACGGTGATTTTCGACTGACATGCTGCCCCATACACAATCTTCATTCTCCGATGGATGTCCACCGGTGTTTGTCTTTCGGCAGCCAAGAATAGAATAACAGCACGTTGGTCCTGTTTGGTCACATTTGGTAACAACGTCCCCACAGTTCACGCGGCCGCATTTAACGCACCTCGGCATGACACGACTGACAAATGTCCGTGCTCATACACCCGCATCGGAGTCGCTCTACGTTGCGTGTCCGCTGCAACAACGTTCTCGCGCGGAAAATGTTTGATCAAACCATATATTTTTACGCAGTACTGTCGTCCATTTCGTTCGTCTTTCATTGTGAGAATCTTCGGGATCAGCACTGACGAGCTTGTGGACTGGTGGCTAAAAGCTCCCGGGGGGAAGGGCGAGGTCTATCCTCATTTTGTGATATCTCATCGGAATGAGATCAGCTGGTCTCAAGTCCGAATCGTACTTATATTTCAAGTTTTGTTGGAATTATTTCTCAAGATAATCTTAGGCTATAACTTTTTAAATGTTTTAAACTTTTAACTTCACTAATATTGTTTTTCAGAATTGTTTAAAATTGTAGATCAAATTTCACTATCGATTTTAATTTTTCGAGTTTTTACAAACTATTTATTTTTAATCAATATTCACATAATGTATATTCTTTGTCTTCGGGCAGCCTATAGGTGGAGGAAGAATTTATGAAAATGAAAATCCACAGACTGTTTCCAGTCATTAGCCTACCCCGCGGTCTAGGGTTAGCGTGCCTGCATCTTACCCGGAGGCCCGGGTTCGATTCCCTGCCAGGTCAGGGATTTTTACCTGTATCTGAGCGCTGATTCGAGGTCCACTCTGCTTACGTGATTACAATTGAGGAGCCATCTGACGGTAAGATGGCTGCACCGGTTCAGGAAGCCAAGATTAACGGCCGAGAGGATTCGTCTTGCTGACCAGACGACTCCTCATAATCTGCAGGCCATCGGGCTGATCAGCGGTCGCTTGGTAGACCATGGCCCTTCGGGGCTGCTGCGCCATGGGGTTTGGTTTTTTTGTTTCCAGTCATTCGACCGGGTCAGAAATGAAATTAATGGAGACCCCATCTAGCGGCGAGGATAGGAACTGTGCCGGCTGCCGAAGCCTGTAGTACTCCTCCGGGGCAGTGATTAATGACTGACAGATGAAATGAAGTGATGTTGGAGAAGTGAAGTGGTGTATGGCTTTTAGTGCCGGGAGTGTCCAAGGACATGTTCGGCTCGCCAGGTGCAGGTCTTTTGATTTGATGCCCCCCCGTAGGTGACCTGGGTGTCGTGATGAAGATGAAATGATGACACATACACCCGGCCCTCGTGCCAGCGAAATTAACCAATGATGGTTAAAATTCCAGACCCTGCCAGGAATCGAACCCGGACCCTCTGTGACCAAAGGCCAGCACGCTAACCATTTGAACATGGAGCCGGACGATATTCGAGAGTGTTGCTGGAAGAGGATGGTTGCCTAGTTGTACTTCCTCTTAAAACAATAATCACCTCCACCAACCACCACCTGTTGCTGGAATGAAAAATGGCAGGGAAAAGAGGAGTACCCGAAGATAAACCGGTCCTCCGTCCACTTTGTCCAGCACAAATCTCACATGGAGTGACCGGGATTTGAACCATAATCCAGCGATGTAAGCCCGGCGCGCTGCCGCCTGTGCCACGGAGGCTTGTTAAGAATTTATAATGATTAATTCTGTTACCTATGCAAAACCTAATGAAATGAATATAATTAAACATTTACTAAGCACTTGGCATTTGTTTGTTTCCTCACCATAATCGAATACACTGAATAGAACGGGACATTAGGCACAATAAAAGTGTTGAAAGTTTAAATGTGTTTTGGTACGCGCCCCTTCATTAGTTGTAACTGCAGGCCGCTACGAGGCGGTACCTTCGTCAGAACGCGTACACTGCTCCTTGAACCGCCCGAACTGGAGCGCTGCCCATTGAGCCGAATCGTGCCCGCCTTTGGTCTAAGGGTAGCGTGCCTGCTTCTTGCCCGGAGGCTCCGGGTTCCATTGCCCGTCAGGTCTGGGATTATTTGCCTGTATCTTAGAGATGGTTCGAGGCCCACTTAGCCTATGTGATTGATTACAATTGAGGAGCTAACATTGAGAGCCCGACCCCACGGCACCCCGTAATCCGCAGGCCTTCGGCGTGAGCTGCGGTCGCTTGGTAGGCCAAGGCCCTTCGAGATTGTGCGCCAGTTGGAACTGAAGTGATGATAATAATAATAATAATAATAATAATAATAATAATAATAATAATAATAATAATAATAATAATAATAGAGCCCGGAATTTAGGCAAAATTCTTTTGTATTTGGTGGGATTTATCAAAGAGTCAAATAGAGATAAACATGTTTCCGTACATTTGGAAAAGTTAGGACCAGTTATTATTTTCCCTTTTTGCCGAGCTGAGTGTCTCAGACCGTTGAGGTGCTGGCCTACTGACCCCAACTTGGCAGGTTCGATCCTGGACCAGTCCGGTGGTATTTGAAGGTGCTCAAATACGTCAGCCTCGTGTCTGTAGATTTACTGGAACGTAGAAGAACTCCAGCAGGACTAAATTCCGGCACCTCGGCGTCTCCGAAAGCCGTAAAATAAGTTAGTGGGACATAAAGCATTATTATTATTATTATTATTATTATTATTATTATTATTATTATTATTATTATTATTATTATGCCTTTTTTTGCTTATTGTTATGGAAGTTTTCTGCAATTATTTACATTTTGAAATTAATTGGTGGAAAGAAAATACAATTCAATGTACTGTATTAATAATAAAGAGAACAGTTTCATTTTAATTTAATACATAAAAAATAATAATTGCACGAACTATATTTTCGTATTACACAGATTTTAACTGAAAATCGAAATCGCACTCCACAAACAAAATGGTCGAAAGGATTGCCGGCTCCCGTACCTGCTATGTAAGATTAAGTACTAAAATGTGATGCGCACGTGTATTAAGACGCCTGTATTAAACCATTTTTATTATTTTAGTGCCCATTTTCGTAATTTTGAATGCTTATTTTCATTATTTTAGCGCCTACTGCCTAAATTTTAAGTGCTTATTTGCCTGCCTATTTTAGCTAAAATAAATGCCTGAACTTCCGGGCTCTAATTATTATTATTTGTTTTACGTCTCTCTGACCACTTTTCTGTGGTTTTCTGAGACACCGAGATGCCGAAAGTTTGTCACGCAGGAGCTCTTTTACGTGCTAGTAAATCTACCGACAAGAAACTGACGTATTTGAGCACCTTCAAATCCCACAGGACTGATTGAACCTGCCTGGTTGAGCACAGAAGGCTTGCGCTCTACCGCGTGGGCTGCTCAACCCGGCGAGTTGAATTGGGTAAGTATTCCCGATGTAAAGAGAAGTCGTGCACAGTTTTGTTACCTTGTTAATTACCTAAATATCATCCCCATATCAGTAGTCAGGTTGCTGTCATAGCATATTGACGGAGAGTACCTGGCGATGTTTATCCATAAAATCAGCCATCTCATAAAGTGGAACATGGAGTAGGACTAATGGACTAAATCTGCAACAGGAAACTGCTAGAAACTTTCTCAGAGGGAAATTATAGTAACATGCTATTCCTCTTCCCGCAAATTAATGAACTCTGGTCAGAGAATGAGAATTTTATAATAGTCCGACTCTTTAGCTGGATGGTCAGCGTAGCGGCCTTCGGTTCAGTTTTCGATTCATGGTCGGGTCGAGGATTTTATCTGCTTTTGATTAGTTCCTGTGGTTCAGGGTCTGGGTACATATACTCGCAACATATCACACTGAAAATTAAAATCCTCAGCTTGTTTCCAGTTATTCGACTGGGTCAGGAATGGTATGAATGAAGCCCCATCTAGCGGCGAGGATAGGAACTGTACCGCCTGCCGCACTCCTCGGGGGCAATGATTGATGACCGACAGATAAAATAGTAGGGTCTGTTGGAGAGAGTTGCTGGAATGAAAGATGACAGGGAAAACCAGATTACTCGGTGAAAAACCTGTCCCGACTCCGCTTGTCCAGCACAAATCTCACATGGAGTGACCGGGATTTGAACCACGGAACCCAGCGGTGAGAGCCCCGCGCGGTGCCGCCTGAGCCACGGAAGCTCTACAACGGATGTATCACACTAACAACCACATGCTTTTTCTGTTCCGTTGTTACAGCCAGAGTATCTGATTGTCGAAATTTGAGCAACAATCGGATACTGGAAAGTTAAACCTTCGCCCGCTGTCTACTTGCAGGAAAATAGCCGACCTTAAGTTCCTATATTATGCTGTTAACGGTTTATTTCGTTCTGAGCCTGTAACCTTACTTTCCCTACATATCCCAAATCGAAAAACCAGGATAAACCACCTTTGCACATTTCGTATTCCCGCTTTTTTCTTGTTCAAATAACTTTAATTATTCACATTCAAACCATCCTTAATTAACTCTTTATCAGCTGACAGGAACTTGGACTATTTTCTTCGTATGCCCCCTTTAATCGAATCTTCATTAACCTAGCTCCTTTCCCGCACCTTCCGTTTCTTTCCCTTCTCATTGCTGTACCGTTGTGCCTTTGCTGGCAGGACCTAGTGTTTACAGTGCACTATGTCTTCTGGTATAGACTAGAGCAATTTTGTTACTTTCATTGATCTGTCTCTGTCTTATCCTTGGCTTTGACTATATGAAAGCGACTGAGGTATGAGCGATGCTAGTAATACCATTCCTTCTGCAGCCAGTCCCTGCTATGAATGGTGTGAAAATGTTGCTCATAGGGTCGGTTGGTGCATGCATTTCAGTGGGCTTGGCAGACTGATACGCAATAGCAACTTCTGGCTCGGTGAGGAAAGCAACGGGAAACTACCTCACTCCTCATTTCCCTAGTACGCCTCTTCAGTGATGCCTAGGCCATCTGTGACAGCTGATGGCAGAGCTGTTGAGGATCCAACCAGCCTTAGGGCTGAAGACTGAACATACACACATACTGTACCGTTACAAATGTGTCACATCAATATCTTACTGTGCCTAGCTATAACTTCTCTTCGTTTTACTTTCAGTCTTTACTTTTCCCCATTTTCCTCCTTTGACATTATTTTTATTGTGAATTGTTCTTTCTCTTCTTTTAACATGTTTTAATCTTTTTCTGCTTCTTTTGTTAGTTTTTTTAATAAGAAAAAGACAAAATGTATGGTGATAAGCACAAGAAAAGTTAAGACAACCATAAAGTTAGGCCAGGAAATAATAGAACAGGTGGATGCTTTCAAATACTTGGGAAGTGTAATAACAGAGGACATGAGGTGCAGTCGAGAGGTGAAAACTCGTATTGCGATTGCAAAGGAAGCATTTAATAAGAAGAGCAGACCTTTTCGTGGAGCCATGGATAGAGACTTGAGGAAGCTATTCGTGAAGTGCTTTGTATGGAGTGTGGCACTGTATGGAGCTGGGACATGGACATTGAGAAAAGAAGACGAAAGAAGACTGGAAGCATTTGAGATGTGGATTTGGAGGAGAATGGAACGTATACAATGAATAGAAAAAGTAATGAAGAAGTCTTGAGAAGAGTTGGAGAAGAGAGAAATATATTAAAAGTAATCAAGAAGAGAAAGCACAATTGGATTGGTCATTGGACGAGGAGAGATTGCTTGCTTATAGATGCTATAGAAGGAACGGTAAATGGAAGAAGATAAAGAGGACGGAGAAGATATCAGATGCTGGATAGTATCACGATAGAATACAAGTATGAGGAAACAAAGAGGGTGGTAAGAGACAGGATTGCGTGGAAATATATATCCGGCGTCTCTCCGTTTTGATTTCCCAGATAAATAAATAAATACATATGAACGCAATACTGATTCCATCTACTGTATATAGCGTTGGCATTAGGTAGGGCGTCTGGGTGGAGAATTCGGCCAAATGCACATATAGTACCGACCGAAAACAATCAGGAGAAGGCCAGAACAAAGGAGAAGAAGACGAAATTTGTCTTCAATAATTATTTGAAGTCATTCGTTCAGGAATTCAAACTGTTGTATCTGGAACTGAACTTTCTGAGGCCTAAGAGGGCGACTAATATGAGAAGTGGATATTTATTCCATTCTTAACTATCTTAAAAATGATTATCCCTGGATTTCCACTTCATCATCGAACTAATGCCGGAGTAGTGCCTACTATATAAATCACAGCTTCTTGCATTCAGATCCATGTTAATAACTAACAATTTATCCACTTATTCATATTCTATATCCAGAGTCGCGCATACACTAACAATGACTCGCTGCACTTCGGTCTCCGTCCTCTTTATCTTCTTCCATTTACCGTTCCTTCTATAGCATCTATAAGCAAGCAATCTCTCCTCGTCCAATGACCAATCCAATTGTGCTTTCTCTTCTTATGCAAACTCATCCTTATATTATTAGCTTCATAATTGTCGTTTATCTAGCTCGCTTGTTGTTGTTGTTTGAGTCATCAGTCCATAGACTGCTTTGATGCAGCCCTCTATGCCACCCTATTCTTTGCTAATCTTTTCGTTTATACGTAACTACTTCATCCTACATCCGCTCTAATCTGCTTGTCGTATTCATATCTTGCTTTACCCCTACCATTCTTACTGCCTACAGTTCGCTCAAAAACCAACTGTTAAGTCCTGGGTGTCTTATGGCGTATCCTATCATTCTATCCCTTCTTCTGGTCAAATTTAGCCAAATCGATCTCCTCTCACCAATACGATTCAATATATCTTCATTCGTGATTCGATATATCCATCTCACATTCAGCATTCTTCTGTAACACTACATTTCAGAAGATTATATTCTCTTTCTTTCTGAGCTTTTTTAAAAATGCTATTTGTTCGGGGCGTCGACCTAGAAAGATCGTTTGCCCTTACTTGCACCATATGTGAGGAACTGGCGTGTATTGTGTACATGGCGGAAGTGTAACGTGTTGAATGTAAGGAAGGGAACGTTAAGGACGACAGAAACCCCTAACCCGGCCGGGAATCGAACCCGGGGCCGCCGGGTGACAAGCGGAAGCGTTGCCCCCTACACCGCAGTGCCAGACTTCGTTCTGAGCTAGTTATCGTCCATTTTTCAGTGCCATACAATGCCACGTTGCATACGATAGTCTTCAAAAACATCTTTCTAATTCTTATATCAATGTTCGAAGTGAACAAATTTCTTTTCTTACGAAAGGCCTTCCTTGCTTGTACTAGACTGCATTTTATGTCCTCCTTAGATCCGCCATCATTATTTATTTTACTACCGAGGTAACAATATTCATCTACTACTTTTAAGACTTCATTTTCTAATTGAATATTTCCTGCATCACCTGACTTCGTTCGATTGCACTCCGTTTGCTTGTTATTGAATATTGACTATATATAAAACGCACAACAAGGACGTAGATATGTCACTCATGCTCAACGTGAAATGAAGACAGCAAGCGGCAAGTTTTATTATCTTTATTTTTCACCCTCATTTCGTGTAACACCGATGACCTTAGATGCTAAGCCCCTTTAAACAACAAGCAAAAATGTTACATATTGCATTCTACGTATATAAAAGTCGGTAGATGCAGAGTGGGTTTCGGCCCTTGGGTTCGTCCCTTAAGAGGCCACGGCTTGCCCGTGGTCCAACAGCTCTGTACACTGACCGGCCAACCGAGCAGAGGAAAGTTGGCCACGGCTCTACCGTGGCTCTACGCCTCTGCATTCGGGAGACGGGCCTGGGACACAGTGCCGGACTTCACCCCTGGCCGCACCCGTCGGCTGTCCTGAGAATGGTTTCCGTGGTTTTCCATTCTCCTGCACTAAGGCGAATGCCGGCACAGTTCGTAGTGTAGGCCACGGCCGCCCACCCCCTCACCTTCTCCGCACATCTCTTTCATCGTAACAAATCTCCCGGCCTGAGAGACGGCTTCACCGTCTAAGAGGCCCGCCTCCCCCTTCAAGGTAGGAATGAAAACGTATAGTAGTAGTTACTTAAATTTTAGACTACTCTGGCCTCATTTATGGCAGTGAAGTTTCAAAACGAATTGGTTCGGACGCTTTTATTTCCCATCATGAAAGGGTAGGGCGGGCCACCTAGAGGGCAACACCCTCTTTTTAGCTTGACGATACGGCTCGGGGGACAGGCAGAGTCCTCCAAAATTTCTGTCGCTTGCTTGACTTTTATATTCATTTATATTGCAGGAGTGATGGTGTTTCATAGGTGTAAGTGTTAATTTTTGTCATAGTTTTGGAAGTAGGGAGTTTTTCATTGACTTAGTAACACAGTCTCTTAATTTCAAGAGAGTTATTTATCGGCATTGTTTAAAAATAATGGTCGGTCTACTCTGTTAATTTTTATTTTAATATCTAAGTTAAGTTGATTTTCATAATAATAATGATGGTGGCACCGAGTAATAATAATAAACGATTTGACAAGTACACTTTTGAAGTACTGAAAATTCTTGTGGAGTCTTGTGAAGTTTTAAATTTGGTGGAGTATTGTGAAGTCTTAAATTTGACAAACATTTCATCGTTTACAATAGGCTTTGAAAAGAAACTATGAATGAGCTCATATCAAAACTTACAGCTACGTCCTACAGGAAACTCATTTACCAAAAAATAAGAATGGCTTCGTTATTTTAAATGTATTTATACCTCGTTTTATTCCTATAGTGTGTCTTTTGTACATTACGAAGCACCCGTGGAGTTAATGCTCGATACCATCACAGCATTCGCCTGACGTTGAAAAGGGAATGTCTAGAATACCATTCCTAGAACGGCTAAAGGCGAGACTTTCACTTAATTACTTGAGACCAAGTGCACTATGTTCTGTCATCAAACCTGTTGACATTTAATTAAAAAGCCGGGAATCAAACCCGGGCCACCGAACAGAAAATTGCAATGCAGACTTCTAGCCCACAGTGACGGAAAATAAGCCAATGGTCTATCGTCTCTGAAGCCAGTTTAAAAACTGTTACATTTCAGTGAGCAGTCTCCATCGAACATCCTTCCAGTTTGAATGAAACTATTCCTTCTAATGAAACGGATTGAAAAAAGAACGATGGAATCAAGCTTTCTAATTAACCATACACAGCACGTAAAAGGTTCCGTCTCAACTTTCTAAATTCTTCAGGACGGAGAAATTTCTGCCGTAGGTGTTTCGAACAATTACATATTTATGGCCAGAGCGATGCTGGCTAAATTCCTCTTTCTTAAAATCAAAGAAATCTATCCATAGGCTACACAGTGAGGTGCGGCCGAAGTAACCACGTAAGTCTCCTTCAGTATTCATGCATCTCGAGTTCGGATGATAGATAGAAGTTTTACAGAAATAGATAGATGCTTGGCAGAATTCTTAAGCGTCCTCTGGCCCGTCTTTTAAGGTCACAAGCTACCGGGATCAGGGATGCCCAATATGAAAGTACAAGATCGGAGAGGTATGTCCAAATCAGTACACTCTCCTATCCAAATTCACCATGCTGAATACATGCGGGAGCCTCATGTATTTTAATTAATAAACTGACCGTAATAAATTAATCTTATTGTTGTTAGGTTTTTCTGTTTATTTTACGTTGCACCGACACAGATAGGTGTTAAGCGGTTCGAATGCCGGCAAGGGCATGTGTGATGTAAATGAAGAGTTACGTCCCTGCAGTTTGGATTCAACTTAAAATGAGAGCTCTAGAAGGTTTAGTCAAATCAACAGTCACACAAAACTTCAAACTAGCTTGCTTGACTCATAGACACAGTTTCTACCAACTGTTATTGAGAATGCCCTCTTCTCGTTGGCAGATGATAACGTGATAGCTCAGTGACATCGTCACAAGTGTCTCATCTAGGCGGTGGTAGTTGGAATCCCGATCGGAGCATGTATGATTTAAAGACAGTGGAAAGCCAAGTCCTGTGTATCGGATTCCGTGTAAAACCGTAGATCTCGTGAACACGATCCGATTACGATATCATCATTTAATACAACCAATTTACTTCTTTAAACTACGAATAGCCCGGGGGATGGTCCAGCAAGATTAGTTTCCCTTATCCATTCGGTCGTAAACTGAGGTAGGTCAGAAAGCCAGAGGGTCTTGTTACTACTTGTATCGCGTGTGAGATGGACGAAATATTTACTTAGAAGATATTACAATACGAGAATACTATCCGCAGGTGGCTAGAAGGAACTTCATGGGGGGCCGTATTTAACCCACCGGCCCGAGTTTGGGCAATGCATTATTTCTTTTAAATGTGATGGTTTTTTCATTCCAAAAGTGTTAGATTGTTACCAGAAAAATATTTTAAAATATATTTGTCAAAATTTATTTTTATTTATTTGGATCAGTCAAAATGTTAAGAGTTTTGAATGTTTTGTGCAACGGTATATGCAAAGCTGTACGATTACTGTAGCTACTTCCAGACTTCAATCTTAGGGATGTCCTAACTCACGAATTATCTGAGGTAAACAACATTTTTTTTCACCTTAAATGTTTCAAGTTTTCACCAATCCAGCTGATTAGGATGGAAAGTCATAAAATAAAAGATTGTTCATTTTTAACACTAGCGACCCCTAGCGAGTTCGTCTGCAAGGCAGAAGTAAATAGATACTTGTAAAGTCATAAATCAGATATAACAAGCAAGTATATTCTCCTTTGCAAATATGCAATGCTGTGCATTTAAGGGCTAAGACACTTTTTCGATGAAAATGAAAATCTACAACCTGTTTACCAGTCATTGACCGGGTCAGGGATGTAATGAATGAAACATACATAGGCTGTTATTACAATGGGGTCGCCACTCCCAAGGTGATTTATTAATGAGTGATAAATGCTATGAAATGGTAATGGAGAGTGTTGCTGGAATGAAAGATGACAGGGAAAACCGGAGTACCCGGAGAAAAACCTGTCCCGCCTCCGCTTTGTCCAGCACAAATCTCACATGGAGTGACCGGGATTTGAACCACGGTATCCAGCGGTGAGAGGCCGACGCGCTGCCGTCTGAGCCACGGAGGCTTCACTTTTTCTATAAGGCGGGAAAATTCGTTCCCAGTGTTAGTAGTAACGCGTGATAAATCATAGCTAGAGCGGCCTCAGTAATCATAGGAGTAACAGCGGGCAGGGCCCTGCATTCCACAGCTCACGTCAGACAAGTAGACTATCGTCAAGCTACTGGGTGAAATACCAAGACATCTATCGAAAATGTCTCACTTTAAGAAGACGAAGAAAATTCAGAAAAATCTTGAATAATACTTCACGTTCTCAGCACCTGCCTAGGGAATAGGTCGAGGGTCTATTAAGGAGATTAAGCTTAAATCTTCCACTGATCCCTAATCTGGGTGCTGAGTAGAACAGAACGATTAGCTCCATTATCAGCCATTTTTGGCCCCTGAGATTACCTAGTACTCATTTGCCTCTCCTAATTTGTTGATGAATGAATATGTCAGAGCAAAACGTACCTTCCAGTAAGATCTCGGTCTCATATATGGCTGCGATATAATGCACGCTACTGAGTAATGACATTCAGAGCCTGCATGTCTAGTGTGCTTATGGGCTTATGGCTCGGCGAGGAAAGTAACGGGAAATTACACCACTCCTCATTTCCCTACTACTCCTCTTCAGTGACACCTAGGCTACTTATAACAGTTGATGTAGATCTGTTGAGGTTCCAACCAGTCTTCGAGGTGAGGACTCAACATAAAGTAGTCATTTTTGTCACCTTTTCGTTATTTACGATGTATAAAATTGTGAAATTGTAATTTCATATGTCGACAGTTTAATGTTCAGCAAAATAATTTAACTGTTTGAAATTTTATTTAAATTTGTGTCTACCATTGTAAAGTATTAGGTTTTTACGTCGCACTAGCGCAGATGGCGGTTAATACAAACATAAGTATAGGAAATTCCAATATAGAACAAGATCAACATTTTTGTTACTTGTTGTTGTTTGAGTCATCAGTCCATAGACTGGTTTGATGTGCTCTCCATAGCACCCTATCCTGTGCTAACATTTTCATTTCTGCATAACTACTGCATCCTACATCTGCTCTAATCTGCTTCTCATATTCATACCTTGGTCTACCCCTACCGTTCTTACCACCTACACTTCCTTCAAAAACCAACTGAACAAGTCCTGGGTGTCTTAAGATGTGTCCTATCATTCTATCTCTTCTTCTCGTCAAATTTATACAAATCGATCTCCTCTCGCCAATTCGATTCAGTATCTCTTCATTTGTGATTCGATCTATCCATTTCACCTTCAGCATTCTTATGTAACACCACATTTCAAAAGCTTCTATTCTCTTTCTTTCTGAGCTAGTTATCGTCTATGTTTCACTTCCATACAATGCCACGCTCCATACGAAAGTCTTCAAAAACATCTTTCTAATTCCTATATCAATGTTTCAAGTGAGCAAATTTCTTTTCTGAAGAAAGCTCTTCCTTGCTTGTGCTAATCTGAATTTATGCCCTCCTTACTTCTGCCATCGTTAGTTATTTTACTACCCAAGTAAAAATATTCACCTACTTCCTTTAAGACCATCTCCTAATTTAATATTTCCTGCATCACCTGCCTTGGTTCGACTGCACTCCATTACAGTACTTTTGTTTTGGACTTATTTATTTTCATCTTGTACTCCTTACCCAAGACTTCATCCATACCATTTAGCAGCTTCTCGAGATCTTCTGCAGTCTCAGATAAAATGACAATATTATCGGCAAATCTCAAGGTTTTGATTTCCTCTCCTTGGATTGTGATTCCCTTTCCAAATTGCTCTTTGATTTCCTTTACTGCCTGTTCTATGTAAACGTTGAAAAGGAAGGGAGACAAACTGCAGCCTTGCCTCACTCCTTTCTGGATTGCTGCTTCTTTTTCAAAGCCCTCGATTCTTATCTCTGCACACTGATTTTTATACAGATTGTAGATAATTCTTCGTTCTCGGTATCTGATCCCAATCACCTTCAGAATCTTAAATAGCTTGGTCCAATCAACATTATCGAATGCCTTTTCTAGATCTACGAATGCCATGTACGTGGGATTGTCCTTCTTGATTCGATCCTCTAATATCAGACGTAAAGCCAGGATTGCTTCACGTGTTCCTACATTTCTTCTGAAGCCAAACTGATCTTCTCCCAACTCAGCTTCAACTTGTTTTTCCATTCTTCTGTAAACAATATGTGTTAAAATTTTGCAGGCATGAGATACTAAACTAATGGTGCGATAGTTTTCACACCTGTCAGCACCGGCTTTCTTGGGAATAGGTATAACAACATTCTGCCGAAAATCGGATGGGACTTCTCCTGTCTCATACATCTTACACACTGGATAACCTTGCCAAGCTGGTTTCTCCTATTGCAGTCAGTAATTCAGAAGGAATGTCATCAATTCCAGGTGCTTTGTTCCTATTTAGGTCGCTCACAGCTCTGTCAAACTCTGACCTCAAAATTGGGTCTCCCATTTTATCAGCATCAACAGCTTCTTCTTGTTCACGAACCAAATTATCTACATCTTCACCTTGATACAACTGTTGGATATGTTTTTGCCATCTTTCTGCTTTGTCTTTTTTCCCTAGAAGTGGCTTTCCATCTGAGCTCTTAATATTCATACACCTAGATTTCCTTTCTCCAAAGGTTTCCTCGATTTTCCTGTATCCAGCATCTACCCTTCGTAGGACCATACAACCTTCGACATCCTTGCACTTCTCCTTCAGCCGGTATTCCTTAGCTACCTTGCACTTTCTGTCCACTTCATTCTTTAATCGCTTGTATTCTTTTCTGCCCTCCTAATTTCTATCATTTTTGTATTGTCGTTGTTCATCAATCAGGTCTAGTATCTCCTGAGTTATCCACTGATTCTTAGTTGATCTTTTCTTCCTTCCCAACATTTCTTCAGCAGCCCCGCTGACTTCATTTTTCATGACTATCCACTCTTCCTCTATAGTGTTTCCTTCAGCCTTTTCATTTAGTCCTTTTGCAACATGTTCCTTGAAACAATCCCTCACACTCTGTTCTTTCAACTTGTCTAGATCCTATCTTTTTGCATTCTTTCCTTTCTTTAATTTCTTCAACTTCAGATGGCATTTCATGACCAACAAGTTGTGGTCAGAGTCCACGCCTGCTCCTGGGAAAGTTTTGCAATCCAACACCTGGTTTCTGAATCTCTGTCTAATCATAATGAAGTCTATTTGATACCTTCCAGTGTCTCCAGGTCTCGTCCACGTATAAAGCCGTCGTTTGTGGTGTTTGAACCAAGTATTTGCAAGGACTAAATTATGATCAGTGCGGAATTCAACCAGCCGACTTCCTCTTTCGTTCCTTTGTCCCAATCCAAATTCTCCCACTGTATTACCTTCTCTTCCTTGGCCTACCACTGCATTCCAGTCTCCCATCACAATTAGATTCTCGTCACCTTTTACATATTGTATTAAATCTTCTATCTCTTCATATGTTCTTTCGATTTCTTCATCATCTGCTGAGCTAGTAGGCATATAGACCTGCACTATTGTGGTGGGCATCGGTTTGGTGTCTATCTTAACTACAATAATTATTTCACTATGCTGGTCATAGTAGCTTACCCGCTGAGCTATTTTCTTATTCATTATTAAACCAACTCCTGCATTTCCTCTGTTTGATTTTGTGTTGATAATTCGGTAATCGCCTGGCCAGAAATCCTGTTCTTGCTGCCAACGTACTTCACTTATACCAACTACATCTAACTTTAGTCTATCCATCTCCCTTTTCAGATTCTCTAATCTACCACAACGATTCAAACTTCTAACATTCCACGCTCCGACTCGCAGAATGTCAGTACCCATCTTCCTGAGGATCGCCTCCTTTCGTGTAGTCCCCACCCGGAGATCCGAAAGGGGAACTAGTTTACCTCCGGAATATTTTACCCGGGAAGAAGCCATCATCAGTACATCATTCACACAGAGAGAGCTGCATGTCCTCGGGGGTTAGTTACGGCTGTAGTTTCCCGTTGCTTTCAGCCGTGTAGCAGTATCAACACAGCTAAGCCCTGTTTAGTATTATTACAAGGCCATATCAGTCAATCATCCAGACTGCCGCCCTTGCAACTTCCGAAAGGCTGCTACCCCTCTTTCGATGAACCATTCGTTAGTCTGGTCTCTCAACAGATACCAATCCCATATGGTTGCACCTGCGGCTCGGCTATCTGCTTCATTGGGACACGCAAGCCGCCCCACCGCGGCAAGGTCACACGGTTCGCTGGGGAGGCACTTAGGAAATTTATAGCTGAAGACAATAGATGTGCCGATGAAATCAAAAGAATAGCTCTTGCTAAACAGGCCTTTCAAGATAAAATAACTCTTTTAACAAATACTCATATAAGTTTAGAAACCAGAAAGGCTTTTGAAAATCCTTCATCTGGAGTGTACTACTTTACGGTTGTGAGAGCTGGACTATTAAAACAAAAAGAAAAGAGATTTATAGGAAGGAATTGAGATGAGGATTTGGAGGAAAATGACGAGGGCACGCTGGACTGAAAAAAAAAAACCGAACCGATATCAATAATAATTAATTTCGTGTGGTTTATTTCTAGCCGGGTGCAGCCCTTGTAAGGCAGACCCTCCAATGAGGGTGGACGGCATCTGCCATGTGTAGGTAACTGCGTGTTATTGTGGTGGAGGATAGTGTTATGATTGGTGTGTGAGTTGCAGGGATGTTGGGGACAGCACAAAAACCCAGCCCCGAGCCAATGGAATTAACCAATTAAGGTTAAAATCCCCGACCCGGCCGGGAATCGAACCCGGGACCCTCTGAACCGAAGGCCAATACACTGACTATTCAGCCAACGAGTCGGACAAAGAAATCAATGAGCAGCGGAGACTGGAAAGAAGGAAAATAAAACTTGTAGGTCATATCCTGAAACGTAATGACTTCCTAGTAAACGTCTATGAAGGAAGAAATATTAGGACAGAAAGCCAAGGAAGACATAGTTCGAGGATGTGAGAAACGTGGTGGGATGTAAAGACTACAAGGAAGTGAAGAGAACAGCAGGATTGAGAGGAGAATGGTTGCAGCGACACAGGTAGGTCTCATGGCGACGATGCGATAGGAAAGGACTAGGAGTGGGAAGAAAGCGGCCGTGGCCTTAATTAAGGTACAGCCCCAGTATTTTCTTGGC